>NC_052018.1:89754718-90408289 GCF_015832195.1 Motacilla alba alba
TATTCTTTTTGCCAAGTTTCATTTTTTAAAAACAAAATTTGTTTTAAAGATAAACTAATAAAAGCTTCAGTATTAAGTCATCCTGCTCTTTCCTGGGTCAAAAATGTCTGTCTGACATCTTCAGATTATGAGTGTCCAGAGATGTATGGTGCTACACAATGGTTTAACTATTTGACCTCAAGTTCATAAAAGATTTTCCAAACACATTTTAAACTCTCTTTATAAAGAAATCCCAGGATTAAATAATGCAATAACACTTTGCTAAGATAGAGAAGAGAAATTACATGTCACATTACTGGTAGAACTTGAACTCCCCAAGGCTGCACAAATTTCTCTGAAATATGGCACAGCAAAATTCATGAGGACATGTCACTTTATCAACACTTACTTAAAATTATTTGCCCAACACAACAATGCCCTTGATACCTATGAATAATGTGAATATTCCTCACCCACAACAATAAAATCTTTGTCTAATAATGTATAATGAGCTGTCATCACGTTGTTAATATTATAAAGCTGCTATGTGAAGTGCAGACTTAAAGACACAAAGGTGATAGCAAAAAAATGTCCAATTACGTTTTTTGGGGCCGAACTCCAGGGAAACAAAACTTCAAAAAGACTAGTATATCATTAATATTTCTGGGAGACATCTGCCAGCTTCAGCAAAACCCAAGATTTTCAAATCTCAGAGAACTCCAACGAAGACCTTCAATTCACTTATGAGGACACAGACGTCTCCTCATAAATGTGCACATGTTGTCCTGGCAAAGCTACATCTATCTGCCCTTTCCAGCTCCCATATGCTCTTTTTTCCTATTTTCAGACTAGTTTCCTTGCTAGATTACTCTCTACAGATTTTGTTTCAATTGTCATCAAAGGGGGCTCCCTTTCATTTTCCATGCATCCCTTTTCCTTTCCCTGAATTACTTCTTATTTTTCCATTTGAATTTTATTGCTCAAGACTCGGGGAAACTGCCTTCTGAAGTTCTTCTTGTGGTCTCCTGGATCTCAGCCCTCTTCTTCAAACTGTTCTTTCCTTTTCAATTTCTATCCTGTTCTTTCTCTTTGTTTTTCTCCCCTCTTTTCCGGGTCATCCTCTCACCTTGGTTATCTTCACGTATTTCCTAATGGGAAAGAGTTTTGGTACATTACCACTGAACATTTGTTGATTTTTCAGGAGACACATTTAACTCCTATGCAGGAAAGGTTAGAAAAAGGAAATATTTCTGTTTCAGAAAGGCTGTTTCTCAAGCTTATCCTCCAGACCTGGACACTGAGAGGAGCACTGACTCATAAAAACAGTGGCAGAGGATCTGGTCAGCCTGATGGATGAACACACAAATTCCTGTACCACCTCAGCTGAAAGACTGCAAATAACTCATTCGTAAATTCTTTTTTTTGTCTATCTGTCTCTGTTCAGCTGAGCAGCTGGCATCTTTATCAGGAAGTACTTCCGAAATGCCATGGAAAGAAGGTGGTTCTCACCCTTACATTCCTCCTTTCCCTTTTCCCTGTGGTGGGACCTGCCAGATTGGTGGGTAATCCCATGCTCACAGACACACATCCTTTCCCTCTCTGAACTAGTCTGAGATTTTATAATCTCACTCTGTGTGATAACTCTGTCTTGAAACTCAGCAAGATCGATCCCAATTATTCACTGCTGGATTTCCATTTACTAGGAGAAAGGTATAAATTAAACTATAGGAGTGCTATATATGGTTCCACCAAAAGAAGAAAAATTTAATCAGCCTCTACAGTCTCTTTATGGAGGTGGAGGTTGTCAGCAATTTCAAAATGACGTCTGGTATAGATGTAAAGAGACTATAAAAATGCAAACAGAAGAAAATTAATATTTTATCTAGACAGATGTTACAATGACTATGAATTATTAGATTACTCTTGGAGGGTGTTTTTGGTATTCAATAAAATTTTCACTGTGAGTCTTGCTCCACCCACTCAAGTAGTAAACTGTCACCAGAGAAGTAACGTGTTTAATTTCTATGAAAAGAAGACTTTTAAAGATGTCCATTAAGGACAATTGTCCCTTGTAGGAGGCCACAAATTTCTTCAAACTTTTTTTCTTGTAACCTCCAGAGTCTCATTTTGCCTCATGATTAGTCTATTCTATTAGGGGAACTTCTAGGTTATCCTGCGCTTTTCCATGGGATAGCCATGAAGGGGAGTAGCCCTTCCATGGAAGCACTTGGCATCAGTCATTGCTTTTGAGAATCAGATCTTTCTCCTAAGGAGACCTTCTGGGTCTCCTTAAAAACTATAACAAAAATATCTGCTTCCATGTAGAAAGATTTTTAAACAGTATCTGCACTTAAAGCAGTATGTGTTCCCTTCAGCAGTTTTCCTCCTCTTATCTAAATAAAATACTTATCACTATAGATTAAAAAATAAAACTCTGACTATTTTACAAAATTGCAATTGTTCATATTCACTGTCATGGAAGATGAAAATTCCTGCAGAAAACAAATTTTTAAACACCTATAAATTTTCACCTGTTATTATATTCTTTACAGTGCTAACAGACTCTAGGAAATATCTGTACTTTCACTCTAGGCAAATAACAATAATTGAAAAACTCTATCCATTTCATGCTTTTATTCTACTAACAAGGAATAGAATAAAAAACTATTAGCAGTAGGGTTTTAGAAACAAGTTATAGGATTCGATTGGAAATTCAAACCCAGCAAGAGGTGTCTATGGGTAATTAAATATTTAAAAAATATAACTCCATACTCTGCAGGAATGGGTCTGTTTCAGCTTCAGGTCCTTGTGGAAGATATTTACACTTCATGTTCACCCAAAAAATGCATGTATTGGATAGTTTTCTGTTCTGGTTTCAATCACCGACTTTCCCTTGCAGCAAAAAAATTGTTGAAACACTGTTCCTGTCACGCATTGCACAGCACCAAACCAAATGATTTATGAGCATCCAACAGTGATCTGATGCTTCTAATTTGTCAATCAAATATGCAAACTGTGACAAAATCAGACATCTCTTGGAAACTGGAAACACACCTGGAGAAGCTCAGTCATATTTAGTTTGCATAACCATTGATGCACCTAAAAAAATTGCAAGGAAACTAGAAAGATTCTTTTCTGACAGCCTATAAGTTTATTTGAAGTCCTTCTACATGACTTCTGGAAGTCTCTGCTCCAGGGAAACTTCACAGAACTGGAGCTCCTCTTTCCCAGCCTCAGGCTGAGAAACTTAACACTGGAACCCCTTTACAAAGCAAAAACATTGTTACCTTCTTCAGTCAGGAAATCTATGCTCTGATTTTCTCTTACATATCTAGAAAATTCTTTTTCTTCTCCATCTTATTTTCAGAAAGAGCAAGAAAGATAGTAAAACTGATTCTTTGCCTCCACCCTGTTTTTCAGCCCTAGTCCCGTCTTCCATGTGACTTTGTGCCAGTATAGTAGCAATACAGCACATGGCTTAAGCCAGACTTTATTGATTTTTGAATAACTTCTTTCTCTTAATGAGAGAAATTCAGCCTTTGTTGACCATAAGTCAAGCCTTATTATTATGTGGTAATGTCTGCTCAGTGTCCCCTAACAGCTACCAGCAGTAATAACACATATTCTTGGGGGAATCATGATGCCTTGCTATTAAAGAAAATGCCATTTTTCTGAAGTACTCTTATTTACAAGGTAATTTCCTCTCAGTATGTTGTCTATATACTGCAAAAGACCAAGGAAGGCTCAAAATCCACTCAACTCCCCTTTCATTCACATCTCCAAAAATTAAGAGAAGAAAAACCTAAGAAAATCCACATAGAAAGCAATGTCTTTAAAGGTCCACCCTGGAGCAGTCATAATTTAACCTAGAAAATAAGTTCTGAAGCAGCACCAGGAACAGGAAAAGAATGACTAGCCTGATGGGCTTCTCCACTTCCTGAAAAGTGTGTCTCCTTGATAATTCTGACGGGAAGTTTTTACAGAGACAGGGAGTAAGACTCAGTCCTCTCCTCACAGCCATCTCTGCACTGGGCATGGAAATCTCTTTGTGCTAGGGCAAACTTATTGTGTGGATGGCTCCGTGTATTCAAAATGCCTGTGTCTGAAGATTCCATCTCTGTATCTTCAGAAGAGTTTGTTTTCCAGAGGTGTTTTAATGGCAGAGAGTACTTTGTCTAAAAATTAGAAGCTGGAATTTCATAAGCAAATTCGATTTTCTACTCCAAATAAATGTGGAATTAACACCTCTGCTCTTGATGCCCAGTAGGAAATCATGAAGAACCCATTAGAAAAATGGGTTTCTGATACGCAATCTTAATGATCATTCACATTTTTCTTGGGATTTTTATCTCACACAGGGAGGTAATTTCACAAAACATTTAGTGATACGTCACCATACTGCTGAGGTAAACTGTTGCAAATGGTACTAAAATTGTAGTTCTATAATTTACAGTGGGAAAGGAGAACAGATACTAAAGCTGTTTTACAGGGTCTGAAGGCAAAATTATGGCTTATTTCAGGTATTCTGAGTAGCCAGACTCAGCATCATACAGTCTTACCTAAACCCCAAAACGAAGTGGATTTTTCCTTGGCACTTCCCACGTCATGGGCTCACTAATGTGCAGAAATATCCATAAAGCAATACTCAATCCAATTTCATTTCAGACCAGCATATTGTAGAGATACAAATGCACGCAAAGAATTTTCATCACTTCAGAATCAAGTTGACTTTAAGCCAGGTTGCCTAAAGTTTTGTAAGAAAAAAATACTTAGATTCCTAATTCTTTTATGTCATAGACTTTAACTTTTGTATCTTAAGCTTGCAATATTATCATGAGTCTTATGATAATGCATTCTTTAAAGGTACAATATACCTTAAATTCTCAAATTCTATTTCAGAGAAACAGAAATTCTAGTGCTTATATAAATATCAAAATGGCTGAGAAAAGAGCCTTTTAAGAAAAAAACTATCCCTTCTTTTTTTTTTTTTTCAGTTTTATGATTTGGAAGGTGACAAGTCAGAGTCAGGATTTCTGAAGAGCAGCAACTAATCCATTCCCATAGTTACAAGGAAGATCACTAAGACTTTCAGAAAAGCAGAGTTCCTTCAGTACCTGGATTTCAAGTCTAATAACAGTAATTCCACATTTCCTTTGTTTCTTTTAAAAAAAGCAGAAACATCCCAACTAGCTAGCACTGGCTAGTACAGGCATTTAAGATTTTGAGGAATAACTAGATCAGGAAAAGACAAAGTTACAAGGACACATTGGTTCAAACACTAAGCAGAAGGCAGGCTCCTCTTGAAAGGTAAGTACCAGAAGGTTTCTTGACACCTTCTGTGGGCACACACACACACATACTGCTGATAATATCTCTGTAAATCTGTCATCAGATCTTGCACTTTCTGCTCCAAGATAAGTTTATATATGTTCAGAAGGCTGCCACCACCTCCACTAGTCCTTCCCACTGCTTGGGCCAAAATCTCTAGCCCTGAGGGATCATCCTGTACTTGCTTCTTCCCCACGCCAAGGAACCTCACACCTGCCCTCTTCTGTTCTCTGGACCTTTTCTATGTTAGTTCAAGAGCCTTTACACATTCTCCTTTATAGCAGCACACCCACAGCAGCTTTCCACTTAGTGCTTTTTTCCTATTGCTGAGCCTCTTCCCCTCAGCCCAGCTCCTTAGAGCTTTTCAACACTTTCTCCCCAAAACATTTACTAGGGCATGTATGTACTCTTTGGGACATATAAGCCTGATTTCAGCTTAAAATAACTGTAGTATCCCTAACACCCTACTTGCAGCAATATAGAGTCCTCCACATAGAATAATTGCCTATATTAACTGACTTCCCAGGCATCTGATCATCCTGGGCAGTGTTATCTGTGTGGCCATGCTACAACGTGTACTGGAGCCAGCCCACTGTGAACAGGGCCACCAAATCCACATGGGCTGCGGTAAGTAAAGGTGGCATAGCAGTAACCACAGAGCAGGCAGACCTTCAGGACTTGATTATAAATTCACTGCCCAATAATCAGATAATTGTAAAACACTGCAGTCATCACATCCTGCATTGGTTCTCATGGCTAATGAGCCAAGGAGTGCAGCTGAGGTCAGCCTGCAAGCCTGAGCCAAACCCAGCCATTGCTCAATCCTTGCCATATGGGAGCCAAAAACTGGAGTCTTTCACCACTGCAAACTGCAGACACTCTTTCACTTTCTGCATATTCCCCCTCTCTCCACACATTACTCCAGACAGCACTGCATGGATTCTGAAGTGCTTCTCCTATTTTTAATGGTGTGAAGCACTTGGCTGGGAATTCTCCGCGCTCTAATATGCGTTTGATCAAAAATTTAATTACTTCCTATCATTTAATTGTAAAATGAACACTTCCTGCTCCCACAAATGATATTTCCATGGAAACTGCTCCGTACTGTTGCTACAAAATGAAAGGGGGCTTACTAATGGGTCTTTTTATTTTTTTCTGAATTAAAAAGAATATAACTCAGAAAAACACATTTGGAGAATGAGGTATACAAACCAATCCACCGTACTACAATTTAGTAGCCTAAATTCTTGATTCCATAGAGATTAATTTGAGAAGAGGTAGTTGAGGTGGATTTTTTTTTTGTTTTCATACAAACCGATAAAAGATATCTATTATGGGATGATATATTTGTGATTTCAGAAGATAACTACAGGTTGTGCCAATTTGAAATATTTTGAATACAGCTGGAGTCTCCTGGAAAACAAGTACGCTATTTCAATATCATGAATATAATCCTTATTGTAGGAAAAGCTACTCTGGACCCACCTCAGAGGCTCTATCAACATGAGAGAAGCATCCAATGCAGCATCCTAATATTTTGATTTAGATAGTAAACTGATGTGCTTGACACTGCCAGGAACTGGTGGAAATTAGGCTGCAGATAGATCCTTTTCAGCTTTCTCTGAGGCAAGAGATATGGCATTTGGTCTCCAATTAGGAAAATTCTAAAGGAAAGTCTCTCTCTTCTGTTTGGTAAATGTGAAGAATTGCTGTGGTGTTGCTCAGGATAGTTCAGAGCCTAGAAGCCTGACATGTCTCCTCTGTCCACTGATTTCTACTATATAAGGGAGACCTTATTAATCACCTGAAAACACCACTCCACTCTCTCAGATCCACACAAGGTGGTTTCAGCTGTGGGTACTGCTCCATACCTGAAGGTCACCTGCAGTGGAAGGTGACAGGTAAGCATATGATTATCCTTAAACTAGTCTAAGGTTTATTTTCTT
This sequence comes from Motacilla alba alba, assembly GCF_015832195.1. NCBI lineage: Eukaryota > Metazoa > Chordata > Aves > Passeriformes > Motacillidae > Motacilla > Motacilla alba. The sequence continues at coordinate 89,761,972 of NC_052018.1, forward strand.
CAACTAAAGACATGTTTTCTTTAGTTGGAATGCCATGAAAGGGCAGAAGCCATGATCACCTTGAAATCTTCATAGACATGTAGTCAGCAGGTCCTGGATGATGAGTAAAGAAAACAGTGTGTAAAACCAGTTATGTTGATATAATTTCCATCCAAAGGAGAGAGAGCAAGGCCTCACCCAGAAGTTAAACAAGGATTTAAAGCAGAACTTTATCTATGTCACTGAATGCAGATATGACAAGTTTACTTACTTTTCTCTTACTGAATGCAAAAGTCTCCCACTTCCTTTGCATTTTTGCTGCTAATTAGCAAGTTTAGAGAAGAGAGAGCATAGTCAAAGGAGTCAAAAGTGGGCAACTTTCTGATGATATAAAAAGATGCCATGGCAGTTGTTAAAGAAATCCCAACACAACTCGGCTAATTATATCTAGAGGTCTCAATTTGTTACTTTTGATCTAGGATTATATATCTTGTTTTCCTCTAGTTAATTGACTAGTTCAGAATTTTCTGAACATTATATCATCTTTGATGTTCCTGCCCTTGTTCCTTTTCATCTATTGGCAGCACTCCATTCAACAATACTAGCAATAGTTGATGACATCTGAAGTCCCAATATTTCTGAGTGAGTGTCAAAGTCTTCTTTGACACTGGCTATCAGTCACAGCAGCTTGTGCGGAGACATAAGGCTTCCTCAGTTGGTCTTTATGTATTTCAGAAAATTCTGGGGTTAAGGTACATCCTGTTTTCTTGATCCTGATATCTGAATTTTACCAAGTAGCTAATGGCTCACACTGAAAAAAAACACCCATACTGTGCTGTTAGGATGAGCCTAAGGTTGGTAATACAGTGGTCAGTACAAATTACTGGTGTCACTCAAATTGGATGACATGGAAGGAGCACCTTTAGATGCCTTTGTTCTTATCTTCCAGTATGTTGTTATCACCTTTTCCAAGGCCTTTCCTCTTAGCTTCTCTCCTGCATGATGACACCAGTATTTGCCATGCAACCCAGTTTTGGGTGAATTTGTATTCTGAGAATATTGAGGTTTATAACACCTGTATAGTTTGCTGCATATGAAAAGGTGTTGCTTGACTACTGGCAAACAGTGTCAAAAAGTATTGCAAAATTTCAGGCAAGAGTTCTTTTTACTTTCTTGCAATGATTTCATTTTATGGGACAGTTATTTCAGCTTACCCTGCTGACTTAGAAATGAGGAGAGTTAGAAGCACTTTGCCAATATCCCAGACTTTATTATTACACTTGCTAGATGAGGAGTTAAAATAGCTTTCCTTTGTGTGCTGACTTTTACAGCTTTCATGCCCAAAGAAAAACCCACACCTGTCTGAAAAAGCTATTTCTGTAACCCTGTTCAACCCGTGTAGAAGAACTAGGATTTATAGCCCAGCAAGGAGAGAATTAAAGCTGGCCTCCCCTGCTGCTCAGATATTCACTTCTACTTCAATAAAGCTCTACTCCTCTGGCCATACAATCCCTCCCCTGGCAGGATGTAAAGAAAGAACTTGTTTTCACCATTGCTAGGTATTGCCAGTCACTTGTTAAATTAAAAGTTGTCAGACAGTCAGTATGTCCTAAATGCACTCCCTTTGCATTGTCCAGTCCCATGCCTCTCCCTCTGTGGTTTCTCCCTCAGTGAAGAAAGGATTAAATACTCAGGTAGGTCTGCTGCTGAAAATGAGTCTTTATCTCCACCAGACATGGTTTGATAGGCCACCTGCCAGCTATGGCACCACAGGGGTTCCTTTCTGTGACCACTTACTACAAAACAAAAAATCAAGTCCACTACTACCGGTGCATAGAAAATAATATTCAGAGACAGGTACAAGGATTTGATGGATGTCCCATTAATTTATAACCCCCAATTATTCTAGGAATCTTTTGGGGAATCAGTCTGCAAGACCCATGCTTTTTTGTGTTGTTTCTCTTGTTATCTCAATGTAAAATGTTATAACTTAGAGACTGACTGAAAGTAATTTCATAATGAACAAAAGAAAGAAAGGTCTGTAATTCTATTTTACCTTATCTGGACAACAAAACTAAATTGATTCTTAGTTTCAGAATTTGTGTATACTATCATTGACCCATACATCTCAGCTTGGTTCTTTTCAGTCTTGAAGAACATTAAAAACTGCCCTCCTCACACTCCCTGAGCGGATTCCACTACAGACTGCAAATATAATATTAAAATAAGCAAAGAATTAATGCTTTCAGAGCATTTTCAGACCATGATGCTCAGGCTCATTACACAGATTTCAGTGGCAATCTGTCCCCAAGACACTGGCAATGCCAAAGAGGTAATTGTGAGAAGCCAGAGAACAAAGGGTCAACTTCTCCTTAGCCAGCAGAAGCAGCTCTTGTGCTATTCCTTTAAGATCAGGACAAAAACAAACAATTTTTTGTTTGAATCTCTGACTCTGTTAACTCTTTTTACTACTCCAGAATGACTGCTTTGTTCAGTCTTTTATTGCCCTTCCCTTTGGTAATTATCCTGTTACTTGCCTTGCTCTTTTCGACTTAACATCCTTATCTTCTTTATTTTGGACTTGGATAAGCATTAGTCAGATGTCATCCAAACCTGGAGATAAAAATATATTTAGGTGTTACCCAGTGTTGCTTCCATTTTGTTCACTGTTAGGAATTTCCTTTTTCTTTTGACACTGTAATCACAATTAGCAATTCCATAAGTGTTACCTACAGCGTCTGACATCTCAAAAGATGGCAAGATTAACAAGGCCTATAATACATGCACAAATATAGTTCTCACATGTAGAGCAGAACCTGAAAATGAGGATGGAGACACTGCACACACATGCAGACCTTCCTGGCTTTGGAGTCCATTACAAGGAGTGCTTTTGGCAGCAGCAATTGCTATCAGCTGTCTTACCCCTAAGTGTTTTGTGATATACAGACCATGTTTTGCTCTTAAAGTGGCACCATGGATCTTCTTCAAAAAGCCAATCATTGAAGACATTCCAGTGAGACCTTTTTTACTTAAAGCCTTGCTGTAATGAAATTTAAAGGATACAAATGAGGAGTTACCTTGTTTTGTCGAATGCCAGAATGATGTGAATCAGCTCTGCTGGCAACAACTTCCTTCTGAAGACTGAGTCAATTTACAGCTTCAAAAAGAGCAACTGATAATGATCAATATGTATAAATTGTTTCTTATATTTTATTGATCAATGTGTCTGAATAGTGATTTCTCACTGTTTCCCAGTTCCAACAACTAATAGCTTGAGAGTGTTTAAATATTAAACACAGCTGGAAGATCTGTTTTCCACTAGCAGGGGAATCCCATTGTTTTAGCCCTTGCATGGTTATTGTATTATGAATTATTGAAGAAGCTGAATTGCAAGGTTAAGGCTCCAACTCTCACACAGATCTGAGAAGAGCTGGCTAAAAATTAATGGGAAAAACCCCCAAACAACCAAAGTCTGACTGTTTGTTTCATTAACACTCAAAAATTGTTATTATTCTCATAACCAAATTACATCATATAATAAACAAATTATGAAAGCAGACGCCCCATGTACTGAAGCCATCAAGATTTCCAATAGTCTGTTTAGTTTTCTTGGCACAAAACCTAGGAACAAAAGCGGTTCTGAATATAAAGGGCAGAGACATGGGCATGGGTGGATTGCTAAAGCAAGGTTTCATAAGGACACCAAAAGCACTTCAGAGAAAGTCAGCTTTTCTAACACAAACACTGAAATCAACTTGGTTAGAAGTAGAGACTTCCAAACATTTCCTGATTAATTTATAGCTGTTGACTAGATGCTTGAGTGTGTTTTCCCCAGTCTGAAATACAAGTCTGTGCTCAGAATTGTTCCACTGTAAACAAGGACGTGTTTACAATACCTTTTAGGAAATGGGTCCCACGTTTATCTGAAGATAAACATATTTATCTGAAGAAGCCTACTTTTTCTTCAAGGAGATGTATAACTATGAAATACCAAAACACCATGGTAAGGTGCCATCTCTGTTTCATCATATGTAAATGTTAAGAAGGGAAAACCACTGGTGCTTTGAGCTTGGCAGTTGTTTATTTCCAGCACTAAAGTGGCCAAAAATCCTCTCCTTCCTACACCATAGACCATGGAGTTTCAAACTTTGAATCAGTGCTAAGAAAGCAAACACTTTTTGTCTTACTACCATGAAGCAAAGCAGACCGGGCTTAATTTCACTGTAAACAGATTTTATTCACCAGAATTGTGTTTCCTTTCTTCCAGCCAAGCTTCATTACTCACTAGAACAAGAAAACAGCATTGGCATACCAGCCATTTCTTTAAAATAGAGACACATTTAAAACATATTAAAGAGACCAAACACTCACAGGCAACTCATCTTCTTTAAGGAACAAAAAGTCAAGCATCCAAAGTATCTTGTTTGTCCTGTTAGTGCTGAATTTTAACAGTAAGATGAGTTGTAAACTACAAAGTACCATACACACCAAAACAGGTTCCAGGTATAAGGCACCATAGACATCACAAGGAAATTTTGGAGTTCAGAGCTTGAAAGATACAGAAAGCACCTTCCTGGAAGAAACCATGGGGGCTCAGATTGCATATGTGTGTTTTTTTCTTTTGAATTTTTTGGTTTTGCCTTTTGGTGCACAAATGAAGTGTTCACATAAATAAGAGTTGCCATTATCACCTAATGCTAGGTTCTAAAGTCTCAACTTGCTTTTGGTTTCAGCATAAGGGTCTCCCAGTTCTCTGGAGAGCATTGAGACCAAAGATTCATCCACAAAAACGAAATTATATTGCTCTGATCATTTACAAACCAACTTTGCTGCTTTCTACAAATATAAACTTTCATGTAAAAATGCAAAGACTCTTCCCATGATGTTCTCCATGTTGGAAAATTCTTGTATTACTGTATTATTGTAGGATATGGAGATTTTAAATGAATACAACTGTAGCTAAAATTCAGCAACCTGTGGAGGAATTAGACTAGATTATGACACACAAACTGCATGGAACACTTAAATAAGCAAACAGTAACTATTTTTAAAAAACTAAACAAAGCATAATGTTTTTGTAGAAGACCCTTTCCGTCCATGGAGGGTTTAAAAGCAGCATTGTGATTGCTGATGACTAAACCAGATTGCCCTTTCTGGTTTTGTGGAATAATCAGAAGGAATACATTGAGAAATTAATAAAATCTCAAACAGAATAATTCATCCATCAGTTCTGCCTTGTGGGCCAGTTTGTGCAGTTATTTTCTGTTTTGGAGCAGGGCTTGTTGGCTTTACACAATGAGCCTGTATTTTATGGAACATCCCTGTACTGCCTGGCTTTCCCAGTGCCACAGAATCACAAGATGGGGCAGGCTGGAAGGGACCACAGTGTGCCATCTGCTCCAACCTTCCTGCTCAAGCAGGGTCATCCCAGAGCCCATGGCACAGGATTGCATCCAGATGGTGCTTGATTATCTCCAGTGAGGGAGACTCCACAACCTCTCTGGACAATCAGTTCTAGTGTTTTGTCATCTGCACAGTAAATAAGTTCTTCCTCATATCCAGGTGGAGTTTCCTGTACATCCGGAAATTTCTGCCTGTTGCCTTTTGTCCTATTGCTTGTTATCGCCCCCCATCTAAAGCACCCCTTCTGGTGACAGACATTGATGAGGGTCCCTTTCAGTTGTCTCTTCTCGAGGCTGAACAGGCCCAGCTCCCTCAGCCTTTCCTCCTAAGAGAGATGCTCCAGCTGGACCTGCTCCATGTCTCCCTCCTGCTGAGGAGCCCAGAACTGGGCGCAACACTCCACATGTGCCTCCCCAGGGCTGAGTTCCCTGAACTTGAGTGCTCCTATACACTTGGGGGTGGAGGGAAGCAGATGGGCTGTGTGTACAGAGCACCTCTGTATTAATCTGAGCAAGACCCCAGACTGCTTCAGAGATTAGATGTACAACATCAGAGGAACAACCCGGGGCCATGAGTGGGAATGAGCATTACTGAATGTGAGTCTATTAATTTCAGTTAATATACTGGACTCATACAAATAATTTGCTGTGATGCTGTGAGAAATAGCAAGTAACTCAAACAGGGAACAGTTCTGTTTGAACAACAAGTGTGTTCTTTTCATCTTAATATCTGAAAAAAATTATGAAGTAGGCCCTGCAGGCAAACCATGGATGATAGGATGCCATTAAGCTAATTCTTTGCATTAATGTTTAAAAAGCCAATGAATCTGTTGTTTTGTTTATCTGTATGAACTGTTTTGCACATCACAGCTGCTGGATACTGAGATTAATTGATATATTACTATGTGTCCTCACAGTTTCAAACTATTAACCTTCAGATGCATTTTACAGTTAATCTCATCTGAAAAGGAATATTGCACAAAAAAATTCAGAGGATTTTTTTTCTGTCTTCATTTATCAGACACTGAATTAGAAAATATCTGTTTAAAAGGAATTTCACTGGAGTTACAAACTTTTCTTCATTTAAATTCTTCATATGTTTATAGATGACCATGTTCTGGCTAGCTTAATTTTCATCAAGAGAGATATTTTAGGAAATACAGGAACTGTAAAACATAGACTAAGCATCCAGATATTCTGCCTAAATACTGGCACATCCTGATTTTTTTCCACATGTTGGTTCCCAGAATGAGAATACAGTAAGGTCACGGAGAGCCCCCCACAGAAACAGACACAGAAATTCAGCTTCTTTTGCTTTGTGGATCACCACAGTACCATAAACAGCAGAGTAACCTAAGAAGTGTCCTCACCCATAACAGGAGGAAGGAAGACCAAGGAAAATAATTTACCTTTTTGTGGGCTTACTGGGCTCCTCTTGTCCAGTGTTTTTACCCAAATAGGTATTATGGGAAGGAAAGGCCTCAGGAACTCTACCTTGGTGCAATTTTCATTTGTTTTGATATAGGGATTGAGCTATTTTAATATTTCTAGTGACCATTTTCCTATGAGTTCTTCTAACGGAGTCTTAGAGTCTACAGAAACACCCTGGGTGTGCTTGCTGTAGGTCTCGGCTGTTCTCCACCTGAGACCCAAGAGACTGAGTGCTGCTAGAAACAGGAACAAATCCCATCAGGATCCCCAGCACTGCACTATAGGGACCTCCCTTGTTATGTTCTACTGCCAGGTTGACGTTTTCTTGTGTCCTCTTTCTGTGTCCTGCTATGCATTCACCTTTGTATCAGGCCTTGTAAAATTATCCTTGTCAGGAAAAGTCTTGATTCCTTCCTTTGTGTCTACCATGATAATAACTATACCCATTACATGTAATGTGGTTTGTACAGCAGAGCTGAAGAATGTTCTTTTAAAGAGCTTGAGGCAGATAGTCTGCTCAGAGCTTGCTCCTGGTTTAATTTCTTAAGAAAAGAACTGTTTCTTACTATAATCAAACAGAAATTTCACTTATATAGGAAAAAGGATTCTGGAAGACAGCCTGCCTTCCTTTTATAGCTTCCTTCCAGCTGTGCATGGGATTCTTCACAACCCCTCCTTTTCCCCCATGCAAGCATAGTCTCCTCCTTCAGTCAGATGTTTCTTTTCTGTATGTGATTGCTTCCTCTGAACTCCACAAAACTCAAATATTTGTAGTCACCTCATGCTTTATAGTGTCTTTCCCAAACCGGTAGAATTACAAGTTCTAGAAAACATTACAAATATATTCACCTTTTGATGCATTGAAATACCAGCACATAATTTCTAAATGTGTGACTCCTACAACAAATGTAGTGTATTTTTGGGTTTTGTTTCCTTTTTGTTTGTTTTTGTAGAAAATACAAAACTTGCTTGACTTTCAGTGCCTTGGAAGGGCAGAAGACTGCAGGACATAGCTATCAAATATGAGCTCGTACAGATCCATTTGTGGCTTTCTTGCTATTCAAGACTGTGCCCTTTTTTCCTTGGAAGCTGTTTTCAGCTGAAAATGTATTGTGCAGAACAAATAATAGTTGAGGCAAACATTTTTATTGCCTGATAACCTTCCCTAGCACCCTTCAAGAACTAAAAGAGAAGATCTTCGTAAAACCTGGATGTAAGTTATGTGACAAGAATGGAGGAGAGGGCATAAAGAGGTGATTTAGCTACAGCCTCTTCTCCCTTGGAATTGTCAGCCCTTGATGAAGAGACAGAAGTACTATCTCTGAGCCGCAGAGAAAGAGAAGACAAAGTATGTTGTCCACAATCTCATAAGTCAGTGATGAAAACATAAACAGACATAAACATTTAGGAATGCTTTCCTTGAGAAAGAGCCAGAGGACTGCATGCTGTTGCCTCTAGGAGCTTCTCCTGTGTTTGCCTTCACACCTTAGAACTACATCTTTGTCTTCTACTTGAACCCCAGTGTTTCCTGCAAGTTTATTTTAAAATATTATTTTAATATAATTAAAAATTAAAAATATATTTTAAAATATTTTAAAATATTTTCTTTTGTTCAGTGCTTTATAGATGGGTGTGAGGGATCTTCAGTGTCTGTCCTTCTTTAACTATGAATGCACTAGCAAATTTCTTGCATATGGACCACTGGGACAGTTTTGAAAAGCAGGAAAAAAATCCTATCTCTTTATTAGGAGCTATATTTTCTTTGATCTATTAGCAAAGAGAAAAATGTATCTCTAAACTGGTTGTGATAGACAGACAGCTCCCACACTGTATCCAAAGTGGCTTAGAAACTAATTTATAAAAAGCTGATGACACTTCACCTGAGGACTGAATACCCCATGTGTTAGAAGTCCCACTACATAATGCAAGAGAAATGCTTATAGTGTCAGCACAATTCTGAGGACTCTGTTAAAGATTTAAGAGTTTGTCTCTGCAGGAGTTGAGAGAACACAAAAGTTACTGACCAAGAAATTACATCAGAATGCACTTAAAGAAAAGGATAGATTGGTCTGCAGTCCCCTTTTTACTGACCTGAGAAAGCTGATGGCACCTTTAACTGCTGTAGTATGAATAACATAAATGCAGTAGAGAAATATATTTACCTTGTTTAGTAAGATCCAGAGAAACTTCCAGGGCCTCTTTCTTCACATAGCCAGTTACCATCTCAAAGTTGTCATAACACTTTTAATGGAGTTCCTTTAATTTATGTGGATAAGGTGACACAGCAGGATGCACTGAGCTCAAGGATCTGGTAATTGGACACAACTTCTCTTTTGTAATCACTTGGGCCATCAGTATGTTTTGTGCCCAGCCAGAATAGAGAGGAGGTAGCTGTCTGCTCACACAGGCTCGGATACTTCCATCTGCCACTTAGAATCTCTGGAATAGTTCAGTTTTCACAGCACCATCTGCACTGAAACATTTCTAGGAATGGATGGCATTTTGGGACTACTTGGCATCCCTTTGTCCTCCCCCGTTCAAAAAGCAAGAGCTATTTTAGGAGGAGAAGCACAGTTACTGAAGGCTTTCCCATCCTATCACAAAAAAAAAAAAACATCTCTCTCTTCATGCTTTTCAGCTGTAAATAAGTTCTATCAAGCACTCCTGGGTGCTGGTCAGCTACATGGCTTGAACTTGTAGAAGAGGAGTTTTCAGAGACCATGACAACTATTTCAGTCTTCCTGGAATGTGAAAGGCTGCTTGAATTCAGAAGGTCAGATGCAGAGGTTTCTGTCCCACCGTTTTTATAGAGGTACTCTGCTGCTTTTAAAGTGTGGAAAATGCATCCTAAGGACATGGTCATCAGCAGTACATCAGCACTTCTCTTTCTTTACTGCCATAAAAGCATCCTCAGAAGGTGCATGGCATCCTTTTTCACAGTTACCACAGAGTTGGAAGCAACTTGGAGAAGTAAAATGGCACCTGGGCCAATGTGTCCCCATGCCCTTCCTAAGCTGGGAGCCCACTGGGCACTGTCAGCAAGGTGGTGGGCAGCTTTCTGCCCTGGATGGAAACATCTTGGTGCTTTCCTAACCTGGTCTGAGGTGTTGCTGATCACAGGCTGACCAGAATAACACATGAGATTTTGTTCCTTCTATTTGACCAGGTGGTTAATTGTTTTGATTTTTGGTGTACCTGTTCATGTCCCATTTTCAAAATGCAAAATACCTATGTATAAGCTTTTCATATCAAAACACCTGTGTGCTGTTGATTTATAAAAAAACTAAAGCTGTGTAAAGAGAAAAGAAAAACCTTTCTGCATGACTGTGGATTGTAATGCCCTTAAATTTTGCTTTAAATCAGGAAAACACATGTTGAAGAAGTATGCATTAATTATAGGTGAAATCTACACACCTTGGCTTAATCAGCATCTCTTGTCTTCCTTTGATAGATATCATAGTGTTGACACTTCTATCTGCATAATGTACAAAGGAGAATGTGAAATATTCCAACACAAGGAAATTAATAAGATTTCTAGATGGGAGTATGAAGTCTGTTGAACAGGCTGCTAATGTATTTGGATTTATTTCAGAGATATTCATTATCACTGGGCAGACAATGCTAAACTACATTTAAACTGATTTTTATTTCACAAGCAGTAAAATATTATGAAAAGATAATAAAATGCCATCATTTAGACTAACACTTCAGATAAGTCCCACAAAAGGCTATGAGTATTTGTAAAACATTTTCTTTTGGAAAGATAATAATTTTAAGTTAAATTAATTTACTTGAGTGCCTGAAAGACAGACAAATGAGGCAATCAGGAGGAGATCCAAGATGAGCAATTGCTATGCACACAAAGAGCCTACAAATCATGGCTGCTAAGGTACAGATTTGGATGAAGTGTAAGAGGGAAGGAACACCTGTGAAGCACACAGGGGCTCACCCCACTCTTAAAGGATTGGAGGAGATGAATAGCAGGTTTTTCCTGTCTTCCCATCCATTCTTTTACTATATTCCTGTCTGCCACACAATCACAGTTCAGCAGTAAAAAAAGGTAGAAACACATTCATTTGCTGAGCACCTGCACCCATCCAGGCCTACAGTTTGAATTTATTTTTTACGTTCTGCTCACCCTCCATCATTCTCAACACGTGATGTATGTTTTGGTATCTCCTGACATAAATATAATTGAAAGTGAAGAAGAAGCTACTGTGGCTTAGAGAATTTCTGCATTTGATCTTAAGCTAAACCAATAGTATAACAGGTGGACTGGGGCTGTTTCTGACAGGAAAGAAGAAAACCAGCTGTCAAAGCCATAAGAAAATTTCTCCAAGCTTCAAAAAACAGTGACTGAAATCTATGCTGAGCAGCACTACAATACATTATTAAATGCAGCATTGACTCTGATTGCACATCCTTTCTTAAAGATGTTTCTTTCAGAATAGCAGATTCAGAATTTAAATAGATTCCATTTTATCACTTCTCCACAGAAGTGGAAAAAACTCCAAACATTTTTTACAACATCTGAAAAATCATTATGACCGCTTTTCAAACAAGGTGGTTACTGTTGCTTTATCCGTCTGAAATCAGGAATTTACTTACATTGTCTTAGCAGGTTGTTGATTTCTGTAATGACCAAACCATCTGGGATCTGGGTCTTACAGTATCTTTGTGAAAGCTCTGCCTCTTGAAGACAACTTGTTGAAAAATTTAATTTCTCTTCTGGGAGAATAATCCTGCATTCGCCTTTATATTAACCTCAAGGCAGTCTACTCAAAATGTTAAAACTGAGAGAAAATAAATCTAATTTTACATTTTCAAAATTTGTTGTGACTTTTCTAACAGGCAACAGAACAATCAAGGGCAGGTTTCCTTAACAAACATGGAAATAAGGCTACGGCTGACTTGATAGCAGCAGGAAAGGTAACACAGTGGGACACAGATGTCCTCAGATTTACTAGTTTGTTTATGTATTTGGAGTTCCAAGAAACAATTAGGTGGCATTTTTTCATTCAGTGCTGACAAATAGGCAGAAAATGCCTGAGATCCTCAAGGCAGAATGCTTCACTTTGGATGAAACACTTTGTGAGCAACAGGACTCAGTGCCAGGGCAGGGAATCCTGGTGGGTGAGGGTTTGGGGAGGTGGCACTCCTGCACAGGTGTGGGACAGGAGAGCAGAAGCCACGGAATGCTGCAGAGAGAGGAATCCCTTCAGCAGCCTGAGGATCTGCCACCCTGAGGGAACAGGGAGTGAGTACATTATGGGATGGCAAAGACAAGGCTGAATTGTCACCAGTTTTGTGCAGGCTAATGCAAAAGGGCAGGCCACTTAACACAATTAATATTAGCAGGTGGGTACAGAGCAGGGCAGAACAGTTAATGGGCACAGAAGAGAATGGGTAATTTGATTCTATTAAAGCCAATGGGGCATGCTCAAATGTACCTTAAAGCCAAAGAAATCTCTGAATCATTTTATCCTTGAAAAGTCACAGAGAGCTGGTGAAAGGCAAGCACTGTGCTTTCCTTAGCATGGAAAGAGCCTAGGGAATTATATATCAGCTTGCTTCACATCCTGGAAGATGCCAGAGCAAATGTTAAATGATCAATTTGTAAGTACATAAAGGGTGGAAAGGTAGTTAGTAGTCACGGCAGTTCTCATGTATCCCAAAATTGTTTAAAAGAGGTGTAGAGGTTAACTATTCTCCAAGGCTGTAAAGAGTGAAACAAAGAATAATTGGTTTATTTCACAGCAAGGAAAGGTTAGAGGCTAGACTGGAGTTTAAAGCAACTTCTTACTTAGTCACAAGGACAGCAAAGTTCTACGGGGCTGCCTATGAAGGTTCTGAATATTAAGCTGGGGGTTTTCAATAACATGTCCAGTAAATATTTGCTAAACAGCACTTCAATGTGACCTCAGAGCAAGAAGGCAAAAGTGCAAAAAAAATATATTCCAGCTCTCTGTTTGTCAAACTCTGTGTTTCAGGTTTTGAGGGCTTTTTCCTCACAGTTTTCAAAACATCTATATTTTTCTTATAGATTTTCACATATTGCTTTCAAAGGCAGTCCCAGATATCTATCATAACTCCTGCCAGCTCAGAACGTTATGAGGACCTTCAATGTATTCCAGGACTTGAAGACCTAAGGTCATCATTCACAAAATTTTATGAAACTACTACTTCTCACTTTAAATAAATAAATAAATACGGGGTGGGTGCAGTTCCCCTTTATAATTTTATAATCCTAAAATAGAGTAAATCTTTGCAATGGGACCAAAGTGCAATCTTAACCAGAAAAAAAAGAGAGCGAGAATTGCTTTTTTATAACACTCATACTCAAAAGCTTAATGAATTATCTTTAAAAGTTCAAGACTGGTCATAAGACAAAGAATGATGGATATTTTCTTCTAGTATCAAAAGCAACTTAAATTAAAAATGCTGTTGAAATTTACTTCTCTTCATTTGGTTTTAGAATATCCTGTTCTTATTTTGCATTAAGGAATTTTGCATGATTTATATCAGAAAGAATACATGTAACAAACTAACAGGAATTTCTTAGCCATGCAGCTCAAGTCTTAGCTCCTGACAAACTATTTTTGCTTTACTGAAAGCCAAGAATTGATACAAAAACTTTTAATTAGGCCCTGTCTTCCATGCCTTCCTGAACTACCTTTTGTCACTTTGAAGAGACCTACATCAGAGCATGTAGCTTAACACCAGCCTATTCCTAAAACAAGCAATCATTTTCGTAAACCCACTACACCCATTAATAAATCCAGAATAGCTGTAAATCATGCCAGAATGCATTGTGTTGATTTAAAACAGCATGACTGGAAAAAGGCTGTGATTGTGATCCATGATTCTGACAGAGCTTGAGTAAGTTTTAGATGTTTCCTCACACCTTGGCAGGTTTTGTTTCATACTCATGACAGGAGAATGCTGTCATCACACTGCTGCCACAGTTATATTACTACATGCTAGATTTTAGCAACATATACATCTTTTCTCCATTCAGTAAAGTGAAAAAGCTTTAAAAATCTAAAGCAATTACACTTTTTCTTTCTTTCTCTCATACTAATTTTTAATTAATTTTTTCACAGTGATAAGTGCTCATGATTTTTTTTTGCTTTTCCCCATTTAAATTGTGAACACTTTAGTTTCATTCTTTCATTACCTAAACCCTGTTACAAAACAACCTCAGTCTCTCACTCCACTGAACTTGTTTTGTGTCTACGCCTACACATGAAATTTTATTCGTCTAAATCAAGATCCTCCTAAACATCATTTGGCTAATCTCTTATCTAGGCATGTATCCTTATCACAAATACAAATTATGAAGACTGACTTTATAAATAACATTTGGGTTCATAACAGTCCTCTGCACTGCACACCTAACATCCAGTGTTTTGCAGGACTATGACCCAGTGAGTTACACAAACTATAAGATTTGTATCTGCAATTAACTGTTGCCACTGAGAAAAAATCCAAGCATATATTAAAAACATCAAAAGTATATGGGTAGAAACATTTTGAAAGAATAAGGCTCATTTCTGCTTATATTTGTAAAGGGTGCCCTGTCAGAACCTATGGGACTTACCATGTGTAAAACTGTTTTAGTCCTAAATCAACTCTTACTCTGGAGAACTTAAACTATCGAGCAGGTTCCAACTTAAAATCCATCTCACAGTGTGTGTTAGGTTCACAGAAGCACAGTAAATACAATTCTTTATATGCATAGAATCTGTAATCCATGCGGTGCTTTTTACACAGCTTCATTATCACTTGCTGAGGTACTCCTATAAAAATCTTAATCTGAAAAATAAACTTAACTGTGCACAGCAGAATGGGAATGGTCACAGACTGCATTATTTTCCCTTTTAATCTCAACAGACTATGTGACAGTGTTGTTTTAAACCTGGTATTATAGGAGAGATTGTTCTTATTCTACACGTGGGTGAATTAAAGGGCTGTTCTCTTACAGTTATGCAACATGGGAAAAGATTAATTAAGACCTTTTATTTTGAACAGTAGCAGTACTTCGGAAATAATAAAAGCATTGTATTAATTCTGTGAGTACAGTTAAATTCTATCATCATCTTTTTAATTTCAAACATTAGGTTTTCCCTTCAGACAGGGAATACAGACAAGGTATCTTGGCTGCTTGTTCTGCGCTCAATTCACTCCATGCTCTCTGCCTCCTAATCCTCTTTTTAAGAGTATTATCTTCATCAGTTCTTCATCAAATGAAATAGAAACAGTGTTTGACTTCAGTACAGGAAGTGATGAAAATAGGTGCTTTTACCTCTTAAAATCAGTATTTTTAGGTGTTCTAACCATTTTGGAAAAGTAGGGCTCCTACAGCAAAACACCAGTACCCGAGAAGTGTCATGCAGAATGAGGGGAAGTATGCTGCTGAAATCTTATTTAATTCACCAGCTTTCATAACACCATGGTGCCATAGCAGGACCGCTGAACTAATCAATTACTGCATGTAACTCTCTCACAGGAACAGCTGCACAAATAGATTGAACACTGCAGAGATCACAGGTGCTGGGGTTTTAAGTCAATCATCTGTGCAAGCACAAATATTTGAGGCCAGCGTCTCACATAACACCCTCTCAGACAGCATGGAAACAGGCTTACCACAGCCACTTTAGACATTTCTTACATTCACAACCTACACTTTCCGAAAGTCTTATCTGCAGAGCCAAAGTGTAATGCTAACAAATCTCTCTAAAAATCAATTTAGGCTAGAGCCCAATACTGGAAGAATTATTTGTGTAGGAAAGCAACAACTGAAAAAACAGGAAGCAACCTCGTATTGAATACCTTCTCCTTGCTCTCCATTTTTTTAACCATGAAAGTATTCTGTATTTCTGTAATGAAACTGTAAAAAACCAACATGGCTGGTAAATACTCCATAATATGAGATTTCTACTATGGGACATATCGAAACAAGCTCTTTTACATTTATAATCAGTGAATATCTTGTGTTAAATGATGACAATAATTAAGGAATTATTACTCCTTTTTACTCTAAGTGGAAAAGCAGAAAAACCCCATCTTTCAGAAGAAGGAAGATCTGCAAAGCTGTCAGAAGCTGTTTGGTCCTCAAATCTTCAGTTCAGAGGAAGAAGTCAGCCTGTGTCTCAAACCCTGCATATTTTATGCTATATTCCACAAAAGAAGTTGTACTCCTTTGCGTTGAAAAGCAGCATAATGGAATGTATAAAACAAGAGAGGATAACATTTGAACGAGGCAGTGCTGATTGTGACAGGACACATCAATACTTGCAAAGCAATCGGTACCCACCGAGGATCAGAGCAGCATCCCATCTGCCATAACACAGAGGAGAGGAGAAATTTCTCTGCAAGAAAAGAATGAAATAAAGAGCAGCAAATGCCAGCATGTTTGCCTGAACTCACTGCAGACATATAGAGAGGGTGAAGGATCACAGACTAAGCCCTAAGCAACTCACTCTAAAATGTAGTGAAATTGATTGTTTTTTTTCCCTGTGCCTCCAGAAGTGGGCAGTGAAGTCTTGAGTGCCAATCCTTCTGAACACACCCCAATGTATTCCTTGTGAACCCCACAAGTAAATCGAGTTCTACTAATGTTTTGGAATTTGATTAACTCTTCCCAAAGATCTGAACTATATTTACTCATAATTCACAAAACACAGTTGGAATACAGGGGATGTGTCATATAATTTCACAAGACTGCCTAATCTGGGACTAATCTGGATTTTGACACTGGGTTTTGACACCAGGTTTTGACACTGCTGAAGTCCAAGACTGCAACCTTAGACCCTTCAGAACTGGCTTCAGTTTGTCTGTCTGTACACAACAGGAGGCTGCTAGAAATGCCACAGCACGTCCTGAGTGGAGGAAACTAAACTGGGATCATTCATGATTCTGCTTCAAGGCCAAAGTGCAACCAAGCTGTCCAGAGGCATGACAGGTATCTGAGGAAAATGTGCTGCAAGACAGTCACCAGGCTTTCTCTGATTGAATCTGAGTCCACATGGGACTGACCTTAGGTTTAGATTTCTTATGATTAATTAGCTAATAGATACCATAAGTGAAGGCAGTAGGGCAAAGGTTGTAAAAAACAAGTCCTAAAAGCATTGCACTGAGAGAAAATGGAGAGTTTTAGAAAGAAAGACAAATATTGTGTTCTCATGCAGTCTCTTTTCATTAAACCAGTTGTAATCTGTCAGCATCATGATCCTGAATTTAAACTTAATTTTTATTAGGAATAAGAATGACTTGTTCTCCCCCCCGCCAGTGTTTGTTGATTGTTAGAGGAGAAAACAAAACAATTTTGTCATCTTTGTCCTGAGGCTGCACCCAAATGTTCAGCAGCTGTCTCCCCCTCCTCCCTCTTATCTGCTGAATTGGAGCAAGTGCTTCAGCAGCTACACTGCAAGACAGATACTTGTGGAAAAAAGGATTCCTTGACCATATTATGGGGTTTTTTTATTACTCCAGCTCTTGCCATCACGAGGTAGGATCTATAACTGGACTGGAAAGCCTAACAGGGGACAGGAACAAAGTGGCAGCTGCTTAACCCACATTGCAGTAAAAGTTATTTGTAATACTGATGTGAACCACCAAAAGGCAATGAGGTAGAGACTGAGCTAGATTAGGTAAGTGGATTTATCTGGTCTATCTGAGAGCACTCAGCTCATCACCTCTAACCCAGAGCAACCTGCAGGTTGCCCTAGATTTTATTATCAATATGCTCAGATACCTTTTTGAATACCTATGGAACAGAGCTCAGAGAAACTCTTTTTTTCCAAAGTTCCCCAGCAATGTTAAAGCAGAGAAGATGGGATGTTGGAGAAGGGGTTCTTGATATGCTTTTGGAATCATTCTTGGGCAAAAGTGATTAGGATAGGACAATAAAGCCAAATCCCTTGTCATTTTTCAATTTTACTGCAAGAATAAAATTGCCAAACCACACGAGAGGATGAAGGCTTACACGCTTTCAGGAAGACTGAAGTAAAACCACAGTAAATGCTTCTCTGACAGTAAATTGTTGAAAATATTGAGTCATCATAGTGGAAGAGGAGCTGTACTTTTCCTTTGGTGTTGCTTGAGTTCACATTCTCACTGGATTGCTGTGGCAGTCCATTTGTACTGCAAAATGAAAAAGCATCCAGTATCTGCAGGATTAGAGGTAATGAGATTAGAAGAGAAGAATTGCTATGTACCTAAAAGAAAAGAGCTCTAGTTAATACGGAAGGTAAGCTTTGGCCAGTTTCTCTGTGACCTGCCTGTACAGGTAGAGATTTTAAGAAACTAGAAAAACCCCACCTTAAGCCTGAAAATATCTAGATTAAGATTTTTCTTACTGATATTCACTAAAATCTGAATTTCTCTTTGTTACCAACAGTGAAAGGTTATACCAGATGAATAGGTGTATCTTCCTGCTCAAATTGATGATCACCCATCAACTGAGATGTGGTAGCTCTCCAAACATTAGTGTCACTTAACCTCAGAGAGTAACACCTGAGCTCATCATGAAGACGCTGTTTAGCCTCAGTGCAGCAGGACTCACACAGAGTTTGGAACAGCTACCCCTAGAGAAGACCAAAGGCCTGGCAGATGCACCTGCTTCTTTCCACTGACTTTAGTGTGAACTTAGACAACCGGCTCAGACACAGAGCTCTGTAACAGAGAGATCTAAATTTAGAGCAGCAAAACCCTCCTGATGTGTACTCCTAACCCACTGCACACTGGGAGTAATTTGATGTAATGAAAGAGTTAAACATTACTTGGTATTTTATATGTCAAGCACACAAATTAACAATTGCCACAGCTCAGCTGACACACATTGACTATTTTACTTGCTGAGTTAACTTCACTGTGAGGGTGAGCTGTTAGTTAAACAATATCCTCCAGCCTCTTGGTTGCACAGGAGGATCAAGGGAGACAAAATCCTTGGACCTCAGTTTGGGTTTTGTGGGGTTTTTTTAGCATCCTAACATTGTCATAGATTTAGCAGGAGGAAATATGATACATTGGTCATAAAGTAAACAACGTTTCACAACATCATCTTATCTCTTCTGGTTTTTTCCCCCAAACACATCTGAACAGCTCAAGCTATCCAGAGTCTCAGCACTTCCTAATTTCTGTCTTATGGGTGCGTGGGAAGTCAAGACCAAATCAGACTGATGTTCATTATGGCTGAGCAGACGAGGTTTGGATTCCCAGCCAAGAGCAAGATATCATATGTCCTGTCTGTTTTCATTGCTCTGTTTCTCTGTGGATTTTTCATATGGCATTTTGCAGCTGTCTTCTTGTATCAGCTTTTAAAGTACTCTGTTATTCGTATTGCAACCTAGTATGTACTGTTGTCAAAGTATTTTCTTGATATCAATTTTTTCTGAGCTATACAATGACAAATGGTATCCAGAACCTTGCTTTACCTGGCATTCTAACAGCTGGACTTAGTCAGTGCTGTCTACTACCACCCTTTGGGGCTCAGTAGAGAATGTTGAACTTAAGAGTAAAAATACAATGCAAAAAGCATGCACTTCCCAGTCTTAAAATCCATTATAAAATAATTCAATTGATTTTTCTTATGAATCCTCACTTCTTTCAATTATTTTTTTCCCTTCTGTACTCACCTATTTAACCCAATCCAAAACCTACGTAACTAAGCAGATAAAGCTATAGCATCTTCATACATAGACACATATATATGTACATACACATACTGGTCCTCTACATGCCTGGTGATTTTCAATATGTTCTTAAACAAAACACATAAATGTCCAGTTTGGGGCTGAGCACCAACTGTTGTAAATGAAGACTGATAGAATTTTCTTTATTAGTTTTTGCTGGTCCAGAACTACAGGTGGTGAAGACTGAAGCAGGCCTGGCATAAAACCATAACATTTTTCTTATGTCATAGGAGCTACGTGAGTTTTAAGTCTGACGTCTCCATAATGCTTTTTTCATCAGTACCTGAAGAGCCTTCAAGGGTTATTCATGCTGAGAGAGACAGTCATAACTTCTCAGGAGTTATGAACCCAAAGTGGGCTTGCTCATTCAAGATTCACAGCCAAGTGAAATATTTAACCCCTCTGGAGCTTACCTGCTCACAGGATTTCCATGGATATAATGAGTTCACAGACTGGTTAAATGGGCAGAGCCCTGCTGAGATCATTGGAACTGGGTCTGGAATCACTGCTACTGGTGATCACTGGTGACAGTATAAAGGCACCTTAACCAGCTGCCAGGAAATGTTTACAGTGAACAAAGACATGAGGCCTTTGCAGGAGCTCACTTTGCCAGTGCAGTCTGGTGGGAACAACCTAAGGCGTTCTCCTTGAGAAGGAGGGCACATCCCAGGCGTTAACGTGGACTGGGATGATGAGCCAACCCCCCTCAGCTGTGGCACTGTGCTCTTCAGCACAGCCAAGGCAGCTGCTATTCCCTACCACTGCAGGGACACTGCGAGTGCACCTAGCAGGGATGTGAGGGAGGTCATGACTCGTTCCTCCTCAGCAAATCCATCCAACAGATTAGCAAAGTGTGTCAGGCATCTTCAGAAAAGCCTGATTTAGTGAAAACTTCCCTCACATGGCAAGGGGGAAAAAAAATCCCTCTCCATTTGTTGTAGTCAGCAGCTGTCTAAAGAGCCCCAGGGTGAATTTCCCAGAGTAGCCATTATGCAAAGTGCTCACTTCTGAGCATCAGAGGAAAAGTTCAGCAACTTTCATCCAAAAATCTGCTTCCCTGGGGCACATCCCACCTCTTCTGACATGCAAGCAAAATGGGCTTCTTTTACCAGCTCTCTGTGTGTGTTCATCACTTTGTGCAGCTCTGCTGTCCTCCCACCACTCTTCATGCTCCCCTGTCAGGGAAAGCTGTCTGTCAGTAAAAGCACAAAAGGGATGTGGCAAAGCCACAATTTCCCAGGTTCATGAACGTCGTCTTCTGCTGCAGGACATATAAAAAGGAACAAAGTAATATGACTGCCAAAACTTTAGGTACTGTAAATGAACAAGAACATGGATATATTTACTTTGTCATTTTCACCAAGATGCCATCAAATTGCCATCTTGATTCAGACTGAAGTAGGAAATTTTAAGGATTGAAACTCAAAGAACAAATAAACCCCATCATTTTGAGATATCAGATCCCAACTTAACTAGTTTCTCTCAAAGCACATTTCTTTAATAACATCCTGGCGGTGAAACATTTAAAGAAATGTATTTTAAAGGTACTCAAGGCCCTACTAGATCATCCTTCCCTTGCTGAAACAGCCAGAAATAAATTTTCAAATGTCATGTATCAGAAAAAGTGTAGTTAACAGGGCAAAAGACATAACTTGTTTTGAAAATGCTGCTGCTGAATTCAAAAATCCTCTGACCTGTGCTCAAAACTGTGTATGACATTTCAGCTTAGTACTGAGAGACCCAATAAAAGAGGTGATGTTTGGAATAATAGGAAGTTTTGAAAATGCTCCCCCAGGGGCTTCAAGGAAATGAGCTTTTTTGTCCTGTACTTAGCTGTCAAGACAAATTACAGTGGAACAATTTCAGTACTAATGGTACTCCTACTCCACAAATCTTGGTTAAGAAGTCAGTGACCTGCAATTTGGGGCTATCAGGGACTGCATATAAATTTTATTTTATTAAATTATTTTAAAGTTCTGTAAGAATGTAAAAAATTTTTGTAGTCGTGCATCACACGATTTGAAGCAGTGGGCAGATAATGATTCCTGAATGATAATCTTAGCACTTGGGTTTTCCTGAAGCTGGATGGTTAAATATTTTAGTGTTATAACTGAGCAATGCCAGGTAGGGCTTATGTCTCTATTTGAGTCACAAGCAAAGATATGAAGGCATATAGATATATATGTAATACCTTAATATATTGATTACTGCTAATCACTTTTTGATGTTCTTGGTCCACACATGAACAGTGTTGTGCTGAAACCTTAGGTGAAATTTCTTTTCTCAGCCTTGATGCAGTTGCAGCAGAGGTGTGACAGAAAATAAGTGCATTTGAGCATAATTAAAATCATAATAATTGGTGACACTTGGTGGAAGATGAGAGATCTTTGCAAGTGTAATGGAAGCATTTAAATTCAAATATTAGGTAAATACTCACTGAGAACAAAACATAGCAATCAGCGTAGATAATGTCCCACTTAATAGTTCCTAAGAGTTTGTGCAATAAAATTGCTTTCTAGATTGAAAACCCACTACCTGTATGCTAGAGCCAAAAAAGAGCATCTGAGGGCAAGGACCTCATTATTGAGGTCCTGAGACAAGAGAAATCAATAAGTAGTGCTATTATATTAAAAATAAGGTAATTCAATATCCAGAAAAAATGCAAGGAGTGAATATACTGCTAGCAGAAAAGATAATAAATAAAATCATGGTAAAGCAACAGCCATATCTCTACAACAATCAGCATGGAGAGCACCCCATTTGGAAGTAGCAAATAAGGGCAGTGGTAAATGTAGCTGGGGCAAACTTTTTTTTTGAAATGACAAATAGTTTTGACACCAGAGAGCCATGCTAAAGCCATTTGAGACTCTAAAGGTTTATGTTAAGACAGATCGTTTTTTTAAAAAACTCGTAGTTTTACTGCATTTTCAGCTTAGTAAAAGGCTGACAGAGATTCCCAATCAGTTTCTGTTATTTACGAACCACTCCACAATAACACTGTCTTTCTGTCCAGACCGTGCTGCAACCGTGGAAAAGCAATTCTTCTTGCACATTTTCTGTTTGATGGCATTTGTAGAATCATAGGATCATTCAGGTCAGAAAAGACATTGAACTTCATCAAGTCCAAGAGTTAACCCAGCATCACCAAGTCCACCACTAAGCCATGTCCTAAAGTGCCACATTTACATATATTTGAAATACCCACATGGATGGTGAATTTGTCGTATACCTAAAAACATTATTCTTGCATAATTTTTTCATATACAATAATTGTCCTGTTCAGCAGGTTTGCAGAAGTTATGTTGGTAAAGCTGTTAATATACATTTCTACAACTTGAAAATTTACCATCTATTGACTGACCCCTAGTGGAAATAAGGCAAATTTTGGAAAAAAATTTTGTCATTGGATAGTATGATGATTATGGGATTTTGGGGTGCTAAAATTTTATTTTATTTGTATTATACGTTTGCCTGTATAAAATAATAAACAAGTCTGGATATATATAACTTCTCCTCTCAATGTCTACCCAAATACATTCCTAGAATAGCAGGAGGAAAGCCGCTGCAGATTCAGAAACCAAGTCTTGAGTTAGATTTAAACCAGGTAATTCTAAAGTGGCAATGTATGAAATGCACCAACACCACAGACCCTGGCAAACAATGCTCTGCAACAGGGGACAGACCCTGCTACTTTCTCTTCATTGATCAAAACCACTTGATCATTATAAATAACCACAAATTCTTACAACAGTCTCATACATCTTCCTCTTTATGCATCAGTTTTTTCCATCCACGGATGGCACCTGGTCCACTGCAATTCCATTCTTGAACAGATGTTGGTTCTCCCAAAATCAGTGTTGAGGCATGACCCAACTGTAGTGATATGTGGTTTTTTTCATATTTTATTTTCTTCCCTAATTTCACCTCTCCTGTAAGAATTCCTGGCTGGTATGTAAAGGAATAAGGGCTGAATGCATACATGTACATTAGGCACTAATTTCATTCCCCTATTTGTAGGACCTGGAAGTATTGAAAACTTGATCAATCGAGAGAATGCTGAGCATATTTCTTCATTACTTATTCATCATGCCTGTGTTTGTTTGCCTGATTACTAATGAAATTCCCTTTCCTCTCCCCTGACTCAGTTGAATTCCAGATACAGCTTTGCAATTAAGCTTTTGATTCTGTAGCATATGGTTGTTGGTATTTTTAAATGAGGAGAACACAGTAGCATCTGGAGGGCTCTGATTAAAAATATATATTAAATATATAGTAAGCCAAAATTCAGTCATCTAAATACACCTCAATCAATCAAAAATCCCTCTTGGAGAAGATATTAATGCGTTATGTGTAGGGTGGCAGCACCTGAAAATTTTGGGCTTGCTCTCTGCTCAGCTCAGCCAGACTTGTTCCATTATTTGCCATCTTTTGGAAACTTGGAGAAGCAGCCTTGCATTGCTGCGTGATGGGATTAGAGGAAATGTGAGCAGTCTGTGTAGTGGAAATATCTAGGAATAATGGGACAAGTCTGCAGCATGTAAGCATTTGACTTACAAATAAGGAGATATTTTGATTTCACACATGTGGATTCCTCCAGTATCATTAAAAATACATAACAGCTTTCAGTTCAGCTGTATTTCTTGGTCTAGGCTTACCTTTCTAGGGAGTATCCTCAACTATTCCCCATCCTTACACTCTCCATATGCCTCTCAAACATCCTCCATGCTAAACTGAGCCAGAGTCTCTTTTCCTCCTGTGGTTTTTGTTTTACTGGGGAGGCCCTCTCTGGTTCCCATTAGTCCAAGTCAGCCTCACCATCCTGATACCATAACTTGCATTTCCACTTCTGTCCCTCAGCTGCCTGGGGGGGACAGAAGACAGAATCAAAAATACTGATTTATTTTACTAGGCTTTAGAAATACACACATGAAGGGTGGAAAACAAGAGAGCTTCTACATCAGAGCTGGATGGGATACACTGTATTACTTAATCTTCTTCACATATTTCTTTCTAACCTTTTTGATTACATTTATTTTATAAGTGGAGTCTACAAAGTTGTTTTGGTTGACATGTGATAATACAAGAGGAATAAAATGGCTTTGTTTTGCTGAGTTTATTAAAGATATATTATACCATTCCTGGAGCTATGATCATATTTTTGATAATTTCCTCCTTTTTTTTTTTTTTTTAAATACTGGCCACTCTTCCCATTAGCAATAGGGTGAAACTAAAAACTAGAACACCTCCATTTTCAGTGAAGCATTTAACAATTCAGAGAGAGGCAGGAAAATACTGCTTTAATCCTGACTGGAGTACTGTTTCATACAATGCAATTCCACATCAGTTGTTATTCGCAAAATAGAGGAAGACTATGAGGATGAAAATTTAATTACTTTACCTTTTTAGCTCTGATTTAGAACTTTCCCAAAATTAGACTTGCCACAGGGTTTTATCTCAACTTTTTTTGTCTTTTTGCCCTCTTCTCATGATAGTTCTTCCACTCTCTGTAAGAGGTTAGGTTTCAAGCTGCTTGACTTAAGTGAGATATCCTCAGAATTTTCCACTGGGTCATTAGTATTCTTATCTGGGTTTGCTCAAGATTTAAAGGTACATTTTTATTCGCTTTCATTCCTGGATAACGGAGAGGAGAGGAGAGGAGAGGAGAGGAGAGGAGAGGAGAGGAGAGGAGAGGAGAGGAGAGGAGAGGAGAGGAGAGGAGAGGAGAGGAGAGGAGAGGAGAGGAGAGGAGAGGAGAGGAGAGGAGAGGAGAGGAGAGGAGAGGAGAGGAGAGGAGAGGAGAGGAGAGGAGAGGAGAGGAGGAGAGGAGAGGAGAGGAGAGGAGAGGATTCTCCCATTGAAATGAGTAGCACTGCTTTTAATGAAAGAGGAGATTTGTGAGATTTTAGTTTTCCGCTAAAGCCTTTTCACATACACATTTTTTTAAATTCCTAATCTGAGCTTTATATAGACAGTTTAATCACTCTTGATAGAAAACCTGGTCTTCAATCCTATTTGGCTGAAAACCCAAAGCTTTACTTGCTGCAAGATTAGCTCTCCAGAGACCATGCTTTCTTATGTTTATATATCTGCCTTGAAAGCTGTTCAACAGATTGTAGGCAATTTTAAGCTTGAGATTAACTACATTTTTAAAAAAAAATTAAAATGTGTCATGGTCTTTTTAGAACAATTCAGGTTTAGAAATGTGAACTCTTTTATTTTCTACAGACAGAAAGTATTAGACTACTCTGGACCTAAACATAAAGAAGGTTTTGGGAGACAAAAATAGGGAGTTTTTCTTTTAACCTTTCAAATGTGATTTCCAAAATGTCTTTGATAAATAAACACTTACCTCAGGAATGTTTTAAATGGTGATGTCACAAATAGAGTGTGTTCCTTCATTTGTTTACTCAGCATTTGCTCTTTGCATTTGTAATCATTAGATGGAAATTAAAGCGGGGATAGCACCAGGCACAATTTCAGATCTAACAAAAATTCTACATTCTATAAAAATGAGAATTTATAAGTTTAAGAACCAGTAAAAGGGATACCTCCCATCCTTCCCCATTAAAGCATGCACACAGTTAAATTATAAACCTCAGTATAATATAAACCTTGGTTAAATTATAAACAGAATTTCTAAGTTCAAAGAGAATTGAACATTAATCTGATAAGAAAAATATCAAAGGTTATAATGATAAAATGACATTATGAATTATATTAAATATCATGCATATTTCATATAATATGAAGGGTATAATAAATTATAATGAAGGACTAAACAGAGTCTGTCTGCTATGGTGGGGTCCACTATGACCACAAGGATTGCTGGATTCATTGCCCCCTTCAATTTTCTGCTGTGCGTGTTGCACCTTCCTCACGTGCTCAAAGCTAGCTCTGATGACAAGTGAGGTGTTAACCAGACAAATTCCTGGCCTGAGCCAATCTGGCCATCCTCTCACAGGTTTCTCCCTGCAAACCATCACTCTGCCTCCAACAGCTCAACTATTTTATCACCCAAGTGGGGGATATTTCATGACCCCTGAGGTGTTCTCAGGGGACAGGGAGATAAAAGAAACAGAAAGAGGGCCCCATGGAGTCTCTTGGATGGGATATAGCCTTGTTCCACCAAACCAGCTGTTAAAATTGAGTTTATCTCCTGGACTGCTTGTTGCAAAATTTCTTTTGAACATCACCCACTTTTTTTGCTTCTGTCTTCTCTGTACAGTATCATCACCACTCCATCTCTGCTTGGAAGGTGGTGCCTTATCTTCCTCTCATCTTATCCACAAGCTCATGAGGAACATGGGAGCCACCAGTGTGTCCCAGACAAGCTGCAAAGAACTTTCTGCTGGTCACCATCTGCTGAGCTGGGTCATATAAAAAGTCCATTACAACTCTGGATTTACATACATGCTGCTACATTCACATGCATAAAAAATAAATTGGGTTTTTTTTAGCAGCCTTTTAAATAGAGGAGGAGATTCTTAAAAAAAAAAAACCATCCGTTTTCTGAAGGTGCTTAAAAGATTCTGAACAGAAGTATGACAGAATAAAAACTTATATAAACACATATGTATATAGCTCATTGTATTTTACCTTTTAGAACAAATATTTTTACCCTTTATGGCAAAAGAGAAATTTTCGGCACCTGGTTCTTCCCACGTCATATGTATATGCCTGGAATTGTTTCACTGTACATGAGGGGCTCATTACATTTCAAGGGCTGTGAGATTGCACTTCGTGTCTATCACAGGCTGACCTGTGCAGGAATCCAATGGATCCAGACAGTCTCTTCCTCAAGAAGAATCAGACACTCCCAGAGAGTGGAAAATCATTGTCACCTGGCTCCTGCTCACTTTATTCATCCTCTGCATGTGTCCCAGCTCTGGATATAGTGCAGGTTGTGTGATAGCAAGGTCTGGAAAAGAAAAGGAAGAGCAGAATTGACTTTCTTTTCTCTCCAAGTACAAACATGAGAACGTGCATCAGCCAGCTGCTGCGTGATCTGTCTCAGAACTTAGGAAACACACTAACAGGACAGTTATCAACAAAGCAACTGGGTAGCTGAAGAGCAGCTCAAAAATAATTTATCAGCCACAAGGTCTGAATATTTCCAAATTTGCCTTGAATAAATACAAGACTTCTTTTTAGTGTGTGACAAAATCTATATTTTCAAACAGAACAGATTTCCAGGTTCCGTTAAAAGCAAGAAGTGAAAAACACAGACCAGCTGAAAAACACTGGGTTTGATTCAAGTTGTTACCCTGTGTCTGTTATATGCCAAGAGTATTTACAAGAGCAGTGTTAATTCATGAGTAAGGCCAGAAAAAAAATGGACATGGTCCCTTTCAATTAAATCTATTTATATTAGCCTATAACAAGAAGGGAAATTCTGATACTAATCTATAAGCTTCCAGTAATCCACTATTACACTAAGTATGATTAATTCAGTTATCTCTTCTTTAATAATTCATCCAACTACATTAATCAACTTTTCATTAATAGAAAAGGTAATCAGGATGTTTTTATCAAGAAAAAACTCATCTAGACTAGAAGCATAATTATCTTTACAAAGAAATTCTTTTGTTTGACAAAATATTTGGCTAGTTCAATCAAAATGCAAATTATACCCCGATGGAGAAAAAAAGACAGTACTTAACAGCTAAATGTTCCAGGATTGCACAGACCTTGCTGGTAACAATTTATTTTGGAAGATGTCACTCTCAAAGTTCAATCTCATGAGTCATGGATTATATTGCTGTGTATTTTTCACAACAGCATCTTAAGTCTGGGAGGAAATCTTACCAAAGATTCAGTGTTTGGCTTACTGAAAGCGCAATCCTCATATTTTTGCTGTACCCACTGTCCATGCCTCTATATGTTATACCTACCAAACACTAATTCTCTTGGAATTTCTCTTTCTGGTCATGGCCACAGCACAAAAATACAGTATAAATGTTTAAACAATTGTTTTTCCATGAGGGGGTGAAGGTGGTGTGTACCCCTCACATTTCTTGGTGGTGCTAGGACAGCACCTTACAGCTGCACCTCACCACTCTACTTGTGTTATTCACTGCATGAAGCCTTGATTTTTTTACTTCCAACTGTGTTTAATCTGCCCAGTGTAATGACACAACACAAGGCCGTACATCTCACAGCCCGTGTCATTTCTTGTCATGCAGATCAGCACATCACAGCAGCAGGACCTGGGCTTTTCTTGAGTTTCCCCAGCTATCTCATGGCCTCTCCTGCAGAAATCAGTTCCACATGATTAATTTCAACATAGTTGTCCTTTTTTCTGTATACTTCTTACCAAAATAAACAAAGAGATCAGGGAAAAAAATACATGTTTCTATGAAAGTTAGATATCCTCCTTCATTTTCTCTCCAAGCCCTTCAGGCTTTCAAATGCCTAGGAGGTGAGGTTATACTTGACAGCCCAGCAAGGTCTTTCTGAATTCTGGGCTTTTTAATTTAAAAACTGAACTTTGGCATCTTAGAGCAGTACAGAATTTTTTTTCACAATCTATATGGATAGTTCAAAAGAGAGGTAACATATTAGAAAGAAAACTTGCCCGCCACATTTACAATAATAATTAGGCTAACTGCTGAGCCAAGAATCAAAGAATAAAATTTCATTCCTCAAGCCCCAAGTTCCTCTTCCTATGGCACTTGAAGAGCAAAGCTCTGGAGAGGAAGGGAAAGGAAAGGATTTGCTTCTGGGCATCCACAGGCTGACAAGCCAGAGCAGCAGAGGCTCCAGATTGATCTTAAACCCTGCTGGGAGCTATGAACTTGTTACTGCTCTGGCTCTTCTGTGAAGCCTGATCTGATGGGAATTCTCAAAGCCCATCTGTGGGCTTGGACTCTGCAAGGAAGAGGAGCAGAGTAGTCTGTTTTTATAGTCTGGCTTCATTGCCAGCTTCTACATCTGCTTGCCTCTCCATTTTTGTTCCTTCATCCTTGCCATCTCCTTTTTCTCCCTCCTGATTTACCACCTCAGGTATCAGCCCCAGCATGCCTGTGCTGAGCCACACCTGTAATGCTTTACTACATTTATTAGTGCCTTTGGAAACAGTTCAACAGACTATTTAAATATGCCTTTTGACAGAGCATGATCTTGGGCATGATTAAAAGGTGAGAAAATTTTCCTTCAGCAGGAGCCTGTACCCCTGTCACCACTCCAGCACCTGTTTAGGTTTTTTGTTAAGCATTCATTGGAAAAGAAACTGAACTCCAGTCCTTCCTCCACAGGCCCACCAGTCTGTAATGATTCCTCCTAAGTTAGTCCATGCTAAAGGAACTATGTTAATGAAGCTTATGGAGCTCCATCTCAAAAATACAAACGATCTAGGGGTTATTTCAGTCTGGACTGTGGGATATGAATCTACTCAGGCAGAATTCCAGTTAGAAAGTCAGTGGTGACCAATTTCTGTACTATGCAGTTGGAAACACTTTGCAGCTAATTCAGCCTCCATTGTATTACATTATGACCCTTTGAAATCAATAAATCTGAGACAGAAGGACACAGAGATGCTCTTTCATGCAAAGAAATTTTAGTTTGTATAAGGACTCTAAATGATATAGGAACATTGGCTTTATTTTTCATCATGGGCTTGGGGGCATACATTTTCACTGATCACATACCAAATGCCACTAGGATCAGGAAAAAATTATCTGCAATATTCACACCTAAAACAGCAGTGTGGAAGACATCACTGACACAAGGTGAGACTCAACAACTGCAGCCATCAAAACCAATGTCTGGATGTGAGCTGACACACTGGATGGTGGGAGGGGACATGTGGACTAAGCATACCTAGGGAATGAAAATGCAACCTATATTTAGATGCTCATGAAAATAGTATTTTAAAAAATTTACAATTTGATGGTGTATAACATTCACTTTGGCAATTTAGCAAAACTGTTGGGGTTCTAGGGATGAAGACAGATCTTTGCAGTCAATACAGAATGCATTATCCTACCACGCACCACTTTCTCCTTCTGATTTGCTGCTTTTTTATTAGAGCAAAACACCCATCTCTACATTAGCTATTATTTATAGACCTGTAAGGGACAGGAAATGACCTCTTCTATAAATATCCTATTACTAATAATTCTAGATTTAGTTTTAAGATTTGCTTTCCTGGCAGATATAGCTCAATTCAGTTTAAAAAAGAGGGAAATTGAAAATCAGTCCTAAATAAGGAGTGACAGAGCAGACTTGTAGGAAATATGGACTAAATATGATCCTGGAAAAGACACTAGCAAATGAAACAGGTTTGCCAGGTCTCCTCATTGAAATATCACCTTTATTAAGGATTATTTATTTAAAAATTGTGTTTGCTGAAACTCTCCTTTGCAACTTAAGGAAGGACAAGTTAGTCAGACAGCAATTTGTAGTACATTCAATTCCGGAATATTTTCTGTATTCTGAATTTACTTTATTCTGCCATATGTAAATCTTGGTTCATGCAAATTAACAAATAGAAGATTTTTCATTTGATTTATATGATAAACAGGTGATTTTTTATGTTAAGCTGTTAAGCAGTTGTGTTCCCCCCCCCCCCTTTTTGTCTTTTTTTAAGAAACAAACTCTACTGTAGTTTTAAGTCTTTCCACAACAGAAAGGGGATTTTTGAGAAACTTTGCTTGGAGATTATAAGAATCTGGGAAGCATTTCTGTCTCTGCTAGAAAGAAGAGCTACATGTATCAGTGCTTCTTCCTTCTCTGGTCGGACTTAAGATAAAGTAATATTTATCTAGCCTTTTAGACACAACTTTTTATAACTTATAACTTTTTATAATTTATTCCTGATGCTTTACATCCCCACACCTTCTTCAGCACTGCTCCATCTCACTGGCCCAAGAGGGGATTAAGCAGACTCCAGCAGGGATGAGAAGCAAAAGGAAAAAATCTGTCCCAGATGATGTTAATGGCAAAATTCCTGCTATCTTCCAGAGGTAGCCAAGATCTCTCTGGCATTATTTTGCCAAGCTCCCCTGAGTTGTCTGGTGGAATTCATCTGTTTTGAGTTGGTCTAAACCAACACACAGGTTGGTCTAAAGTCTCACAGTTCTGAGGAAAACGAAGAGCTACCACCTCAAGGCTCTTTATATGTAACCATAAATCAGGCTCCCATTTCCCCCTGATTTCTGCAAATTTAATTCAGGTTTAAAACCACAGGAGTGCTGCTTGATATTAACTGTGCTGGGAAACCCAGCAACACAGGTCTGCTCTGCATTTGAGTTGATTGAACTAATATTGCATTTTGCTACCTAGAAAAGCAGAAGGACTCAAAAGAAAAGCATGTTGGCAATTCAAAGCAAACATTTAAAAGGCACACCAGGACTTCTAGGAAGACATATTAATAATTCTTTTTCCACTATAAGAGGATAGTTATTAGTAGAACTTTTAAGTAAGCAAAGATTTTTAAAAATGGACACTTATATTTTGGTTAGAGTTTGGTAACAGGCAAAGTGCTGTTATACCTCAGAGTTATGAACCCATATAAAATTGTTAACATGAAACAGACTCTGTCGACCTTTGAAAAATTGCTGGTCATACTGTGGTCTTTCCTGATTGCAATTCACAGGACATTCAGGGTTATTTTTATTTTAAGTTGACATTGTTACCTAAAATGCGCCACCAGATATCTCAGGAAATGCACACTGATGGGCAGAAACAGGTCAGATTATTTGTTGGCAGTAATGGTCACTGAGTTCTATCTCCCTATAATCCAGGCTTTCAACAGCTTTGATTTGTGCATATCTGCTTGTTTAATGTGGCACTTGGCAAACCTAATTTAAAACCACAGACTTCTCATAAACCTGGTACTGTTCAGATGTCACTGAATAACCAGATTACCAAATCTTGTATTTAACACTGTATTCTATATGAAATTCTGTTATTGTAAAAATCAGAAGGAAAATTTCATCTGTAATTTCATTTGCATTAAAAATTTAAACATTAATGCTGCAATGCTCCCACCATTTCTCA
This sequence comes from Motacilla alba alba, assembly GCF_015832195.1. Lineage (NCBI taxonomy): Eukaryota > Metazoa > Chordata > Aves > Passeriformes > Motacillidae > Motacilla > Motacilla alba. The sequence goes on from NC_052018.1 coordinate 89,794,478, forward strand.
TAGTAGTTTCATCTATGAATTGCATTTGTGTTTCCTTCTATGTGGCTCCCTTGGATAAACCACACCACATTCTTGCTTAGCCTTTTTAAACATTGGTTTTACTCTTGTAGATGCACTTAAGTCTTTGTAACTTCTGGACCAAGTGAATGCTAAGAGATAGAAATTCCCTAGTTCATCTCTCAGTCTCATCCTATTTTGGGGAAAAACCATTTGGGTAATCCTCCTTTAACACATCCATGATGGAAAAAGAAAAACAAAGAGATCCTTCCAGTAATGCAAGTTCAGAGGGTAAAAAATAACCCCAAATTCCTAAATCAAAGTTGTTTGCAGTGCTGCATTTACTGTGCACTCTGTAGCATCCCAAGCTTCAGAATGGATGCACGTCAGGGCTCTCGAGGGCAGCCAAAGGGCCACTGCCTGGGAATTAGAGATCAAAGTCAAGTTTTCATTTCAACTTCCTTTAGCAGGCTTTTGGTCACTCAGATTACTTTTTTTCCCCTCATTTTTACTAAGAAATTGATACTACTTATATGTAAGTGTACGTGCTATATTTTTATGTTAAATGTGAAATAGATGCAGAAAATACTAAAACTTCATTCATGTCACTTTTCTGAGGACAAAAGTAGGCACTCTACAGCCTTAGAATGTCTGTGTTTATGTAGATTATAATCCACTCCTTTTTCCCTTCAAATTTTGCAAAGATGTGGCCTCCTGAAAGCAATTTTCTATTGCTAGACTGTTCTGAATTAAAGTTCCCCCCAAAACTTAACAACTTATTTTCATACTGCTTTCACACTTTCTGATTCATTAAAATACAAATTCAATCCTCAAAATAGAAACCTGAGCTTTGCGAAGAAAATGTGTGAAGAGCCTTAAATTATGAATGTAAAAAACATACATTCGTAGTGCCACTGACATGATTCATTTTCTGTTCCCAAATGCCTTCTTTAATCCAGAACTTTTGAGTTGAGAAAGTTCTGTTGGTACGAAACAAAATCTCACCAAAACATGTATTCCATGACTAAAACTATGAAACACCAGATTTATGGAGAGCACGGGTCAAAATATACACCTTTGTTTATTCAGTGTAACTTCTTCAATATTTATATGAAAAGGGGAAACAGGAATGGAGATGGCCCATTCCTGTGATGTGACCTGCTGGGAGGCTTCAGACCACACCTGGGCAGTGCATGATGACAGTGTCAGTGCCTCAGGCTCACTCACAGCATCCCGAGAGGGTTCCTGCAGACTGGTTACGTGGCACAGACTTTCCTCCTCCCCACAGCCCAGCTGCAAACTGCTCCAGCTCACAGAGAGCAAGTCATGGTCTGCTCCAGGTAAAAGCTAAGGCTTGTGTCCTTGCCCTTGTTTACTTTCCTAAAAGCACCAAACATAGTAATAATAAAGCATCATTTATCCTGAACATTCCAAAACCATGGAGTCATCAGTTATGAAGAGTGAAATACATTTTTTTAAAATAAAGGCATTTCTTTTACTTTGTTTTAGGCAGCCTTGCAGAACCCAGCATCAAAAGAAAACTCCCACAAAGTGCAGCTATTCTCTGTGGACCCAGTTAAAAGCAAATAAATTATCTTTGTGTTTATGTGTGTGTTTACAAACGCTGAGAAGCAACTTCTTAATATGAACTTTCAGGTCTGTATATTGTAAATTAAAAGATCAATGAAACCTTGCAGCCATATTTTACAATCTGTATTACTGATGTCAATAACAAATAGTTAAGAACAAGCTCAACTGACTCAATCTCAACATGAAACTCAGTTTTACAATTCAGTGAAAACGAAAAGAACCAGACTGCCTTATAACCCCTACCATCTTCCTGTGGATCCATAACATTTTCCTACACTTTATGGCAGTAGCTAGTAGTCTCTTTTACCACGTAAATCTAGACTCATAGCAGGCATTAAGGTTTCTTTCCAGGGAGCTGATGCATTGTTTCCTTCCAGGGCCAGTCCTGCCTCAGAGCTGTTGCGGAATTAACTTGTCCCCAGGAGATGCTGCTTCGTGCTCTGAGCTGAACCACAGATCCTCGAGTGCTGGTATTACCAAATCCGAAACAAGAATTCTGTGGGAGAGAGAGAAAGGCATCATGCATTAGCAAACAGCTTTGGCAGACAGATTTTAAGTCCAACCACACAAGTGACAATGTGTATGCTGCACCTCACAATCAGAACAAACCATGGAGCAGTTTCCTAAAGCACCACTGCTGCTGGAGCTAGCAGCTCCTAGACAATGCCTGAGAAGGGGCATTGTGGTGGCAGATGGGCATCACCACAGCACTCTTGGTCTGGCACATCTATCACAGGGTAGGGAGGGAGGGACCTCAGAGAGTTCAGTGCAAGGTTGGAGGCAACTCTCACAGGCTGACACGATGATTAATGCCTGTGCTGGCCACAATGGAATCACACTTAATTTACACCTGTGTAAACAACTGGAGATGCAGCCCGAAGGATCTGATCCTACTGGAGAGGAACTTCAGCAGGTTTGCACTGAGGTCAGTGGGAGCACACAGCAGTCAGGTCCTGCCTGTTTTAATAAGTGTCTCTAAGCCCCTGGAAAGCTTGTTTTAAAAATAATATTAAAAAAAAAAAAAGCAAGCTATCATTTATTGATACTGTGAGATTCTCTTAGCCACTCACACAGAGGCTAAAGCTATATTTCGGCTTGGAGAGAGAGAGTGTTTTTCCAAAATCCTTGCCATTTTATTCAGCATGATGTAAATAGATAATCTACAGGAGTCCGTTGTAATCTCACTGTTTTTAAAACAAATCCAAGGACCCAAACTTCAACAGCATTTACCACAACTTCACATGTGTCGTGACTTACACACCCTCCAAGATATAACCTGTGCTTCAGACCCCTCTCCTTGGTCTCTCTGGGCAATAGGAGCTGAGGTCTCTGCCCTGCCCCATCCCCCCGGCCGAATTCACACCTATCATCCACCTTCAGCCTCTTACCACCAGCAATGGCAAAGCAACTGGGAAACTTTGTGCCTCTGACTTTCAAATATTCGCCTCTGTGTTTTCACTTGGAGCCGTGGTACTGCTTTAGCTCTGCTTCTTCCTTGGCCCTTGTCTGTCCGATCAATGTACTCATTAAGAAAAGCTTCACTGCCCAGATGATGAACAGACATCATAAAATTGTTATATTTGACAATTCTTATTACAGGTTTTATATGGTGGCTACATTTCTGTCACAAAAAAGACTCAGAAGACTTTCCCTGATGTATAACCTTTCCAACAAGAGGAGGAATGTAATTAAAGTCTATTTTCTAGAAGTCTGCTTTGTTCAAAGACCAATCCAGACCTCATTCCTCACATTCCCTTAGTTTTACGGTAATTGTGAATAAAGTGAAGGGAGCTGCAAATATCTTTACAATTGTTTTATATTACTTGGATAGATAATTATTTGGTTGTGCCAACAAATGCATACTTAGCCTTCAACCAGTGAAAGAAATTATATACACTTCTAGACATAATTGTGTGCAGATGAAAGAGCAATAATAAATTCTGAGAGCCAAACTGAGATCCTTTTGAAAAATCAAGAACTTAACTCTTCTCACACCCTAAAAATTAAGTGTTAGGATAAAAAACTTTAGATTTTCATTTTCAGTGTGATTCAAAAAATTTTGAGGCTGAGAACTCTACAGTTAGTGGGAAGGGAAAAATTTGCCCTTTCCAGTAAACAACACTTAGGACTGTATCTTAGCCCCTTGCAAACACTACAGTTTGCCCTTGGCACAGTACAAAGAATATTGCTCTTCTCCCCAAGAACAGGTGGGATAGTTTCTGTCTATCTCCCAGTAATCACTGAGGTATTTTGGAATGAGAATTCAGCACACAGTTAAACACAAGTATTGTCATCTTAGTTTTCTGTACTTTCCAATACTCATCTCTCAGGAATTCAGGGGAGGGTGGAAGAGGTAAAAAATTCAGAGTTTCTGATGCATGAAATGTCACTATATAGTTAAAGTATTTCCCCAGGTGCTCCTAGTTTACAGATTTGGAAATATCCCCTGTGGACACCACAGTGGCACCACAACAGGACAATCCTCAATGCTGTTCATCACTGAGCCAGGGTATCACTGAGTGACACCTCCAGGCTTTATCTGGGAAAAGCTGCTCCTCCAAGTATATGAGACTTAAAACCACAATTCAGTCACTAAAAAATAGGTGACCCAGATATCTCTACCATTGCAGAAAAATGCACCAAATGTCTTGAAATGTCAGTGGGCAAGGGCACACGCTTCTTTTTCTGTTTGAATGATCCTCATCATATCCACATGCTCACCTATGGTATTAACCATAGATAAAAGCCAGTTTTTAGGGAGCTCCTTACAAAAATTTTTTCATATCATGTTTCTAATGAGAGAGAAAATCATCTCCTGCATTGTCTTGACACATCCTTGTTCTGGAAAGACAACTAAGTGAAACAACAGATAATAAAACTTGGCTTGAAATATTTTCAGTGACCAAATCAAACCTTAGGGGAAAACCTCTTCTGTGTAATGACATATGGATTTTCCCTCAAATGGTATTGATATTTCAATGTGCTAGGTGCTAGATGAACAGACAAACTCAGGCTAAATCCTATTTCTTGACCTGTTACCCAAAGAAAAAATGTGTAATGCAAAACTTTCATTATACTCAGAATACAGTCTCCTAGGTGGAGAGAAGGATGAAAAAACTCCAACCCGTGGCTTGTTTATGACAGACCCTGAGCAGTGCAGGGTAATGAGTTATTCCCTGTGACTCAGCAGGGTGGGAAAAGCCAGGGCTCACCGCAAGGCAGGGCTGCTGAATTATCTCCTCTCACCTGTCACAGTCACCACCTGGAGATTTGACATCCCCAAACCCATTAGCACACAATCCACCCCCATGGCTCCTTCTAGCAGCCATGGAACACCTGTTTCCCTGCCAGCTCAGGTAAAGTGCAGATTTTCTGTGTCATTTAGTCATTGCTTGTCTCCCAAGGCCAGTGGTACACGTGTTTTGGGGAGAAGCATTCCTGCTAGATACAGGGAGGATTTATGACAAAAACTGGGCTGCTGAGCTCCCAAAGGGGGGGAAAACAACTCACCCAAGCTACAGAGCAGCAAAGACAGCTTCTAGGCAGCAGGAGAGAGATAAGAATTATATGTAGGAGCACCTTTCCCGGTTTATTAAGCTCTTGCAGGATGTCTTCCCATCTTTATATTTAACACAGAAGCTACCATATACCTGTTGCTAAGCTGAAATAAAATTGCTTAATGCATAATTTCAGAATATCGAATTCAACCTAATATTTGTGGGGTGGGTTTTGGTTTTTTTTTTGCAACGAACACTCAAAAAGCACAATCATCCAAACAGGAAGTTTCTTGCCATCACTGTCTGCTTTCAGTTTAAATGGGATGAGACTGCAAAAAACCACCAGAGATTGCTCAATCCAGACTGTTCTGCTCACTACCAAGAGTTTCACAAGGTGCTACGGCTGCAGACTGGCACATGTGCACATCCTTCACTCTGCTCCAGTCACAACAGTGAATTTATGGCAAGGATGAATTTAGGCTGATATGTCTAATGCAAGAGAAAGTCCAAAGCAGTGGAAAAAATGAAGAATGTCCATTTAGGGACAGTATTGTTTTACTTATTAAATTATCTCTGTTAAAGCAATATCACTGACATAGTAAAATGCTCAGGAGTTCAGGAGCCTTTCAAGATCTTCTAATTCCTAATCATTACCCTCAGCAACTGTGTATAATATATCAATTTTAGCCCATATGGAGAATCATCACCCTTTGACTCTGAATTTGCAGAAGTGAATTTAAGAACTGCATTTTGTTTCTCACATGGTAGAAGACTAAATATTTCCATTAAGATTGGCTAGTCTGAGTGATATTTTTTTTGTCACTGCATTATATAAATATTAAAATATTGGGAACTTTTAATGTTCCACAGTGGTAAAACCATTCCTTCTGGATTTACTGAGGCATCCCAGAACCTTTCATAGTCTTCCAGTCATACAACACAGAATAGCTGGTCTTCCTGTGCATATCTTAAAATATTATTCCCAGCTGTGTTTGGACATACATTTTAAGACTGCTATAGACAGGGCTGGCTGTAGCTGCCTGTGGCTGCAATGTGGGTGGGAGACTGTGCAGAGACATTTATCTCAAGAGGAAATTCTCCCCCTTTTTTTTCATTCCACTATTTTTCCTTAAATGTATGTAGGATGCATGAAAGGTGCTGTAGTTGAAGCATCTTTATTGCTCGAAATCCCAGCAGTACCAAGCATGACCCCACCTGAGAGGCTCAGAAGCAGCCGGAGCTCCCCTGCTCAGGCTGTATTGTGAAGCACAACCAATAGCAGTTTCCTTGTTTCCACGTCCTTGGGCTATGGGGCCTAGAGATCCTCTTAAATACTTGGGAAGAATAAAAATAGAAAGAGTAACAAACTGTAAAAGGTCTAACAGTAAAGTAGTGTACTTCTAGATCTCTGTATTGCTAATTTTTGAAGACTTCATGTGGTCAGTACCAACACTTTGGAGGATGTTCTATATGCCCTCTGGGAGACTTCTGTGACAAAATCTGTGTAGCATCCTGTACCTCTTTATAAAGCAAGTAACTAATAACCTAAGCTAGAATCCACTTCAGGAGGACAATTCCAAGATATCAGTCATGGCACCTCATCAAGTCCTATCCAATTCTACTGAGCTTCACACAATAGTGAATTAACACAAGGGTTATTTAGCATTTGTTCACACTAGGCATAGTTTCATGATAGTTGTAACTTAGTTGCTGGAAGCAAACAGCTGTGGGTTTTGGACATCTTTTACAAGCACACTAAAATCATCCTTCCTCGAGAGAGATTCAGGCCATAGGTACACTCTTGATGGCTAAATGGGAAATTCCATCTGTGACATACCAAGGTCTAACTATCGCACCACTTGTAACAATGGCTGAAAAAAACCTCAATAAATTAAGCACCTGCAAAGAGCAGCTTTTTGTCATATACACATCATTAGGAAATAAAATATGGAGGCTATTTGGTATCAGTTATGGCTGGCCAACCAGCTGGAATTCTACCACATCAAATTTCTTGCCTGTTTTGCTTCTATGGAGACAACTGGGAAAAAACATACTGAGGTCCTGGGGAACAGCTGGGTGCTCTCCAGACAGGTCTGTTTACACATTTCAACCTTGATCTACAGAGAAAAAGAGCACCTGAAAATTGAAATATTAACCAGACATTCACTGTTAGGACCTTTTCTCTACTTTTTTGTTAAACAGCTCTGCAAAGCTGAAACAAAGGCAGAGGAAGCAGCCCTTTTTCTCTCTGCCTGACTGCCCAGCAGCAAGTCCTTGGGGCTCTGCACCAGAAGGGTGTCCCCAACTGCAGCCTGGTTGCTCCTGGATCCTCCTGACACCCTCCATCTCCCACAGCCTGTTTGCTCTTAAATACCAAGTGAGGAGCTTCATATGAGTGGTAAACCTCCCTTTTCCATTAGGAAAACTTGTGAGATGTAACATGACTGGGAACATGCCTGAAAAAAAAAATCATCAATAGCTAATTGTGCTTGCACTGAAAAGGAAGCAATTAATCAATTCCTGCATGCATATTTATTTACCATAGTAGATGATGAAGGCAAAGCAATCTGTTAGGTTGTGTCTTCTGACTGTCTGTGGGTATTTGCCTTCGGACTTAGCTGTGTGTATTTCAAAACCTTGCAGCTGGGATAATGAAAATAGCAAGTAAGCAACGAGAGAAAATGGATCACAGGAGCATTCTTTATGAAGGAAGCACATGGATGAAGTTATAGTTTATCCAGCACCTAGCATGTGAGCTTTTTGTGCAAGAATTCTTCCTCTCACATTACTTTCAGCCTCCCCTGAACTCAGCCCATGCTGAGCAGCAGGACCTGAGCCAAGGCAGAGTCTCGGCTCCCTGTAGACACCCTGGGGTTCCCAGCCCCTCACCCATCATGCATGAGATAATCAGCATGAAGGGGTTTAAAGCTCAGGGCAGATGTGCTTTTCTACTGTAAGGCATAACTGTGTTCAGAAAGCATTTTAGGTTTTGCATAAATGTGGGCTGGTGACAAGATTCCAATGAAATGAAAGGTTATGAATTTCACATCATTTTTGTGAGTGACTTTTGTGAGTCATTACTATTAAGTAAGCAAAAAGTATTCAGTGTCTGTCCAAATGACTTTCAATAGCTATGGAAAATTGTTTATCACAATTAAGGTTATCTGTGAACTAACTTCTTCCTTCTGACAGAAGTAAACCATGCAAAGTTCAGACTTCCCAGAATTCAGATCAGCACAGAAGCTCCTTGCCAAATCCACATCTGAGACAATGAAATATGATCTGTTCCAAAGCATCCAGCTACAGCTGTGTGAAAAAGCAAGGTAAAATACAATATTAAGGCATTTTTTGATTTAAACAAAAAAAAAAAGGGGGGCTATGTGCAATTCTAACTGCTCTTTATATTGATTGTATGCTCTTGTAACCTCTCTCTTTCAAAAGGTATATGTCTTTAAAACACAAAAAATGCACTTGTATGAGCAATGATTTTTTAAAGGGTAACATGGCATTAACTTAATCTTTCCTATTTAATCAGCAGGCAGAGCAAATGGGATATAACATGACTGTCCACATCCTCTGTGGCTTGAGCTCAGAGAGAAAGCTGATATGGAACACATTGATGGAGGGAAAAAAAGGGAAACAGGACTTTCTATGCACAAAGCACAGCTCTGTTATCAGGATGATTAAAGCCATTTACGGTAAACCAACAGCCTTCCAGATCCTCCCAACATCCTGAACTCATTCTGTTCTGGGGTAATTAGATGGATTTCAAATGTTGTAAAATATAAGCCTGTTTATGAAAAAATGTTCTGCTAATCAAGGTGTCTCACTATATCTGGTAAAAGTTTTTATTTCTGTTCTTTTTAACATCTGTAACATAAGGGAGCCAATGGAGTTTTGCAAAAACATAACTAAAAAACTCTGCAACTGTAACTTGCCACAGGTTAAACCAAAACATCTAAGAGAAAATTTTGTAAGAAACACAAAGATAGGATGGTTGTCAGGGATGCAAGGAAAATAAGAGTTTTGTTTGAATTTTTACTTTAGGAAGTGGGAACATGCCTGTATGTGTGTGTGCATGTGTGCAGACATATCTGGGGTCAAGTCTTCTAGGACAGGTTTGAGGAAGGAGCACAAATCTCCTGTAGCCCTGAAAAGAGTTCTAACATTTAAAAAAAAAAACAAAACAAAACTTTTGAAAAGAGGAGATAGAGAGATCTAAAACAGTGCTGCTGGAAGCTCTGCTATTTATTTTGTTTTCCTTACGAGTCAGAGTTTCCAAGTAAAATTTTCTGGCGGCCGTCCAGTTCCTCTCACCAATTTTCTTTTTCCAGGTTTTCCTTGTCCTTTGAGACACCAAATTGCTGGCCAATGGCTATTGATTACAGTCTCATTTTTGCCTATTCTGTCACTCATTTCACTGTCCCAAACCTCTTTGCAAACACAGTCTGTGGCTTCCTGTGGCACGGTAAGGAGAGGAGAGCTCCCCTCCCCAGCCCCTGCTTGCCAGGGCGAGCTGTGCTCTCACACCTCATGGCAGGGTCACACATCGTGGAAACTGTTCATCAGTTTCTCAATGTTCACCAGTCTTCTCTATGGAGAAGACTTAAGGACTAGAATACATCTTTTGAAGTAGGCAAGGCTTGATTAGCAGGGCTTACAGGCAGAAACTTTGCCAGAGGGATTTTAACAACAAAATACAGATGTACCTACATCTGTCTACACAAGTTTCAAGGAAGCATGGATTTCTCTAAACCCAGTTGAGGGATCAATCTTTTCTCTGGTAATTACGCAGTATTTTCTCCAAGCCAGTAGCATGATAGAACCTGCCAGGATTAAGTGGCAGCCACCTGCTCACTAACCAAGCCTAGGTGTAGTCAGCTTCCAGGCAAAATTGAATTACCTGAATCACTAGAGCACAATGAAACTCCAACTCAGTGCCTGCAGTGAACTGCACAGTGCAGGCAGCTCAAACCAGATCAGCTCATCAGATCTCTCTCCACACCCAGCCACTGGTTGATAAAGGCAGCATCCCATCACAGACAGCTCAAGGAAGGCAGCAGTCCAAGTGCCACTGGAAGCTTTGAGTCCAGTTAAACTGGATATTTTATGAGTGGACATGACAGTTCAAATATCCACACTTCATCCCAGAGCTTGAAATCATTCATTCTGACCATTTCTCTCCAGACTGAGCAAATAGCAGCTGCACTGTGGTAATTCCTTCATCTTCAGAATGCTTCTGATAAATAAAACGACATAAGGGAAAAATTGGATGCAGAAGCAGCAAGAGACTAATCAAACAACATTTTTCCCACTCTAAATCAGACATACCAATAGAAGGTATTTAGTAAATTTGGATCACCATCTCAGGTTTCTGATTTACATACAATTTGGTTTCAAAGTAGATTCAGTCCATATTAATAATAATTGGCAATAATCTTATAGGGGCTCCAGTGCCTTTTCTTACCATTATAAAGGCAAATCCTTACTGCATCTGAACATCCAAATTGTTTGGAATAGATATGCCAACCCTTTGCTGTTTTCTTTTGGTAATACTGAAAATGTTGTTTCTCATTAAAAAGAAAAAAAAAAAAACCAAACAAAAACAAACCAACAAATAAAACCTGAGCCAAATTCTGCAAACTTCCATCTTTGGTGCATCTAGTAGGCACTAAAATGAACATGAAATCCTTGTTTTCTATAATTTCAGGAAGTTACCAGCCATATTTTCAAGGCTGAAAGCTTGATATGTTTATCTCTCTCTGCCTCCCTTGTTCTTAAACCTCTCCTTAAGTATTAGTTGCCATTTGCATCGAAGGCTACTGGAATAGATGGACCTTTGCAGGACACATCTACTCCAGGGTCTGAGTAATTGAAGGAAACCTGAAACAGATTCATTATTCATTCAGAAGCACAGAGTTTCAAACATAAATTCTGTTCAAGTGGAAAGTTCACTTTTGCCCCCTTGTCTTTCATTCAGAAGACTATTTACTTTGATGCTTTCACTAGAACAAGTGTTTTGAACATTTCTGCATCTATTCTTGTAAAACTTTGACTTGAGACTATTTACTTTAGATTAAGTTTGAATATATTTATCAGTATATTAAAAGCAGCAATCTTAGTAACCCTGTATCTGAGATGGAAAGAAGTGGACCAGAAAAGAACATCATAGAGGAGTGTAAGAAATGTTTTCCAAAAGAAAAAAAAGGGGAGTGGATACACTGAGATACAGCTCCGTATTGCAGTGTCAACAATACAGATATTGGCAACAATTTTCCGGTATGTTCCATTGGAATATCCTACGACATTCCAAATGCCATAGGCTGAACTAATGAATGCTTCCTGTTCATTTAGACAGAGAAGTTTCTTAGACTCTTGGCAAAAGCAAGAATAATTTACACTAGTATTTGGTCATTAACAGAAGTTCAGTAGATGCAGAGTTTGGAGTTTCAGCAGGTACACACAGGTGGTATTTCACTGAGAGGGAATTCAAGCACAAGGAACAGTCAGAGGGAAAGTGACATAATGAAACAGCTCACAGCAATTGCTTGCTGAATTTTTGATGCCAAGACACTCTCTCTGCAACTTTACTATGGCTTATCTGAATAATTTCCCCTTTGCAATCAAAATCACTTCAAAGCGAAGAGAAGCAGCCAAATCCAGGCAGCACACAGTGGATCTGCACCAGGAGCATCAAGCGATCCATGCCATTTATGAGTGACACAAATAACCCTGTCTTGTTTACATGAGAAGAGCCTGTCAGTTAAAAAATCTATTTATTTTTGAATTAAACTACTTCTTCCTTATCCACAGTGTTTACAAGAGATGAGCAGTGATCAGAACACTTTCTGTCTGCATGAGATTTGTGAAAATTCTCCACCGTTTTGCAGATGCTCTTGTGACACCAAATGGTTAATGGAAAAGACATTATGCTACTTTGACCTTTTGTCAGACTGATTTGGAACATCCATAGGTCTTTTTATTTGATTAAAAGGATGTCTTTTTTTTTTTTTTTCTTTTTTACCTGGTACATTGAGGTTCTGGAACGAGGAGCATAACAGCCTTTTATTTGTTCTATCACATATCTCAGCTCTCTGTTCTGATATTACTTTAATTCACGCATCAGCACAAAATGTTTGATTAAAATAGACATGGGTGGGTGTGTGGCATAAATTGCACTTGAAACAGCAATCTGAAATGGGGTTAAGGAAAATTATGTCCTTATGATTAATTGCAGTACTTTTTTATTTGATGTGAGGTACATGCTAATGACTGCTTTTAAAATATTCCTGTTGCTTCTTCTTTATTTATCTGTCCACAAAGGCATTTGATTAACTGCTGGGAGTGGGGTTTTATGTAAGTATGCTTTACAAAACAGAGGAAAAGGATTACAATAAATTTCTTAAAGTGGCAGATTCTGGCTTTGACAATCCAGGAAAAGAATGAAATTGAGTAGATCAGCGTTTAATTTTTCTGCCCTCTCATTCAGCTGATATTGGCATAGAAGCTCCATTCTGCAGATAGTGAGAGTTTAAATTATGGGGGGAGAGGGTTCAGTCCATACTGTACATGAAGATGTTCAAGCAAGCCGTTAACAAGATCTCTCAACACCTCTTTCCATCTCCTGACACTTCAAACTGTTCACTCTTCTGACTGATTTGGTCACTCCCACCAATTCAAAGGCTGCCACAACCTACCAGGGATGCCAGCATTGTCTGTCACTGGAAGCAAAGACCACCTACCCTCCATTGCTCCCACATGCACAAAGAAGACAAAACACAATAAACACAATATATTTTGATCCTTAAGAAAAACAAAAGTCATATGAATAATATGTAGACAAATGAAGTTAACCCAAGTGGTTCATGTAAGTCTGAAGCTCGTTTGAGCTCAGTTCAATGTCATATGGCTGTATTGTAAAGTTTCTGTCATCATCTGCCCTTCTGAGCAACATCACTGTCTTTCAGGGAGTCCTTTGTTCAGCATCTCCTGCTACACAGAAATCACACACTTCACAAATATTCTTGTAAGCATCTTGTGGAGAGAAGCACAAGGACCTATAGCCACAGTTTTAAAAGAAATAAAAGTGCTTGACCATAATCAAACATGTTGTGGTGTGTATTTCCTCTACATTTACCACTCATCAGTTTTCAGGAAAATTTCTTTAGTGAAAATTTGCCATTACAATCCTCAGCTCTTGCGATCTCCATGTTGCAGTCATTTGCTAAAATCTGCCCTTTGCCAGCATTTTAAGACACAACCTTCTGTTCATTATTAAATCACTCTAAAAAAATATTACCAGCAAAAATTAATCTTTAGGAAACAGGAGAAATAGCTGCAAGACTCCATATGTTATACGTCTTAATTTTAGTCCCTCTAAGTCTCATAATCCTTCTTCCATTTGTTCCAGTAGTTTACTTACCACTTCCCTGAGGGTACCTCAGACAAGTCACTCCTTATCTTTTGACCACAAATGTGACACCACTTAAAGCACAGGCTGAACAATGATATCAGTCTCTGTGTTTTCCTCTCCCTTTCTTTGTTGGAGCATGAGACTAATGCCACCCACTCTCTTGCACTTGATATTCACAGAATTAAACACTTAACAAATACAAGCTGGTTTTTGGTTTTTTTTTTAATAACCATAAGTGCAAGTCAATAGATTACAATGAATTTGAAGTCATTTGGCTGTGTAAGATAAGTTAATTTAAATATTTGTTTGGGGTGTTTCATGGTGAAACAGCATTTTACCAATAAGCTTGAGAGAAAAAGATGACAGCTGGGCTGATGGCAGAGTAACTTCTTATCCTATGGGATTATTGCCAGGGCTGTTGACAAAAACATTCCCACACTGAATATCTACCCCAGGATTCTAAATCAGAATACTTACTCCTGAAAATATGCTTTCTGCTTGGATTAGATAAGATTAATTCAACTTGCAGGGTCAACTTTGTAAGGCATAATCAGCAAAGGACTACAGCAGCATGACTTCAAGGACCAAATGGCAAACTAGAGAAAAATACGGAATACCAGGATTATTCAACAGCAAAAATTATGCATAAGCATTTATATAATACATGCCTTTTGAATAAAAAACATTTATTCTACAGCTGACAAGTAAAAGGAGAGGGTGGTTCACTAAGAAGAGCTGTGAAAGAAGAGCAAGTTGAGCCAGAGCCACACATCAGAGAAGACACAAGAAAAGACGAGGTTGTCCAGGAGAAGAGCAGATCAAGAAGCACCAGCGTATGATGGCTAAAAGAAAAACTGGTGAGGAGCAGGAAGGACGTTAGGAAAGCTTGGATCTTTGTGGAGGCAGGAGAAGAGGAACAGGAAAATACTGGCATGGTCACGCTGCAGGGTTGAAAATGGGTTTTACCAGCTGAACAGACTCCAGTTACCAATGTAATGCACCCAAATGGAACAGCACAGTGGGGGTGGTTTGTTGGTGGTTTTCCCCTTTACCCCCCCATAAAATGTCTTTTAGAAAATCCACAATAATAAAAATTTAAACATCTTTCTCATCCTTTGCCAGCAGCTGTCTTTACAAGTCTCATGTGATTTGGTGGCCAGGCACTAGCAAAATTAATTTCTGTTTGCTACCACTTCAATACTCAGCTGCTTTATCTGCAGATCCCTAGAAAATTTGATTTGCCCAGTCAAAGTACTTTGAGTCACATGCTGAGAAGGAAACAGCTAATTCTTTATAAATTAGGTCTTTTCGACCTGTGACTTCACCAGTGTTTGCAGAGCACCTGCAGAAAAATAATTACATTCCTTCAGAGCTCCTGGTGAAACAAGTCCCATATTTCTGGGAGTCAGGTCTTGGTTTAAGTACACTCCTGGAGCAAAGATCAGAGAACACGTGGAAATAAAGACTTTACAATTCTGTTTGCACAAGAGCACATCACAGTGTTTATTGAGAACAGCAAATTTTATGTTGACACTTTGGATCCTCAGCTCCCCGTGTCAGGGACAGTACCTCCTCTCTCTGTGGGTGTAGCAATCAACAAGAGAGGTAGTTGCCATCCAAATTGGCTTTGAGAGCACTAACATAAGTAAATATTCCCTTTTATTGAGAAGCCTGGAAAATACAGCCACAAAATAATAAAATGCAATTAGTAGGAGAACAAGGGAGAAATTGCCTGCCTGCAATCACTTATATTACACTTCAGAAATAGTCTAATTTTTATTCCATTTTTGAATGCCACTTGAAAACAAGAGTTATCAGCTCAGACAAAGGCTTCAGCGTTCCCTGGTGGTCCTTGTCCAAGGCAGGTGACCCCAGGGGTGCTGGCTGCACCCTGTTCTTACAAAACACAGAGACAAAGGAGCCCAGGGGAGAAAATGAAGGCCAATGACAAACCTGGAGAGCTTCTAAAATTTAGAACTCTGTGAGCTGCCTAAATTGGTCTAGGAGCACTTCCAGTTTTGAATATGACCAGAAATTAGCATATAAACCACATGGGCTGTGTTTTGCAGCACATACCGGCGGGAGGCTGAGCACAGCACTTGACCCTGGATGTAATATCTGAATGCCCTTTTCCACATTTTCCTGAGTGCCACCAGAGATTTGTGTTCCCTGTCAGTGCTACACACGTTACAGCACACACTATTTCTGACAGCTTGGTCCATGACCTGGAATGGTTTCATTCCCACTGTGGAAAGCAAAAGAAGTTCTTCTCTGGCTCAGCATGTCCTGCGTGCCCCTCTCTCAAACCATGATTGGCTGTTTCAGCTCTTCTTGAGACACTTTCTGCCAAATCTGTACTTTAGATAACTTTAGTTCATGCTACAAAATCTCTCCAGCCAAATGAATTCTGTGTTTTAGTCTAACACTTAGGGTATACTATGTAGGCTATTAAAAAAAAAAAAACCAAACAAAATTAGGTCTATTTTGTGAATGTACAGAGTAGTATTTTTTGTTTTCTTTTGATACCAATGCTAATAATTGTTAAATACAACTTCAATGTAGAGTTTAATTTTAAAGGTATATACTAAATATTAAGTTTAAATATTTCAAAGTATTATTTTTAACTCTAAGGGAGTTTAGAATTATGCAAATTACTGGCAGCTTACTGATACAGAACAAGTAACTACCTAAGTTTGCTGTTTAATTTCAGTCACTAGGATTGTAACTGGCTAGGCTAAGCCTCAGCTACAATTCTCATGTGATCAATGAGGCATGCATGCCCCTGGTTTAGTGAGCTGCCTACACTTAAACCTGATTGAAGCTTAAGTAGATCAGAAAGATGGTCAGCCTGTGACATGTTCTCTAAGGCCAAAACTCCACAGGAAGAAGTGAATCCTTCAGATTTTAATAATTTCTTTTAAATTACTTGGTTAGTCAGTCGAAACCAAAGAAATAATATGTTCTAACTAAACAATCAAAAAATGCTCTCAGCTCTCTCATCTGGTAACTTGGATAAAATTACATCCTTATGTTTCTTTAGGATGGTTTAATGCCTTTAATCCTTGATTATATAACAGTGCTTTAATGTAAGATAAATTGCAAAAGAGCAACAAGGGCCTCATGAGTTTTGATTTTCAGGTTCAGTTTGGCCTAAAGGCACCTTGTGCTCTTAGAATACCCCAGCAGAAAGCTTTAGATCCCAGCAGAAGCCATGGTTGTTTTGGGATTGTGTCAGGTCCATAAGACATACTGGGTTTTAGCTTTTATGCTCTGCATAGTTATGAAGTTTAATCAGTCTTTGGTGTGCATGCCTGACTGTAGCACCTGAACACCATTCAATATCTTTGTGTTCATCAGTGGGACAATTTTTAATCCTTTCCTGTGTCTGTGGTGTTTGCTGCCCATTCAAAATAGAGTCCTTCTACTTATTTACACAGCCAAACAAACCAGCTTTTGTCAGTCAATTGTTAATTATTCATACTTCAAATACCAGCTATCCCAGTTGTAGTTACTCCTACAGCTGACATAAATAATACTTAAAAACAAAATATCCCTATCTCTACAGAAAGACAGAAAATATAGCTGCAGAATATACTCTTCTGAAAAGTTAGTTAGATAAGGATATTGCTTTCACGTTACAGGTATAAAGACAATGATACACTTCAGATATATTTCATTTCCTTGATAATTTTTATGGCAGAGGGGAACAATGACGTATTCAAATTCACAAAAATAACAATATTTGCTAAGGTTAGTGCTCTACCTAGCAGTGAGGTTTAGGCTCAAGAAAATCAAAAGTTTAAAAGCTAAAGAGCACATGTACGTAGCACACACCAGAAATGCAAGTTTTGGTAGGGGGTGTCTGAGATTTGATGCACTTTCCTCAAACTGGGCAAGACAACCTCAAATGACAGCCTCAGAAATAAAGAAAATGACTCCTTGCAATTCAGTTTGCCTCAGCAGAGAGAGCAGGAAAAAAAAAGACAAGAAAGTGTCACACACAGCAGAGTTTTTTGTCATTGCTCCTATTCAAAATAGAACTATCACACCACTGCTTTGTAATGAGACCTCCAATCAATCATTATTATGAGGACAAATGTAAGGAGCTATTCACCTGAGTTGAACATAAATTAGAGATTTCACTATAATAAATCCTGGCTAAAATATTAAACTCAATGAAACTATATTCATTAATTCAAAAAATAAATTATCCCCTGACATGTGAAAAGCTCTATACTGTTATGTGAGAGCAACTAAAGTCTTTGGGGATGTTTAATGGAGAAGAATAGAATTTCTTTGTGGAAAGAATTGTGGAAAGTTTGCCAAATATTTTAGAGAACATTCTTCTCTTGATACACTTAAAAATATGAATAAAAACTTTTATAGTCATAATTTACCGGCAGATCTCAAATAGATTTTGTGAAGTTCTATCTCCTCATAAAGAGGGGAGAGGCATTTATTGAAAAATTTGAAATGCTGACTCCCTGAGGATATTAATGCTGTTCCCAATAAAGACCACAGCCCATTGGGAGCACATCCTTAGAGTGGGTTCTTCTACACAATCTCCTCCCATCTGAGGAGGGGAAAAGAGCTTTCCTCCTGTTTCCCATCAACTTTTGGCCTTGCAACCACTCAAGAAACGTCTCACTAGATGTAAAACTGATAAACAATTTCCCTCTCCTTTACTTAGTCTCCAGTTCCTCCCTGCAGCCCCAGGATTTGTGTCAGGTGGGAGTGCCAGCAGATTATTTCAATAAACTTCTGAAGGCTATGGCCCTGCTCGCAGAAAAGCACCTGCTTGCCAGCTGCTGAGGCAGCTTGTCCAGCTTTGATTTCCACTCCTGAATCTCACCTGTGTTTTCCATAAGGAGGCACGGATACAGTGTGACATGGATGGGAATCCATGCTTTGCTGCTCCTAAGCAAAAGCCACTGAGCTGCTGAGTCAGGTCACTGCCTCCCACCTACCTTGTTCTGGCCATTTTTTACAACCTGGAGAAAAAAATGGGAAAAAAATAGGTGTGTGGATTCATTCCAGCCTTAATGCTTAGTGTCTGAGTGTGCCCACATGGCTGTTACTTGCCAAATTTCTTTGGACAGGTTTTTCCCTACTGACCCGATCATCTGACCTGATTGCACTGGGCCAAGCAGAATTGTGGTAAAATATGAGAAATGAGATGAGCAGCATGACAGCTGACAGAAGTCAAGGCAGAGGCAATAATGACATTTGTCATTAGTTTGCCATTTAGAAGGCTGTTATGAAAAGAGATGTGCTTTGCTCTCTGTAAGAACTAAAACTTGTCAGAGAGGTAGCAAATTGAATATTAGGGAATAATTCTAAAAATACAGGTGGAGAAACACAGGCACGGGTTACCAAAAAGGCATTTACACTGGGACATGAAGCACAGCACAACTGAGCACAGAGCAGAAAAAGAGAGTGGCTTGTAAGAACCACATGCTACCACATCTTATTTTTTCATAAAAAGGTACAGTCCAGCAGCTGAATGTAACACATGTATCAAAAACATTCAAAGCTAAGGCCATTGCACCCAGTTTGGCAGGTTTTAAGTACTGCATGCCCAATATTTACTACAGAGAGTGGAGCCTCTAAACATCATCATGCTACATCATGCTGTCCCCTTAAAGCTCCACCACAAAACCTTCTCTTCCCTGTGACCCTGCACATCTCCAGAGCTCAGGAACGTCTGCCCACCAACAGGTCCCAGGTGCTTCCCCACAGCAATCTGTAGTACACATCTCATGGAACAGATGATTTACCAGAAATCCAGAGCTGTGGGTTTCTGTGGATTTTCATTTCCTATTTCATAACACTGCTAGTTATCCACACTGGAATGCATGATGAATACATCTATACAAGCCTAGTGGAAAAAACATATTGGGTATTATCCATTTTATATTTTTCAAAGGCTCAGAAAGTTGGCCAAATCAGAACCAATTTCCACTGAAACTCTCTAAAGTCCTTCCCAATGAAAGCTGTAATCATGGCCAAATGTCAGTTCTCAAATGAGCTATTAAAATATTAATTTTCAAATGTTTTCACAAAGGGAAAAACATTGGGGGTTTTTTTCTTATTTTTACATTAACAAACAGAACACAGGCATCTCATCGACATTTATTAAACGACAAAAAAAGGCTGTCTTTCTCAAGCAACATTTTAGCCTCAGAGGAGAAAGGTTGTGCCAGATTGAAGAGAGGTAATTTTGATGTCTGCCTCCATCATGCAGCGTCTGTTTTTGCAAGATCGCTGCAGTAAGTTCATAATCAATTATATTAATATGGATTCCTTGCCAGATTGAGGACACTATCACATCATACCCTGACCAGGGCACCTCCCTGAGTGGGGAAGCAGCAGCACTGACATCCCACGTGCTCAGCCCACACCTGCCCTCACCCCTACTCAGCTCAAAGGGTTTTATCACTTAAAGCAGTAAACTGCCAAGTCACATAAAAAATCAGCGTTAAATCATTCAGAAAAGAAAGTAAACCAGCAAGTACATCATGACTCATTCTCATTTATAAGTTTGTTTTTGCAGACTCCCAAAAGCCTACCAATACTTTGCTGCTCATTGGAACGTAATAAACTACCCTCAAAAGGTATGCTCACACCAAAATATAAATAATATTTTTCACTGGTATGCTGAACAAAACCTTTATTAATGCAGAAAAATGAACTTTTCACCTCATAATTTCATTTAAAAAATTACAAGTATTTGGTATGTTTATGTTGACTTTGTTGCAGTGAGGTACAAGTGTCATGTTATCCATTTAAACTAAGCTCAGGCTTTAGATCAAAAGAGAGAAGACAGCTGACTCAATTTTATTTATTAAAAGTTTATGTCTATCTTAGAGTACATTTTCTTTAATATTCTGGTTCATCTCTAGCTTTCACTTGTTGTTTGAATCATCTCATATCATTAGCCTGTGGGAGGAACAAGATTAACATCTGATATTCCGAGGGAAGAAAGGGAAAATTATCATATTTTTGTACCTTCTTTAAAAATGTTGTGGTATTATTTGCTATGCTTACATTCTTCATTAGAACATACAATGAGGGAACTTCCAATCCAACTTGTTTCATGGTTCAGTGTTTTATGCCCTTTATGTCCGAGAGCAAATCCAATAGAGGGAGAGAGAGCAGAGAACGTGGAGTCACCCCTTCCTCGGTGACAAAGAACGTGGAGTCACCCCTTCCTCGGTGACAAAGCTCCCAGCTGACCTGCTGCGCTGCTGGGAGCAGCTGGTTCTCTGGGATGCTGGTATCTCCAGGAGCCACAGGCACACCATAAACTTGTCTTGGCCAGCCCTCTGCTCAGGCTGGAATACCATGGCCTGGAGGGTCATGTTCAGCCTCAGAAAGTAAACTGGAAAAGATGCAAACACCATGCAAGCAAGTATAGTGAATTCTATCCTCGACCCCTTCAGCCTTTCCCAATTTTTTTCACTTTACGAGTAGACAATATATTAGTGGTCAGACTCCATTGTCATCTTGTGACTGAGTTTGAAATGTCCCTGACAAAAGCCCTTATATCTGTATTTTACTTAGTTTCCACCCTGACATGACATTTCCAAGTCTGCCAATCCTAAAACCAGAGAAAACTCATGTTTTATCTCAAATACAACTACAGTCAGGAAAGTCCAACACAGCTAGCTATTTAATCATGGGATTATGGCCAATCCTTAAAATATTTTTGTGTAGCTTGGACTGGAAGGGACTGGAGCTGGCATCTGGCATAGCTCACAGGAGATGCTCTCCAAACCTGCCACTGCAAACCTCAAAACTTCCAAACCTGCCCTGGCATCTCAGCTGGTCCATGGTCTCTAAAAGAGCTGACAAATTTGCTGCAGATGGAAGCAACAGCTGCCGAAAAGCACCTTATAGAAGAGAGATATTTTTTTTAATTAATTCACTCCTTGCAACAAAGGAAAGCAAAAGCTAGGGAAGCTAGGAAATAATGTCTGCACCTAACTAAACTGCCTACCAGGAGAAAGAGCCCCTTAAAGAAAGCACATCCTCCTAAAAGCATTAATACCATTCCCTTTCCTCATTCTGCTCAGCGATCTGACACCCAGGATATTAAATCCTTTAAGCTTGGACAGACAGTTCTCCTTACCTGAGCCTCCAACACCTTGCAACACATGTTTCCAGCATGTTAGAAATATCTCTAGCCTAGGAATTGCTGGACTAACTAATGCTTAGTGCAGAATTTTAAAGTAGTTTGTACTGTAAAACAACAGTTGATCTGCATTGCTTCTCTCCCAAAACCCCAGTAGATTTAGCCGACTGTCATCCTGTTTCAAGGTATTGCTCTCCTCTGTCATTTTCACAGCAGACCAAAAGCCAAGGGTTCACACGGGTGACAAAAAGCAGAGCTCTAGGACTGAATTACCATCTTGTAATAAAGATTCCTCTTTTTAACAAAAGTCTCTGCTGTTTACTGAGGCATCTGACAAAATTCAGTCCTGGATCAAGACTATTTTTGGCTGCTGCAGGAAGTGTCAAAATAAATCCAGAATCCATCTTAATGTTAATTTATTTAAATTAATTGGATAGACATGCATATTAATTGTATTTTCCAATTCCTTTCAGATATTTTTGGGGAACAATTAAAGCAAGAGGGAAAACATCTGTTCCAGGTGAATGACATACATAAAAGCCATCAAGTGGAATATAATACCAAGGGTGGGTGAGCCACTAACATTTCTCCACAATCAGTGTCTTAAGCATCTTAACAGCCTGAGCCTAAAAAATCATAAGAGAGCCTTTGTTTCTGAACAGTTATGCTAATCAGGTGTAAATATACATAATTAGACATGGAAGATACACTGAGCTAACAGAAAACCAAATTGATTAAAGATCTGAAATTCTAATACTTTACTTAAAAAACAAAGGCCAACTTCAGCTTCCAGCTCTGCTGGTGCACTTGTTCCAGTGGTATTACTCCAGATTTACATAGCAAAGACCTGAATCTCAGTATAGGCTGAGAATTAAATGAAATCCCAGCAAAGAATGCATGTTGTATCTGTATCTTACTTTCATGAATGCTACCATTTTTTCCTCACCAGGTCTAGAATTATTACATAATTCTGTAATTCTGTAATATTACATTTCTGTAAAAAACTTTATGTAATTCGTAAGATAATTAAATACTGAGTCAATTAATACTTTTTAGAAGAATATATGACAGAAAACAAAAGGAAGAACTACAAGTATATTACTTAAAAAGCAGCTACTTTTGAAAACTGTTCTAGTTAGCCAGGATGACAAGACATTTAAATGACTTATTAAATTAAAAAAGTTTTGTTACCCGTGTAAAGATTCACTCAACCCACTCACAGGTGACGTTTTCACATCATGCTTAAAAAATTAAAGGATGCCTGAGCATCTCTTGCACATTGAAAATCACATGATCCTTTCAAAAGGCTGCTTTATACTTGCAGTGCTTTCCTAGGAGTGAAATCTTGTTCAAAGTAAACACTTAAAGACTTATCAGCAAGCAAAGCACTGTCTTTGACTTTTTTTTACAGAAAGCTTTGCTTTCTATTCCAGCTTTCACTGTTTCTATTAGGTCAGATCTAAAGGCCCATGATAGATGGAGGAATATATGTGGAGTTAATTACAGGCCCTGGAGAGCAGCCAAGAAGCTGCACAGCTATGAAACATTTACTCACATTCTGTAGGTCATATGAACAATGCTAATGGGATTCCCAGTTTCAACACTGCATGGAAATGAAAGTGGGGAGCCTCCCCCAGGAATAGAAAAAATGTAAGCTGAAAATGGAAATTCAGACAATAGGGAAGGCAGTATTAGGACTTACTGATACAAGGAACCATGCTGTGATGAAGGGAACACACAGTTATTTTAATGATATGAAAAAAGCAGATTTTTAAGATCCTGCATGGGAGTTTGCAGCATTAAAATATAGGGACTAACATGCTGCCAGCAGGTGAGCCTTCCCTCTCCAGCCTCCAGGCTTTGAGAGGAACGCTTGAGCAGTAAATAGCGAACATCAAGCAGATTTGTTCTGATCTTCCTGTCTGATTCCCTTTGTGCTGATGTGATACTTAAAACCGAGCAGCCAAGACCCAGAAGGTCCTGCTTTGGATTGCCTGGGATGGAATCCTACTCGGAGAAATCCCTCACTTCTGGACACTCAAGCTGCGGAGAGCAGAGGTGCTTGGCCATACTTCCCAAAGCCTCCTGGAGGACAGACTGACACATGAACAGGCACAGTTCTCCCAAAAGAGGGAGAGATGATAAATTGTGTGATCTGGAGTGACCCTGTGCTCATTGGAGATATTTCCGGGATGCAAACCAAAAATGAAGTGAGTGGGATCAACCAAGAGATTTTCATCAGGGTTGTGCTCCTGACCCAGAGGGCACAATTAATTCCTAATGAGTTAAATTCAACAGGGTGATGTGCTAATGGGCAGCAAGTCAACAGGATCAGATTAGAGCTATTCAAAAAGAAATTTCCCCTTGCCATTTGCTGCAGACATCAGACTCCCCAGCACTGTTTTGCCATACAGATCTCTCTATGCAGAGCGTTTTTTGTTAACATCAGCATTAGAGGAATAATTAGCTCATCGAAATCAATCTGAAAAGGAATTGAGAGGTGAAAAGATGTATTCCACCCTGTGTGGTCTATTCACAGACATCTTTTTATTCCTAATTCACCTTCTTTTGACTTTTTCATGTGCAACCTCCCAGCTACAAATAGGCCTCTCTCAAAATAAACCTCCTTTGCACTGGTCCATATCTGCTGCTGTCCCAGCCAGCTCCACCATTGCTGCTGGAAGAGGTGGGGCTCTCAGGTGTCAGCCTCTGTAGGTGTACAGCTTCATCCCAGGAAATCCTTCCTAACTCATGTCCTCATAAAGTTGCTGTCAAAGACATGCGTGTGCTGCAGAATTCCCTACCAAGGCTCCTAAGGATGAAATCACCTACCTACAGGTTCACACACCTCCTTATGGTCAACAATTGTTTTGCCAAAAAACAATCAGCACATAACCAACACAGACAACTCAAAGGCTTGTCGGCAGTCTGAAAACTCTCAGGTTTGCAGAGACAACCACAACTCGCATTCCTCACAGCAACTAATAGAGAAATTTTACATCAAAATGTGAAGTCACATCCACAGCACCGACCAGCATATAATTCCTTAATTCTTTATGGAGGTATTGGAAAAATATTTAAGTGCCACAAAATACTAAGTTGCTAGAAAAGTTCCCATTTGCAGAGTACACTTGGACCCACATCACCCAACTCAAGCAGACTGAGGCTTTCTCTAATCCTTCAGAGAAGGATTATGTATCCTGGTATCATGGTGATGAGGTATCATGAAGTGATGCACTGCTTACACGCCAAGTAGAATATGCTTTCCTCTGCTCAGCAAAATACCAAAGCACAGGACTACAGTTTACACATTCCTTTTCCAGTTATTTTTGCTCCATCTCTGTATTCCAGGAAATTGTTATTTCTGCTCAAATTGACAGAATTGACTCTTTGCTCATTGAGCTCATGCTTTAGCTTCTACAAAATAATTTTTTAAAATATAAAAATAAGGAGAGCCTTTATTTTATCTCTTCTTGAAGTCCTATCAGTGGCCTCTGAATACTGGCGTTATCTTTGTTGGTATTTTCCTCAAGCCCCTTTAATAATCAGCAGCTTTTGGAGATATGCTCTCTTTCATCTCTAGGTTACATTTTGCTTGTCTTTTAAAAGCTTTGAGTCCCAGAAGCCATTATTGTGCAATCCAAGAGCATAATGTCATTTTGTGAGCTAGAAAAAAATTAAAAAATAAGAAAAACCTAAAGTATTTAATATAAAAATAAATTCTTCTCACTGTAGTTTAACTGGGGAAGGAAGGCAGGAGGAGAAGAGACTAACGTTTAAGCTGTGAATACTTGGGGCTGACAACCCTTTCATCCATCCCACATGCCAACACAGCCCCATCACAGTATTTTCAAACATCCGAGGCTTTCTACATGCAAACCAGAGAGCCCTTTCTAACTGCAAATAACTCTGAAGGCATCCAGGTATCTTTTCAACCACCCCAAAAGCCTGACTGGAAGTGTATAGAAGCCTCCTCCCTTTCCCAACATCACAGACTGCAGAGCAGCAGTGCATTTGTCATCAGCTGCTGCAAGAATTCTGGATAAGATGAATTCTCCTGCATAAAAACTAACAGCAGCTGGCAAGTGCCTCCTTAGGA
Source organism: Motacilla alba alba (assembly GCF_015832195.1). NCBI lineage: Eukaryota > Metazoa > Chordata > Aves > Passeriformes > Motacillidae > Motacilla > Motacilla alba. The sequence goes on from NC_052018.1 coordinate 89,820,208, forward strand.
GGTTCACAGCTCCATGTACCAAATATCAAAGTGACATAAAAGCACGGATGTGCTTCGGTTCAGATAATGAATAATGCACAATCTCTTCACATGCATTAGAGAGCAGTAACACCACTGCCTTCAGCAAAGTTGCTGCTGCTTTCATATACAAAAACTCTGAATCTGACCTCTGATCTTGAAAGGTCTGCATACTTCTTCTGTCATTCCTCCAGCAGTACTTTAAATCTGTTTTGCTGACATCCCCTAGCCACAATGTACATCCATGCCATATCACACTTTCCAATCAGACTTTGTGCATGCGTGGGAGGCAACTACATCCCTAATGCAGGCCTCCAGGAGAAATGCGGGCTATTAAAAGCATTCCTTCCCATGTTGAACGGGATTCTGCCAAAATACTTAAACATAGCTGGTCAGCAGCCTGCACAGTGGTTTCTGTGATGGAGCGAGGCACCGGCTCAGGCTCTGTCTGCACCACGAATGGAACCAGGCTGGCAGCTGCTTACAGGGACAGTCTGTAGGGCTGGGCTCTTCTCTATCTGGTACAAGACAAACTCAATCAGATTTGCTGCCATCAGCAGACTATCCCAATGGCTCTAGGAAGGCACTGAGTGAGTGCACACTATTCAGATTTAGAAACAAAGGAGAAGAAATTGTCTAGGCTTGTTTATCCTCTAATTTAAGGCCAAAGTTTTAAAGGTGAAAAAAATGCAAAGCTGCCTCCCAGCACGACTTTGCAAACTGAGACAAGGTGAGTTTTTCTTCAAGGAGTTGGATGGATTTCTTTCCTATCCCTGGTTACTACCCTCCTCTCCTTTTACTCACAAAGGTGACACAAAAATATCACTAAAACAACACGAGGGCCAAACAATAATTAAAACTTTCCATCACATTGCACTGACATTATCAAGCCGTGGGTGGATTCACTGTCACAGTAGTGGAAGTAAGAATTCAGCATTGGTTCCATTCTTTAGAGATGCAGAGCTGCTGGCACCCATACAGAAACGCCTACAAGTCTTGAGAGAATATGATAGTTGACCTAAAATATTTGTATACACTAGGTTATTCAAACAGTTTTCAAAATATTTCTCAGAGTGAGCCTTATTTCAGTTTGATCTCTGGCTCTGTGCTCAAGAAACATCTTGCACTTAATTGAGAATTTGCTGGGAATCTAGATTTTATCCCAGCAGCGAATGCTTGGCCAAGGAGATCTAGGGTCTCTGCCAGCAGAAATATACACTGGAAGACAGGCTGCCTCGTGTGTTTTACCAGTGCTCCACCACATGTTGGACTGATTTGAAACCACCAACTGCAGTTGTATTCCTCCACAAAAACAGTTCAATGGGGCACATTTCATCATGAAGCACCTCAGAAGGATTTGAATTTATATGGAAAATTTTGTCATGTAATCTTTACAGGGAGGGAAGCAACAGCTCCCAAAAAGACTAGAGAAAAACCCTCAGCCTGTACACAAGTGTGTATGGATAGCCATTTGCTCTCATTTGGCTGTATCTTCCTTTGCACACATGCCTCCAGATAGAAACACAGAAGTCTTGATCTTTTTATCACTTAGGAAAGAAGACATCTACAAAATATGTCACTTTCACCATTAAAACAACCAACGATGTGCTGTGGAACAAAAACATAAGTTAATTATTTGCAAACATTTGAAGGGGAACAAATAATAAAGGCATTCCAAAATATCAGAGCTGCCTTACAGGACAAAACAAGGGCTGGGCTAAAATTCGGGGGAAAAGAAAACAATCCAGGAAACTGACTGTTAAACAGATGATATGCCCAGATAGCCAAGGAAAGTGGCACCAGTCACTTGGGGTGATAAGAACTGGTCTACTCAGGGAACAAGAAAAGGTATTTGGGGAGGGAGCCCTGATATAGGAACAGAACCCAAACCACAAAGGCCACAGACTAGCATTAAAAAGTCAGTGTTTGCCAGCAAGAAACACACAGAGAGGCACACACACTTCATATGAAACACATCTGCTGTTTTGACAAAGCCTGGCATTTGGAGGCACCTGAAGCCCACTCCTCTCTCCCAAGTAAATGCCCGAAGCACGGAGCTGGGCCAGGCTCTCTCCCTTTTCCTGCTACCCTGAATTCCTGCAGGAGGTGGAAGCCCTGCAGGTGTCCGGGAGCTCTCTCCTGGCAAACAGCAATTCCCCACATGCACCCCCACTTGCCAAAGAAGAAGGACAGACCAGGGTCCCCAAGATACCAGATGTAAAGATGTCTAATACCTAAATTAGATCAGAAAAATCTGTGCCCTTCTCCTCTCCTGCCAGCCTCATTTTCCAGGATAACAGTGAGTTCAGGTCAGCTTTCCCAGAAAATGCCTTCAGCTGCCTCCCTGCTGGCACATCCTCAGTCTCTGGCTCCCAAAGGGACAGGTGCCTGCAGCAGCCTCAGACATGCTTTAAGCTCTGCTGAGCACACAGAATTCCCCCACACACTTCAGCTTTACCACCAACTCTCTCTCTCCTCTGGTCAGCCGCAGAGATACTTAATTCTCATCATGCACCAGCTGCAGAGTCTCAGGTCCCCAGCTCTGCCAGCTGGAGGACCAAGGAGGCTGTAGCAGATGAGCCTTTGACTGGATCCATCCTTTGCATTCACAGTCACATAGGAAGTCTGGATTGTCAGACTTCCATTGCCAGAGCAGCAAGCCCAGGGCTGGGTTTGTGTCCCGAGCCACAGGTCACCCTTCCTCAGAAGAGCCCAGAAACAGCACTGACATATCAGTGGTTGACAGCCATTTTCCAAGTCATATTTTTCTTAACAGCATTGACAACTTGAGTTTTTCTAGGACTATCCATTTCTTCTGGTTGAGGAGAAATCATCATATAAATATACATATGTATACAAATTCATGCCATATACAAATTCAATACTTACACATACAAATATACATATTCATCCAGCATACAGCTCGGATGAACCGCAGTGCAACTCCAAGGTTTCTGGGTTATTCTTTACTGCTAGAAACTGGGCTCCAGCCCTACACCCCTCAATTCCATTTCCCCCCATAGGGATTCACTCTGCAAACCTGCCCACATCACGACCCAGCTCCAGAACCCTATCCTCCCCTTGGATACAGAGTTGGTCCTACACCCACTCAGGCAATATTTGACCCAGAAACCACCTGTCTATTAAATCTTCACACACCCCATGAATTTAGCCCATTAAAATAAATTTTAAAAACCCTAACAGTGCAAACCAATGAAAACTATGAAGAGTTCAGCTTTCACTCTCCTGGTCTCCACGACACAAAATGTAGTAAGAACAAGTGGGGCAGAACAGCTGCTCTTTTAGGAGGTGTTCCACAATCCCCACTCCATTCTCTACTGACAAGGCTGTGAATTATGCACCTCCATATCCCTTCCTCAGAGGGCACCATATTATTAACCGCACCAAACACCATAATGGTTTCTCAATGCAAGTGCAGTGACTGCTATTGAAGCAGTCACTTCAATAGTGAAGAAGTTAGAACAAGTGCGTGGATCTCGTTTCCACCCTGCCCTCTCATCCAGTGGACATTAGAGAGGCTTTACAATCTAGTTAAAATTCCCCTCGTTTCACAACATGGGCGCCTATCCTGGCAACTTGCTGATGAATTTAATCTTTTTTTGTTGTTATGATTGCTAAAATGTTTACCAAACTCCAAAACTACAGCAAACTAATTTAGATTATAGCAGAGTGCCACCTAGTGCTAAGCAGGTTTGATTTCAAAAGGCGTGCTCTTATCTATAAGAAAATATTGACTGGAAATTCATTCTTCAGTTGTACTGGCAGCATAAGAAACCCTCTATTAGATTATAATGAATTATAAAAGACTCTGTACTAATTATGTTCATTGTAAAGTTGACAAGGCTCTGCCACTAGCAGCACTCTGCAGTTAGAGTGAGTGCTGCTAGTGGCAGAGCCTTGTCAACTTTAGGTGAGTGCATTTTCTCAATTACATGTGCCCTCCATTGATTTACTTTTTGTCCCACCAAGAGACAATCTAAACCCCCTGGCTGAAGTGACCACATCACACAAGCCAGGAATATTCTCTGTATTACAGATGAAAGGCATTTACTGACCACAGCAAATACCAACCAAAATATTTATATGTCCCACAACTCCCTGAAGAGATATGAAGGGAAAACTCTGCCTGTGGGATCTCAAAATGGTAAAGGACGTGAACAGAGATGAGGGAGACAAAGGGTTTCACTCCTAAAATGCATTTACTGGTGTTTCAAAGGGATATATTAGGCTGGCAGAGTGTGGGAGCAGGAAGAAATTTCCTGATAGCTCCAGCAGAGATGAAGCATTTCCTACTGTTAAGCTAGAGAAAGCATTTCCCTGGCTAGGATGAAGTTCTCATGCTGTAGATTTTCTTCTCCAAGACCAACAAAGGAAAAATTATGTGGGTTTGTTGTTTTTTGGGTGTTTTTTTTTTTTTTAATTTCCTAACACACCCAATAACAGGTGTTTTGTAAAATGAGATTTCCCAGAAAATGATAACCAGAGTACAGAAATTTCAGTGCCTTCTCTGGTGAGTGCTACATGTGGTAATGAACAACTGGCTCAGACAGACTTGGGGTGGAGCAGAGATAGTCCTGGGAAAACACAGTCTGAGGTAAAGTCTATTTGCTGCTCACTTCTGTCTTCTTCCTTGGGTGTGTTTGAGAACAAGTTGAGATTAACTGACATTTATTACCAAACCCACAGCCTATATTTAGGCTAATAGAAACGGGCAGAATAGAGCAAGAAATAATTCAATGAATTATTCTGAATTACTGTTCCAGTTCTTGTCTCATCCTGTTCAGCGCTTTCTGACTCCAGCAAAGTCACAAAACATCACTGTCATTGTTGGCCTTTGAAGCCCGTTATAATTTACAAGTATGGACCATGGCACAAAAGTTATCAAATCTTTCTGTTTTACAGGACAAACAAGACTTCATGGCTCCTTAGTAAATATTTCTAAATATGAAAATACACCCTTGCAGAACATGATTTCGTGGGGATTTTTTGGGTTTTGGTGGTTTTTTATGGTTGTGTTTTTTTGGTTTTTTTGTTTGGTTTTTTTGGGTTTTTTTGTTAAAAGCAGTTGAGTTTGAAAGGAATGAAACACAACAGTGTAGCAATTTGAACCCTTTGTCTGCTGTGCCACTACTGTAGGAACAAACTGAACTACTTTCCTTGTGTGGCAGCCAGAAGCCATCTGCTCTGACCCAAAAGCCCCAAAAGATGAAAGAAGTGCCACTGCACTGAGGCAATGCCCATTTTTAACCTGTGGAAGAACTTGGTGCAAGCCCAGCAGAACATTAGCAGAGTCTGGGGATGCCTTGAGGTCAGTGGCCTTGGGAAGGCTTGCTCATAAGCACACTTTTGATGCTTGAAGCTGGTCCCACTGCACACTTTCCCACCACACAAAGCTCAGGACAGGTGGCTCCAGCCAGCAAAACTTTTGTGCACTTGCACACTCTTTCATACTGCAGTCTGTGTGTCAGAGCTCCTACCCCATGGATAAATGAAAGTGCCCTATCTTTTACATCTTAAAAATCACAAGTCCCCTCACTCAAAACCTAAAACAATAACAAAGACAAAAAATGAACTGTGGCTAATGATTCTAATGATTAAATATATAAATATGTGTAAAGACAAGGATGCACTCCCCCAGCTTTTCAGGATTATCCCAGCCTGTATCTGTCACTAACCTCAGCAGTCCATAATCTCCAGCATGCTGAAAGAAATGAAACCTCCACAGCTGGTTCAGCTCTCTGGTCCTGCAAACCTTGCTTGAGGCAGAGAGAGGATTAACTCCATCCTTGTTAGAGTAATACTCAAAAAGCTTCCTTTCCTCTTTACAGGGTGCCCAGATGGAGGCAAAGTGAAGTGCTGGTGTTCCCACATTCCCTGTTTTTCTGAGAATGAACCCACATCAGCCCAAGTGCAACAGGTGCCGCGTGCTCTTTCACCGTGCAAGATTCTGTCCCACTGCTGGTGCGCCACAGAGAAACGCGTGCATCTTTCCAAGTGTGCAAACATCACCACAAAACCTATTTTTACATATTTCAAAACACATCAAATAACATTTACCTATATACATATAGTCTGGCAAGGCAGCACACCTGTTGTACAGAAGTGAGATACCCTCATGCTGCACACAGGGAAGCACACATGGGTGAAGCCCTTTTTCCCCACTGAGGGAAGCTGCCCATGGGGAGCAGCACTGTGGCATCTCCAGCCTCCATCCAAGCTGCCTCTCTTCAGGCACAGCACTCCCCATGGGCTCTCCTGAGGTGCCCCTGGCACAAGGTCAGACACCTTGTTTGAGCTGTGACCCTGGTTTAACACAGCTCAGCTGCCTACCCAGGGCTCTGGTTTAAGAAACCACTCTCCATTAGGAAGTTTCTGTTCTAACCAAGGACTCTTAAAAGCAATCCAGCAAACAACAAGGAGTCCCATATTACAAAACTGCACAGACAAAACAAAGGGACCGGGCCCAAATTCCCTGCCTGATACCCGCCGACGGAATCCTCCTCCTCGGGATATTACAGCTGAACTGCTCCGAGCGAAACGCAGCGCTCAGCTGTAAAATATTTTCTTTTTGGCAGCTCCCAATCTTGTTCCAAAGGCACATGTGAAATACATTCCTGGGTAATCTTGGAGTGAAGTGGGCCAGATGGTAGCAGTCAGATGTGACCCAATTCTTCTTAAGCTCTCATATTTTCATAAATGTGTGCTTAAAACCCTTGTGCTTCTCTCCCACAACATATATGTATTTCAGACCTTTTTCTGAGGCAGCTGCAAGCACATAGAGAGCTGTCACCTTCTGGCAGCCTGTGCCTTGAGGGTGAAGGAGCTGTGCACATCTGTAATGGAACAAACCATCCCATCAGTTTGCATCCCACTTCCCATGGATCAAGGGGATATCAGGCAGCCTCCTGGTTGAAGGAGGAGGGTGCGGGAGCGGAAATACTTTCTTCAGACTTTACTGAAAGGAAGAAGATAAAAGAGGGATGGGGGTGGAAACTGGTTCCATTTGTTATATCAGCTGGAGGGGAGGGAATGGCTGTAGAGCATTTTAGCTGAAGGCTTAGGCTTGTTTTTCTCAGAAAGACTTGAAAATGCCTGATTTTTGTCCAATTAAACATGCGTGCAGGCCCTCCCCTCCTTCCGGAGGGTTTCCTTTTGGTTCTTATTGTATTTTCGCTTATCTAGCACAGGCATCTGAGTCATATCCCTGGTGTCTAAATGTTTCAACACTGACTGCAGTGTGGCAGAGCTCAGGGTGAGCCACGTGGCTCTCACAAAAATCCGTTGTCAGAGGAGGATCACCTCTGAGGGCAGGGCAAGGACAAGCCCTGCTAGCCAGGTGGCAGCTGCCAAACAGGGCGAGGATGGCCTGGCTCTGCTCTGTGCAGGACTCCTCACTCACCTAACAGCAGTTTTAGGATGGCAGGTCTGATTTCACATGTCCATGAAGACAGACCCCTTCATAAGCCCTTTTTCCATAAAATTACAATTTTTCAGGGCTGTTCTCTCTGACAAGAAGCTTATTAGTACTCAGTCATTTTTACCCCACACAATCACGGTCCCTACAGAAAAATAAACCAGTTAATTCACTAACAAGTCTGTCTTTCCCAGCTGAGGAGAAGCAGAGTGAGAGTTATCTGTTAAAATGGCTTTTCTGCCCATCAGAAGAGCTCAGCAAAGGAATGGATACAAGCCTCCCTCCTTTATCCTTAGCTAAAAAATTTTATAGGTGCAGTACATTAGGAAGAAAACCACCTATGTTCAGCAGGTATCTACAGCTTGCCCTGGCAAGGAGGCCTGTGGAAGGTCTGTGTCTGGATTTTGCATTTGGTAGGAAATGGGATGTTAGCCAACAGAGCCCACACACACCCTCTCCTGTGCCCTGCAGCCTGGCACCAGCATGGTCCTCCCTCCTGGGATCCCCCTGCACAGCCAGCAGCACCAGCCTGGTTGGACAGCCACAGCCACACACAGACACGTGCGCATCTCACTGAATTTATAAAGTCTAGCCTTCCTCCTTCAGTGGAAAAGCTGAATGGAGGCCACTTGGTCAGCAGAAGCATATTGCATAAAGGAAAATTCCAAAGTGACGCAAACATTTCATCCCACATGGTGGAGGATCAGTCTGAGCAGCTGAATTTAGGTTCCAAGGCAGAGTTCAGCCACCCTAGCAGTGGCTGGGAGCAGCTGTGGAAGGGCTTACACTGCTCACAAGAAACCAACCTGTGAGAAGCACGACCTGAGGATCCCACACCTGCATCTCACCAGTGTAATGGATTTGCATTGTCTGCAAGGAACAGCAACTGGTGCTGTTTAGTCTGGAGAAAAGAAAGCTCGGGGAGGACCTTATTACTCTCTATAATAACTCTCTACTGCCCGAAAGAAGGTTGTAGTGAGGTGAGGTTTGGACTCTTCTCCCAGGCAGCCAGTGACAGGACAAGAGGAGAAGGCCTTGACTTGTGCCAGGGAAGGTTTAGATTGGATATTAGGAACAATTCCTTCACTAAAAGAACTGTCAGGCTTTGGAACAGGCTGCCCAGAGAGGTGGTGGAGTCACCATTCCTAGAGGTGACATTTAAAAGACATCTAGATGAGGCACTCAGAGACATGGTTTAGTGCTGGACTTGCAGTGCTGGGTTAATGGTTGGACCCAATAATCTTAGAAGTCTTCTCCAACCTAAATGATTCCATAGTTCTAGGATTTAATACCTTGCTGAAGGTATTTTTTTAAATTTCTCTTGTAATTTGCAGTTTCTTGGCAAAGTTTGTTTCAATGCAGAGATTGAGTTGGAGAGAAGTGCTTGCTCAGAAGCCAGTGTGGCAACAAAACATTGCCAGGGCTAGCAGGATACCCATGGCATTCCTTCCCAGAAAAGGAGCAGCTTAAACCTGAGAGACCAGCTACATCAAAATACAGCTTGCTAATTTAGAAAAAATCCAGTCACAAAACCCCAAGCCAGCACCACCACCAACAGCATTGTCAAAACCCCATTTCTAAATGCTCTTGAAAGGCAAAATCCTATTTTCACACAGTCACTGTTTACTCTGGTGAAAAAGAGAAAGAAACACCATTTTGGACACTGCCCAAAGGAGAGATCCTGATAACTGATACCATTCACCACAGCATCAAAGTTTTGGCAGAGAGATTATATAATCAGTTTGTACCTGCAGCAAGTTAAAATACCAGATGTTCTGCAAGTGAATGAGAAATAAAACAACACACAAAAAAAATACATGCAGAACACGATATATTTTTGGAAAATGTTTCCGAAGTTAAAATGTAGCTATGCAGCACTGCTTGGTTTCAGTAATAGTACAAGCCTACAGAGCCATCTTAGGTAACCACAGGTGTAACAAAGGAAATGTAAATTAATCCAAGTATTTCACCAAGAATGGGGAAAATCTGATTTTAAAAAAATTCTGAAACATTTTTGTATAAATTTCTGCAAAGCTGCAATGTTTTCCAAGCTACCCATTAGCTCCAACATGGAGTAGAAAATTGTCTTATTGCATATCCTCCTGTCATCAGTGGTACAGGTGCTTCCCATGTCTAAGTTGGGAGGCGTGAGCATCTTTCCACCAAAGGAGATTTTCACCTTCTGGTAAGACAGCAGCACAGCCAGTCATCAGCCCAGCTCCAGTTTGCACCAAGCTGGTGGTCAGAGATGAATTAGGGACGCTGTAACACAGCTGAAAACCAGGACTGGCCACTGCTACAGCACAGAATGTCCAGGATCTCATGGGTGAAGGCAACCTGCATAGCCTGTATCACAGATGGGATGATGAGGTGAACAATGGATGAACAAGTTGAAAAGCTTGAATATGTGTTTCCTTTAAGGGCAGTGGTCAAATTAACCATTATTAGTTTCTGTATGTTAGGAAAGTGCTCTTGCAGGGCCACAGAATACATGAGGGAGAGAAGATATTTGAAACCTTTGATAGAAAGGAAAATAATGAAATCCAAGCCTCCCACAGGGTGCAGGGAAGGGTGAGGGTATAATTTCTGAGGAACAGAGGGCTTGTATCCACAGACTGACCCCACAAGTTGTTTTTTTTTAATATAATATAGTCCAGGATGGATATAAGGAAAATCCTTTAGGAAAGTCAGCCTTGTAGCAGATTTTGACAAAACATTGCCCTGCATTCTTCCTATTGCCTCTCCTTTTCTAGAAAAAAACCCTTTTGAAAGATCAGATTCTTGTAGTTTAGAGAATGAGAACCACAAACCCACCATCTAGCGTGCAATGCACTGTACTGCTGAGCACACTCCTTTGCCAAGAGGAGTAGGATGGCCCATCCATTCAAATCCCTCCCCTGTTACAGCTTTCGTTCTTTTTCAGTTTTTGCATTACTCAAGAAACATAAAATTATTTCCTAGAACATATTCACTGTTGAACCCCACTCCCTGCGCCAGGGTTTGGAAACCACTTGTCTGTTCTGATTAAGAAAAACAGTGGTGCTTTCCCCTCTTTCTTTGTGTTAGTCCTATTTCCTTCCCATAACCAACTCTCAGAGTCACCTTTCCACTTCAAACTTAGGTTTGCGCCCATGACTATGATTAGAATTTGCCTGGTGTGAAATTTCCATATTCATGATAGGAAGGGGAGGCTCTTTTTCCAAATGAATGTCAACAAAAAGCTGCAAGTTCCCATGCAGCACTACAGGTTGGGGGCAAGAACTGCAATTATGTTAATTTATATGTATGTGTATATATATATATATATATACATGGGCAGCGGTTGGTGCATGTGAATCAAAGAGAAACAAGCAGCATTACTCAGCCAACGCAAGTACTTAAGGGGAACAAGTCTAATCATCACACCTAAATACCTGCAGCAGAAAGGGTGTGCCTGTATTGCACTGGGCTTTTAGTTGGCACCACCGTTTCGATGGGCTTTTTCTCACAACCATCCAGTAAGTGTGGAGCCTCACTCCTGCAATGTTTCATCAAACCATCACCTGTAGTTGACTGATTCCAGATCACAGGACAAAACAATGGCGTGCTTTACTGCTGTTAAAATGGGGCTCTGCCCTGAAAGTCACTCTGAGCAGAAACTCCTTGAGAACTACTGGGAACAAACTTCATGAAGGGCCTTTGAAAATGTGAAGGAAGGCAAAACAAACAAATCAGGATAAGGGTGACAAAAGGGTCACATGCTGAGCTGATCAAAACCTTGCCTATTACTTTGCACACATGATACTCATTCCCTCTGTTCCACGGACATTCCATTCAATTTTACATATTTTACAGCAACGTGGCACATCAGATGTGCAGCAAGTCCATGTGCACAGAGCACAGCACCCCCCCAGACCAAGCTCTTTGCACACACAACCCCATGCAGATGTATCCAGCCTGAAACTCATAAGCCAATTCCCATGATATCCAGCGAGACAAGTTTTCAATTCAGCAAGAAGCTGGACTGTCAGCTAAGCCATTTATGGCAGCTCTCTCCATCTGCAGCCCTTCCCCCTGTGCACAAACCCTCTTTCTGCTCGTTGCTGCAGAGTTAGGATCAGTTCCCACAGGGTGATTCTGGGGAGACAGTGCTTGCAGCAGGAGATATTATAATTGGCAATAATTCAGGACCCAAAAATGGGACGCAGGCCATAGTTACCCTTGATCTTTTCTTACAACACAGCTAAGCCAGAGTTTCTATCACGCTATCTGTGACATTAAAATCTCTGATGTTGGTCAGGCTCCAAAGTGATGGGGGGAACTTCAGAATAAACTTTCCAGTCAAACCTGCGTCAGTCTTTGTGTCAAAGTGTTCCTTCACTCATTTCCAGTCAAACAGATTAAATCCATGGAAGTATGAAGGAAAAAAAATAAAATCAAAGCAGTAAATGAGAAGGCTGCATACCAAATCCTCTCCTTTCCCTTTCTGAGAAATTTATGGATTCCAATAGCCTGCATGCTGTGCCTAAACGGCAAACACTCTAGGAGAAAGCCATCCAAGGAAGTGAAACAGCTGCAGGAACACCACCTGGGTCGGCAATGATGGTGCACCATTTGGCAAAGCTTACCAAAACACCATGACCTTGTCAGCATTCCATGGAGCGGTGGGTGGAAGAGTCTGTACAGCCACCTCCTGCCACTCCCAAAGGGGTATGGAGGAGCCCATGGACATAGCCAGCCCCTGGAGCCTCCATAAGGATACACAGCAGCCCATGGGCACAGCCAGCTCTTGGAGCCTCCAAGCGCAGCATCAGCACAGAGAAACAGCTGAAGCCTTAGTCAAAAGCTTCTGAAGACATGAGTCCTAGGCAAGCTGAAGCTGTTCCCCTCTTTGCTGTTAGGGAGAATGACTCTAATTTAATTGCTGGAAAGAACCTGGAAGGTTGTCCTATTCTTATGAGAGAAAAAGCATTCTGAAATATTATGTATAATGGAATGAAAATCTGTCAAAGCAAGAGGTTTACTCAGAGAAAGATGTTGCAGAGGTACAACCCTAGGAAGGCTACTGAGAGAGCAATTTGGAAGATAGCTATTCAAGCAGTTTGCATGGTTTTGTCTTTTTCCCTAGAGAATTATTGAGTCTAATACAAAATACTCCAACATAAGCAGAATTTCTGTGAACACCCCCACAAAATATAAGGTAAGCAGATCCATATGGTCCTGGCAAAGGGTGGAATGGACATCTGTCCTGAAAAATCCCTCATAGGTATGCTTTTTTGAAAGTTTAAAATGCTCCACATCTGTTTCCTTCCCAGCTGGCAGAAAACCCATGGAACTGCAGATCTCCTGATTTGTGAATCAATCCAAAAATGCATACAACTTTTGACATAAGAAACTCAGCTTTACATGCTCAATTGACATTTCATTTTCCCTTTGCCAAACTTGGGGTAAATGGGATCCTTTCAGAAGCCCTGTCTATACAACAGCCATTTCACATTAGACAGTCACAAAAAATCTCTGTTTAGCATTAGCAATGGAGGACACCTGTGTCTGGACAAGATGTTGCCTCTCCCTCTGCTCTCAATTCTGCATTGTCTGGCTCTTCAAGTAAAAATTCTAATTGACACAATGCTGAAAACAAGGTTTTCCACAGAAATTCTGCCCAGCGCAGAGTCTGTAGCAGCAGAGAAAAGAGAGTGCCCACCCATAAACGGGCGCTGCTCGTACCCACTCTGGATCAGAGGAAATGTAGCAAGAGCAGCTTTGGCATACAGTGAGTAGGCTGCTCTGTGCACACACTTCACAGTTCTGCTTGCTCCCTCTGCTTTTGCTGTCAGATGGAAAACTTTTTGCCTGCTCTGCTAAAGCCAAAAGCTTTGGTTATAATTTTGTTTGTTTCTGGGGGGTTTTGGCTTGTTTTCCTGAGCTATGAGGTGAGCACCCAGGCCTCCCTGATGTAGCAACAACACCAAGGTTTGTTCCAAGTTCCTTTTACTTAGGAAATACATAGTTTTATAAGTTCCCAGTTCCATTGTCAGTGCCTCCTCAACACCAGAGACACTCATTGTCAGAGTAAAAAATTCCAGGGAATTTTGTATATATTATATTTTGTATACATTATATTTTTATACTTACATCTTAGATAACAGATACAGCTTCAAATGCTGTCTGATGCACACAGCTTATGACTTTCCTCTTCTGTGCCTTTCCTGTACGGACCTATAAGTGCATAGCAGGGTTTGAATAGACTTAAAAAGGAAAAAAAATATGGCCAGTGCAAGGACTGATCTCTGATAGAGCTGTGGAGGGGGATAAAAAGGGGATGCACACACACACACACACACACAGATGCTAGGTGTATTGACAAGAGTGCATTTAAAGGAAGCTGAGAGAACTCTAAAGCAGCACTAAAAGCAAATGTCACCTTCTGCTTGCAGCCTGGGTGCAGTGACACAGGCAGGGTGAGGAGCCTTGTGTTGTGTGACAGGATTCAGAGCAAGGTCAACTGGCAACACAAGCAATGCACAACAGAAACTGGCATTTCTGGAAAATCCATGAAGGAAACAGAGCAGACCAAGAGATCTCTGGAGCACTTGGCTCACCAGACAAAAGCACGTTCTAGAAAAAGGAACCTAAAGGCACCTACCAAAAGATAAAGCGGGGACAAGGTAACTGACTATGATTCAGACAGCCTCTGGGAACAGGAACTTAGAGAAAGTTGAGTTTTTTCACAAGGAACCAACAAGTGTGGTAGTTACCTGAGAGCAAAAACAATGTGACCCACACAGAGCTGCACAGTAGAGGCTGCTGACAAGGCACAGCCCTGCTGGAGATCACTTGGCTGGTGAGAGCTGGGAAGTGTCCAGAGGTCCCCTTCTGAAAAGGATACTGGGCTGTAAAATCACAAGGACATACATATCCCTTAAAAATGTAGGCTGTTTGTAGATTTTGGTTCCCTAGAAGACCTTTTTGGAAGAAAGCTGTTTTCTAGAATCACTTGTTAAAAGTAAAACCCAGCCAAAATGTCCATAAACTTCCTTTCTCAAACCCACCTTTTAACCAGCCAGTACATCCAACAGAAATGCAAAGTTTTTATAGACTTTAGCACACAGACAAAAACTAGAAGAGGGAAATTTGGGGTGTGTGGTGGAGAACCAGCGTAGGAAACAGCTCTGGTAAAATCCTCTTCCAATCCTCTTGCCTTACCGTTCTGTTGGGAAGGCTTCTGTGCTCCTAAACCTTCTTAATTAACTGTAAGTCATCCACACCTTCCTTTCAAGCCAGAAAAAAAAAGAAAAAAGGCCTAGAGCATCCATATCCATTATCCATTTGATGCTTGCATATGTGTATTGGCACACAAAGCCACCCCATGCATGTTAAATACATTAAAATGTGTACACTGGCCAGGGTTCTAAAGGGTTTAATCCTACTGTAAGCAGTTTTTCATTCTCAGTTGATTAAAGTATTAGTACATAAAACATCTGTCAGAAATAAAGATTAGGCAAATGGGCTTGGACTTGTTCAGAAGGAAAGCAAACATGCAGCACAAATATCACTCAAATAAAATCCACCTCATGTAATAGTAACCCTTCCACTGCCAGAAGCCCACATTCTATTAGCAAGAGCTTGTGGAAATGAGAATTTTTTGGTTGGTTGGTTTGGCCAAGCCTAAATTTCACAAGGACATTCTACTTACTTCATCCTGATTCAACTGAAACACTGCACTGAAGGAAACATTCACATTTTATGCAGTGAAGCACAAAGCAGAAAATACAGCATATTGTTCAGTGCAGACTAATCAATATCACAATCAAAATACAATTTTTGTTCATTTTCATAGACAAAATCAGAACCATTGCTTTCTAGGGATGACTAAAAAAGTAAGCAGCTAGACCTTGAGATGCACCATATGCAAAAACGAATACTTGTTATTTATATAACAAATTATATATATATCTGAGAATTCCAGCAAGATCTAACCAAAGAAACTCATCATTCACCACTACCCATCCACATCCCCAGCCTGTCCTCACCTATCCTGAAATTTCCATGGGGGAAAAAAAACCAAAACCCATATGGATGTGGTTATATTCCCAAAACCCATATGGATGTGGTTATATTCCCAAAACCCAGTATTACTTTATCTGATTCACCCATATGGATGCAGACTGCAAGAATCCATATGCATGGCACTCCTTAACTTTCCAGTGTTTTGCTATAAAACCAGGCAAACATTTTAACACGGACTGTAAGTTTTCCATCATGTAGTTATAGTTTTATGCCTTCAGTGGTGTTTCCACCCTGAACTTCATCTCCACAGAACAAATACCATCACTGCAGCTTCCTGAACTGACAGCAGCTGCTGTTGCCCCAGGTGACGAGAGTGGGCACTTGGAAGCCCTGTCCCACCTGCATCACTAACAAGGACTCCAAGACCAGCTCACCTGCTCTTCGGGAAGACTCCTGCCTTACTGAGAATCCCAAGAGAAGAGGCAGCAAAAGCCTCGAGCTGGAGAGAAAGGGAGCAGAGGGTAGAAAAGCACAGCACTGCACAGCTGCAGGTGTGCTGGGAAAAGCACAGCATGACCTTGGGACATCTGCTTGTTGCTCATGGTAGAAACATTCTCCTGGTGTCAGCATTCTCCTGACAATTTGGTGGAAAAGAAGAGTCAAGGTTTTCCAGTCCCACTCAGGGTGGCAATGATAGTATTTGTTTGCTTTTCCTTCAAGTGAGGATAAACATGAGGTATTTGTCTTTCTTGCAGGTTTTTTCCTTCTGTACCTCACCCTACCCTTTTGTGAAGGGCAGAAACCAGATGCAAGAAATGAAATTATTCAAAGCCTTTGAAAAGATGGAATCTCACACAAGGAATATATTCAGCAAATTGTGATCTTCTGCACCTGCAGATGGACAGAGATTATGAGGAATGGGGGAAAATTGGGGTATTTAATACATTATAGCCAAAATAACTTTGTACTTCTCTTCTGACTTCCAGAAGAAAGCACCTGGACATAACCCCTGGAAGGAAGACTGCACTATGCAGCAGCACAAAAACCTGTTTGTAACACTCTCTCACTCATCAATTAGCTACAGAAGGATAATGCCAGCTGTTCATAAAAAAGGGAAATGTCATGGAACTTATGAGACATAAACAAGAACAATATTTAGATCTGACAATAGTATACATGATGCTGAGTTAACTTATTTTTAGACAGCCTGGGAGGTTATCAAAAAAGCACACATTGAGGAAGTTCTTTCAAAATCACAGACCCAGACACTGCAAATGTGATGACAGCATCTACTTGATGTACAGAAGGAACCAGAACAGATACGGAGAAAGACACTGCAATATTTTATTTTGATTATTTTATTTTTTTAATCTTCAAAGTTTTCTGCCTCAAGACAGGAATGCATGATAGATAGAAATGGCTCAAACATCTTCACATGAAACACTCTTAATCATAATTCATTCACAATTATTTTTCTAAAACATCTACAGTTACATAATCCCATTTCCATCCATTATCACAGATTTAATTATTTGTTAAACAGTAGTTGCCAGCAGTTGAAAGCTGTAAGGCTTTTTGCATATTAGTAGAGTCTTCTGAACTACACAAGAATATCACAACTCTAACTCTCACTTACATGGCAACCCCAGGTGACAGATGTTCCAAAGAGAAATGTGTTGCTTATGTGGAGTTCATAAAAATGACAGAGAGCTCTCTGTGCCTCGTTAGCTCTACTATCCCCTCTCCTTTACTAAGATTATTTTCTAAACCTACAGCATATTTCTCATTTGTAACCAAGAACTTTGATGAGCTGATGAACTTTATCTTCCACTGCTGCTATTTGGCAGATTTGCAAGTCAGGCATACTAGAGCTCTCCAGTAAAACTCTATGTACAGAGCACAGTTTAAACAGATGGGTTGCTTGGAATCCATATCTCCCTCCATCTGAAGGGAACTACTTTGAGGTTCTCTGGAACTGTTGTAAACAAGAGGATATTTTTTTCTCTATATATATATGTGTGTATATATATATTTATATATTTTATATATAAATGTTCTAAATGTCCTTTGGGAGTCCATTTGTTTTTATCTTTCCAAATGATGACTAAATACCTGATCTGTAGCATTTCTCCTGAGAAGACACTAGTAAGGGAATGACAGTTTTGATGCACTTTGGAATGGCACAATCACGTAAACGTTTGCACAATTAAGACTTATGAACTCATCCAAAGTTTCTAAACATGATATTCTAACTAAGAACTAAAATACCAGCACAATGCAGCAAGTTAAAAAAGAAAATTCTATGTAATCAAAATATAAACAATACATAGGAAATGGATATCTGCCAGTAAATCTATATCTTTTTTAAAGTAGGAAATGTATGCACTTAAGAAAAAAATGTAGCTATCTGACAAACTTTGTAAAAAAAAGTACTTTCCAAATGCATAACAAATGCCAAGATATCCCGTAACTGGCCAGGTATAGCCACATGAGAGCTGCATGGCTTAGAGCAACCTGGGGAGAGGTGGGGTGGAAATAAAATCACAAAAACAATAGATCAGCAAGTCTAGGGAAAACAAAAAAAAACCACATCATCATCATCATCTAAATTACTGTATGCTTATATCACAACTGCTAAAGGAGCCAGGGGAAAAAACAGAAAGTAGAGATTGCAGTTTAATGATTTTTAAGAATTACCTCTAAAAACTCAGAAGAAAAATGTATCAACTTACTAATTCTAAGCACCAATTTAATAATTTAAGTTAACTGTATTTATATTTTTCATACTAGGGATGGAGCAAGTTCTGATTGAAGGCTTAAAGTTTAACTCTGGAGCCCATCTGACTTCTGTGTTCTTGTCATGCTTCTTCTGCTGTTCACATCAAAGTCACTGTAAAAGATTCTCTCAAGTTTCCAACTCTCTAGGCAAGCAATTCTTTGAAGAGACAATTATGTCCTATAGTTTAAGTCAACTTTCAGGTCATGAAAAGTGAAACATGCCAGTATTTGGTTAGTCTGCTAGTTAAGAGTCTGTGAAAATGGAACAGTCAACACCGTTCCTTGACAGGATTTGCCTTAGAACTAGCAGCACCCAGGGCAGACCAACTTTGAACACATTCAGACTCCACGAGGAATTAGTAGTGTTAGAAAATTGCATATGTGTTAGATCAAGAAGGCATTGCCATACATGTGGCATTGTTACATTATTTTTCCTCTATTTTTCTCAAGGAAAAACAAAGGAAAACAGCCCTACGAAGAGCTTTTTGGTTGGTTTTTTCATTCTGTTTGTCTTTGCACCTGGAAAAAGCAGCACAGTGCTTCCCAGCTGGAACAGCTCAGTGCTTCCCATCAGCTCAGTTCTTCTAGAAAGCACTTCCACGTAGGTGTCTACTTCAGCTAATTCTCAGAGCTAACCTTTTTTCCAGTATGTATTTCATGCCACTTCCTGACAGCAATTTCAGAACTGAAATGGATCTATAGTAATGTCCACTACTAACTGCGACCAGATCTTGCTACAGACCATCAAGCCAGGCCCTTGGGATGGTTCCACACATTGAACTGAAGCTCAGACTAAAAATCTCACTGAAACTCAAAATCTGGAGTGGTCATGAATCTCAGCTACTCTTCCCTATTTGAACCCTCACCCTTGTAATGAAAGCACGCACACCACGGGGAAACAACAACCACCTGAGCCGGGAGCATTAAGACACCGGTGAGTTATCCTGCTGCTCCTCTGTGACCGTGGACTCGCTGTGCTCCTCACTCAGCTCGTTGGAGGGCTCCTCGTAGCTGGGCTCGGCGGGATCCAGGCTGCTTCCCTCGCTCTGCTCCTCGCTGTGCTCCTCACTGTGCTCCACAGACTGCTCCAAGTTGCTCTCCAAGGAAGCCGGAGAGCTGCCAGTTACGCTTTCATTTTGGTTCATTTCGTTAAAAGGCTGGGGCAGATGTGCAGGGGACTGCACAGCGTTTTCACTGGCAGGGATGGGCACTTTGGTGGCACCAATATCCAGGACAATGTCATTTGGTGGCAGAGTTACCTTCTCTACGAGTTTCCACTGAATAATACTCATGTCTTTCCCTCCCGTTGAAATCAAGTGACCGTCACTATGGGTGAAGCTGACATTTGTCACATGACTACTGTGAGCGCTGTATTTGTGACTTGGGGCCTATTGAAAACAAGCAGAAAGATAAATCACATGCTGACTGGAAGAGTCCATGATACAGAAATTTAAAACCACTAACATTTTTGCTTAGCCCTTCAACAGAGGTCTTAATCCACAAAAGAGTAAGGAATTATATTTATATTAGATTTCCCACAATACTTCCTCTCTTCTTAGCAACTTGGAACAGATTTAGATCTTCATAGAAAAAGTAATGGACCTCACATGAAGGCTAGCAAACACAAAGCATCAAGCCTTGTCTCCAGAATTTAAGGATAACTATTGACAGTTCTCTTTTAGGGATATTGTTTTATATTGTTTTACACTCTCTATTTTATATGTAAAATTAATGGGGGATCTTGGATATAAAAGTAGTATTTGCCTGCCAGGCTCCAAAACAACTATGCTGGAAGCAAGGAAAACTTCAGGCAATATAAACAAGCACATGGACTAGACCGGTCTAGACTTACCTTTGGCTTCGAACAGGGATACTGAAAGAGATGGACCTTACAAAAATCATCAGCCACTGCTATCACTTTTCGGTTATGGGATCTGACGAGGGCATTTATGTCTGTCCCATCTGACCCTTCAGGCCAAACTCCTAGGAAAGAGCACAGCAGTTGTTCAGCAATGGTGGCTTTGGAAACAAATCAACAGACAATTCATGAACAAAAATAGAATCTATAAAGCTGTGATGAAAGGCAAGATGAACAAAAGGTAAGACAGAAATTCAACTGGAAAATGGAATGTGCATTGCATTAAATGTCATTAATATTTTGCCAGTCTAATGCTGCTCTCCCCAGCCTGATCTCCCAAACCCTCAGTTTCAGCCAGGATAACATCTTGGGCTTAACATTTTTTTCCGGTTCAAAACCTCAGTCTTGTTTAAACCTTATCTTTAAATTAAGTTTGCTGCTAAACTGGTAATTCTTAGCACTATCATTCATGCACAGATGTTTTAAAAGCAACAGTGACGCTGAAGCACAAGGCAAACCCAGGTACTGTACATTGTGGTCCTATTGGTTTCTTCTCTGTTTTCATTTGTTTGACTTCTTGTGCTTTAAATCTTAGTATTTGTGTAATTCAAAGAAGACAACTGATGATGATACTCTGCACACAAACCCAGCCTGTGCAAGTTTCATAGATGCAAGTGCTGTCGAGTGCTTAAGTACAATTCAATATGGTTTTAAGTCAAAAGAATGACACAGGTATGTCTAGATAAAAGAATAACATTTCCTAGATGAAAAACACTGATCAAATTTGGGATGAGGGAGAATCTAAACAAAATAATTTTAACAAAACATAAAGACATTAGAGATCCCCATAATAAAAACGACAATTCACATCACCATGGAAAGCTGAACAAAAGGTAAGCAAGGGATTATAAAATATGTCAAAGGTACCACGTTTTTAAGATCAGATTTGGGTTTCTGCTTAAGTCTAGGAGTTAGGTGGAATTTTGCCCCCCTCAAATTTCACCCCCACCCCAAAAAACTCTGTTGAGGGCTGTTGATTGTCAGATATGAAAATATCTTCTTTCTCCCTTACAGTTGCTGACTTCAATAAAAAAAACACACAATATGCTGTCTACTGTTTTACAGCAAAAAAGCCAGCTCAGATTCACCTTATCTTCTTGTTTCTAAGCAAAATGGCAAAGAGAGTTTAACTTTAAAGCTGTTTTTTTCCCATTCTTCAGTGGGTGGAGTAAGAACTTTATTTTCTCTGAAGAATAACAAAGGAAACTTGTTAAACTTGCTACAATGCCAGTAAGTGACATTGCAGGTAATTTATTAAATAATGACATGAAAGGCTAAGGAAAGTATTCAGAGTATTCAGAAACATTTCAGTGTTCTCACATCAATGAAATAAAAGTGAAAAAATATATACTATTTAAGAATTTTCAAGTAGTTCAACATGAATGAATTTTACCTTTCCTCATTCATTCTATATATGAAATACTGTTTTCATGTGGGAGTAATAAATGCCTGAAGTTTCAGCTACCACCTTAGGCAGGCTTTGACAAAGAACTATGCAATTTCCTCTTCTTTTTAATTTCCTCTTCTTTTTAATTTAAGATTAAAAGGACTAATATTCAAGATTGAAGCTTTTATTAAACATCTTTTATGTTCACCAAGTCCTTTAGCAGCTCCAAAGGTAAGGCAACCCTTTGTCATAAGACAGCAGGATTTGCTTTCAATGCATCAGGCAAGCATGAAAAATTCCAAGACATCAATATGACTGAGTCTTGAATTCTTAAGATAACTGCAAAAATTCTTAATAACTGTAAAAATAACAAAACCCTCGAAGCAATAGGACTTTATTATAAGGCACAACAGCAGCACTTCAATTTTAACAAATTCTGCTAGACAGCAGTAAAGCTCTCAAAGGAATCTGTTCAGGCAAAACTGTGGGAAATGTGCAGCAAACCCCAGAGTGACTTGAAGTGTTCGGGGTGCAGAGTGATGACACTGCTGAGCCAACAGTAATAGCACTGCCAAAAGGAGTGATGCTGCTCTCATCCAGACCACAAATTTCCATCCTCCTCCTTCTGCTGACAACAATGTGATGCCTGATCCTACGGCACACTACCCACAGAGCTGAACTGTAAAACACATACCTCTGAAGTCCAAGTCCCACAAACTTAACCCTCTCTCCTGAGCATCAGTGAGCAGCCCCTGGCTTGCTTGGATCCCTGAGCCAGCTGACCCTTGGGTCAAAGCCAGATTAGCAAATATCTGATAGGTTGGCTTAGCTACACTGTCTGATTTAATGGGAAAATACTTGCCTTTGTTCGAGGTCAAACCATAACTTTAAGATTCTGCAAAGAGTGTCAGACTAGCAGACAGTATAAAATCAGGGCATGATGAGTCTTGGCTAGGAAGTTTAAATATATTCTTTTGTGCTCTGGAATACCATCACATTATCTGCTTTATCTATTTCATGCCAGGTCCTCTGGCACACTGAGGATTTTGAGAGTAGTTGAAACTAATTAAACTTAATTCAGAGTGGTTGAAGTTTGTATTAATCCAAAAGAAAATGCAGACAGGATCAGGAGACTTATCCACTTCCAAAAGCAATAAGTAAAATGGTTTCTCAAAACAGTGGTTATAGGAACTGCTCATGCCTGGCCTGGCCCCTGTCACTAATAACAGCTTCTATCTAACAGCTGTCAAAAAGACAAAGCCAGTGGTCTAGATGTGAAACCAAACTCCTTCTGCAATCTCACATCTCACCTCCTTAGGTCAGGAGTAAAGGACACTTCTGGGAAAGCCCTGGGATTCGGAGAGCTGCTGCCCTAAATCTGTCTGCTCTACTACCAAATGTAGTGGTGAAAGTTCAGTAGTAACACAGTCTGCTACCTCCAAGTTTCTGGTAGATGTAAGAACTCTTCAAAAAAATGTAAAATGTTTCAGCTCCAAGCCCATTCCATAAGGAAAATGCAGCCCTTACAAAGTGTTTTCCTTGTTCCTGGCAAAAGGCATCATATTAGCATCAGAGTTTTGCTTTTCACTTTCTGTGGCCTCTCCTGAATTTTCTGATACTCTGTTTTAAAAAAGGTTTTTCTGCTGCACTATTATTGCAGTCACAGTAGCAAAGCGAGTGAGGAAATGACTGCTGTGGTCCAATTCCTTGATAGCCTAGGCTTACATGATCAGAGCATCAGGATATGCTTCTACTTCACCCAGATAGACTGAATTAAAAACACCTGCAAATACACAGTCTGGTTCACAGCTCTCAGCCTATTGGAAGCCAATATTTTCATCCAACTAGCAATAAGCAACAATATTTATCTCCAGAAAGAGCATGCTCCTTTTCATTTCTGCTACATACCAAGCTCCAAAGAAATCAGAAATATTTATGCAGTCTATCAATTAGTCAGCTTCCTTCTCTGACACCTTTAATTTTCCTATTCTGTCTCAGATCTTTGGTATCCAAAAAGGAAATCATGCTTGGTTATTAAGCACCAAATGCCCTCCACCCAACCAATATGCCACACAAATGTGTCAGTGTTAGTCCTCACACCAACTTCAATCCTTTGAGGCTACCTGCTCGTTAAGCACATGACAGCCCTCAAATACACACCAGATGTGTCAGAAGCTACAGAAAGGACTCACACTTCACTGATTTTCTTCTGTCCTGCATGTAAACTGGTATTCAAAGTTGACTTCCTAGTAGCTGTGAAGAAAAGACTTGTAGATCTAATCCTCACCTCTAAAGAATTTGCTGATTCATTTGCTTTTGGTATTTCAACCAGAACAGAGGACCTGATCTCAGTGGTGGAAGAGAGATGCTCAGCACTCTGGTCACACAACTTCACTGGGAGGCTGAACCTTAACTTTTATACCCCTCACAGAGGGGTTCCTCATTTATGGCCAACAGAGCTGCTGACAGGAAAAGCAACTTGAACTGTTTTGCCACAGTCTAAAATGGTACTATTAAAAGCAGATCTGTCAGCTTTTTAAAATTGTTTTTGTATATTTTAAAAATAAACTAGTACACAGAAATCTGTTTATGCTTTAAAGCATTTTTATTCTTTACAGAGTATATTACTCACCTTTGACTGCAGGTATTAAAGTATTGTCATAACTTAAATTTATGAACCATAACCTACACTTGTAACACTCTTGTTCCTGTCCCAAAACAAGGTAAACAAAGGAGAATGCACATCTGCCATATGAGCACTTGAAAATATAAGCCTGTTGCTTCAATGCCTCCATAACTGGTAGCCTAAAATGATAGTGGGAGAGTCAACCCCCTAACTTCAAGAACTAAACAGAAATCAATTGTACATTGTCTATAGAACATTTGGTGCACTTTAGCACAAATACTGTGGTCAGTCACTTTGGTCTGTGATCTCAGCACCATCCCTTAATAATTATTAACAGTGTACTTTTAACGACAAATTGAAGCAAAAAACCCCACAGAAACACAGTGTTAGTAGCTTAAAGGCAAATTAAACAGTGCTTACCAAACACTTGGAAGCCTAGCACACAAGTGTACGTTGTCCAATCTATATCCTTACAGTCAGAACGATTCCTGATTAGCTTACAGCCACTTGGAATGTCCCCTGTAAAAAAAAAGTGAATGGTGAGTTATGCAATGCAAAATTTTATTTCCATAGGTGCTCTTTGAAGAGATGCTAATAAATGCAGTAAATAAATGCACCTTAAATCCAATCTAGAATTAAATTGTAGAGGCAAAGACAGACCAGCACCTTTATCAAATTCCAGACACTTGAAGCTTTACTTGGTTTTTTGAGTCACATTTACTTCTCATTTCCCTCTTCTGATAGCATAACCTCAAAACCACTTCCCTGCAACTTGAGTACCCTGCTACTAACTCTACAAAATGCTTTAATGTAGTCTGTAATATAATAATTTCTTCTTCCTACTAGCTCCACTGATGTGCTAGAATGCAGTAAATAATTCAGGAAGCTGTTTTTAAAACAGTGAGCAGCTACTGCCAGAGAAGCCTCAGACTGCATTACAACTTTTAACTAGAAAAGGAAAGATTGTCTTGCAATACACCAAGCCAGTAATAATGGGTCACGGTTCTTTTCTTCCCTATACATGACATTATAAGCACCAACACTTCCTTTTGATAGACAGCACTATCTAGATTTGAAACCTAACTTGTGACAGGCAGAAAAAATATGCTGAAGTGACAGACATTTAAACTGTTGGCAATTCTTGCCTGTAAAGGGAAAAAACCAACAATCCCCTTGGATCCAGTTAAAGCCATAGGAAGACAGGAATAAAAAACCCCAATTTTAAAACAGACTAATATGCACTACTGATGTTGAAATTCTGGTATGACCACTATGTGTTACATTCATGTTTTCACACATTAAAAAAAGACGAACACGAAACATTATTACCACTAACTCATTAAAGCAGCATTACTGCTTTTCTTAGTTTTCACCACCACCAGCCAAGATAATGTTTCAAACAAGAAACCCCAGGAGAGAACTGTGGCACCGGCCCACTAATTTTATTCCCCCAAAATAACTGGTATTGTTGACACTAATTAGACAACTGTATATATTATTTTCAATCTACAGAACTTTTGGCCAACATCAAGTCGTAGAGCCACTTGTTCTGTAAATTCTACACTGTTAAACTGATTTATGACCTTGTAAAGAAGTAAGCTATATTTGGCATTGCCATTAGGTAACACACAGCTCTGAATAACATCAAGATATCAGGTTACACAAGTTCAAATCAGTCCCTTTGTCAGTAAGCATTTTGTACAGTCCTGATCAAACACACTTTTCTAAATACTCCGACAGTTAATACATATTTCTGTTTCCAATGTATTTAATCTCATACTTACAGTATAGTATTTCATAGTCTCCTGAGTTTGACATTATATACTTGTTGTCCGGGGACCAGTCAAGGTGTGTAATATAGCTGGAATGTCCCTGAAGAAGAATGTAGTAAAACCAGTGTGAAACACTTGATTTTAATTGAAAGTGAAGCAGAACTTGCACCCACAGATGGGAGAGCTAACAGCAAAAAAAAAAACCTTAAAAAATCACCTTCCCACGTGCCACAGGTTGGCTGCAATTCACTTGTGCGCCTTTAAAGGCTCCTTAGTCCCATTGCCACACTCCTGAACAGCTAAACAAATGCAGGCTGGGCATCGTGCCTCTCCCACTCTCCCTTGTAAAGCCTGGCCCTCTTTGACTCCAGAAATATGGATGAGCCCAAATTTATACTGGAATTAGGAACATATACACTGCTACTATTTGTGAAAAGCAAGTGACTTGCACAGGATCAGTTTTAGATCCCAACAAAAAGTGACAGATAGGATTTCTTTATTTCTCTATCCATTTAAAATAACTTCCATTAAATGCACACTCATGCAAATAACCCTTACTCATCCTAAATATTTAGGATACCTTGGTTAACAACCACCATGCAGAAGTACAAGATCATGGACTAGTCTTACAAGAATACACTTCTAAGCTTCTTGAAAGGCTCTGCTGTGCTTTTTGCACTGCCTCATGTTAGCATCACTTTTGAAAGATTTCTGCCCTACAGACACTGGTCATCTTTATTAAGAATCAAAACTCTTTGGTCTAGTTGCTTAGTTATCACCATTAAGAGCACACTGAGGGTTAAGGACCTGGCTTTGGTTTTGAGGAAGAAGACAGATGCAGCTGGGCAGAGTATTTTTTCTGCGTACAAACTCCTTTTAAGGGAACTAAGAGTAATAATAACAGTAATAATAAAGCTATGAAAGACTTCTACAGAAGCCACAGATTTATATAAGGTAGGAATCATGGGCAGCAAAATTAATAAAAGTGACATCCGTGTCACTCTTCCACCCTTCCATTTCTTCTGACTGCTCCTTTTCCCCTCGTAAGACCATCTATTTTCTCCCTTTCGTAGTCATTCTGCCAGGAAACAAACTGCCACATTCTTGACTGACAGATGTCAATCCATATCCCTCCCTCAGTGGGCATCATGAACAGGATGTCCCTAAGCCCCCAAAGGGTCTCTTGGCACAGCCTACAGCAGCAATGCCAGGGCCATGCAGAAGCTCTGCACTGGCTGCTGTACCACCCACCACGCCAGCTTATTCCACAGAGGACTCTAAGAGATCCTGATTGCTTCCAGGATTACATGTAGAAATACACCCACGTCCCACATCCCTGTTCCCAGGGCCTCTGTGAGAGACTTCAAAAACATTTAGGAGAAAAGTTGGCCTTTATGATTTATTTGGTTATGCAGAAGTCTCTGCTTCAAGCAGAGGAACTGTGTATTGACATAACTGCTTTGCAGTCATGGGTGAGACATATGATACTGATATGCAAACCCGGTACTAAAAAAAAAAAGGTGCACAATTGGCTAGGATTTTTTTCTCCCTCCCTTCTTTTCCAAGTCTTCCAATTTGCAAATCGAACTCCAACATGGAAAAGAATTGGTCAGTCATTTACTAAATCCTGACAGACATTTGGCAGCTGTTAAAATTCCTGGGGGTGGTGGGGGGAGGGAACAAAGCAATTGGCCAGGGGGCTCCAGGCTGCAAAATCCCTTCAGGCAAGTGATCACCAAATGATGAACTGGAGCACAACACTGTTATCATATTTGCAATAGGAGGATCCCATTTTCTATTAAAATCTTTCTTTTGTAGCTGGCCAGCAATAAAGCAACATTTTACTCTCTCCTTTTCTGTACCTTCATATACAATGAATGATTCATATTACTACCAGCTACGAAAACTGACTAAATGGAAACTCCTTCCTCCATTGGCAGTGTTTATCTGTTTCAGACTTCAGTGGTGCAAGGTTCAAAATGCCCACAGCCTCTAGGACAGGCACACTAACCACTTCAGGTTAAGCCTAGTGTACCAAATAATTCAGAGTGGCTGTCTGCGTGGCTTTCCCCTGAGCAAAAAGCCCTCTGAGTAAATGCCCAGCACTTACCCCTGTTTTGCTAAGGTGTCTCTGATGTAAGGCAAACAGAGACAGCAGCAGCTGCCCGGGAACCGCTGACACGCTGGAAGTTCAGCCCCAGCCCACACCTTCACACTGCTGACTGCATAGCTGGAGCCCTCAAAAAACAGCTGCACTAGTCAAAATGGTTGCTTTGGCTCATCTGAAGGTCTTGATCACAGCCAAGACTATCCCTTGCTGTGGAAACAGGCCCACGGGTCTAGAGACTTGCATCTCAAGCAGCAGCAGAATGCCTGGCTGTGACTAAGAGGGGATTTAAACCTAACAGCAGGCATACAGCCCTTATAAACCAGCTAATGCTGGTTCAGTAGATAAAATCCTTCTGAAAGAATTCAAATAATGTATTCAAGCTGGAAGAAACAACCAGAAGTTAACTACCAGGAGGACTGAGTCATACTATTTGGAGGTCACCCGTGAGGCTACCGAATGACAGAATGCCAGAAGGATGCAGTGCCAGGAGAGTGCTCCGGGTCCGAGCATGCCTGGGTGTCTCCCTGCTTAGCATCAAGTTGGTATGGGCCCGCCAGGGCGCTGGCAGGGAGCACAGGGGAGGCACAGGGCAAGTGAAATTGGATCTGCAGTCTCACAGGGAGCTCCAGCAGCTCCACATCGCTGCCTTCTGCACTGGCAGGGAGGGTCAGGGAGCTCAGCCCGGACACAAACCATGCTGCTGATTTTGTATTCTACATGCAGTCACTCACACTGAAATGAGAAGGATAACAGAAATCTGCTTTCAAGCTTTGACACTTCTGCCTGGGCGGGTGTAGCGATGCTCAATTCTCCCACACCAATTTTTACAAACCTCTTTCCTGCCAAGGCAGCTGGACAGAGGGACATCCAGATGTTGGATTAAATTGCAATATGCTCTCTCCACATACATAATGCATAGAAATAAATGATCTTAAATATCTTCAAAGAGCCTACAAAGGCCTTTAAATACATAGAAAACTAAATATTATGTATGTTAGGATTAGCCATCTCAGAGTGATTTTATATTTTGTGGTTAAAAAATAAGTGTTGAGGTGAGATGCTGTACTAAGGTTCAGACATCCACTGCCATCCCCACCTGCTCCACTGGGGCCCTGGTCTGAGCTCACTGTGGGCCCTGCAGGAATGGGGCAAATCCAGTGCTGCTGCCTGCCCTGGCAGCCCTGTTTCCCCCCAACAGCTGCACACAGGCTGCCCTGACCCCAATGCTGTACCGTGTGTCACATTTCAAAGGTGAAACTATTCTTATGACATCATTTGCAAATCTCATTAAATTTCACTTGTTCCTAATGTAAATATTTTCACCAACCTTGAAAGATAGCTGAACTTAAGGCCAGAATGTTAGATAACTAAACACTTACAGAAAAATAGTCTGTCTTCTTAGCACTGGGACAACCTCATCCAATGTAACAATAAGAACAGACTCCACTACCCATGCTACATTTAGATCTATTTACCCTGGGCCAGATCCCTCAAGTTCAAATTTTGCAGTAACAATTACAACTGAAAACAATGCATATTTGCAACTCCCAAGACTACACACTCTAATGGAATTACACCACCCTAATATTATGTTGGTTCAAGAAGTACTTTACCAATAGGAGGAAAATATCCTCAAACAAATGTAATATTTTCCTTGAACTAGTTTCAGCATATAGGTACAAGGCATTTCTCCATCTTACTGCAAATTTCCCATTTCAGAAAAAGAAGGCATTAATCTGATAAATTAGTCATGTCTGATGCAAAAGTGACCACTGCACACTAAGAGATGCAGTAGCCATGAGAGACTGAAGTTTAAAATCAACCGAATGCTGAAAAAACCCTATAAAACATATAACCAAAAGGGAAAAACATGAATCTGGAAAGAGTTTCACTGCTTAACATCTAAATGTATGTATAACATCAAAATGCATTTACAAGATGTAATAATCATGTAAATGAGTGTTCATACTCCAAAACTTACAGTGCATTTTCCATATCTGCTATACTTTCTCCCATTTTCTGTTACTACGTAGAGGTAAATAAAGTTGTCGTGGGATCCAACTGCAAGTAAGGTGCCATCTACAACACAGAATATTTGACAAAAATAAATAGAATGTTTGTTTTGTCAATTTTAATTATTCCAGGTTTATTGCTAAGACAATAGTCTCAGTTAAACTACTCCTTATGAATTGTACTGAAGGACTCGTAACAGTTTACACTGTGTTCCTTTTCAGCTGTATCTGTTTACTTTGTGAGTATGTTTTTGGGACAAGTTCTTCTGCTTTTTTTTAGAATAAGTGTTCAATGGACAGGATATAAACCCTCAGATTGCACCATATTTCTGAAAGCTGTTGACAGCAGGCAGACTGGAGTTTTATGCATCATAAAAATGCAGAAGAGTATTTAGTCTATGGATAGCTTAACTTTGGAGGTGAGGACTGCAAATAAACCAACACTAAACATACAAAGATGTGGAATTTTCAATCATTATAAGCATTTTTCTATTCTATCTTGTCTCCCCTAAAAAATATATATGGGCAAGAGCTGCCAGAAATCACACTCAAACACATCTAATTGTCAAAGAACATCAGTGATTTAAAATAAACTGCTGTGTTTGGTACATGTGGCGGCATCAGAGGAATATTTTGCTCGCTGACATTGCATGTGAGCCAAAAGCAAACAAGAAAAAGATTTACAAGTGTGTTCTTCCATGCTGTTTTAAAAGAGAGGAGTCAGCCTCTGACTATTTGTCATATCATGTCTGAAGAGGAGACTCAACACTGGTTTGGACTCCATGCAATCCCAGAGCAAACACTTCACACACAAACAGCTCTGGCTTCCAGACAGACACGAGCTTAGTTTTATGGATTTGCATTAATGAACTTGAAAACTAACTAAAAAGGATATTAAAATATCACTGAAATATTTAGCTTTTTACAGACTTTTATGTTAACCTGTCAACTATTTGAGAACTTTTTTGGGGGGACCAAAGCTAGCATTTATTATGACAGCAGAGTTTCAACAAGAAAAGGTTGAGAAAGGTGATGGTGATGTTTGCAGTTACAAAATTCCAGAATTTAGTACACACAAACAAGTCCTCAGTTACACATTAAGCATTTGAAACAGTTTTTTCAAAGCTGTGCCTTTTCTAATGCCTGGGGACTATTTTAACATCTTTTAACAGAACATCCATCTGGTTTATCAGAATTATTCTCACTGTACAAGTCTGCCTACCTACTGAGTAGCGCATCACTGAAAGCTGTTCATTGCCATCAGTGTGTATTGAAACCAGATCCCTCGTTTCTGCGTCCAGAACAAACCACCTAGAGAGAGGAGAATTCCAGTAAGTATCACTTCCACTAAACAAAAAAACAAGTAAAAGAGCCATAACTGCTGCATGCCTGCATCATCTTATGCTAGCCCCTCAAGGGCAGCATAGAGAACATCTGTTTTTAATGGAACACTTTTCTGGTTCACAAAGCAAGACAAGTTTCAGTGAACAATATATGAAAGATTCTAAACACCATTAAATTTTCCCCCCTTTCCTGAACACTGTAATAATCACCAAAACGTCTACTGGACAATAAACATGCTACCAAACAGAAAATATGACTGCATCTTATCACCATTAAGCCTTAAGCTGAATTTCATTCTACTTCCCTATTTTGGAGATAAGTTTTGAGATAAAAACTGATCTTTCAATTTTTATAAAGCAAAGTTAAAAAAAAAATAGAAGTAGTAGATGTAAGTAGAAAACGTTTCTGTACTCATTATAAACACAAATTCTATTCTAGCTTGGTATTTTTCTCTCAATCCTTTTCATTTCTATGAATAACTTTATTAAAGTAAGAAGGAATAACTAACTATTCACTAGAATTTGATGGTTCATAAACCAGCACTTTATATTTCTTGCTTGGATGATTTATAGCTAAGGTAATTAATTGCATTTTTTATTCTTTAACAATAACTTTTAACCTGTAGTTTATTATTTATGAGGCACATGTGAGATGCTTACAAAAACTCACTGGCACACAGACCAAAATGGCCACTGACAGCAAGATGTGCAGAAACTGAGCATTTTGCAATGGGCCTGATGCCCACCCAACTCCTAAATACACTGAACAATGCAACACAGAGACAATGACCATTAAAAAATATGTATTCATACATACAGATCATGAAAACAGAAGGTGTCAATATAGCTTAATACATTGGAGCTGTACTCAGAATTTAATTTCTTTGCTCAATACTTCTGTTCTCACAGCCATGAACATATGCCACAGGGTAGGCTTCTATCCCTAATGGCTTCTATCCATAATGGCAAGTTCAAACACTGTGGAAATGAGCAAGGGAATTCCACCCTCTGTCTCACAGTGAACTCAGTGGAACATTGCTAAACCTGGGACCATTTATTCCACAGCAAAGCTGTAAAATGAACCCCAGGAACAACATCACACATTGCTTTCTATGGGTGGGGATGAGATTCCAGCTTGTCCTCATCCAGGGTCCAACAGCTAGACATCTGGAAAGCAGCCTGGTCCCAATGGCTTCAACCAGCTTGTGGTTAGAGAGCCACATGAAAGACATTAAACAAAATACACATAGAAAACCCCCAACCCCACATGGCATCAACCACCTGAATAACCTTGTGCAAGACAGACAGAACCAGTGGAAAACAGGTAATGTGTAGCTCTATGGCCTGATTTATTTTGTTGTGGCTCTGCCTTACACTAACCTTGCCCTTCATCCTTCAGTTTTCTTACCAATATTAACACTTTTGTTAGAATCCTGTTAGTCTTTTTTTCCACAGTGCCTTTGATTACTCACATGCTTAGTACTCAAAATATTCTACACAATTAGTCACAGAAAGATCTAATTCCCTGCAAATAGTACCACTGGAAGCATGGCAAAACAATCTGAAAAGTACGTCAAAAACCTTTTAGTTTTCCAGCCGTGCCTTTTCAGCAAGCAGCAGGATCCACAGAAAGAACTAGTATTGCCAAACAACTGATGATCAGGTCCACAGCACGTATTTAAGGAACTAGTAACAAAACCTGCAGTAGACCCTGTGCAGACAGCCCAAAAGGGGAAATGATACTGGAATATTTATCATGAAAAGTGATATGTTGAAAACCCACCCAAAACATGATGTTTGGCCTGATAAAATACACACCACAGTAAAAAACAAGAAAAGAATGGGGAAAAGGGACAAAAGTCAGTTTTCTTTTGATGTCTCAACTTTAACCAACAAACCCAGCTTTCTTAGTGCTCCATTCCCTGTCCCTGTCTCACTCACCTCTGTGCTGAAAGCTGAGCAGCACTAGAACAGACACACACAATGTTTGGGTTTACTGAGTTCTAAACAGATTAGTCTCATTTAATATTTTCTTTAAGATTTTTAGGCCATTAATCAAATTATTAAAATATTTGTTATGGGTTTGAGATTATTTTTTCTTTTGTTAATCGAGATATATGATACAGCCCTCATTCCTTGGGAAATAACTCCCTTGGACCAGATTTTCTGGCACAGAAAGCACTGCATGATGCTGCTGCATAGGCAGTAATTTTAAAACTGTTTTGTTTATCTTGACTCAACTCCATTTATTTCTCATCCACTTATACACTTACCAGGTCTCATTTCAACTCAGTTTCATTTGTATATCTCAAACCCATCATTGAATGATACAATTTCAGAACACACTAAAATATAATGGTGAAAATGCAATTGCTTACAAACTCTTTTTACTGAAGGGAAAAAAAACCCAAAAAACTCCAAGGCCATCATCACAAACTTCTTGAATGCAGTATAAACTCATTGCTTCAAGTAAATTAAAAATAAGAATTTAAACAGAATGTGCCAAACGTAAAACATAACACTAAATGCTCCAGGAGAGGGGGAAAAAAAAAGTCAGTCAAAAGCAAACAACAGACTGGATGCTTTGGCCATGCAACGTGCCTTGACTGTGCTTTAATATAAGTTTGAAAACATCTAAAAACTCTGAAGAAACATAGCCTGACATTGTTTCCCTTTTACCTGTTTAAAGTACTTGTAGGCTAGTATATTCTGCTGTGTTTAATGAAGACAGAAATGTTAGTTCAATTTAATGTTTATAATTTTAAGATGGAAAGTTCAACAGGGTAATCAAATATAGAGGAGCTCAGCAAGGTTTTTACCAGAAGGTAAACTTGGTTTTGTAGCCTGATATTATACCGAATGAATTTCGTGCAGACTGCATCTTCATCTTGGAGGAAACTCCCTAAAAATACTTAGCATTTAATTTCCCTATGAAATTTTAAGGGTGTTGCACATGCTCAGCAGTTTCTAAAAACCAAACTTCAAATGGTTTTTAGGCATGAGATTAGGTAAAAAAAAAAATCTAGTTGGCAAATTAAACACACAAAAATATTTGCAATTTTCTTTCATGCACCAGGCAATATTTTATCATGAAGTTATCAACCATGAGGAATAACTGAAAAACAGAACAAAAATGCTAGTAGATTTAATATGTGCTCCTCTCACCTTTCTAATGTTATGAACAACCTGTTTTTTCTTTTAATTGGTACATTGGTAGTCCCTTCTTGGGAGATGATGCCAAGCCAGAGTTTGACTATGAAATAAAGTAACTTTTTTCTCCCACTCTAAGAAGCCCAAGTTAAAAAGACTCAGTTTGTGCTCTGACAGCTTGGAAAGGCACCATGACTTCAGGAAGAATAGGAACAGTTCAGTATCACTTCAGTGCAGCAGTGTGCCATGCTGAACTCTGTCTTACACAAAAATCAAAATGCCAGTCTGTTCACTTGCCTATCCACCTCAGTTTAAAAGGTTGCAAGTATGCTTGATTTGGGAAGGACAAAGACCTGTACTGTACCTGTCTTAAAAATGTAACGTGCACATAACATTGAAATATATGATACTTGGAACAGACAATAAGGAGTGCTCACAGAAATCCCTGCAAAAATTAGTTAAAAAAAAAATAAATCAAGATCTGGTCTTTCATTTGACATTTCATGTTAAAAAGACCAAACCAGCCTAACAGCAACCAAACAATAGTTCTGTCTGTCTAACACATAAAAGATGTGCCCCCTTCTGCCATGCTTTTTAGGCTCCATAACCTCAAGCAAAAATAATAAAAAGCAAATGAACTCAAATTCATTATAAGGTGCACTATATAAAGTGTGTCCTTTACACCTTCTGTCATCACAGCTCAGCTGGAAGGCATTTACCTACCTGCCTGAGTGGGTTCCTATGGCGACCACTGCTCCACTGGGATGGAAATCCGCACAGTGCCCGGGTTCCTGCACGGGGAGGCACAGACACGTTACTGCCCCGTCCGCATCCTCAGGGCCCAGCATCACTCCTTAGACCAAAGCTATCCTAAAAGTCTGAGCTGAGCTGACACAGGAAAAACCAATCACTTAGCAGCACGCTAACCCTCAGACAGCTCTTCTCTCAGAATATCAGTGACATGCACTGCAAGAACACCTTGCGAGTAAAAGGCCGAAATTTCTGTGTAAAAACTACTTTTGCTTGGATATTAGCAGAGAACTAGCCAAACTACAAAATGAATGACAGTAAGGAAAGAACATCAAAAGCCGAACTTTCACAACTGTATGATACCTTCTTCAGATTGTTTGAATAACAGGGAAAAAAGAATAAACTGTAACAAGAATAAAGCAAGAAGACTTATTCAAGTTGGCTTGTCAAAATGACATTAAGCAATGGTAACCACATTACATCTTACACAATGTCTGATGAACCTTGCCAAGTTTATCAAAGCTTCAGATAGCTGTTTTTAAAAGCATAACCGCAGGATTTTTGCTTGCACTTAGGTGTGTGTCAGGTGGGACAAGACTGTTTCAGAAATTAAATGCTTTTTCCTATTTTCTAGCTTTATATTTAAATTAAAGGGTGGACATACATCTAGCAGCCTGGTCCATTCCAGTGTGTGGTCCACAGAGTTCCACATACAAACTTGCCTATCTTGGGCACATGTTAAAAATAAGTCTTTGAAAGGATGAGATGCCAGTCCCCAAAGTTCATCTGTATGTCCCTGGAAAGAAACAACATGTGATTTAACAATTAATAAAATTAAGATTCTTAAAATAACACACCAGCAGAGAAAACCTTTACATTTTTGGGTTATACTTCAAAAAAACAAGTTATGCTCACCTGTACCTCCACTACGAAACCATCATTAAATGTTCCCCTCAAAACAAAGTTTCGCGAAGTACCTACTAAAAATTGATCAGCTTTTCCTTCTGCTACTGCTCTGATTGTTCCATACTGGTCAGGAACCTGGGAAAAGAAACATCTGTCAAACCACATCAGGCATCTTGATAGGTGCTCCATTTTGGAGGGCACAAATAGAGCACAGTGACAATATCAGAACTGGAGTCCTCCCATTAAAAAGGAACAATCCAATTACTATAACCTCGATCAGGGCTTGACCTGAAACCTTCCTCATGTATTTGTTTAGTATAGGCATACAAGATCTTATTCCAAGATAATCACAGTTATATCATTTTAATAACTTCAGTAGGAAAAAAAACCTACAAATTAAATTACATAGCTTTTAAGTGTCAAATTCACTAAACAAATGCACTCCACAGCCTTAGAACTCATCTTATAAGGAAAGGAATAATACACAGTTACTATTTACTTTCCAAAACACATTTTGAAAACCAAGAAAAATCTTGTAGCACACAGTAAATACTTCCTGATTTTCTTAATGTTTCCTGATGAGCCTAAAGTAAATGTTCATATGCCTTATGTTAGCAATGATTCTGAATTTTAATGACTGTTTATTGCAGGCTTGTATTCTAATACACTGCTTTTTTTTTTTACAGTGTGCAATTGTTTGTTTTCTAAATTATTTCATTTGAGAAAATACATTAATATTAAATGATAACATAAGATAGAAAAATCAATCTGTCAGGACTCTGGTAATGTAAAAATTAGCTTTATAATATTATTAACAAAAGGAAAACAGACACTGATATGAATAGAGTGTGTTACTTAAGCCTAAGAATTCTATATAATAGTCAGTGGTCACCCTCACTGCCATGTTTTCTAAATTTCAGTATTAGAGTCAAGGCAGTAACAAATCCTAGACTGAACTTATGTAAGTGTTAAGAAAAAAATGCTACTACAAATGGATAATAGGTAAGTGGAGTAAATCAGTGTTTAAAGAACTGGTTAAGGAGAATACAGTATTTCAAGATAAGGGAAAACCCAAGTTTCTAAAATCCAAAATACATGAACTTTTCCAATTCATCCCCACTGACCTAGCACTGCCATATTGCCAAATCACAAAGAACAGACATATTCTCTGAACACTGGGTTAAGGCTAAATTTAAAAGAAGCTCCTCATCAAAGCTTATTAATCAATAATTATTACAGAATTCCAATATGCGTTCTACCCCTTGTTTACCTTATGTCAAACATTCTAAAACCCTCAAATGGTTGTGACATTGACTTTCTCCAGAGAGGCCAACTTTTAAAAACACAGGCAATACAAAAGAATATCCTCAAACATCATCTCAAACAGGATGAATTAAAAAAAAACCAAACAACTAAGGAAGGGCTTTGAAGAAAGAAAACCCTTAACATTTCTGTTCCACTTAAACACAGGAGAACTGAAGTCTTATGTAGGCTCATTTATAGACTTAAATTTAAACACTTTTATAATAAAACAATTTAATCCACTTAAAAAAGAGCAACCAGAAGGTTGCATCCTAACTTCCCCTACTAAGGGTGGAGAAGGCTCTGTCTTGCTATTCAGTACCTTCTTCAAGGCAATTTCCTTGTCACTCTTGCTTTTTTACCTCAATTTCCCTTTCAGGATTCAAATCATGATCCCACAGGATGATCTTTCGGTCTTTCCCACCTCCAGTTAGCAGCATTCCATTCCTCATTTGACAGAGTGTGAACACACTGCCATCATGAGCTTTGATTTGTTTGCTTATCTGATATACTCCTAGAAAATAGGAAAATAAAAAGAAAATAAGAAAGAACACTACTCATTTTTTTACCTGTGGTTTACGAGAAGCTCTGCCTTTAGGCAGAAGAACAAAGGAAGTGTATATAATAATTACATTTGGAGTGTCAGGCTCTTAGTATTGCAAACACAAGGTGGTAGTGTTTTCTTACAGGATAAAAAGATAAAACAAAGGGCCCGCCTTTCTGAAGAAAAACTATTTTATATTGACTGTCTTACAAAATGTGAAGGCAAAACCAAAACCAACAACTGGTAGAATGCTTTCATTTCTCTGCTTTCCAAAGGAACACAGTTTTTCCAGATGCAAGAGAAACTGTCTTCTAGAGTCAAAAAATATTTAGCAAGTCATTATTAGAAAAGAAGCAAAGCTACTTTATTAAAAGAAACTAGAAGACTTGTTGTCTATAGTCTTTTGGGAATAAAAGGCCAATTATTTATAGCAAAGTTTCCAGGATGCATGAACCTAATATCTAAAGCTGGATATGTGCTGCCACACATAAAAATAGTACAACCAGCATTTGGCATCTATCAAGACAGCAGTCTACCCAAAGGAAAATACTTGGAAGAATGAAGGAAATGAGAAAATTAAACAACAAGGGTAGCAAAAGAAGCCTTTTGCAACCTCATCAGGTCTTCACATCAAAAGAACTGCTGTTGGAAAGTAATTTAAAAAAACCCAAACAAAACAAGATTCTGGTGCTGCATACTTTCAAATAGCAATCACAGAAAAAGTGGAACAGCACCCAGCTATGAGTTGAACTCTGCTGACTCTGCCTATGGCTCAAGTCAGTTCAAATCAGTGTGCTCTCAAACTGTGAAAGCGTATGAGATCAAGTCCTGTGACCAGTCTAATGTGATAAACCAAGTAAAAATCCCACCGTTAGTTAAGCCAACATAAATAAATATTCTATTTGATAACGCTTAGGGTTATACTGAAAAAACGTTATTTTTACACAAGAAATTAAAAATTAAATATCAGATAATATGTTGAATTACTTTTCCATTGCAGTTAACTTGAAAGATGAAAAAAAGATTTACCTACAAAATCAGACTTACTGTTAAAAATGTACTTTTTACATGAATGTTTTCCTGGCATACCAATTTAAACCAGAGTGTTTGAAATAGCTGCCAAGTAAAATGAATTATCATTGAATTTATGAGGGCTCAACTGTGCCAGGTCTGCATATGCTGTGTAACAAATAATTTTCCCTTCTTTTTTTACAAAAGCTTTGCTCTCAAGAGTTAGTTCAATTTCAAATTTCAAAGTTTATTTTTTTAAAGTATATCAAGACTTGAGGGTCTGCTAAACTAGAAACTGTTATTCACATAACTGCTACAACTAAGCATCGTAATTGTACTTCACATAGAAGTCCTATAAATGTCAGCTCCACCACTTAATGGAATTCCTCTGAGACTAAGCATGGTGCAACATAAGCCTTAAGAGGCAAAGGCAGCCTGCAGAATCCCTAAACTGATCCCCATAGCCTTTTTCAAATCACCAGATCACAGGAAAGCTGATTAATCACATTTTTTAAAAATGCAAAACATTTAGTTAAAGTAGTTTTCATTCATTTCAGGCACAGTCTCATTAATTATAGAGAAATTCCAGACTGCTCTTAAGTCAGCAAATTCATAGGACCTGCAGGACTTAAGTACCACCTGTTACTGACATGAAGTGTATGCTCTGAGTCAGGCCTATTTCTCTATTCCTTCCCTGATGCCATCCTTTATGTTTGTCCTCTACAGACTATGTAAAATCTGTGATTAACCCTGAACATGTCCTACCTTTAGCTCCTTTTCCTGGAGTAGCTTCTACAGTAGTTTTGCCCCATATAAGTATTATCCCACCTGAGTCTCCAGTGAGCACATCACCATTGCCCAAGAAAGCCAAACACTGAACAAATTTGGGTTTCTCATATTTCTGAAACAAAATAAGCAAGAGAAAGGGATAATTGCTCGTACTTGTTACATAATTAGAATAATGCATCCACACTCATACACCCTGCATACACAAAAAGCAGAATTTAGCCTTTTTTTTGTATGTTTACCTCTCTGATCAGACTGTACACGGTAACAATGAAGCAAATGTACAGAAAATATGATTTCCATTGATTTAAAACTGTCCTGGTATCAAGATATTATTACCCCAAATATTCCTTGCTTCCTTGACAATGAATTGCCGCTCCAGGTCCAGAAAAATATATGAGATTTGCCACATGTTATTATGGTATTTGCATCAGTGGGATGGAATTCTACAGCAAGAACAACTTCATTTGTAGTCTGAAATAATAACAGAAATAATATTTATTCAGATAGGACATTAACTACTAGAAATACACGTAAACCCCCAAGTTTCAGAACAGAGATATATAAAACTAGATAGCTCATTGTATGCTTGAAAGTTTTTTAAGTGTTCTGTGCTAAGTCAGCTGTCTGAATGACTGTACATATACCTTTATATACATATATTTTTCACATACATAAGAGATCTTTATTAAACTTCGGTACACAAGCTAAGGTTTTACATTCCCTTTTAAATCACAAAGAGCTTCTGCTCTCTCGAATAGCTAAGACTTCTGCCAAGGAAAATGAATAATGTATAAAGAGACACTTTTTTGGATTGAAAACCCTGCTTAGTTTTTACACAGACTATTTGCTATTCTGGATAAAAAAGCTGTGACAGAGGCAAGTAGGACAACTATAATATTGTAAGATTATATCCATCATTTTCTTTGTGAAATTCTGTAAAGATTCTTTTAAGTTCTTTGCTTTCCTTTCCTCCTCACAAAGTAGAAAAAGAGAAGACTGCATAACTCAAAACTTTGAAACACAGAGTCCCACTTATGTATTTTTACTGGCTGCATGTACTTTTACGGAATTACCAATATCTTAAAGTATTTCATCCCTTACCAATAGATTTTATAACAAACTGACTGGTCATTTACTTAACTTCTAATGTATATTCAACCAAACTGTCTTCGAAGACAGTTCCAATCCCCTGCAGGCAGTGACTACAAAACAAGAAAGTAAATGAATTTTTTTCTACAGGATTTCAAAACAGGCTGCCCAGGGAGTTTGTGGAGTCTCCTTCTCTGGAGGTACTGAACACCTGTCTGGGCACGATCCTGTGCAACCTGCTCTAGGTGAGCCTGCTTTGGCTTGGGGCTTGGACAGATGATCTTCACCAGTGCCCTCCAACCCCAGCTGTTCTGTGATCTATACATAAGAGTGCTGTAAAACTACATCTTTT
Organism: Motacilla alba alba; assembly: GCF_015832195.1. NCBI lineage: Eukaryota > Metazoa > Chordata > Aves > Passeriformes > Motacillidae > Motacilla > Motacilla alba. The sequence goes on from NC_052018.1 coordinate 89,861,489, forward strand.
TCACAACTTTCGGCTTACTTTAAAAAACAATCTTTTTTGTTGTTGTTGTTGTAGTTTATAGCCATATTTATTGAATTATGTTTCTCACAGAGTTCTCACATGAGCAAATCTGCTATGTCAAAAAAATCATTTGAGGACTGAAAACCTTAATAGAGTTCAGCTAAGAAACAGCTTTTGTTTTGCATCCCAGCTCAAGGGATGCAACTCTGCTCACACCATCTTCCGCGGAAGGTGCTTAAGATACTGTAAGACCAAGTCCTAGATGTGAATAAGTTCTGAAGGTCAAGCTGTCCCTGCCAAATAATTTTTAGCCAATTCTGAAACACCAAGGAACTCCCCTGAGTGCAAACACAGTCAAAACATAATGTCAGTGAACGGGAAATACAAGGCATATGCCAAATAGTTTCACATAAAAATCAAAAAGGAAATGAAAATATTGTTATAGAATAAATAAAAACTTGTAGAATACAGCTTGTATTGGTCAACATAATCTAGACAAAACAGGTCAGACCAACATGATTTTGTTGCTTGAAATGGCAGGTTTGTAATGATATAGACATATATGCTTTTGGAGCATGGTTTCTAAAAATAGACAAATACTCAGTTCCACATGCATTAAATATTTGCTTGCTTGATACTGGAAACACAAAGGATTGGGTACTCCCAGTGAAATCAACTTCACGTAAGCACTGAGTGCAACACCTCTGAAAACATCTCATTGCTCTGAATTTTGGAAAGTTTAAAAAAGAAACAGAAAAGCAGACATGACTGCAATCCACGAAAGTACTTAGGACTAGAGAAGAGACACATACTGAGAATCAATAATCGGAATTCGATTCAGACAAAATTGAAAATTTGAATGTTTAGAAGTAGTTTAATTTTAAAACAACTACAGACTGAATCATCAGTTTAGTTTCTTTAAGTTCCCAGGGTTTCTTTTTTTTTAATTAAGAAACCATTAGACAATTGCTTTATTTGCATTGGCTTTTAAGGATGAGTAACATGCAATTGCAAACCCTCCAATATTCAAACTGCTTCCAATAAACAAGTTAAGAACACATTTCTGTAGAACCCTTAAACAAGCCAGCACTATTACACAGTTGCAGTTTCCAAGTAAGATCAAAAGCGTGTCCCACAGACTTGTATTTATGGGAATAAAACCACTTATATTTCAGAATGTTCATGTGCAAAAATTACCTTTATCTCTGCAATTTTTGATTTCCTCTGCCAATCCCACACAGTAAGCATATGCTCGTTAGAGTCATCAATTACACACAAATGAGTACCAGAATCCTAAAGGAAAAAGAAAAAAAATATATTGACAAAGTACCATCATCCCATTTTAGAAACAGGGTAGGGAAGAGGTATTTTAAAAAATCCATGAAGGTAGAAATATAAATTAATCAAGCCCTTTTAAAGTAATTACAACTTCCATATATATAGGGAATTTTCCTTTTTTTTCTTTCTTGAAGACAGACAATACATTTTTGTATAATCTCATATAAAATGATCATGGTTCAAATAACATTCTAGGAAAGTTTTAAAAGTATCCTACTAGGTCTTTACTCTGCTTTTGTTTGTTTTTATGGTGGGTTTTTTGTTTGTGTATTTTTTTCTTTGCAATTTCATGCTGACAGCAAAGAGATTTCTTTTGCTATTCTTATATTTTGTTTTTCCTCAGGTCTCAGAGGACAGACACACAGGTCCACTTGTGTTTTTTTCCTGAATGCCACCATCACATACACACAAATACATTATCAGATTCTGAAAGCATTGTTTTTTCCTTATGGGTCATAAAGCTCCAGCAGTTTCCTCATGTAATTGGTAAAACTGCAGCCAAGGTAACACTTTCTGAACAAAACAGTGCTTACACAGGAGGTAGAGCAGCATCTTCAGTATTAAATAACTGAAACCACTTATTTTGAACAACTTTACAACAAAATGGTAAACATATGGCTACATGTAATTAAAGGAACAGAGAAAAAATCTTAAAACCATTCTTATTCCCAGCAATGCATACTTGCATAAACCAGTTGTTTCAAGGACATTTGTAGAAAGATTTGGAGAAGACTTCAATTATCATAAAGTTGATTCTTGCACTTCATTCTCTAACAAATTATGAAAATAGAAGTGGCTAAAGCTATTATTCCCAAGCACTATTCTGACCAGTAATATGCAAATATACATGTGAACTATTAGGTGGAAAGAAACCCTGAAGACAGCATTGACACTGTACGCAGCTCTTGGGGGGGGTTAATAAATCCTGTGGGTAAAAAAATATTTCTAGATATTGCACAGAAACTGTTTCAGTCTAGTGAGCAATCATGTGAGACTGTAATAAGAAATCTAATTCAGTTTCAACTGCAAAACAGAATCAAAAAAACTAAAATCCAGTCCCCAAAAAATTCCCTGGGTTTTTTGGTTTTGCTTTTAAAATGATGGAATGCACATTTATTCACACTGAAAAAGATCTCTATCCAAGTATGTAAATTTCATTGGTTTGTTGGAGTGACAGGAATGCCAGTACTCCTTTCACTTATTTACTGAAACACAAAATGTACTATATCTAACATAGCAACATTTCAATGCTATGAAAATTCTTTCAATTGCTCTCTTTCTTCCAATTGCTAAGTGAAACTGCAGCAAGAGAGTGCAGGAATTTCTTTTCAACAGGTCACCCAGAGACACTGCTGAGTTTCCATTCTTGGAGATTCCCAGAAGCCAGCTGGACCGCAGCCTGAGCAGCCTCCTCTGACAGAACCTGCTGTAAGCAGGACAGTGATCTCCAGACATCCCTTTGCACCTCAGCTGTCCTATAAATCTCTTTCTCTATTAGCAAAATACTGCAGACATTGTTTTTCTGCATTTTCCATTTTTTACTTATATTAATTCTTCTTGATGGAATGCAAGAATCCAGCCTGGGTTTTCAGGAGGTCTGATTTGTCTCAGTCTTTTGGCAAAAATGCAGCGGCAGCTTAAAGATTAAAATATACCCATATTTAAAAAAAAACCACCAAAAATACCCCAACTCATTTCCAAATTTGAAATGAGAACTTTCTGAATGCCAAGCAGTGAATCTCCACGTGCTACCAAATTTTCCTGATAAATTCTATGGGTCCAGTAACAAAGACCTCTCTTTATTTTCTATGTAAATGAAGAGGCAAAAAGTGAACAAGCTACTCCTCGGGAAAAAATAGTACAAGATAATGTGAGGTTTTGGTTTTTTTTTTAATTTCCTGTTGGTGGACAAAAACCCACTCCAGCTGTGAAAGCAAAAAAGTTAACCCTCCTACCAGAGAACCCTTAAACTTACCAGAACTCAGTAAATTTTGTCTTCACAAACCTCACAAACAAATTTGTTTTTAACATCAAAGTAAAAAGAACCAAGCTCCTCACAAACAAAACCAAACCACCAAACCCAGTGTGGACTTCAATTTCTACTTCAGGTGGTTTTGCCTCTTATTTATTTACCATGCTGTTTGTTATCACAATTTTACACGTGCCATTTCCTGTTTTCCCAGCTGTCAGCTGCTTTTATAAAGTATACAGAAACTTTGGTGACATGCTTTTAATATCAAAAGAGATCAGCTAGACAATCACATGGAGAATCTTCAGAGATCTTCCCATTTCCATAGGACTGGCCACAGCCTGTGGAACACCCCGAGGCACCGCGCCCATCTTACCGCTTTGGAAAAATCCAAGCAGCCCACTCCGCGCTCAAAGGTGCCGAGGCCGATCACCTGCAGCGTCGCCAGGCTCACCGAGTCCCACACTCTAACATGGGGCTGCAGGGGCTGCGCGGGAAAGCAACGGCACAAACAGGTCACAGCAGGGAAAGCACCGCGGGCCGGCGCCGCGCTCTGTCACGCACCGCTGCCTGCATTACAAACTGCAGAGCGAACGCACGGTGACCTGGGCTGGTGATGCTGCTGCTGGGCACTACCCTCAAAGTCTCAAGGCGAGAGTCAACGCAATGTCGTTCCTTATGTCTGGGCTACCAACGTGGCAGTGGTGCTATCGAGGCAGCAAAGTGGCATTTGGTAGTTGTGGAAATACTTCAACCAATTCAAAGAAGTGAACAAATAATGGAAGAGTCATCTTGCATTTAAGACCCCAGACTAGTATGCAACAACTGAAAATAATAATCAAATCTGGGCTTATATATATAAATTATGAAAAAAAGAAAAGAAACAAACCCTGATGCACTGAGCCTCTTAACCACCACCAACCACACAATGAAAATGTCCATGGTTATATTTCATACAACTACTATCCCACACTAGCTTAGAAACATTTACAAATTAACTTGGCTAAAGGACAGCATTCACCACTGAAAGTGACAAATTTCTGTACTGATGGAAAAACGACCCAAGCAGCTCTAACAAGATTCAGAAAATGCTCAGTGGATAATCATATATACAAAACCCCCCACATAAATTTCTTACAAAATATAAAAAATTAAGTCGAACATCTGAAAAAGAGTTCTATTTAACAGGCTTCTCCATTTTATAGCATCTGCCCTTTTTCCCCCCCTGTCTATAACTTCTTGAAAATAATCCAATTATTCAAATTCTGACAGAATTATACTAAGAGGTGGAGAACAGCATTTAAATATAATTGCTCTCAAATGAGCAAGCTTATAGGAAAGTTTGGCACACTTTCCATGAATTCTCAAAGTTGGTTTCCTCTTCCATGAAGCCTTAAGACTATACCGACCCAAAGACCTGGGGATTTGCTCTCCCTTGGGAGAACACATATTGAAAGTAACACAACAGAAATTATGTGGCCTTATAAATCAATTACGAGCTTCATGTTTGCTCGCAGATATGGGACTTTATGAGCTTCTGCTCTTTTTAATGTATGGTTGAGTGTTTCATTGTTACTGCCTTTTGCTAGAAATACAGGCTGTTACTTGAGAAACTCAGAATATCTCAGTAAATGCGGTGCTTAATATAAACTGCAGACAGAAGATGATGATTAAAACAACCCAAACCACTTTTTCCTGATTTTCAAAACAAAATACTACTGCTCAACAGCTCTATTACTTACCCTTCCATCTTTATCCACTCCAGCTAACTGTCCTGTTGCAATTCTAATTTTGTCTGGATGAACTGCAAGACTAAGACAGACAGAAATATGACTTGCTTTTGCTGTCATACGTCTTCAAAACTGAGAGGTGTTTTGTAAATTTTTTTATTTGTTTCTCAACAAAAGCCCATGAAGACACTTAGGATCCTAAATCCCACTTCTAAGGAGACAACTTGAATGTTTCTAATCAGATATTTCATTCCACACTGCATTGACTGCTTGCTGACACACAACCAGGAGTGCCAGAAGAGCCACCTCCACATGTGCCCTGACACATCTCAGGTTTGCACTACACCAGGAGACCACAATCTACATGGTCTGTAGTGAACCTCCCACACATAGTTATGTGCCATATTTATAAACACTATGGTGTATTTTATGCCTAAACCTAGAGAAAAGTTGGCTGAGGGCTTGCCTGTGCACTCAGGAGTCGGGGATTACCACCACTTGAAATGAGTTACTGACGTCATTGTGCTAATGCAGTGTGGTGCACTACCAATGGAAGTAAAAATGTGCCCTTGCTTATCACATTTTGCTTTGAAGCTCATGTGAAAAAACAGATTTTGGAGAATCATCCTCTCAGTTCTTGGTATTTTTGATCTATATTCTTAATTTCTCTGTAAAACTGCAATGGTGAAGAAAGTCATTGAAAGAATAGAGGGGACCAGAGCAAACCTGAAGAGGTCATAATGGCAGACACCAAAAAATTTACAATTCAGTTCAATTTTCTGAATGAATGTGAAGAACACAAACTGGCAGCATTCCTCCCACAGGAAGCAATTACACAGACAAGAGAAAAGAGCTTTAGACGTCAAATTTTCTCCAGCCAGATACTGCACTGTACAGAGTTTATGTTCACTATAACATTTTGTGCACTACTCTTCAGACTGGCCTAGCAAATTCTGTAACTGCCTGACACAATGACAATGGCTTCAATTTTCCTTCTCTAGTATTTTTTTTTTTTTGCAATCATCTTTCTGATTTTCCTGACTCTCTTTATACTTAGATCGTGCACCTTTTACAAAATGAGAATATGACTGCTCATTTTTTGACATGGTTTTCTAGTTCTCCTTTAAGACTGCTCTTTTGCCATACTGCCTTTAAACAGCTGATTCAGAGTAAGGCTAACAACAATTTTTAATTTCTGGAACAACTATTTGGAATAATTTATGCAAAGATCCTTTCTGGCACTCTTAGATTGTATACATATCCCCTTCTTTTACATTTAAATCAGACATCCAAAGCTAGCATGGACTGCTCTAACACCATTTATTTGTGCTGTGTTTACTACAGTGAAATCTACTGGGACTGATTAAACAGGAAATAACTACAACTATGGTGACATTAATTAGTTTGTACATATAGCAGGAGAGGAAAAGAAATATTTCTGCATTATTGCCCACACACTTACATGCAAATGTTGTGTACTAACCATTTAACACAGTCTGTGTGACCCAAGTAGTGCCGCTGGGTTCTCTCCTCGTAGTTAAATAGTACCACCACTGAGGCTATGAAATACACTATTTCTCCGGTAGGAAGGAGGTAAACATTGGCTCGACAGTCTCTTCCACGATACCCATATCTATATTTTTTTTTTAGTTAAGGATTTCACAATCAGCGAATACCACAAAAAACCCAACCAACTTTTTTATTTTTTTCTCCCTTAAAGGATTCCTGGGGAGCCCTCACATCAGGAAATGCTCTTTAAGTTTTTCCCTCTGGAACTACAGCACGATTTCACTAACACAGTTTAAAAAGAAAACAAATAAAAACCTCCCACACAACTGCACTTTATGAATCCAAATTCCTCAAGAAATGATGATCACTGATGTTAATAATAAAATATGGTAGAAGTAAAGCAAAAGCAGTACTGTAAAAATTTTCATGTGAAATTCCATTAAGTAACAGCAGGACTCGCTATTCTAATTTAACATTTTTTTACAGCAGCAGAGCTGTGTATCAGCAGGCTGGGCAGCAGATTGTTGCTTTCATTTGACCTGTTAAAACAATTCCTAATGCCCTACAGAAAAAAGCAAGCTTCTGCACAGCAGCTGCCAAGTTCAGAAAACATTTCTTTACACTGTTTTAAGAGTATTTTTTAAACAAACCAAACTTAAAAGGAATTGACACAGTAAAAAATATTCTATCCAAATCTACCCAAAATATATAAAAGGCATGTTTTCTGTAGGAACATGCACAGGTCCTAATGACATTCAGAAGTTTTACACACTGTGAACGAGCCTTGGTTGGCACAGATCAAACATTATTACAACTCATTATTTCTTTGGAACAGGTGCGGTTCTCCTCCTCTAGACTATTAATGTGGCTGCCTGCCTATATTTCAGTTCCCTGGGTCACCAGGAACAATTAACATCATAACTCAGACTTTAACATCTAACTATGTAGCCCCAAAAATATGATTTTCCTGTTATGTCGTGTACTTTAGAGAGCTTTCCACTTCATTGCCAATTAATACACCTGCAACAGCAAGAAAAAGATGGGAAACACATTAAGCAACTTTAGCTAAAGGGTTCCAGCTTCAGGTCCTGGTTAATAAGGTAAACAAAAGGAAGTGAAAGGCCCATGTGGAGAAAGCTGGATGGATGAAGATGGCCCTTCCTCATAAATGAAGGCAGACGCAATAGTTCCGGTTTGGGAATATCTAAACTGGTATCTTCTAATCTCTGTTCTCCAGGAAAAAGGGACACCTTTCTATCAAAAATAGCACTGCACCCCCAAAAACGTCCCACTACCCTCTCTATTCTACAGTGCCACCAGACCAGGGGAACACTTGCAAAACTAAACACATGCTGAAGCTAAACAATAGTTCAAAGAGGGACACTGCATTCAGTTGTCAATTAAACCCCTTTGGAGCATGGAAAACAAAACAGATTCATATCTTGCTGCCTTCCGCTTAGCAGGGAACAACACAAAGGCTCCTCTGAAGCACAGATTATTCACTGGCTTGCTAAGCAAATGATATCCAGAGCAGTGCTGGTACAACACAATGCTGAGGGCAGAAAAAAAGGATGCCTCTGCTTCTCTTCCATTACTATTTGCTTCTCCACTCGATTTTCCTCTTTCTTCTTTTAAACTCTGATGGAAATAAAAGATACCCCCAGGATGGCCTTTTACAAAAAATAACAAACCAAACAACTGAACTTTCAAAAGCAATGGGCTACAAACCAATGAAAATATTTTTTTCTATGCTGAAGCATTAAGAATGCTATTTTAAATACCTTCTCAGAGGAGAGAGGCAGATTTTGCTCATCTGCTGTACACAATAGGGAATGTATTGATAAGGATTTAGTAAGATTGACGTCTTTGAACATTCATCCTAGAAAAGTAATAATGATTTACACAAACATGTCTTTCCAAAGCATAAGTCTGCCATGCTTAGTCAAGCTAGAGCTAAATACTTTGGCACCCACCACTGAGTTATGACATTCATGAAACTGTGAGGAAAAAAAAAAATACATTTTCTCAGTACCTTCCTTTCTTTTACCCCTCCTACAAAATAAAGTACCAACGAGTGGCAGCATTTTCTAGAAGCACATTTTTTTACAAATACCTAAAGGAGCCACCTGTTTTGTAGGACAATTTTTTTTTTTCTTCATTCTCCATTCCAGACTATCTTGAGTGAAAAAAGGAGGGGTTGCTGCTCCACAGCATTTCTTTCCTGCTCCACACGTGCAGAACAAAGCAGCACATACAGTGCAACACAATTAATGCAATAAAATGAATGCAATAATTGACTGTATCTCTTCAAAAAAAGGGGTGACACAACTTTTATGCTTGATTTCCACTGAATTTCAATGTTAATATTTCAGTGAAACTGATGATTAAATCAGGGAAATTGAGAGATAGTTGCTTTGATATTCTGATTATTTCTCACCAGTTACAAGGACTGTTTTGTCACAAAAGCTTTTTAAAAGTTTTTTAAGGTTTAAAAACTTTAAGTTTTGGGGCTTTTTTGTTTAACTGGCTAAAACAGCTACTGCCCTCATGAAAGGTGATCTACTGTACACCAGATTTCAGCAGTATATTTACAACTGTCTTCAATTATTCTTAGAAAGAAGAGCACTACTGCTAAAAATAATCTCATAAAACGGAGTCTGAAATACCCTCCTGAAATTGAGCTCCTATACACTGGGAGAAAGAATCTACAAAGTCACTGTCAGAAGCTGCACTGACTGTGACCTCAGAAGCTGCTAAATAAGCCAATTTTGCTATTCCTAGGAATGTCAGTTATGCTTTTAACAGTTTTGAAGCACAGTAGCAAAGACTGCACTACGAAGTAGGGATATTCAAACTAAATAATTCAACTTAAATGACATCACTCAGGAACGAGACACAGTCAAAAGCTCAGACTCCCCCATGAGCTGCTTTACCTTGCCAAGCAGCTTAGGCATTTCTTCAAATTACAATAATCTGCAAGGCAGACAAAAGCTAAGTTTCCCTAGTTGAATCTATAGTACAGGGTATCAGGAGTTGCATAAACCCAAAGGAAACATCTAAAAAGGACCCCCCACCACCACCACCTCCCAAACCAACCAATAAACCAAAAAACCCACCCCAATAATCTGCCTGTTGTTTCCTTGCAGTTGGTCATAGTTGACCAGCATTTTCCAAAAGAGTAATAGCAAAGGAAAACCTAATTATAAAAATCATCCAGAAGGGAGGAGAATAAGAAAAATTCAAAACAAAACCTATTATTCAACACTCAGTTGAGCTTTCAGGTGTCATCAGTAAAATACTGACATTAGTAAAACAGTAAATCATTGTCCCCATGCCTTTTCAATAAGGTGTACAGGGTTCAGTTTGCCATTATATCTGCAAGACACAGCTACCTTGCAGATTTGCTCCCCTTGCTAAACCTAAGCATAAAGCAGAAGGTCTGCTGCTGCTGCCTTCTCCAACTGAAGAGCAATTTTTCAAGTTCAAATTCATAGAGACCAATATTTAGTCCTCATAAATTTTACTGCCTGTTCCTCATTTTCTTCACCTTTCCATCTAAAAGATACCCTGCACTCATAAATATACTGGTCTGATTTGGGATGACGTTTCCCTTAACAGATTCCAAAACATATGGACAGTCTCTTTCGACTAGATTTATTTCACTTTCATTAGACCTCAGCAGCCAACTGGTTTAACCTGAACTTAAGGTTCTTGGACATTAAATGTGTCCACACTGGGATTTGCACCTACTTAACTGAGGGTGTGATTTCATGATCAGTTTTCATCAGTCCAAACTGCTCACTGATGCTGGAAAAGTCGATCTTCCTCCAGTATGCCAGTTCCAGTCCTTGCATATTTGTGAGGCAAATCAAATTAATGTATTGGTCCTGCTTGAAAATTAGCTTCACAAAAAGAGACTACATTTCAGCCAGATCACTGACTGACCCAGTTCACTCCACAGTCACGAGTACCAGCATCAGCAACCAAGAGCTGTGATGGTTGGAAAATTGGGTACCACAGTTTTACAAAGCATGAATAAAAGCTCTGTTTTCCTTCCAGTCAGACTTTAATCCGAAACTTTCTTCCTGACATATGACAGCGTATCATCAACATCGCTAAAAAAATCTTCCTGCTTTCAGCAACATCAGAGCATCAAACTTCAGATTATTACAACAACTCAAGTGCTGCCTAGACATGTTATTTTACTAAAGTACTAAGGAACTTACTTACACAGTAACAGCTTACTGGAAAAATCTGCAGAGATAGGGGAGTGACAGGAAGACCCAAACATGTGCAAAAGCACATCTCTTAAAATGAACTTAAGGTCTGATCTAGTAAACTTGGAGAATTTTCAACAGCCACACACCTACTCAGTTCTTCAAATGACAAATTTAGTGCAATTAATACAAACTAGATTCCAAGAAATTAACTGTTCCACTTTGGAGCTGAAATACAGAAGCAGTGCAAAGGGTGGCGGCTTCTCCAATCCTCACTCCATATGAAAGGACACAAACTCAACATCCTCCATAGTTGAAAACTAACTAATCCTGAAGCAAAGCCTACATTAATGTAGCGGGAGGTAGAGGAGGAGTTTTTCAAATTGTGTAACTTTCAAAAGATGCTTTTTTTTGCACTAAATATTACTCAGTTAATAAATTAAAATTAGTGTCAACAGCAAAACAAACAAAGAAAAAGTACAGTATTTCTGTATCTATGTAGCCTGACATTTAAAGTTGTACTATACAGGAGTTACAAACCATTACCATTGTTATATTAATTTGAACATTTTCCCTCACCTTTTAGTTTTTACCTCTTAACAGAGAAGAGACAAGACTGGATTCTAAAGGGGACAAATGCAAGACAAGACAAAAAGGGAACAGTTAGTAGTTATTGATCTTAAGGATACACCCACTCCAGTTTTAACTTTTCAGGAGGCAGCTCTGTCCTAATATCATCATAGTTTTCTACATCAGAAGGAATGAACATTGTGATTGGTCGGCCTCGCATGAACATCTTGATATATTCTCCCTCTGTTGAAACAAAAAGGCACATTAATCATGGGGCAAGTTTACACAAAAGAATAAGCAGTAATAAGCACAGAGATGCAAATGACACTGGTTATATAACAATTATTTTTGAAATGTGAGCTTGGTAAAGGCCCAGATTTTAATTTTTTTAAATGGAACATTAAATGCACACAGAACAAGCGTTAGTTGAATTTTTGATAGAACAGACTGAGCATGTAGCATTTTAGACATGCAAGTTAAGTTATAAAGGCAAAATTCAAAGTTCAAATTTGAAACTGAATAAATAACTAATCACAGCATTACAGGATGAGGTATTTCAGGTTGAGAAGGACCTGAGGAGGTGTCTAAGTCCAACCTCTGCCTGGCCATGAGGCCAAACCAGATTCCTCAGGCTTTTGCCTAATGCAAATTTAAAAAACTCTTGGGATGGAGATGGCACAGCCTCTCCTGGCACCTGACAGCACCTCTGGGGCCTTTCCCATAGAGCTTGCTTCCAGCAGCCCCTCTGTCCCCACACTGTGTTCCTGCCAGAGACTCTTCTTCTCCATACATGCAGGACTTGGTATTTGTCTCTGCTTAATTAATGAGGCTCCTGCAAGCCCATCTCCCCAGCACAGCCACTGGGCCCCCATTCTGCTGTTACTGCAAACCTCAGAGTGCCCTGTGTCACCTACCTCAGGCCATTGCTAGAGATGATGAGCAGGGCAGAGCCAGACCAGAATCCTGCAGACTCCATGTGTCACCTACTGGCCACCAGAACCCATTCACCACAACCCTCCCAGGACAACTCTCCAACTGGTTCTTTCCCCTGTCCAGCCACCCACCTTTCCAAATCCTCGTACCAAGCTAAGGCACGAGGACACCACAGGAAAAAGTGTCAAGGGCTTTGTAAATGAATATAATCAAGAATTATATATCAACACAAACTAATACAGCAACCTGTGTTATTAAGCTTTGTATCCTGAAGAATAAAAGGAAAAAAGCTACAGCTCAGAATGACTCCAGCTAATACTGCCTACAGCTGTGACAAGACATGTGTGTACCATCTCTGTGGGAATCTGAGCACTTCACAAGCCTTTAGGAGTTCCTTTTCAAGGAATGTGAGCTTGCCTACTACCAGGGAAAATTAAAGTTCCATTTCAAAAAGCACTGATGACAAAGAGCCAAATATTCCACTAACTTTGCATCAATGAAGTAGCAACTTTTTACTGCTCTTTAACTTCATTAGTAATTAATATCCATTTATAGCATAAATATTAACTAAAGTTATATAATATTCTGCTGTGAATTTGGAACACTGACACTTTTTTACGAGTGGGGGTTTGAAAATCATAGCAGACACAGGGAACTCAGAGTTCAAACCAAAATTTGAATAGTTGAGTAGAAGTGGACTAGAAGTAGAGTCAAGTAGAAGAATAGTTGTAAATTAGCAATATGGTATTAAAAAATTTCTAATCACATTTGATGCAACAAACATTAAGATCTAAAATGAAGATTTTTTTTTTAAACAATTACTTTAGTACTCCTTTACGAAACATGAAACAGACTTCCCTACAATCCTCAAAGAATGCTTGGAAATATTTCCCTAATTAAGCCTAAGATTAATACTCAGACTGCATGATTGTGCAATCTATGTTTGGCATTCCCTAAAACATCTGAAATTGAAATTATGAGAAACTCAGACTTATTTCCACAGAATCATAGCTTAACAGCTCAAGTCAATCTCAGAGATCTAAAAAGGCAAAAGAAACCAGGTCAATAATTGTAATAATTGAACAATTTAAAACTAACACATATATAAAGGGTTTTTTTTCTTATTTTGCATAGTAATACAATTAAAGTTGAACCTTAGAAATTCAGTAAAAAAGAAGCAAATATTAAAATGATGAAAACAGTTGTCTTGCCTCTTTCCAAGAAAAAACATGAGTGCTTTGAACAAGAACCCCATAAGTCTCTCCACTGAGAACAGTAGAAAACCTGTCTCAGATAAAGTAAAAAGGAACATAGAAAATCACTCCCTGGTAGCTAAATTAGACACAACAGTTATATTACCACATGTGCATTGCTTAATTGCATTGCTAAAAAAAGCAAAAGATTGGAGCTATCACTAGTTTGACATAAATGTTTAGATAATTACTCCAAACTAGTACCATGTCACATTTATCCACCAATATATGTTTTATAGTATGTATATTCAGAGATAAAATAACACTGGCCAAACCCAAGAGTAATGTATTAACAATGACCTTTCTATTAAAATCTGGCACCGACAGTCTTACAAATGAAAGCCTAAGGGTATTTGCAAAAGATCGCTCATTGTTAATCCATAAATTCTTGATTTACCACTGAGCTTGACACTTCTGGTTCCACAAGATCAGTGTAAAATGACACCACAAATTTAGGATCAAATTTCTCATTGTTGCTTAGAACAGTGGAGACAACCTGCAATTGAAATTCTTATGGATGGAGGCAGTTGCACCTGTTGGACTCTGCAGATGAGAGGCATGAAGAGCCCAAGAGGAATTCATCAGTCAAGCCTCTGGCAGAAGAGGCTCTCCTGGAGCTTAGGGAAAAGAATATCTACAGGGCATTCAGATACAAATTAGCTCTCTGAAGTTTGCCATTAAAGAAAGAATATTTTGTTACCTTTTTAACTGGCTGTATTTACTCAAGACTACCTTTGAAGATACATATTTAAAACACTTGTAAGAAAGACACAGGCTAGGTAAAACTTAGATTAAGTCTCTCTCTAAAAAAGCAGAAGGATTAGAAGAAGAGACAGCCCATTGAAAGATTTTTTTTTTTTGGCTAAGACTGTAAATTTCCTTTTGTTAGAATAACCTGGAGGGCAGATATAATATTAATGTAAAATTCTTTTGAAATACTAGAGAGGATGACAGCGAACCAACACCATTCTCAAACAGCAGTTAATTGCCTGAGGCCAAATTCTTGTATTTGCAAGTTAAGAAAATCAGTGATTTAACTCTTTCATACTATACCTGCTCAACTGAATGATCAAGAATACTAGACTATGATCCTTTCCTGCAGCCTCACTGTTTTCCAATACAAAGCACCATGTCTAGACTTTTATTTCCTTCTAGGGAAAAAAGAACCTGTCGATAGATATGTATGTAAGGGATGACAAGGGAGAAAAAGTCAAAACTTCTGAAGAGAGTGGGTAAAAAACACACTAAACACCAACAAACAGAAAATCCTTGACAATTCTGGTGTCTACCAGCCTGAAAACACTAGGTACGAAAGTAAAAATATTTTGTTCCATACAAAGAAGATGTTCAGATCCCACTATCCACTGAGCAGAAGCATCTGGGGAAGGAAGTGCTGGGGGATGCGTGTGGAAAGGGCCAGGAGGGCATATCATGAAGAACCCTTGGCACTTGACAAGTTAATTAATCTGCAACTGCAGATATCCTATAAATTCTTTCAAATACGGATCAAACCAACTGAGAAGTACAGCTGAGGCTCTGCAGGGAGCACACCCAGGTGCCACGGATTATCCACAGCACACAAAATGTAACAGCTCAGGCCCAGAATTGCTACAAAAGGTAGCACCAAGCGGCTGCAGCGCCCTGGCTCCAGGGGCCAGCTCTTCACCGGGAACAGCTGTAAGGGCTTTTTGTGCAGCTCTGAGCTCAAATTCACAGCCCTTGCCAAACTCTGCTTGGCTCCACGGTATTTCACCTCTGGAGCCTCAACAATCTCTTTACACAAGTGCCAGGGAACACAAGATCAGCACTCCCAATTTATGCTCCCAGGATTGGCTCAGGCATAGCAGCCCTTTGGGTGTGCTGGACCTAAGCAGACTCCAAGCAGGTCTTGGCTCTCCGTGGGCTCCCCAGAGGTTTGGGGAAATTATTAACTCGGCCCCAAAGACGCAGAAACACTAAATTTGACTAAAATGTGGTCCCAGTCAGCTGAAGTGACATAAAACACTGCTCAGAAGGAGAGACTACAAGAAAGAAGCCAGGACATGGTGAGGGCACTTCTAAAGGTAGCCTTGAACGCTGTTCAGGCATGTGGCTCTGAAAATTAATGCAAATTAATGTAATGAGCTGGACGAACATCATGGCTTGTCTCAGCTCAGCCTAGTACAGCCTGACAGATACCCAACATGTCCTCCCAGTGCTCTCTCTCTGCTTGCACTAATGTTTTTTACTCTGCAGAGTACTGCAGCACCTGCTTCAGAGAGCAGAGCTTTGGCTGTTACTGAGAGAGACACAAACACACTGCTGATTTCAGAACGGCATCCAAAAACCTCCTCCTACTGGTTGGGAACTTCTCAGCTTCCAGGTGACAATAATACAAGGACAGGTTGTTTTCTTTCTGTGTGTGTGTGACAGCATGGCTGCTCACTTCAGCACAGGTCTGCCCATCTGCTGTCAGAAAGTGAACTGGGTGAGCATGAAAAGAGTAATCCTCCAAGCCTTCATATTCTGAAGAAATAAAAACATCCAGCTATTTAACTCTCTTTTTGTATAATAAGGGTTTAGTCTATCTCCACAGCACAACAACATTTACCCTTCATGGTTATGGGTGCATGCAGTACTGCAGAGGAGAACCTACCAGGGTTTTGATGCATTAACACTTTCCACAAGGCCTCTATCTCCATTAGAATTACTTCTGATACATCCTGGGATTGCATTTGTGCTATCAAAATAAGTGAGTGGTTCAATCTTTATACAATTAAGTGACATGTTATAGCCCTTTTCCCTACCATTTAATTCTGGCAAGCAGTTTAAATCTCAGGTTCCAACTCTATCAGTATGGCCTCCCAGCTTTGTGCCATCAGTGAAATTTCAGTGCTTCTACTTTCCTGTGTTAAGTTCATTAGTGTAAACACTAAGACAAATAGGTCCCAGGAGGCTGGAGGTAGATGTTAGCAACCAAAGTATCTACAGCAAGTTCTTTGGAAGTTTACAGCCTGACACAGAAGAAAGGAATAAATATGTTGGTGAAACAAGGTGCTGCTAGTGAGAGGGAAGCTCCAGAAGCCTGGCTGACCTGCAAGGAAATGACTACATCTTCTCTGACTGTAAGCCAGCATAGATACCTTGCATGCAAGGAACCTCTTGACAAGGCATGGCAATCCAAAACTGACTAAAACTAGGGGCAAATAAAATTTGTAGACAAATAGGAGACTGAGTGAGAGTTTTCTGCAAAGCCTTCTCGTACCAAGAACAGATTCCTGTTAGCATGAATAAGCTTTTAATCAGGTCTTATAAAAAAAGTTGAAGAATTAAGAAAAAGCAGCTCAGTAACATTAAAATTCAACTCCCAACAATTCCTATTAATTCACCTTTGGAAGAAAGTTTAAAACCCACCAAATCAGGGAAAGCAAGCTGGAAGGTAAGGCAAATGAAAAACCCTGCAAGTGATAAGAGAGAGCAAAGATATTGCAATACAAACCATCTGAAAGGCTGAAATTAGTGCTTCCATGAAGCCAGCACAGGAAGACTCATGCAATGGCACTTAAGAAATTTATTACTTTCCCTGAATCATATTCTTAGGGGAATATGAAAGGCTTGCAAAGAAAAATAATAAAAAATAATAGGAAAAGAAGAGGAAAAAAAAAGATCAAAGAACTCTTTGTAGATTAACTCAGAAGTATCTAGGGCGAAAAGCAATTCAGAAGACATGAAAGCTACTATTCAGATACTTCAGAAATTTGAATACAGGGAGACTACAAAATCCTCCCATGTTTTCCAAAAAACATGCCGCAAAAAAATTATCAAGTAGTTTTATAGAGGCATGTGAGAAACCTT
Source organism: Motacilla alba alba (assembly GCF_015832195.1). NCBI lineage: Eukaryota > Metazoa > Chordata > Aves > Passeriformes > Motacillidae > Motacilla > Motacilla alba. Next base: position 89,878,842 of record NC_052018.1, read on the forward strand.
CACCCCCAATTAATGATTTCTTCAACAAGACTGGATTAGAGACCATAATTTATATTACTATTCCTCATTAGACAAGACACTGAGGTAGCCCCAGAAGTCTGTGCTGTAATTAACTGCTTTTCAGCTAGCAAGAGTGTAAATAATGGGATGTCTAATGGGCATACAGTAGATTATATACATACACACACAAGTTTAGTTCTAAAGGAATTATTACAGTAATTTTGCAAATCATTACTGACTGTTTTTCAGTAGGTCCCAACCCTTCTAGTTTTAAAGTTCAACATGGGCTGGTGCATTAAAACCCTATTAAAATAGGGTGCTATTTACGTGTAGCAGCACCCTGAAGTGATTTACAGGCAAATGAAAAACCCAAAAAGACTCCAGCTAGCTTGGCCATGCAGAACACTCTAATAATATACAATAAACTACCACATCCAGGGTACATTTGTTAATCTGTCTTCACCTTCTAGTTGCTTGACCAGTGAAGCTATGCTTTTTAAAACTACAAATAGCTTCTTTCCCACAAGCCTTCTGCTTTCAGGCCTGTGTCCAAGAACTCTGCAGGACCACTAACCTGAGGGACAAGAGCTTAGAAGCCTGTTTCTAATTTAAACCAGTGCTAACAGCACTGAGATGAATAACCAAATTCAGCCACCAAGCCCAGACCGTTACATTCAACCTCACAGTGGAATTACCATGTGCCTGCAGGTCTGCCATCTCTCGCCCCAAGCTATTAGGTGCCAATGCCTGCTGAACCTGACAGACAGACATGCACTGTTGATACAGAGCCCTGGTGCAGTGCCAGCCAAAGAGTCAAATACAACAGATGAGACGAGAGACATTGCTGATTTGGAATGTTTTTACAGCTTTGCCTTGAAATTTCTTAACAGATCTCTGGTTATTAATTTTACATAATCTGATAAGTGAACTTTTCATTTATTGGATGACATTATGAATCTAGGTATTAACAACAGTTACCATTAGCACTGAAATAATTGAAGTTGCATATTAAACTCTAGCTTTTTATTTAAAAAAAGAAAAACAAAGACTGAACAAGGAATACTGGAGGAATACAAAGGAATACAAAGACTGAACAAGGAATACAAACAAGCTCAATAAGATTCTATCTAAATGGTTCCTGCTTAAATTATAGAACCCTGACTTCACCAAAAATCTGTGATAAAAACTTCCAAGTACACAATTTGGTTTTGTGACAGTATTGATTTTTCTTAATAATATGCACTGTGTCTGAACAAGAGCAAGAAGCCCCATAACAATAATTGGGGGTCCCCATTTGCTGTCAGGTACAGGAGCACCTTCTGATACAAAACAACCATCTGATACAAAATCACTGTCTGATGAGAAAGCAGTCTGAGGTAGCCACTGAATTTTGCACTCTCTGCAGACAACAGACATTGTCAGCAGGGTACATTTTTTTCATTGTTTGCTCCACACTTGCTCTGTCCGTGAAGCTAAAACTATAACACAGTTAAACTAACAGAAGAAAAAGTACTGGAAACTAAAAAAGCCCAATTAAAAAAAAAAAAAAAAAAGCAACCAAAAAACTTAGGAATGCAGTGCATGTTTTTCATTAATTCTTTCACATATGGTTTTTATTGCCATCCAAAAAGTTTAAGTGTCTCTTATTACTTTATAATAAATGAACAAGTGATTCATATATGGAGCTCCTATCACTGAAAACCAAACTCAAACACAGAATCTCAGGGAAATAAATTACCTTTTATCTCAAAATAAGCCAGGTCTTTAACTTCTGGGTATAAAAATATGAATACCTTATGATTAATACTTTAAAAAATGTTTCTGCTGAAGTGAGAAGCAAGATGGCTTTAATAGGGAATTATAAACACCAGCTGGTAAAGAATTTAAAACAGTGACTTTAGTTAGGGTCTTTTTAAGGCTGTAGTAAGCACCTGTTCATTTCACCCACAGCATTATTGGATTTTCACAGAATTTTAGTACTGGATTTTACTGTAAAAAGGCTGGTGGCTTACAAGGAAAAACAACCAAACTGACCCTATAACCTTTGCTGCAGCACAAAACCAGAAACATAAAGCTGAGGACTAACCTTACTGGAAGTATATGCAATTCAACCCAAGTGGGAGAGATAAAGGCACCGAGGGAACAAAACTGGGTACTGAGAAGGTACGAAATGACATGGCAACACTTGTGGCTTTGGCATGGAGATAAACAGAAAAAAAACAAGTGGCTGCCCACAAGGCAGCTGCAGGCTGTGGCTCCCCATGCTGCTGCTGCTCCTGGCAGGAGAAAAGAATTGCCTAGGTCCTGCTGACATTTACATGCAGCACTCTCTGGGAGACTCCACACCAAACCAAAGCCAATTCTGACACCACAGCTAATGCCTTTCACTGCTGAAGTTCAGCCACGACTCTCACTTGCTCCCCAAGTCTATCACTTTAATAGCTATTACCAACACCATCTGAAACCACAATGAATCTACAGAGTATCGGAAGACAGATATAACTGCAGTATCTTCTGCTGCTAGAAAAATTACATTCCGAGAGCTAAGCATGCAAAAATGTGTTCAGCTGTATTTTGTGGTACTATACCATACCAACATTTTCAAAGCTGTTTTTTTATTAGCTGAATCAAAAAAAGAGGAAACAAAGTGATTCCAGAATGTTCAAAGCAATATAAAATTGTCATCTTCCATCCCATTATCCTATGCAAACACCTTCTGCTACGAAAATCTGCAATTTCACAGTGATTCCAAACTTATTTTCTGTGTGTATAAAGACACTGATGTATTTTTACTGTAGATTTGCTTTGAAGCTTGACAGTTTGCACACCAGCAGTCTTCCCAAGGGCCTCCTTCACAGAATTTCTAGGTCTAGGAAGCACATGAACGCAATCCTTATGGGAGATGACTGCTGGGAGCATACACAGTGTTTTACACTCAGCTGAGTGAAATGAGCAGCTCAGGGGAGCTGCTGTAACTTAATTAACAACGTGTTAGAGACTGCTCACCCCTAGAGGCAAAGGCTGGCAAGCCACAAAAGAGCATTAAAGCAGCCGTAAATTTTTGTGTCCTTGCCTTCCAGAACAGGAAGTTTTTGAACAAACACCATGAGCAAGGGCAACTCTTCATCCCACCCCATCCAAGACAACACAGTCCAAGTCCACATGATTTACTTCAGAAACACAATGCTAACTGTCTGTGCAACTCTTCAGTTTCCTGACCAGTTAGATCCAGGTGCCAACTGGTCATTGTTTTACTTATGTGGCAACTGTCAACTACAAAACAGGCTAAAGTCATCTGCCCTGATGGAGAAGTGACCAAGTACTGCTAAGCTTATACTGGGAAGGTAAACCTGCTGCAACAGCAACCTAGACAGGCTTTTTTCTGGGGCAGCAAACACGACATAAAAGCTAACAGTCCCCCACACACACAGACACACTCTGAAACTTGTCAAAAATACATTGAATTGTCCATATTAAAAAAAAGAAAACAAAAAAAATACAAAACAACTTTTGAATTCTCTAAATGCATCTGCATCCATGTTAGAGACAGCCCTACGTTTTGCCACTCCATGTATTTAAAATGAAGCAAATGCATTTTCTGTGACAGGACTTTCTCTTCACCTCCCATATATGTGGAGCCCTGTCATCTGTATCATGTTTCTCTTTGATTCCAGTTAGGCTCAGGACAGACTATGGCATGACACACTTGGAAGAGGCCCATGCATCACATCCTCTGCACAGTAACACAGAAGATAGGGAACACATTGAGGCCACTGAAGTTACAGCTACTAGAATGAGAGAACTTCAGGATGGTCCATTTTTGGCAGAACAAGCAGAGCTGTAGAAGCACATTGTAAGAAATGATTTAGTACTGAAGGTATTTTAGCTATACATAACTTGGTTTTGTGAAAAGCTGTTTTCTACTAGGAAAGGCATTTTTAATGTAATAGTTTTAGCTGGTCTGGCCACTACTGATTAGCTTTCCTTTTACAGTAGCCAGTGCTGCACACATGTACTGTTCCACAGCTGGTATTAAGCGCCATGGCATAATGAAACATTTCTTCTTCTTGATATTTATTCGTTCCCTTTCACACATCCTGTCTCTGAAGATGCTTTTGGTAAGCATCAATTCAGAATACTTTTATACCCCTAATTTCTCTGTGAACTAGAAAAAGTTAAAGCAATTGAATCCAAGTTGCTTTTTGCTGTCATTCCAGCAATTCATATATTAACCTTCAAAAAACTGGAGGCCTTTTTTTTCTTTTTTGAAGACCAAAAGCAATCAAAGTGTGAATAATGTAAACTTGCTAAAAGCACAGAATTTGAAGACTACAGATTTTTTTAATAAGCAGCAAAAAAGCACAAGACAAAACCCCTGTACATAGATCTGTTGTGTACAGCATGCACTTGGGTTACATGCTTTAGTTTTGAAACTGCATGCTTCAGTACAGTTTGCAGGACATTCAAAGCAGAGCAGTTTTGCAACACCAGAAGTGGACTTCTTTGTTGTCACATCCTACGATGTTTAGATAGATGGCCCCTTTTCCTGACTGACCAAGCTAGCAGCAGCAGGTAGCCACAGAATGCAAGATTCATTGGTGCAAAGACATACACTTCAGAAGAGACGCATTTTTCATTTCAGGAGACTATTAAAACCTTCAGTCTCTGTTCTTGTCTAATCAGCTTTTATATGTTGTAATATTGGCAAGACAGAAAGCTGAGATAAAACAAATCTTTTAGTTGGCAGTTCTAAATACTCTGATATCTTAGGCAACAATGCAAGACTTCTATTTGAATACATATTCCTCTCCAATGAAATGATGTGTGCCATAATTTAACTATTCCCAAATAATCCCCATACAGATTGCAATGTGCATATGCATATAAATTTCCATGAGAAGAGAGCTGAAGTATTAAGAGAATGCTTAATAGACTGATGCTCTTTGATGGTGAAAAGCCAAATAAAAGATTTGTGAGAGTGCTAAATTAGAAGAAAGCGACCAAAGGGCATAGCTTAATTCTTACCTTGGCTGTTTTTTTCACGAGTTGACATTTTTGCTAGTTATGGGACAGAAATAAAATATCTTAAAACTATTCCTAAAGTCTCACTCACACCTGCTTGGATGAAGACTGGCATATAGGTCAAAATTTTAGATTTTTATTTTTATAACCTCTCTCTATGCACACATACATAGAGAAAATAATTTTTAGAAAACGGTTTGCTTCACAAAAATAAATGAAATCCTCCCACCACCCACCAAAAACTTCTGTACTTACTAAAGATCCAATCTATTTCTCCATAATTTTAAAGATTCATATACATGTCTGGAGTAACTTTTTGCTACATGAATTCTTGGAGTTGATTAATGCCATTTTACCTCTAAACCCCAGTTTCATACGCGTATGTCACAATGTATTCATTTACAGGAAATACTATTCAGTCCAAAGCAAATATTTTCAGCTTCATCCAGTATTTAAAAATAAATGTTTTTATTTACCTTGGCTGACAATGACATCTTTGTGCCTGTGGAAAAATTCAAAATATTATCATTAATGATATGCAAAATGCTTATCAAGGCAATACCACCAATTTTTACCCATTACTGCATTTGGCAATCTCATCAGATTCTGCATACAGTGTAACTGTAGCATACGATGCACAATAACTAATCTTGGTCACTGTAGTGCATTTTTATTCATACATTATTCTATGCAGCTCACTGCACCTTTCAAGTAAATCTTTGGCCCTATGGGAAGGGCTTCTAAAAATTACCCTGAAAATTACAAAATAAAAAAATATTTTAAAAAATAAATTATAGAGGGCATGTTCCTTTTGCACAGAAAATTCCATTTTGAGAGTGAGAACTTGTAATAACCAAATGTTTTAAGCTACCAAACATCCTCAGGCCTGCATGCAAAGCATTTAACACCTGTCAAAATAAGCTGTCACCACATAACAGCACAATTTTTTTCTAGGAATTAACTCTATTGGACACATGGATTCAATGTAAGCAAGTTGCAGTTTCACTTAAACCAGATCTCTACAGCATTACTGGATGTGCAACATAAAATCTTCAACAGAGCGTAGTTGAGACATCTCTCCTTACCAGAGCCAGAAGTGAGTTACTCATTAAAAAAACTCAGTAATTTTCTTTATTTTGTGCAGAGGGAAGAAATACTCATTTCCAGCATCAGACCTACTTCTTAATAGAATAACACTCCTTGATCGGAGAATGCATTGCATAAAACACCTTCTTGAATTCATTTGAAATTCAGCAGAAAGGTATGAGTGGCATCCAGTATTTTTAGCTGGATGGAGGTCAAATTTTTGTAATAGTGACAAAGGGTCAAGCATATGCACGAGGAAAGTAATCTCTGGCTGTTGGTGGAATCACCCTTTGCCACACTGTCAAATGAAAAATTTAAAGTGGATTGCCAGTCTTGCCTGAAACCAACTGAATGATGGGCTGCCGTGGGAACCCTCTTCCTTCTTACGGCCTTATCACACTGACTTACAGCCCTGTGCTGACTTACAGACCGAGCTGTGTAAACAAAGTTCATATCCTGGGCTGATAGTGCAAAGCATATGTAAAACATTTCTGTCCTGGGGCCCACATAAGGGGCTGAATTCTGTTCCCTTGCACAAGACCTCCGTAGCTTCAAGCAGATGAGGCCAACGTTTCTAATTGAGAACAATAAATTAAATACAACAATACGTCTTTGCACAATACCAACCAGTTCTTATGGAAATGTGGCAGACAATGTGAGTAAGAAATGATTATTAATGTGTGTCCTTGTATGCAAACAGTGCCTCTGTTATGAATCTCAGCTTAAGAACAAGGGACACAACAATACAACACCCACACTTCTAGCAGGTGATGGTCTACGATTCATGTTTGAGGCTTCATTTTTGCCAAATATAGTTAAGATACAACAGCTTCAAGTCATGAACAGACAGCTTTCTCTAACAATAATTATTACTAATCTTTTCTTCTCCATGCTTTTGTTAGATACCTGACTTTTATTCTACATTAGAGCTTGTGGAAGGGCAACATTTGAAATGTCTCAGAAATAAGCAGAATGACAGTAAAATGAAATAAAATACCTCTATTTTGACCATGTCTGAACCAATATATAAAGAATCAATAGAAGTAAAATTTATTTTTTACTTTTAGCAAATTTGAAATATGTATTACATTGTAAAAGATACTTTAGCAGCATAGCAAAAAGCCATGCAAAAAAATCAAGGCAGAGGGTTTTGTCATTCCAAAATATTATCCAGCGGTGCCATGCTATAATCTAAATTGCCAAAGTGCTTTCAAATTCCAGCAGTGAAAACCAATTATCAAAGGAAAGGAAATACTTGCAAAATATGTAACACATAATCCCCTCACACACAGCACTCCACTCTGCAGAACTCTTCAGGCTAAGCATAAAGCTTTTACTAAATGTGCCACTATCCACACCCAAGATTAGTTTGTTTTGTTCTTCCCATTCCCAGGGAAGAAGGAATGCACTTGCACCACTCTTGACTAGGTATTTGACAGTCTTAGATGCGAGCTAAGGAGAGCACTACAGACATAATCATCAAAAAAATGGCAATTACTCTGAAAGGTCGGAAGTGTTTTATTTCAGAATGGGATGGGTTTTCAGGCAGTTCTGCCTTGGACCAATTAAAGGCTATTAGCATGAAGATTATTGAGCAGATCTAGGAATCTGCAGACAGCACCTAGCTGGAAGAATATGCCAGTACACTAGGGGTTATATTGGTAAATAGGAGAAGGACCAGTCAAAAAATCAACACAATTTCAGCAAAATTTCAACTAAGTCAAAAAGAGAAATAAAGTGTGTGAATACAAAGTGGGAAACCCAAATGGCAGAGAGTACTGAGGACAAGAGCGGGTCACAATAGGGGTCAACAGTGTGGGACAGCAAAAAGCAAACTCTTGCCCCTGTGCTATTCACTCTCAGAGGCACTGACTGGAGTCCACAAACCAAGAAAATCTGCTGCTGAGGAAGGGCGTGATAGGAATGGTTGGCACGTCACCTGCTGAAGGTGACAATGAAAAAAGATCCCTGCCTGTCATCTAGAACGCGCAACCAGGAACCTGCTAAGCAATTAAATTGAGAGACCTATTGAAATCATAAAAGCATATTCCTACTATGACAGTCTACTTTGGAAATATATCCTATGTGAAATCCAGAAACTAACTCCAAGGAAATACACTTGTATTTTCAAATCAGCTTTAATTAGCAAAAACCCAAAAAAAAAAAAACTAGCTGGAAGTTTCAAATCACTGGCATTACACCATAAAATGTCATAATTCTGCTAATCTAAATAGGCAATGTTAAAACATATTTACACAAGAATTGCTTTATAATAATCTTAAAATTTCATGGGCACCTGGAGCACCAAACTGGCAGGTTATGTAAGTACTCATAATAGAAACAAAGATGCAAAAGGTCCTAGCATATACACCAGTAAGTTCACTAGAATTGTGTGATTTCATAGTATTTTGACTCTCAAGTTCTCTTGCTTTTATGTACCAAACCAATACATACTTGTCTGCATTCTTTGCCACTTTTGATATTAACTTAGATGTTGATGCTACTCTCATCAGCTTGTTACGACTGTCATCTGAACTCTCCCAAGCACTGTGAGCTTTTTCAACAGTCAAGGATTTCTTTATGCTAGAAGAAACAAACAAAAAAAAGTTTTACAATTACAAGATAATAGTGTAACAATAACTGGAACTTGTATGCAAATTGACAGATCAAGCAGCAGGAGACAAAAGCAGAGCTAGATCTTCCTTCAAGCTGCAGCATGAAACAGGGAAAAAAGATTAGTCAAAAAGTTCTAACTGGATGAATGAACACAATTGAGCAAGACAATTGCCACATGTTTTATCTATTCTTTTCCATTTCCAAATGCTCTTACATAAAGACTTGAACAAAATAACTGTATACTTCATTACTGCATCACTAATAAATTACAGTAGTAGAAAAAATGAGGCTAAGTATATAAGCCTTAAAGAATAAACTATATTTTAAAAAATCAATTAAGTAGATAACAATGTAATTTTTTCTCTGATTAACTGTTCACCAGCTTTAGCACATTGATTTTTGAGGCAGAACAGTTCTATCAGATTAGAGTTTCATGTAGAAGCTTTGCAGTTAGCACATACTGAATCACATTAATGGCTTTAATGTTTTTGAAAGAAATGTCTGCAAACCTCTTGCATGAGTAAGACACGCTATGTTTGGCCTGATACTACAGACAATGAAATGCATGAATTCTGATGTAATTTTTCAGCAATCTTATAGCAGCCAATTTACACTAATGGGAACTTGCAAATTTTGCAGTCACTAGTTCAATAATTTCACATGTGCCTTAATCACAGAATACATGCTCAAAAAGTTACCTAGCCAAAATTATCCTTCGACCAGCTGATTTAGAGTTTGCACATGTCCTGCTAATAGTATCACACTTCATCCTGTCAGAAATGCTTTTTGCAGGAGTTAAGTCCTGAAATGCAACCTTAGAAATGGCAAGCTCCTTCTACAGCACCTCAAGAGGCTCAAAGGTCCTGTGACAAACAAGTTAATCAAATCAAGTTAAACCCTTAGGAGACTGAAAAAGGCATTTATTTTTTCCCCACACTGCAAAAGATTAGTAAGCAAGACTTCAGACATCTTTACAGGGAGATACCAGGCAAGAGAACAACAGGCCGCAAGTTCAGCTTCAGACAACTCACAGGTTTGTGCAAGACATGGAGACAAAGCCTTTATGGAGTGTTATAACATGCACCAGTCAAGTGGAAGTTTAAATATTTATAAGAGCTGTGAATTCAAGCGATGCAAGACAACAATCTTGTGAACCAAACGGTCAATTTCAGAGCAATAAATTTAATTTACATTTTGTTTCAGTCTCTAAGTGCCAGAGAGTAAAAAAAAAAAATTTACACCTTCCAAAACAGTAAGGTGACAATGAATAAAAAAACCAAACCAAAACAAAAAGAAACCATGCCAAGTGATCTGCATAGCTTTGAAATTCAGAAGCTACGATCCCAATCTTAAAAGCCATTTTCTTGACTTCAAAATGCAATCTAGTATCTCTAAAATGTACCTTTTTTTTTCCCCTGTGCCTAATTCCCACAAAAATTAGTGGGAACTTAAGAGGCAATCCTAAATAAATTTTTGCATTTACTCAAGTCAAGTAGCATTATGGTCTGGGTATAAATCCAGAACTTTACTCATGTAAAGAATGAAAGTAAGCCATCCTGCAACTTAGCAGGAGTTTAAAAGGGAAGGGCCATGAATTTTAAAAAATACACCAACAAAAACAGAACTGCAGTCACTTCATAGAATAATTTGAGAGTAAAAATTTCTGAACCAAGGGTTGCAATTATAATAGTATTTAAAAAATACTGATATGAGACATAATAATGGCCATGTGGAAAATACACTCCATAATTCAGCTATGTCAGACAAAATCTATGAAGTGTATTTGAGAAGAATCAAGTCAGAGTGATCATTAAATATTTTACAATCATGGCTGATTAGAGGTAATCTATTGTATTAGGATTTAAATCTGAGAATAAAAAACCTCTGTAATCTTAAAAATAAATTCAAAGAAAAATATGCATTTTTATGTATTTGTTCCGCTGCAATGCATTTTGAATGCATCTCCTCTAGCAGAAAAAGTATCAAACCTTAGCTTGATCATGAGATTAGAACTATTTCACATGACTTGTTGTCAAATATGAACTCAGTATCATTACAGTAATTTCTAGTTCTGTACTGTGGTACTGTGAAAACCTTTTAGCTGGAGCAGAGCTCTTGCTTTCTGGAGTTTGCCTGTGTGTTTGGAGAGTCTGTGAGGAGGGCTGGGGAGAAGGTGATGCTTGAGTTTGTGCACTTTGATCATTAGAATGAGAGTCCTCTTTTTTTTCTTTTTGTCCTGGAGGTTTTTCCTTCTTTTTTTCTGTACCGCTGTAAAAGAAAGCGTAACATAGGGAGGGAAAAAAAGAGAACAAGCAAATAAATTAGCAAGGTGGGAGAAAATGTCCTCTGTGAAAAGATGGGAGAGGCATTTAACAACTCACTATAAACAACCACCAAAAGAACACCTTGATTATTTACTCAATCTCTTCATGTTAGCATTTTGCTGAAATAAGGTTTATCCACTAGTTCCAACAATAAAAAACAGTCAGGAAGACATGGAAGACTATGTACATATTTCACCTGTACTATGTTAACTATGATTTTAAAATTAATACAACTTTGATTTGAGTGTGGCCTTAATTCACAGGCTCTCCTACAGCATTCAAAGCTGACACAAATTGATGCTCCACAAACTTGCTGTCCCTCAGGAAGAAACCATCCTCTGCTTCAGAGCTCACTGACCACCTTGTTGTGCTGCCAGCCAAGGTACAGTGCAAGTCAAGGCAGACTTGTGCTGTCTCTCATTAGTGTAAGCCCACCATGAAACTGTATTTGTGGACATACATGCTACTATCTTTGAGCTGCCACCAAAGCCCTGGAATGCTGGTGCTGGTCCCTGGGCTATCCTTGGCTGCACCACAGTTCAAAGGAAATCATCCCTGAAAACTCATGGCTGTTTTGATCTGTAGTTAGCTAATATCAGATTGTCTTGCCACTTCTTTAATGCCTTCAGCCACAACAGCCAAGAACACTTCTTTATTTACATAGTGCTGTATTTATTAGTTTAATACTTGAAAGAGATTTAAATGCATATCATTACCAACCTTAAATCTATTAAGAACCAAACCAAAGGTTTGCTGGGTAAACAGAAAGATTAATTAAAAGGTTCTTCTAGGAAGTCACATACTTTGTAATATACTGAATCACACAAACAATACCAGGACCTGGAAGAGAAGAGTACTCTCAAGTGCATGGCCTATTTATTTTTTAAGGTAAAAAAATTAAATCTTACAAGATAGATTTCTCAGTGAATAAATAAAGCAAGACACAAACAACAGCTAAGAATGTAATGATTTTTCTCTTAGGGTCAAAGTAACCTGCAAAGTAAAAAAGAAAGAGTATCTTTCTGAACATGAGAATCCAAATTTTTTTCCCTCACAACAGTTTCCCCCCCCACCTTGAATTCTTGCATTACCATAATTATTTGTATTTCCATTTACCTTTTCCCAAAATACAAAGAAAACAGTAAAGCAATATTCAAAATAAATTTATAAAAAATGGGCACCCAATTTTAACATACCATTCTTAAGAACTTTTTGGTTTTTTGCTTCTTTTGTTATTTCAGTTAAATTGTATCATCTACCACTGAGACAAAGCCCCCAAGGCTTACAGGAATTCAATTTTTCCAACCGCTTTCAGAGAAGAGAAGCTTGAAAAACAGGTCAAAACACGAATATGAAACCCAGACAAATCTGTAAGGATCACTCAGGATTTCTACTGTAAAACATACTATCTAGTTTAAAATGTCAATATAATCCATCAGAGTGACACTTTCTTTTCAAAGAAAACCAGATGAAAACAAAACAAAGAGCTTTCACATTCCTTGAGGGCATATATGTGATCACAGAGAACAAAGCTTGGAGAACTGTAGGGTTTTGATTATTAATTTATAATTAATGTTATAATATTCTTATTCCAAAAATCCTTAATTAACTGGTAGCATAGAAATTTTTTGTTATTTTTCAATCAGAATACTTAGCTTGTATTGCTGGATGCAAAGCACACTACACTTAATCCTTCTGCATTCTGTTGCAAAAAATGCAGTATAGTGAAATAAATTCTTGGAATCTCTTTTCACTGAAGAAAACAGAAGTCCTCTCTATTCCTACTATGACAGGTACATACCACTTTTTGTAATGTCCTATTGAACAGTGACACATCAGCAATTCTGCAATTCACCTCGGCACTCCCCCAGCAGGCTCAGGTGAATGCCACCTGCTGAGAGCAGCATATCATCTAATTTATCAGTTCAGTCTCATATTTTCTGTGCTCCTACCCAAACTCTGCCTCCTAGAAACCACAGATTTGGCACGGGAATGTCTTTACTGAGCTTGTCACTGTGCATTTTCCATTTCACTTCTTTGCCATGAGGTTCACTCCTTAACTTTTTTGTGGGGCCTTGAGAATCACTGGACCACTCTGGTCTCACTCTGGATTGTAGCATAAGGTACACTTGGTTTCCAACAATGTGCTTTTATCTACCACCAGGTTGCAAGAAGGCTTCTTTTTTGACTGGCATTTTAATTTGGAAGGAAAGAATGTAGAAATGTGGCAAGTTCTGAGTACTGAGTATCTTTGCTCAGAATTTATTTGGTTTGCTCACTTCTGCTAAAATCTTCAGCTTAATTGTATTATGACTGGCTAGTACAGAGTGGCTCTCCCACTAATACCTCTTCTAGTAGGTCTTTTGTAACTGCTGAAATCAAATCAAAACCCGCATCTTTTCCTGTGGGTTTCTAAAGACTAGTTGTTCTGGGAAGCAGTCATTTAATGCATCCAAAAATTCTTTCCAAAACCCAATCTGATGAGGCATTTCTTCAGTCTACAAGTGAGTAGTTGAGAGCTATTACTATCTGTCCTGATTTTTCAGCTTCTCTAATTTCACTTAGTACAGTGTTTCATTCTTTGAACCACAACACACTGGCATCTGCCATGGATGGTGGTCACTCTGAAACATCAAGACTACTGTTATCAGATGCTGTTTTCAGAAGCATATTTAGTCTTAAGGAAAGTGATCAAACAGGTCTCTGACAGTCATTGCTTAGTTGGTTTTTGTTTGTACAAAGTATAAACCTGTTCTCAGTCCAAACTACAAGGTTGAAATTTTCTCAACACATCCATGACTTCATCTCTGTTAATGGGACATCATCTACCTGCTGTTCAGGGAACATTCCTGGGCTCTGATTTTAGTGATTGCAGGTATTTTAACATGCCGTTGCTGAAATGAGACATCCTGCTGCAATGGAGCTACTGAGACAGGTGATTATATCCATGGTCTCGATATTCTGGTTCATAAACAAGATTAAACAGTCGAGGAAATGAAACTGCTCATTCATAGAAGAAATTCACACACTAAACTTCAACACCAGTTACAGTTTGGACACAAGTAGGCCGTCTGATATTTTGGCTAGATGTATGGCTGCATACACTTAGAACATGAAAAGTCCTAGGCAGGCTATGGGGTCTGTATAGCAGCTAAAGGTTAATTCTCTATCAACAGATGACCTTGTCCACCTGCTGCACCAGTTCAAGCTTCAGCCTGAAGAAAGGCCTGGATAAGATGGGGTGAAACATTCCAGTCTCCTTTGGCCTCCCTTCTTTTCAACACAAATGTTAGAAATAAACATGGTTACTCTGCCTTTGTAAGCAGACAGGACTACTATTGACATTTACTTGCTTTTCTTTTCCCCTTTCTTGAGCTGGTAATTTTACGAAAGGGTAAATTTGTTTCTTCCAAATACCAAACAAATTTAGGTAATAAAGACATGACAATGAAAGGAACTCCTGGAAACAGAACCTTCCTAAGCCTTTCTAAAACATGTCTTGATGAAGAGAGTCGTGTGTCTTCAGCCGCACTGGAACCACCAACACCTCCCCTGGACAGCTATTCAGGGGCCCAGGGAGAGCTGTCCTCTGCAAATGAAGGTTTTCTCTTTTGGCCTGTCCAGGTCTCCTTTTAAAGACCTTAACTCAGATGAAAGGGATGCCAGCCACTCCACTCCGCTCTTCTTATGCAGTGAAGTGTTGAGCAGCCAATGAATCAAGCAGGTGATTCAGCACAAACGCAAGCTGAACACCACGGGAACCGGACTGGCTCTCATCAAAGTGCCAAGAGCCACAGGGGCCAAGATTAATGGAAAAGTGCTAACTAAGAAATACCTTCCTGCAGGAATGTCTTTTGTCCCTGTGCCTGTCGCACTAGCAGATAGAGACATACACTGATCCCTGTCTGGTTTATTGTTGAAAAGTAAATGTAAGAATTTGATAAAAAGAAAGTTATGCAATGCTACACAGTGGAGAAGAGCAAAGAGTGGAGCACTACCCTCGCTTTCCAAATTCCAGAGGGCACTAAAGCTTCTTCTGGTTTGTTCTCATACAGTTTATATTTGCTTGCAGCATTTTTATTCCCTGAAGTATATAATTTCCTTGTCTTGCTGTACAGCACAATATTTACATCCACACTAGAAGATAAACCAGCTACTGGAGCTACCAGAGTAGTCTACGGAGGCCAAGAATTTGTTCACATAACTTACCACAGTTACACATTAGAGTATTCTGTGCCCCGTGGCTATATCTGGCAGCTTGTTCTTCACAACAAAGAATAGGTACAAAACCTACTGCTGAAGAAGCCATGCAATGACTGTCTAACAGACCCACAGAAAAAAGCAGTTAAGCAAACACTTCATTTACTGTATGAAGCTGAAAGTATTACATGCAGGAAAACCACTACTGTTTGTTTCCTAGCTCATTTAACTTCCAAATTACTCAAGCAACGAAATTTCTTCACATTTGAGATCTGATACAGATATTTTTCATAAGGACTAAGTAGCTATATTTTGGGTTAGATTTTCTACCCAAAAATGTAAACCTTTATCTTACACAATTTATTATTGTCTCATAGTTATTTTGCTAGTGCCTACTATTTACACTCCAGACAATGAAGTCAGTTTTGCCCTTTAATTTTCTTGAGGGAAGGAAGGAGGGGGGACAAAAAACCAACAAAAACAGCACATACGAATACCAGAAGGAAAAATTTTCCATTTGTACTGGAAATACATTTTCCTATTCCCTTAGTGAGAATTCATTTTGGACACTACACACCACAGAAATACTCTCTATTTTTGAATTCTTTTCAGAACTCTTCTGTACACAGCCCAACAACATGGTAAATCTCCAAAGTTTATTTGTGCCTTACTGGACTTCAGGCAGCTCTGCTGAGTGTTGTGCAGAGACAAAAATCAAACTCTTGCTCTATTTGGTTTTGGTTTTTTTTAAATATAGAAAAATCTGAATTTTAATAACAATTTGGATACCTTTTAGCAGCAGATGAAAGTGTTTCTTTTCTGGCAACAGAAACAGATGAACTGTGGCTTGTTTTCCTGTTTCCTGTACTCCCGTTAGTTATACATGACATCGAGATAGCTTCTCGGAGGCTTGGCTGACCTAGAAAAAAGCAATATTAAAGAATGTAAGGCTTTATAGCTCTATCCAAAGGTCCACGTGAACAACAAAAAGCTCTCAGTTGTGGACCTGGTATCAGACAGCAGCAGCCTGAGCATTCAGGACAAACACCCGGTGACATATTCATGAAACCTTAACCTAAGCAGCTGGCTCCCAGGAAAGCTGGGACACTAAGGCAGGCAAGAATATGCTGTGATAGAGGTCAGTTTCTCTACTGCTATGATGCAATGAAACAATTATTAAGTTATTTAAGGGTTTAAGGGTTGTGATTTTAAAGATTAAAAAAAAAAAAAAAAATCAAGATTTTCAGTTCCATTTCAGCTGCCCCCTCCATCTGAAAATCCCTTTCAGTATATCAGTACATGCCCTATGGTATAGCTATTAAGTTTCTGATACTGCTCACTCTGTAGAACATCTGCCACATCCAGTGAACATTACAGACTCTCTCCAGGGACGAGTGAAGAGCGTATATGCGAAGAAGGCTGTCCGTCAGATGCCCACTTCACTCATTGCAGAAGTTTAAAACTATGCAGTGAATGTGGGAGGGGATTGCAAGGAAGACAAGGGGGATCAAAGGCTCTTCTATTTTCAGAGCTGAACACTAGCCTGGCAATTAGCTCCCAGACCCGACTCCTCCAGAGAATGCCAGTGAAATACAAGGCATTTTACTCAAACCTGATGTTTCATTCTCACCCACTACCTGTGTCTCTCTTTTTGTGCACCTGTTTTATTTCCAAGGTACTACCTGGAGCAGAATTTTGCCCCTTCCTCCTTTAAAGTGCTAGACTTGTACTTTTCCCTTCTGAAGTATAACATGCCCTGAGAAAGATACCCAGGCTAATCTCACATTAGGCATCCAAAAATCAGTGGTCACTTTTGAGCCCCTTTGTGTCACATGCCCATTTCACAGACAGCAAATTTCTATTGCATCTCATAGGGTTGTCTCTCTGACTTCAGCAACAAACACAGAGGACACAACTGACAGAAAAGTAACAGGTCTGTGCTCATGGCAGGCTTCGAATAGTGTGAGATAGATAAGGCATGAGGCCACACATTGAAGATAAAAGCAAGGAGTAAAACTGCAGTTGGGGAGAATCAACAGTTCTGTGCAGAGGACAAACTCACACAGATGCCTCATTTGAACACCACGTGTAACAGCACAGCTCTTTCAAGCAGGTTGAGAGGCAAATTGACTCTTATTTTAAACTACCACATTATGATGGTAGTTTAAAAGAGATATCCATCAAGGGAATACCAGATTTGAGAACTATTTGGATGAATGCAGAAATGGGCTGGCCTACACAAACCAAACAGTGCTTCAAATGCACCAAGCAGCATGTGACCACATCTGAAATTCAGATCAGGAAAGCCAAAAGGAGCATGTGGAATATCCCAGGCAGAAATGAGAATAAAAGAAGTCTTAAGAAAGTAAAGACACACTTAAAATCCAAAACCACTTCAAAGATCATTGCTCTTCCTAAATTCTGTATAAGTCAATTTGGTATGATTCCTTCCAAGTGGTACTTTTTACAGACAGTTTTATTCGCAACATAAACATTTGGATACAAAATTTGTCTTAGAATTTGTTTTAATATACTGCATAAAACCTCTGAAGCTCAAAAGATTTTTCTTTACCCCATGTAATTCAGACTCAAGAACAAAAGCACATGAGCTTAGAAAGCACATTTACTGTAGAAGCCTATAAATTAGCTTCTTTTATTTTCAGTGACAAAGTAAGTCATCGTCTTTGTGGAGATGCATAATATCAAGGCCTATGATTCACTCTTGAACTTTATATGACCTTAACATCTCTGTCTGCTCATTGTAATAGATTACTGTCTCTCCAACCAGCTCTAGCATGGCTTTCCACAAACGTGAATCAGGAGACGTAGCAGCAGTAATTTCCAGCACGGCGGGTACGGCACTCAGTGGGATGCGCAAAGGACAACAGTGCTACAGGCAGGGCACAGGAACTTACAAAGATGGGGAACACACTCTCAGAGCACAAGGAGCACACTGCTATTTTTTTTACTGGCTACATCTAGAATAATTCCCCCTGCTAGGTATGGAAAGTGTTAGTTCCTGCTTATGTCCAGGGACAAAACTGATTACAAATAAAACTCTACATCAGCATATACTCATGACAGGAACATGGACTGCTCCATGCAATGATGAACACAATAACAATAAAAAAAGGGATCCAGACTGCAGCTTTGGGATTGTTTTCCAGTAAGGTGGGTATTGATGGTAGATTGGCAAAGTACTTCTAAATGTCAACAAGTGACATGCAAAATCACATTTGAGATTAAGATTTTTGAGTTGAAGTAAAAACCATCTTTTACAAAATTACTAACTATTAAACATAACCCAGATTACAAACTGCAGGGACTTTAAGTCCTTTAAGTTTTTTAAGTGTCAGAAATATATCAGGCTTTCTTTTACTCCAGAACAAAACCTTGGTCAGTGTGCCACACTCAATGTGCAATAAAATGAAAAAAAGCAAAAAAAGCAGCAAAAATCTCCCCAACAAACAAAAATCTCCAAACCCCACTCTCAACACCTCTAAGAAACAAAACCCCCCTCCAAATTCTCTATATACTGCATGTTAATTAGATAATCAAAAAGTGTCTTTAGAACACCTACTTTTAAAGGGAAGAAAAAATTCAATTATTCATCTGAAATTTTAAGTAAAGAAAATGCATTTCCATTTTAAATCATAAAAAGGAAAGGCAAGTTTTAAGTCCTGTGCACATCACAGACAGTGAAACCTGGCTACTGACAGAGACACACAAGGGGGATCTTCCCAGCTAGGTCAGAAGTCCAAGGAAGCTGACCCACCAGTCCGAACCACTCATCTCTCTCAATGACTTTTAACCACGGCATCTCTGCAGTCAAAAGGTGTCAAAAATTAACAACACTACAACTTTCTCCACTGCAGAGATAATCCTTCATAGCAGTCAATTGCTTTTGCTGAGAGACCTGAAAATAATGAAGTGGCACAGGAGAACACAAATTCCAGATCAATACACCGAAACAATTGAGCTCTCACGGCACTGGGCTGCACACCTCTGCCAGTATCATGTCATTCACCACCTGCTAGCATAAGCAGTCTGAGATTTTTCAGACTGAATAGCACTTAGCTTTATCTGCTAGTTTGGAACAAAAGCCAGATGTAAACTGAAAGCAGAATGAAAGGCAGTGTATGGTGACCAGGATTAAAGCCAAATTGTCAGAGATCAAAGTGGTAAAAATGTCTTTTATGGAAGAGATTCATCTCTGTTCTGATAATTTTCATAGAATAGTATCTGCAGAGTTCAAAAGAAACATTTCATTAACATCTGTCAAGTATACAAATGTGTGAATGAAAGATAAGCAGGATTAGAAAAAACAGACCACAACAAACCAAAAAATCTATTTCCAATTCTTTATCAGCCTTGATTAGCTAACTGGGGAAAAAATGAAGCCAAGCTGAGAGGGGTAAGTTTGAAAATGTGTGTCCTGTGATAACATGATAGCTTTTTCCTCCAAACATACTTACAAGGTGCTGGAGCTGAGAATCAATTAGTAATTCACTTTTCTTCCCAAACCCAAAACTTAGGGTATTTTACATTAAAATGTAGTTGATTCTGTTATCACATATATTTGCTGAAACAATTTCCTCAAGATCTTTGTATCTGCTACTATTCTGACAGGGAAACTGCCTTTCTTACAAAAAAAAAACCAAACACTTGTTTCTCTTCAGGTAATTCCAATTTAAAGTAAGTAGCTGCAGCTCCATTTAAGTTACTTCTTTGGGCATTTAATTCAAGTAGATTTAAAAGAAAAAGCTCAAGAAATGACACTTACCAAAAAAAAAAAAATTTTTTTTGAAGGAAGATTTTTCTTTTTTTCCCCCATTAAGGCATACAATATCAAATCCTTCAACAATCTTAAACTACTTGACTATTAGCAAAATGTGACAAAGACTTCTAGATTATAAATATATTACATGCCATGGGGTTTTCTGCCTGGAAGGACAGAAAACCAATCTAGTACTCTTATCAAACAACTGTACAGCATGTGTAAATCTCCAAAGAGCCCACAGAGTGAACTGTGGAAAAACAGACAGAAATAGTTGTAAGTATAGCAGAATATAAGATTTTATCTACACTTCCTTCCTAACAGAACAACATCAAAATCAACAGAAATTATGACAAATCTTAGACTTGGTTCAAGGTGTTACAATGAATTGTATAAAAGCAGCTAATTCTAGTCATGGCTCTGCTTTCAAAGGATGTCAAGTCCCTCAGCCCATAGAAGATGCTGGCAAAGAAACAGTCTGGGAGCCCCAAAACTCTTTTCAAAGAGAGTACTGCATTCTGAAAGGTAGGGAAATATTTTCTTCAGCATTCTGTTTTATTCAACTACTTCACTCACATCCTAAGAGTCAAATTTTGATTAAAACTTCTTAGGTTGAAAAAGTGTCCTCCTCTTCTATCACATGAAGACAGGTCAAGGTGAGACATTAGGTCTCAAATAATGAACAGAACAAATCAGGATAAATAGTTCAGTTCTCTAACTATGGGTTATGCCTCTTCTTGCTTAATCATCAAATTTAATACAACTAAGTTTCAAAAAACATAGTGTCTTAACCCATAAATTTCCAACTTTAAATGATCCTCATAGGGATATAAAACTAATTTTTCAGGAGTTAGGGGAACCACATCTCTGTTCTTTGGGCAGGCATTTTAAAACATGCTACAGGAAACTGAAAGACTTGTGTGGCCAATTGCTTATTCAAATCACACAGCCCTTTTCCTTCTCCCGTCTATCTTATTTTGCTATACTTTCCCAGAGGCACCATCTACACGCTCAACCAATTACCAAATGGGCTAATTCTAAGCTGAGGAAATAAAATTTAACTATGGTAATTTGAAACAATTTGATATACTCTGACAAACAAGTGCTGAAAAAGCCACTCAAGTGTTATAAATAAGGATCTTTCATTTGAAAAAGTAAAGTGACAACACTGAACTCTTCCAACATCACAATTGCTAGTTTGAGAAGCATCATGGAGAACAGCAGAGTACCAGTCAAATAAATTTGTTCAAACTGTTCTAAAAGAAGTACACAGATGCACAAAACACACCCAAAACTGTAAGAAGCATATGGAAAAAGAATAAGGATACTTATCACCACAACCAAAAATATTCCTCTACAATGAACAAGATTATTAGGTTACAGAACTTAAAAAAAACCCTCTGAACTTTGTTCTTCACTTCTCCATCCTAAACCTGGTAAGTGACCCGTAGTTCATTAATGCCCTCTAGATCCAAATTTTTTAAATAAAGAAAAATATATGAAGAACATCAGAATGGTAAGTGTAACAGAAGACAACAAAATATTCAGTAAGTCAGAGTAGAAGATAGGAAAAATTTTTAAGAAATGCAGAAAAAACAGATGGCACTAAAACCAATACCTGGGAAATGCATTAAGACCTCGAGAGAATCATTATTTGTTATGTGAGCATGCAGCTTGCAGACTTCAATAGGACTTTCCCCATGAGTAAAATGACCCACATACAAGCTTGCCAGGTTAGTTTTAATATTGTGGATAAGAACCTATATTCTACCACTACCATAAAGTATTTTCCTATTTATACCTCTGTTTTCTGTTTCTTTAACATTTACTGATTAGACAACATAATCACATAATCAGTCATTAGAACAACTCTGCTTATTGAATAGTGTAAAGACTAAAAATAAACAAAATTCAAATCTGTCTTATGTTTTCATTAATGAAGCTTGCTGAACACCTGAAAAGTAAATTTTTGTTAACATAAAACCAAATTACTTAATGTTAGTGAAATGAAACCACTGTTGAGATAAGGTAAAAATTACATCTGACGTACTCTGCTTATGTGAGTGCCGTGAGATACATAAACTATTTAATACAAGAGAAAGCAGGAAAAGCAGAAAAACTCAATGGGCTCCTCTTACAAAAGCCCACTGCACAAAGGAAAGGAAAAAAAATAAGTAAAAAACCCCCTACCAACCACATTTCCAATACATACCTGATTTTCCAGGTCCCCAAGATCACTGCTTTAAGTAAAATAAAATATCTCTCAGTTTGCCACTTTTCACTGTCATGGGAAACCCTTTCTTCAAACTGCCATCCACTAATCCAATTTCACTTTGTGAGTTGAATTTGCATATGAGTTATTTAATATCAATTCCTGTCCAAGAAATAGGAAATATTCCTCCAAAGGTTTAACCTTTGTCAAGTCTCCTCATTATTTCTGAGTCCAGAAAAAGGACATGAACTCTTTGTTTCTCTACAGGCAGACATTAGATGTAGTTTTTCAGGCACAAACTCATACTCCAGTGAAATTATTAGTCTGAGATATTTCACTAGTGCCATAGTGTGCCACAAACTTGTCTGCACACCCAGAGCCTCAGGGATGAATTCTCCTGTTACACACATTTTGACACCCTGGAAGATTTTAATAGGTTTACCAGGCACCAGCTGTGAGCCAATCCATCTTGCTGGCAACCACAAGTACCAGACTGCTTTATGCTTTCCTTTTCTTCAGTGTCCAGGTAATCTTTGTTTTTGGAACTTTTTGTGAACACTAACAGCATCAATCATGCATCAACAGCAGAGGCATGTGGCAACAAGAGTGCAGAGCTGCCAAATGCAAATAATTTCCCACCAAAGAAATTCTTCTTACCAAGCCATCTATTTAAAAAAAAAAGAAAGAGAGAAAGAAAAGAAATTAAACCCCTAAATGCACCCCCACACTACGACCCTAACAAGGCCCATAGCTGCTGGGGACAGGATCACTTACCAAGCCTTTTCTCATTTCTAACCCTCAACACTATCTTTGGACCTGGTAACTTCTCCTTTGTGTAGTTATTCTTAGCTGTGTGCAGAGATGGAGAAGCATTATCACAATCTTTTTATTTCGAAAAGATTTGCTCAGTTTAGAATAACTTTGCATTGGGAAGTTACATGCAAACACTCCCATCCTGCTTTTCACTGTGAAATACAGAAAAGTGCTAATCCTGCTGCAATCCCTACTAGAGGTATTTTCCTTATACAGTCTCTCCACTACATGCTTTACTAGGAGACACTAAGGTGCCTAAAAAAATCTTGTCCTTTATCTTATCTTCTACAGTTCACAAATCCCTGAATGAAGAGCCATTCACTTCTAAGACAGAGCTTTACACACAAGATCCTAGGTAGCAGCCTCCTGACTGAGAGCCCATGAGTTAGAAATAAAAATCTACCCTGACCACGTGATTTTTTTCACGTGGACTGGACTAAGCTCAAAATAAGCATGCAACAGAAATGTAGGGGAAAAAAGAAAAACAAAGATTTAAAGGATAATGCAAAAACTTGATCTTCAGCTACTGTTTCAATCTGTCAAGCTAAAAGGAAATTAAGAACAGAATTACATCACCAGATGTGCCATGCAGACAAACTAGACAAAGCATTAAGAGACCACTTTTTTCACTAAGTTGAGCCATCAACTTCAGAATAAGAAAAATCAGTGAAAAATTATCAGGATGGATTTTTCCCTTTCAGTGTGATCACTATCTGCTCACAACACATATTTTTAGCCTATGAAAAATATATCTTCAAAGACACTGCTGAGGTGGCAACAAGAAAAAAAAAAAAGGAGAGGTTTTAAAAAACTCACTTCAGCAATAAGTAGAAGAGCCACCCTTCAGACTAGGTTAGTGATCACCTTGTATTAAAACTCCTTTGTTTGATGGAAAGACTCAGGATGGCATTTTCAGATACTATTATTCTTGTTGAGTTCTGTTTGTTTTAAAATTATTTATCTCACTGTGTTGCCATACTTCAGATTAAACACATCTTTCCCCATGTATTCAGAAGGACACATACACATCTATTCTCTTTACTCATTATTTACATCAGTATGTATTTAAGGGCTGCTGCAGAGAAAAATACTTCTGTGATCAAAAGCCTCAGCATTTTTTTAAAAGACAATTTACGTATAATATTTTACATGAAAGTGCAATTATTGTAATGCAGAAATCCAGATTCTTGATAGGATCACAAACACCAAAATCAGTTTTGGAGGAATATAGTTGTCTTTGCAGCAATCGTGACTTGACTAGTAAGAGTCTGTTATATGCATGCATAATACTTTAAAGAAAAGCTAACAATTACTTCTTTGAGTATGATTTTTTAATGGCAATTCAGATCATTTTCTAATCCTACTTATTGAAAGAAAGTATGCATTTATCTCTGCTCAGACATTTCAAGAGTTTTTTGGCCATTGAAAGAATTTAAAATACAGACATCAAAAGTAGAACATAGGGTGTTGCAAAAAGCGATGTATGAACATGTTTTAATCCCAAGTTTATGCTTCAAGTCTAATTTTAGTCTCTTAAAATTCCAGTCTCTGTATGTAAGCATTTTCTTCTGTGAATTCTATATACAGCTGATTTCATGATTAACAGTGAAGTTAATGTGTTGTCTGGTGGTATTGTGTAACTGAACACAATGGGAGCACATCCATCACCAATTAAATACAGTGCCAATTAGACATAATTCATTTAAGTTCAGTGAATTAGGTCATACATGGACATATCTGTCCCTGTTCCCATCTCTTTCTTCACAGTTCCATGCTGCTGCCATTCATTTATAGAGATATAATACGACCAAAATGAAGACATTCCATCCTTCCTCTGCTCTGCCTCCCCCAAATAATTAGTTTATTTCTCACCAAACAAATGGACCTAGAGAACTGAGCATGGTCCCAAGACCCCCAGAAAGGAGATAGGCCCAAGGCATTTTGCAGAACACAGGAAGACTGCCCTGCCTGTACACAAAGTTTGCTGGGTGTTAGACAGCTCCTAGTCAAAGGTTTTTAGCCATGTTTGTTCACATCCCAGCTCCCCTGCATTCAAATAAGAAGAATAAGGCACTGTGGTGCACACAGTTTTTCACTTGGACATTTTCTCTTTCTCACAATGGACAGCAGAGTGTTTTAGTAAAAATATCTACTAAAGCTATATTTAAAAAGAGTTGGAAAAAGAAGCTTCAATCTTGATGAGACCAGACATGTAAATTGGGTAGATAAAAGCTGCATTTATAAGCAGAGATGACAACAGTCTACCATTTATCAAGCAAGAGAGAATGGCAGGATTCAGAGCCCAAGCCAATTAAGCATCATGACTTCCTTCCATCTGGCAGAGAGACTGCAAAAACACTTAATTAAGGAAATTTGATCCCTCTGTCACATCTAAAATAATTCAAACTTTCAGCATTTTCAGCCTATATAAAGTGGTCGCCCAAACAAGCATAGGCTACACTGTATCGTTTCAGTGTTATACTGGCACTGGTGTAATTAGTGCATGGCAAGACTCACACAGATCTCTATGCTGCAGGGTTTGATGCAGTTACATGTAATTATGGTGAATTAAAATTGTGATTTATTTGAAATATGACCTAATCTTTTATATAATCAGAGATCTGATATATGCCAGAAACATACACAGCCATAAATCTCTTCAAATACACAACTTGAAATTGGAGTAAGTTCAAAACTCGATTCAAATACTTCTCCAGAATACAAAATGAAATCTCCATGGGGGATGGGAATGAAGCATATAAAAATTAGTGCAAAAAGTATCTAGTTTCTTTACTTTTAAACAATCCTCCATATATCAGTGCTACAATATAAAAGTTACTAGTGACTAACCAAAAAAGATATTGCTGCTACATGGTCACTTCTTACACAAGATCTACTGGTGGTGAGTTATCTCCGTACTGGAACAAAAATTAACTACATTCAGAAAGCCTTCCTATTTGGTGGCAATGTATTTTTGCTTTTGTTTTGATTATAATTTAGAAGCAAGAGAAAACACAATCTCTAATATGCCCTTTCAGGTGAGTAATTTCCAGGCAAAGTCAAAGCTGAGACTCAAAACTGTCCATAAGCCTCAGAACCTCCAGTGGCAGGTTAACATTCCACCACTGAAATTAAAACAGGAACCTTTTAGCAAGAAGTAAGGAAAATTTTCAGGGACATAAGAACATAAAAATGTTAGAAAACAACAGACTTAATAAGCATACTTTAGATATCTCTTGGCTGTATATATTAAGCCACTATTATAAACCTAACCCCTCCAGCTCAAAATAGATTGGCCTTCCCAAATGAGACAGAAAAGGGAAAAGACAAGTGACCAATGGAGAACACTCTGACATGATAACACAGCCTGACTCCAGGAAGAGTTTACCAAATCTGGGCTTACCTTTACTTGGTGCTGATTTTCTCACAGAAGCTACATGGTCTTCAGAGATAGCAAGACGCCTTAGCACATCAGCCAAGGCTGCTTTTAGCACGGTGATTTCATCCTCTTGTTGCTGCACTCTCAACTCCAGGGCTGAAAGACGGTCCTGAACATCAGAGGTGCTGGCAGCCGAGATGCTGTCATCTGTACAGGGGAAAAGCAGAAGAGAAAAAGGCATTGAAATGGTCAGTTCTGAATTAAAAGCCACAGAAAGAGGCATGTACAGCACGAGTACATCTGTCCCATTATTTTGAAATACTGAAGACATTCTAATAAACATGTTCAGGCAAATAAGGAACGGATATTACGGCAAACATCTAATTAATGCTTCAAGACAGAAATCATTACTAATCATTAGCTAAAACAGAAGACTAAAGAGTGTGGAGCTACTAAAACCCCAAGAGAGAATGTGCTTCCTGTGAAAAACATGCTTACAAGTAGAAGGAAGACTGAAATTAACCTTATTTAAACACCCAACTAAATTAACCAAAAAGGTATAAAACTGTGGTAAAATTCTGCAACATATTCTTGTGGAACTGTTGAAGAAATACAACTGTGACTCTCAATATGAAAGCAAGTTTCAAAGTTAAAATAAAAAATCCACAGTTGAACATACAAGGGCTGTTAACAATGACCTAATTGCATCAAGTGGCAATCTCAATTTAAATGGTCTATAACAGACTTCTAAATTTCAATTCCTTCTCTGTGACTTTTTTCACATCACCACCCTGGATGTGCCAAAAAACATACAACCTTATAACACTTGGCCCGAAGTGAAGAGAAAATAAATGCACTACAAAAAGGTTCCAAAAATCTGTTTGGCCACACAGAGATAGATTAGCATTGAAGGCCTAACCCAGCCAAATCTATTCTTCAGTGGTAAAAAGGAAATTACAGCTTCTGCTTACTCTTTGCTTTTGACAGTTCTTTGCATTATTTCTGCCAAGCCAAAATAACACATAACATATTTTTGTATTTGGCTGTTCTAATAAATCATAGGCAAATCACTTAGAAAAATATCTGTAAAAGAATACGTTACTCAATCACAAGGTACTGAATTCCTTACCTATTCTGTTTAAGGCTTCCTTAAAACTCAGGAAGGAACTTCTAATATAGCTTAACAAAAATTCACTTGTCTTATATAGTTCACTTAAGTTCATATTCTACAAAGTAAATACAGCAAATTTAAATGTAAAGGTAAATAGCTGGTATTACTATTGTGATTCTATTCAATCTAAACTTTAGTTTCCACTAATCTTAGGAAGATATATCAAGGAGAAAAAAGTTTAATATAGGCCACAGTCCACAATACTTTGATTTTCCCTGGAAAAAAAAACCAAACAAAACCTTAATCTTTGAAATACTGGTGTAGAAGCACTTTCAAAATACATGTAAACAAAAGAAATACTGAGCCAAATTCATCCAATGAATTCACTATGGAAGAGATTAAGGAGTTTAATGCCAATTTCCTCTCATTCAAAACATGATACTCATTACTGAACGACCAAGAATTGAACCAACAAAGATAAAGCAACACAATTAATACTTTCACAATACAAACAGAACTACTACAATTAATTAGTAAAAATGTCCTAAAACCCCTTAAGTAATGAAATGTATCCAAAATTATTATTGAACTGAAAGGAACACTTAAGGTTACAATAATAAACTAGCTCCTAAATGACACTTTTGCATATTGTTTTAGTTCACTATTTGGTTAATGCAAAAGCAGAAGTGTACACTTCATGGTTAGTACTATATTCATTCTGGCTGATGAAAAGAACTGCAGGGGAATTAATTAATTAATAAGTTACATAATCAAATCAAGACCCAGAGACAACAGATTAGGAGCCAACAAAAAGACCTTTAATACCACCATCCATAACTGTACCTCCCTACACGCAGAAAATTGATTTTAATAACTCCACAGCCCAGCACATCCAATGCTCTCCCAGCAGGACTTTACAAACCCAGACCTGTGACATCTACCCCAGGTTGGGAAGCACTGTGTAAGATTCTATTAAAACCTTCATGTTCAAAACAAAAACCCCCGTCAGTTTTAAGGAGCTGGGAAAAGTTCCTACACACCTATGCAGCATACAAAAAGGAAAAAGGTAAATGTACATTAACCCATGATGAAAAGATTTGACTTCAAGAAAGCAAATGGACTTAAAATATCATATAATTAACATTTCTACTATCCTGAAAGTATTAGCTGCAGTGGACCAGACAGAATGAACACTCCAGAGAACAATTATTTTCAAAATATTATAAGCTTTTTAACTTCTCTTACACTGAGTAGCAGTCCAAACAGAAAAAAGCAGTTTCACATTTCCTTAAAAAAGAGGATGGGAAAAAAAAAAGGGGGGGAGGGAACTCCTCCCAACTTAATTTTTTTGCTTTTTTTGTCGGCCAAAGTCTTCAATTAATAGATATTATCCATTATAATGGATAAATTATGGATACATTCCCAGGCTGCATAAATATACAGCAGCTCACTATAAAACACTTGTAAAAGGAATAAGTAGCTATGTCAAATCATCATTTTAGAAGCCAAATATTACTCTGCTCCCTGTGTAGAGTCCAAACAAGAGTAATTACCAAACCAGGAAAGGTTCCACTGCTGATCGGTCTCTCTGATGTGCAGAGAAGCAAATGCTCTGCACATCCCTGAACATCTTTATCTCCCATGAACTACTAACATTGACCAGACTGTTGCTGTTGAACAGCACCCCAGTTTTGGGGTGCTGCAGCCACATTAGCTGGCTGCTGCAGCTCCCCAAGGCACAGTTATGTCACTAACTAGAACTCTGAAGAATCACTGTCCTGTGAGGGTGAGCTGCAATGCTTTGACCTCCTCAACGCCTCCGATGAGACGGCAGAGGAGCTGACCAATGCTCTCCTCGGCGAGCTGTGCTGGGGAGGCTCAAGCCTTGGCACAGCACAGACAGGCGGAAGGACCCTCAAACTCAACTTCAACCCAACAGCTTGTCAGAGGCCACAACTCTGGAAATGGAACACAAGAAAGCCAAGAAGGTTGAACCACTCAGGTGATTCCAAACCAGGAAAGCAATGTGCCCGGTTGTACAACGGAAGGCTCCAAACCACCAGCGGGGCTGCTTTGCATTGCAGAGAGGGCACAGGAGACACGGGAGACACTGAAAGAAGCTGGAGGGCAAGGATATCACTGGGAAATCAAGAGTAATTTGGTTGATCAAAGAATACAGTAGCACACTTGGAAGACATTTTGTTGTTCTTAATCATTCTACAGAAGCAGCATGTGCTTCAAGTGATGACAACCATATATTACCCTGGCAACTATTAGAGAATTAAAACTAATAATTCCCAACCCAAATATCTCACCCATTACAGCAAATATGCAACTGAATTCCAACATTCCTTCTTGGCAGTGTCTTGAAAAGTAACTCAGCAGGGATTATCTTAAAAGAAGATGCCCTAAAAGTAAACAAAGCTGGAATCCATGAGATCATTCTGACAAATCTGCACAATTACACCTTTTCTTCACAGAAGTTTTCAAAATCTCTTGTAGATTTCCTCTTTCATTTAAAACATATTTTATAATCTAAAGAACTACTTCAAAAGAAGTTCAAGCAAAAAAAAAAACAAACAACAACAACAAAAAACCCTTCTTTCAAGGACATGCCCTCCCTTTAGAGAGGAAACAGCTCTTTTGCAAGAAAAAAGTCAATGGGAAACAAAATTCCATCTCCTCCCTTCCTCTTCTCCCACTCCAAAACATCTGTCTTTTCCCTTGTGCTGACATAGACATGCATCTATCCAGGCCTTCCATAAGCTGCTCTTCTTTTATTAAACCAGAAGGAAATTCATTTAAAAAAGGAATCCTAACTGGATAGAGCAAGTAATTTGTAAGTGCAGTCAACTATTGAGTCATTTTAAAAGTACCTTTTTAGTTATCTGGTTATTCTTGTTATAACCAAGCAACACCATTTCTGATGTGGTGGTTATGTTTTCTAAGCTGTTGATGACTTATGCCTTTTAGGGACGTACTGGTAACAAGAACCAGTGTGGAAAAAAAGCACCATCTACAGTGCTCACTGGTAGTAGTGAAGAGACATCCACAGAGATGTGAATCTAAGGTATTTCAGTCTTAAAAACTGGTTTAAGGTAAGAGTACCGGCACTCAAATGACAGCAAAAACATTCTAGGTCCAACCATACAGTACTACGATTTTCAAAACAAGGTGTTCTGTTATTTTTCATAGTTCATCAGTTTGATTTTTTATTTTTAGCTAGGAAAGCATCAATTCTTCTCTTGCTTTTGGAGTAAGAAGGGATATCCATGGGATGCCTGTATTCAGTACTCATGAGACACAAGGATGACTCTAAAAATGAGGGTTCATTTCTCATGGTCAATGAACAGCACTGAACAGACAGGTTACTCTGTGTGGGACTCCTCACAGCCACAGGCATCAAACCACTCCTAGGCAGCAACTCAAACTGCCCCTTAGCCTGGGCCAGGAGCTTCAAAACGAGTATCCAGGACATGGTGATGGTAACCTTCCTTAACAAACCTTCCAAACTACATATCACTCCTCACACTTCATCTAGCCAGCATGTGAGGATACCAGCATTTGAACAGCATCACCCTTCATCATTTGCTGCCTAGGAGAATGTTGAACTGGCTACATTAGGAAAAAAAACTATCTTACTACTGAACCATCTATTCTGGGCCACCTCAACAAATCCAGACCATCCATTATAACCCCTCTGAGTCAATTCCTCCCAGCTTTGACTAAATCTAAGTAAGGAATTCATTTTAGACATAAGCAGCATTTCAGAAAAACAAATTCTACAAACTCCAGTCCATGGAAATTTAAACCATGGGGTGGAAAATCCTATGTTTTATCCAATAAAGCCACATAAACCACAGGTAATTTTAAACCCCTGGCTGTTAAGGCACCCACAGCATTTTCTGTATTTTGCCCAGAGTGGTAAGAGTCTTTTATTAGGGAAAAGGAACAGAAATTACTGGGACTGGTATAAAGATCTGGCTGACAATTTCGGGAGATAACTGTCCCCAAGGAACCTTTTCTCATGAGGACCATGATCTATCTGCTCATGTGTGAGGGAAAGTATATGTTTGTATAACTTTCAATTTTTTGTTGTAAAGGGCACTAAAAAATTTGACTCTGAATGAAGCTTATATTTCCAGAGAGATACCAGACAAATTTATTTTTCCTACACCTTATGAGAAAGAAATCTCTCTGCAGTTTTCTGCAGATCATCTGTCTTAAGAATAGCTTATAAAAGGTGCAAAGATCAAGAATTATGTTCCATATCTGTGATTCAGAATTTTCAACAACAACAACAAAAAAAAGTAGCATTAAGGCTCCATACTCTTGCTCACAGTATCTCCTCCAAATGGCATCAAATGCACAAATTATCTCAGTTTTGTAAAGGATGTGAGTCATGGAAATAATCCAAGAATGGTAATTAAAGGACACAACATGAATACAGAGGATTCAAAGAGCACCCCCACAACCCAAATGATACTGCATTATCCTAGAACCTAGAGCTTATGGCATACAAGTGGAGTGGGAAGTTCTCTCCAGCTCTCCCTTCCTGCAAGTGCAAGACTCTGGCCTTTAACTCTCTCAATTACCTTACATATCTTTGGCTTCCTTTGCTAGTTTTTCATTCTTTTCCCTAACCTTCCAGTTTTCCTGCACCAAATTAAAATCAATGCACTGGTTGATCTCACACTTGTTACTGGTGACAAAAGTGTAAATTCTTTATTTTCTTCTTAGAATAACAATGCAAATGTTCTGAGACAGGTACAGGTTAGGTCACTGACTGTAGACAGTGCAGTATATTAACATTTCTAAAGCTAAACCTTAAATTTGTCTCTTTCAAAGATATTTCTTCAGGTTTTCAGGAAGAACACATTGTCACACTTCACTCATTTGCTTAGGATTGATGCTGCACGAGGACCATCACATCAACTAGACTGTCTTCCTCGCACAGCTCATGAGATTTTTTAATGTTTCATACACCCATCTAATTTTGTCCCCTAGAAATAGTTAATAATAATAATAATAATAATTTTTAAAATACGTATTACTCTACACTAGCCATTCCACTAACCATTTTGATCACAAGTCCACAGCAAGCAGTATTTTATTTGTCTGTAGATGTTCCATGAGATGATTTTGCTGAAGCCCATGAATATTCTGCAGTGCAACAGTTGCTACTGGCTTTTGATATTGTGGACTGCTTTATGGTCACTTTGAAGCATGTTCATGTCTGTGAGCCTGCATCATTCCATTATAAAGAACATGATCCATGTTTTCAAGCAACTTCATTTGAAAGAGTTATTCTGACATATAAGATGATTTACCACTCCACGTCTAAAAATTAGTAGCTCTACTTGTATATGCTAAACAGATTTGTGCACATAGGCTTTTCTATATTTTTATTTTCCTGACATGAAAAGCAAGGAAGAAGAAAGATAAAAAGATGACACAAAAACATCCTGACAAAAAATAACCCAATAATAATCACAAATTACAGAAAACAGAAATATTTTTGTAATAAGCTTGTGTATCTGCTGCTGCAAACACTCAGTTTTAATACAGATAATCTAGAAATACATCAGCATGAGATTCACAGGCACTGCCCCACCCATACCGTATTTGATCAACATGAGTGTTCTGCTTGCCTAAGTTTCCAGTAACTGTACAACTTACTGGGCACAAAAATTTTATATTTCATACTTACTGATAGGCAGACTGCAAAAAACAGAACAAACACTTACAGACATTTCTCATATTTGACACAGGTATCCATTTGATTACTTGAAGAGGCAGATAATTATGCAAGCACTGCCTCATATCCTTCCCCAACTGCATACTTCCTATCAGCTCCACCTCCACTGAGATCCATCTCAAGAGTAAGACCATTCACGGGTTTTCCCCCACCCACTGCTTTAAAAGCCTTGTGGTTTTTAAGTACTTTTCTTCTCCTAACATTGCTTGCCTTCTGATGGTCCTGATATTGCTCTTCAATGCTTGGCCTTGAACCCGCAATACAAGCCTTTCCCCTTCCAAAATACTGCTTCTGCTACAAATCAGTGACCTCTACACCCCATAGACAGAATCCATGGTGGCTGTGGGCACCCACTTGGGATCCCCCATATAAATGGCTCAGCAGCTATCCCAGCCACCCCAAGCTCTTATCAATATTTGGCGCTGCACCATTTTCATGTCACAGTAAGGAGAGGGGCAGGGAGCATCTTTTCTAACACACAGGCTTGGAAATTCACACAGAAACCAGAGACAGCTGCAATAAACTGCTCTGCTGTAAATTACACATGCATTAACACTTTAGCACACATAGATTAGTATTCCTTCACAGGAAATATTTCATACTGTGCAAGAAGTGTTAGAACACTTCCATTCTAAAATGCTAAATTAAAAGTGACAAATTAAGCAAGCAAGAAACGATGTAGGTTCCCCATCCTCCCTAATGCCCAAACTGATCTAGCTAAAATTTTTTAAGAAAACAACTTCTCATATGCTGAAGAGGGACCATATTCTGAAAGCCTTCCTCTTCTCCAAGGGCTCAGCCACCACTCAGCTCCCTGCACCAAAAGCAGATGGCACCCAAGCCACCCTATGGAGAAACTCAACAGGCTTTAGCTCTGCAGGACAGAGACAAAGCCAGCCACTGCCTGGGGCTCCAGGGTGGCCACAGCAGAACACCAAGAATAGGAAAGCATCTCTCCCGCACTCCCAAAGCCTCACTGCAGAAGAGTCTGCTTGCTGTGCCTAACCCAAAACACCAGACTTCAGTGTGGAAAAGTGCCCAGCTCTCACAGGTAAACCCACCGGGAGCAATCAGGCTTTGACATGTACAGGGCAGCACTTTGACAAACAAGCTTTTCTAATTTCAAATTAGGCGACTACTTAATTAGAAAATTAGGTAATTAGCAGATGCTTTTGACCTTAATCTCTTTTTAACAACACTGTTCATCTGTTAAATGAAATGAAATTCATCATCCCACACTGCCTAAAGGTTAATTAACACTTGTGGGCTGTACCCTAAGTGCTGTAGCAAGGTCAGCGTTTAAACGCATGCAATCTCTCAAGAAGCAAGATTAAGAGCCTTCCCATAAAAATGAGAGAGAGACACATCAAAGAAAATAAAGTTAACTCAAAATACCAACCAACTGCTTTTATAGGAAGAATCACCTTTTCAGAGTTCTAACTTGGAAGAGACTATGACCTCCTCCATGCATCTTACTACCTATATGACTTCAATACAGTTTTGAAGGACAACCCTAATTCTGACTTTTAAGCTCAGTCTGACTTCCCACTTGGAACACTCTTCTTTAACCTTATGTCCTTAATGCACAAATCTACAAAAAGATGGCAGCATTAATTGTCACTGATCTGCTCAACAGAATGAATGATAACCACAGTCAGGCTCAGACAAAAGTACTGCTATCCAAAACATCATAAAGCCCAAAGAACTCACAGAGTTCACAGAGAAACACGGGACCATCTGAAACACTGGTTTTCCCGGAGTACTGAGCAAACTCATTTGCATAGACAGGTACCAGCAGCTATGTGGCAGACAAGCAAGTTGGTGTGGAGGCTTGTAAATGGAAAGGGGGGGGAGAGGAAGAAGAGAAAAAGAGAAAAAAAGAGCACTCACAGTAATCTCAGATTCTCCATCGCTCTCTGCACTCCTCCCTCCACCCAGCAGCACTTATTTTTTAACTGCTCTTGTCAGAGTGATGGTGCTAATTCATGCCCAAAGAAATGTCTATATATTTAGAATTTTTTTCAGAATTTAAGCCCCAATTGATACAGCTTACCTCTGATTATCCAAGCTCTATTTATAAAACATAAACTTTTCTAAAACTTTTCTAGTAACACGTGAATAAATCCAAGTTTGCGAAACATTCAATCTTTAAATTGCAACAACACAGGTGAAGTCCAAAATTCCCCATTACTGGCAGCACATCTCCTCTGCTGCAAAGATCTGAATTCAGTAGTACCAACATACTTTCAATCTGACACTTATGGCAATCTTCCAATATCTTAAATATTTGTTGTTTATTTGAGCAACTAACTTAACTGGGTTTTTGTTTGTGGTATGCCTTTAACAAGTACGTTTTTGCCCTAGAGGAAAGAAGTTTCTACTCTAAGATTGCTATATTCTCATTCTAGAGTACCATTTCAGCAGCAAAACAGAAAAGCACTGAAATCATTAAGTGAGATAACATCAGGCAAAGCAAAATAGCCTCTTCTTTTATGGATACATTTTATCTTGTACCATGCAATGTTTACTTACAAAACTCTACTCATCTCAAATCCTGGCACACAAATTAATAATCTCTAGTTTTTGTTATCTAGAAATCAAGTTAGACATTATCCCTGTAAATAAGTGTTGGAACGTTTCTTAAATTTTTGTACTGGCTGCTTCATTGTGCTGTGCATTTCTTTCCCCCAGGACTCATAAGTATCTAATTTGTAACATCAAAAATACCACTGCACAAACCGTTTCTTTGATCTCATTCTGCGCTATTCTAAGCTAATCTATCATAAGTGCCACTATGCAAAACTCTATCAAGAAAAATAGAAACCTGGCCTGTAGTATTAATTTCCTTTCCCAAAGAAATACGGACCTCCTTCTCCCAAAACACTCATCTACCCTGCAGGGAAAGCCTTCCCTTTCAGCACTGCTGGAAAAAGCAGGAGCTGAGCATTTTTGTGCTCAGCAGAAAGGTGCTTACCCCAGAGCAGGGGAGGCACCAGCGCTGGCATACACAGTGCTATTTCATGGCTCTTATCGCGCCAAGTCATAGGACACGGCGATTTCAGATAAAGGGAAAACCTGTTTTGAAACAGACTCACCAACTCACTGCCTTATCTTAGTTTTCTGGTATTTCAGGTATAGGAATTCCTTCCACTTACTCACAGCCCTATGTGGCTGCTGCTTTATTACCTCTCCATGCCAGAGCCCATTCACGAAAATGTCAACTGTGAACTTCACTCCAACAAGCTAAAGTGACAAGAATTACTGTCCCTCTTTGTATCTTCTTATCCAAAACCTAAGGATGACAATCTGCTGCCTCCCTCGAAAAATAATAGCCTTTAAGAGACAAGCCTTCTGGTGGAAGCTTTCATTCCAGTACTCCAGGTGGGAGTATTCATTCTGCTGCAGCAGGACAGGAGCACCCGGTTGTGCTTCTAAGGCCGTCATGCTTCATCCACCGTCCTGGGCAGCATCTCCTGCAGAAGGCACCCCTTATCCCAGCCTTGCAATACAAATGCTACCCTCCCTGCTGCAGGGGATACCATCTCACAGCTATTCTACCTCTCCTCTGTCTTGTAAGCAAGAACAGATGCAAGGCTTGGTTTTGATGTTTTTAAAAATCCACTGTTTCTTAGGATTGCGAGTCTAAAGCTCTCTAATCACAAACTTGATCCAACACAGCACTTGCAACAGCAGCAATCAAAATCCTGCTTTTGTTTACCTCCACCGAGAAGCTTCCACAGCTTCTGTGACTGCTTGCAGCTTTGGTATTAGAGGAAAATCTCTAAAACGGCTCCTATTTACTCCAAGTGGAACCAAATCCACTTCAGTTTGGTTTGGTTGGGGTTTTTTTGCATAGAAAAGAACTAACCCATCTCCATAAAGATGAGTCATACTATAGACAGTCATACTATAGACACAGCTAAGCTATTTGCTTGATTTCAAGGATAGAGCACCTGGCTCCCACACAGCCAACCTGGAAGGTGGTATCTACAACTACTCATCACACATTAGTCACAGTCTCCAATTCGGTTACTACACAGGAGGAATTAGTGAGAAATAAATGGAGTATCTGCGCACTGTGTGTCAGAGAAAACACAAGCCAGAGAGCAGTAATAAGTATCTATGCTGGTGAAAGTCAACAGCCACACTCAAAAAGGGGGACTGAGTATAAGTACAATTAAATTGACTGGTTTTTTAGCCAGGGTCTTTTTGTTTTGTTATGTTAGCAGTTAAACAGCCCTGGTGAAGTAACAGCTGTAAACAAGGTGTGGGTGGAAAGCATTGCTCACACCTTTCCTGCTGCTGTGGCTGCTGCTGCCTGACAGGAGACTGACTGTCCTGCAACACACTGCTTCTCAAGAGCCGTAGAAAAATCAGTATTAACATTTGTTATTTTGCAAAGATAGTCTTTTAGACAATTCAGACTGCAGACCTGTCACCAAGTGCTGTCGCACTCTCCTTAGCACGGACACTATCAACAAGTTCCCACAAATGCCCTATAAACGAATGAGGTAATTGTGAAATGAAACAGATTTAATTCATGACAGGGAAGAACTCTTGAACAGCATGGCAGACATCTCTATGTGTCACTGCACATATATTTTATAAAGCTGCAGTTAGGCTGCTTCTGCAGAAATGAATACATAAAACTGAAGCCAGTTTCAAACATAATTTCAGTTGCTAATCCTGGCACTATTACACCTAAAATGCAAAACTCTTCAGAAAAGGGAATAATTAAGTCTCACCTTTATTTAGGCCAAACCACAAAGCAGATTTCAGAACTGAAGTAAAGCAAGCACAAACACTGGCTAACAGTGTTACATGATGCTACAACTTCCCAGAGAAAAATCAATCACTGAACAGAACACTTTGGTTGGCATAGGCAGGCTAAGACCTTCTAAAATTTCACCTTGAAGGTATTTTATGTAGAAGTCCTACACAAAATTGAACTATCACAGTCACTGTTGATAAATCACACGCATGTGTGCATGGAATTTGCTTAGCAAGAAAAATGCCTTTCCATAAGGATGCTTTTTCCTTTCTTCTCAAAGGACTTGTAGGAAAGCACACTTCTCTGTGGAATGTTTGCCAAATTTTGAACACTGAAAAGGGATATATCTATCAAAGTTGCTTAAATACATCACATTTTGTATCATAAACAGATTACTTATCTGATCTTCCTATAGATGGGGTCTCTGAAGCATAAAAAATCTTCAGGTTTCTTTTCCTACTATTTGCTACAAAGTAACAGTTTTAGGTAAAAAACCATAGCCCTGCAAATAGCAAGAGTGACTGATCATGGATATGCCCAGTATTACAAATACTGCGAGTGCTACTCCT
Source organism: Motacilla alba alba (assembly GCF_015832195.1). Taxonomy (NCBI): domain Eukaryota; kingdom Metazoa; phylum Chordata; class Aves; order Passeriformes; family Motacillidae; genus Motacilla; species Motacilla alba. The sequence goes on from NC_052018.1 coordinate 89,917,480, forward strand.
GTCAAATACTTGACAGGAAAACAAAACTTGAATATGGTTGGGACTAAGTGACACCAGTGTGTCTAATTACAAGTAAGTTGCATTTTCCTCCATTTAATTCCTTCTTCCTCAAAATTAAGGCATTAATCAATCAAGAACTGATAACAGTCCAAGCCACCTCAGAAAGAGGAATTTTTATTTGCTAAAGAACACAATTTATAAAAAAAAAAAAGGCAGGTTTTTCTGCAAAAGTACATGAGCACCAACACAACCACAGAGCCTCTGAATTGCCATTCAACCCGCCACTGCCACATCAGCTGTCAGTCCCTTGCAGATCCATGCCAAAGCTCTTTGGTTATCACTGGGTAACACTTCCAGCTTTTTGTTCATCAGTAACAGCTATGCTAGGTTAGGCCTGCCTGAACCCACAGAAATAAAGTTTACAGATTTTTTACTAATACACTCCAACTCATAGTGAAAAGTACTCTGGAAAAAGCTACATATTGTAGGTCTCCAGTGTTTGCAATTCAGTTTCATTCTCTTTTTTAAACCCTGGAGATTTGTATTTGTTTGATAACTGTGCGGGGAACAATCTAAAGCCAAAAAGATAATAGTTACTCTGAAAGCAGCTATTATCTTAAACCGCTGAATTATCTAGTTTATTCCACTAATGCTTATGTTTTAGGACTGATTAATTCCACATACACTTACTAAGCATTAGCTATGCTAATTCAGCTATTTATACATAAAAAATAACCATCCAGGAGGATACTATTTCCACATAATACTGCCAACCAAAATAACAGGATCCTTCATGCATGAAAAATATTCCTCCCACCACAACAGAATACACAAACAGGAACAAAATTATTGTATAACTTTTCAGCATCTTCTAACCTTTCCCATAATCTTATTTGATTACTTTTATTTTAATAAAATATGGTGTTTTGGGCTGCAACATAGGGTATGGCCAAATAAATGAGCAGGGAGCGAGCCCAAGAGAGAGTTAACAGAATCTCAGCTTCCATGCTGCAACTGCTCAAGCACACTGCTCTTACTCAAGACTAAATGCCAGCTTGTTTAACCTACTAATCCACATTTACTAACCTACTGTGTCAACATGCTCCAAGTCTCTGCCTTCACTTAGCCCTCTGCAACTCCCGTGCAAGCCCACACTCTAACTAGGTGTGACCGTTCTTGCAGCCTGTGAGTTGCACAGGACAAAGTTCTCATGCCAGAGCGCTCCATGACACGCAACATTTATATCTGGGGGAGGTGGGGAACACTTCCCAGAAAGGTGGAGAGGACAAGTGACCCTGCCACAGCAGGACCAGGAGCACAGCTCTGCCTCTACTGAATAAAATTCCAACAAAACAGTTAGATTGTACAGTTAGATCGTTTATAGTAGAGAGTGATATTTTTTAAAGTTTGAACTACACCCTTTAAAGAAAAAAAGTTTGTCAATGTTTTTTTTCTTCTCAGCAGTTTTTCATTTCATTACCTAAAGGTTTCATTCACGCCTAAAGGTTTCCTTGATTGCAAAAATGCATAGAATATTGTAAAGATGGGCAATTAGAATATTTCTTCAGTGGAAACCATTAGATGTTTTCTTCAGTTCAATGTTGTTCATAAATAATCATTCAATACTCTGAAGCTGAAAGCAAGCAGAAACACTGGAAGACACTGAATTTATTTCCATACATTAGGAACAAATCAAAAGTCAAAACAACAAATTGTTCTAATTTTAATATTGATTCAGTCTATAGTACTACTGTCTTGGGCATGGTTTCACTTACTCTTAAGCCAGTCAAACTGTGGGCTGCTGCTAAAAGGGGTGATCTTCCTTGAAGGAGCAGGCTGCTTTTTCTGCCCCAGTATCTGCTTCAGGACATAGTTTTTGGTGGCTACCTGATAGGAAACTTTTTTCATCCCCAGTTAGTCTTCAGTTGGGTCAGCTCACTGGCCAGCTCCTGCCAAACCCCCGCCCAACAGCACTCAGGGTCACTCTGCCACCACACACACAACATAACCCCAGCACAGAAACTGCACACCATCAATGCAGACCACTCAAGGTGACACTGGCAGCTCTGATTTTTTTACCTCTATCATCTAAGAAAAGCAATCTCAAAAAATACCCTAATGCTCAAGACATTGTGGGATTTATTTATCAAATAAGTCAAATCATGCAAAAACCTGAAGGGTCAACTCAAACCAGGTTCTCATGGAAGTGAACATTCCCTTTGATGCATTTCACAGGTATCAGAAATAAGACTGTGGATATTACCATAGTTTTAAATGCTTCTGAAGAGCTTCACAGCCAAACAAGGCAAATGCCAACAAATTCACACATTTTTTAGAACATACAAAGAACAAAAAAGGTGCTGGAAGAGTAGAGCAAAGCAAGAAGACGTGTCTAAATCCTGTTTTTAAGGGCATCTTCCCGTCACACAATAAAGAGCTGTGACTAATGGCTGTCATGTCTGGTTATTCCTTCTTCCCTGCTCACAGGGCCTGCAGGAGCTGCATGTCCAGCACTTTTCCTGCATTTCTTTGCTAGTTCTGCTCTCAAAGCTGCTCTGGCTCCGGGCAGAAGGAGCATGCTGAAGAAGCATGCTGCAAGAGGGAAGTTTCCAATGCCACCTCTTTCCTGCTGAACTTACTTCTCCGTGTCAAGCAGAGGTGTGATGTAGGATTCATAAAGATACTTTTTAAATCTGAGAATTACTCAAAATTTGAGAGCAAAGACTTGCTGCTGAGAAAGCGCTTGCAGTCAGAACCTTTCTAGCTGACCTTTAATGACAAGTTTGCTGCGTCAACTCCACCTCTGACATTTCACCAATCCCAATACTTCAGCAACTTCCAAGTGTGGCTTGCAGTTACTTCAACTTGCAATTACTTTCTGCAACTGCTAAAAAACACTAACCATTACCTTGCACAAGTCACTATTATCCCCTCAACCCCCTTCTGATGACTAATACATGTTCCTAGAACTACTTGGAGCCAGCTAGAGATCTTAACTGGCAAAACAGAAAAAAAGTTACCTGAAAATGATACTACAGTTTTAAAAGGTAACTATGAAGTTAAAGAAAGGAGACTTCTATTGAGGCACGGTACTGGACTTCTAAATAGGGTGAGATAAAACCCCCTCCCGACCTCTACAGTATTTGACATTTTATATTGTGTTCACATAGCACTGCAAGCATTAGAAAGAAAAAGGCTCTTGTAACACCCAAATACTTACAGCACAGTCCCTTATGTCAGATACTACTTCAAATTAAATACTTTTGCTCCAGCACCTGTGCAGGGAAGCACAGCAGCAGGAACAGCAGTATGTGCCAGCCACCGTCACTGCCTGCCAGCGAGGCAGGTGGCAAAGCCACTGCCAGTCGAGGTGCCCTCCACAGCACAGTGACAGCCCCTTGCCAGAGTCCAAGGCAGACTCAGTGTCACCCCGGGGAGGCAGACTCAGTGTCACCCCCGGAGAAACCCTCCAGAGCCACAGACAGAACCCCACCTTTGCCATCAATGTCTCCAGCAACTGGCCAACCCCACTGTGAAAAAACCCTAAGCAAACTCTCTACTAGTTCTAACACAAAAGACAAATGCATACAAATCAAGAGTCTAAAAGCAATCAAGCTTAAAAAGACAAGGATGTTGGAGTTTGTTTTTTTTCCCCTTGTACAAATACCAATTTCAATGCCAAGTGCCACTGCAGGCGAATATTTAATCTAAAAGCATGCCAACTGAAGATTTGTTTGCAGGTAAATATTCTCCTTAGTCAAACTGAAATTTTCTATCCTGATCTGTATTGTCCGAGATAAATTCCAGCACATATCCCAGCTGATAGCTATGCTCTTCCTAAGGGACATGTCTTTGCCTTAGCTTTAATTATAAAAGGCTAATTAGAAAAAAAAAAAAAATCTTTCCTACTGACACCAGACAGGCTTTTTAAAAATCTGATTAAGCTGCCTATCAGCACTTGTACCCTATATAGTAAAAGGAAAGTTCTTTACTGCTGAATTAGGAATTAATTTTTAGCTTTAGCAAGAAACAGGCAATGAGAGGTATGTACAATGACACCTGTGCACAAAACAAATCACAGTTAAATGTAGTGAAGCTCCTATGGAAAAGTATTTCACTATAGGATACTAAAAAAAAAAATAATTAAATTATGTGCAAAACCCTCACCTGAAATACTCTACTTCTAGTATAAAGCCTTAAGCTCCATTAAATAAAGCAAGAATGAGCATGTCCAGACCAACAAAAAGAAGAAAAAAAATACTTTCTATAACTTAATCTCAGGCATTTCCATACTTGTTACCAGTGCAAATTTGCTAAAAGCCCTCAAGGCTGAAGTTAGAATTTTCACAGGAACAAAGCACTTGTCGATTCTCCATCATACCAGTTTCTTATCACTCTAACTTTACACACAACTCAACATACAGTCATTGGAAAACCTGATACAAAGGCATATTAGGTTTAACCGTACAAGTGGGAATAAAGTTTTAAATCAACAAAACACACTACCCTGCTAAGAATATCCAAAGCCACATTTTCTTTTAATTAAAAATGCCAACTCTTATCCAGCAAAATGCTCAATAAAATCTTTATCAAGATTTTAGAAAAAATAATTTCCAAAGACACAGAAAAAAATTAAAACAGAACATATGCATTCAGAAAATAATGCATTTCTTGCATCTTATTTTGTTGGATTTCCATACAAACCTCAAAGACAAGTCCATAATGTCCTACTCACTTTGGAACTTCAAAATACGCCTCAAGCTGAAGTTTGAGACACTGTTACATTTTGTACAGACAATCACAGAAACTCCTGTTAAAAGCCATTAAAGTCAGTGGAAATGTTGGTCACATAAACCTCTACATATTGGTAACAAAGCCCCAAGCTATAGCCATAAAAATTGCTGTCCTTTTGAATTTTGTTCTGAAGACAAACAGCTAAACATTAGCTTTTCTTCTCTACAGTAAAAATCCTTGCAAGCCTGTAAAAAAATCACACAGAGCACTTAAAATACTAACATTTCCAATTTACCCTCCCCTCTTTCTTGAGGGTTGCAACATCTTGAATTCTAAACCAAATGCTTTGAATTCTGAAGCTGATGAAGTTCAGCGCACATTGCTCACTTTAACAAAGTACACCACAGCAAGGTCATTCCTTTCTTCCACTAAATGCCCATAGAAATCTACGCATTAAGCACTTGCTTGGGTTTTTTTTTAAGAAAACTTTTTCTTGGACCATTGTATTTTCGGTAAGTTTCACAAGCAAGATGCTACGTTTGTATCCAAATTGCACGGCATGAATCAGCAAACAAAGAACGGGCGCTCGCTGATGTCTGTTTCATTCGCAGTAAAACACTTCCACTCGGTGTACAAGAGGAACACGCTTTACCTCTGACAGGATTTCTTGGTTAGGGTTATTTGGTTGGTTGGTCTTTTGCAGACTATATAGTTTTGGTAGCTACAGTCAAAACGCTCCATTAGTTACTAATTCGCACTCAAGAGAGGCTGTTTTGAGAGCAGCTGTGTAAAGAAAGGAAATACGAACGGAAATATTTCATTTTTACTATGACACTGGTAAAAACAAAGGGAGAAGAGGAAAAAGCCCTTAGTTCCGAAGGGCATGTACAGGTTCCTCAGACAGAGAAGGCTGCAGCAGGCGCAGTTCTGCTCTCCCCACGCTGAACGAGCCTTTACTGCCGCCTGCCTGAGGCCCCGCCAGTCCCGCCGGGGCTCCCTCCGGCTCTTCCCTCGGAGAGCGTCAAACCGAGCGGTCCAAAGGAAAGGCTGGACACGCCGGAGCCGCCCTTCCACGAGGGCTGCGGAAGGTCCCTCGCACCGAACTCTTCCCTGTCCCAGCCCCGGGCCGAAGGCACGCATCCGCGCTGCTCCGCGCCTCCTGTCCAGCCAGCATTAGCTTCGTCTTTATCGCCCCGTCGCCTCCTCCGCTACCCGCACGCGTCCCGATTTTATTTACTTGTCCTTCTTTTGTCAATTTGCTGGCGGTGCGGATGCCGCACGGCGAGGAGCCACTCAGCCCTGGGGCAGGCACACCTTGCGGGCTGCTGACGGGGGCGCGGAGCCACTCTCACACCTCGCAGGGCAGAGCCTACCCGGGGCTGACAGGCTTCTCTTTCTCCCCTGCAGGCATGGGAAACGCGGAGCGCAGAGCTCTGGGGATCCCCCCGAGCGAGCCCCCCCGGCGCGGTACTTTACCCGTGCAGAAGGCGGCGAGCGCCGAGGGGTCGCAGGCTGCGGCCAGGCAGGACAAGCCTTCCTCCATCCCCCCGGCCGCCAGCGCCGCCGAGCCGGCCCCGCCGCGCCTCAGCGAGAGCTCCCGCGCCCCGACCCGGCCGGCGGGCACCCAGCACACGTTCCCGGGCCACCGAGCCCTGCTGGTCCCGCCGCCCGTGCCCCTGCCCCGGAGCGAGCGCGGGAGGCGGGGGCGGGCCGGGCCGGGGCCCGGGGAGGGGCCGCCCGCAGGCGGGGGCCACACGCTCGCTGCGGCACCGGCCGGGGGCCGCGGCCCCCCTGGGCCTGCTCGGCAGGGAAGCGGAGCCCGCCGAGCTGCTCCCGAGCGGGAAAGCGGCGGCTGCTCGCACACGGGCACGGTCCTGCACCCTCCCCACCGGGAACCGCAGCAATCGGAACCGACACGCCCGCACGGTGCCACCGCGCCGCACGGGCTCACGGCCGGGGGCACAGCGCCGCACGGACCATCAACAGCCCACAGGCATCCGCCTGTCCGCGCTAGGGCATAAAGAACCACCCGCCCTGACTAACGACAATACCCTCCCTCGGCAGATGCAGATAAACCATTATTGTTTCAAAGCATGTCTGTCAGAAACGGCACACATCCATCCCTCTATCGTCAGCCACAGCGCGACATGACGAGTGACAGGAGCAGTGACACGGGGAGTTCACACGGGGGGGAAGAAGGGGGCAGCAGTTCGCTCAGTATTATATTGGAATATTTTTCACATGACATCGTTTCGAGATGAAAAAGCAATGACATCACTGGCAATATACTCATATCCATTATATGAAAACTAAGCAAAATATCATGGCTTAAAAGCAGCAGCTTTGCAAAGCTATCATTCTGTTCAGCAGAAGGGAACTCGTATTACAAATGCATTACAATCTATTTAATGTGATCATGATTTTGTCTGTCTTGCAAGACGAAGCACAGCCAGATGAGAACTAATGAATGCAACATGTGTTCATTCTTTTGGTAGCCGTGCCTGAAGCCAATTGGCAGAACGACTACAGCAAGATAAATGTCAAAACAAAACTATTTGTGAATATTGTACTGCATGTATTTTGACTCTTCTATCATACTTGAAATAGTTTATTATTTTCGAGATTTGCAAGCATATTAAATAACTCTGGATTAAAGTTTAAATTTCCAGACAACAGTGGGATAGTAAAAAAAAAAAAAGGGGGGTGGGGGGAGAAGTCTGTGTCTCCATTCAAAAAACAAGGAGGGGCAGCACTTTTTTTACACCATCAGAAAAGGTTGATGATATGTTCTTAAGAACACATATAATTAGGACAGCACACAATTGGTTTTGTGTGTTTTCCCCAGGATTAACAATCTACATAACTACAGTAGTGTATTTCTTCTCCAGCAGCTCCTGATCGACTGGAGGAATCGACCTCTGCAGTGATCTAAAAAAAGAGATGGCAGTCAGCTGAACACAGCTCTGCAGCATGAAGTCAGCCAGACAACTACTGTGATTAATACAAGGGGAAAGGACTAGGAAACTGCCTGGTGGAAGATGATAAAGCCTAAAAGGCAAGGGCACACAATTAAGGACCCTAACAAAGCCATGGGCCTCAACACACCGCTGTGGCACTGGGATTGACCAAGAGCCCATGTTCCCAACTTGTCCCAACCCCTATGTTGCATCAAGTCATTAAACAATCTTAACTGCAAGATGAAACACCGTGTCTTGGGTGGGTTGGGCAGACAGAATAATTTAACACACAAACTTTGGTAGCCTTTGAAACTCAATATGCTTCCCAATACAACTATGAAGCCTTGGAAGAAATGACAGGCAGAATGCCCCATGAGACCAGACATTGCATGTACTGGTTAGATCACTGCCAAGAGCAGAAAGAGGCTTGATTGCAATCTTAAGTGGACATTAGTGCTCTGACCAATGACACATTACATGCCACTGGCAAGAAGCATCCACTGTAGTTCACACCAATACATTCCTTAAAATATATCAATTTTGAAGTAAAGCACATCACATAAAAAAAATAGGCTCTCTTACTGGAAAACGAGTACAAAACACTGCTGTTTCTGGGTATCTTGAAGAGAGTTCAGTGTCTGCTCCATCAAAAGCATACAGGATGAGGCAGAAGGAACCAAAGCAAATGTCAGAGCACCTTTGGGATGATCCTCAGTATTCTAACTTTTGAAACAAGATTTCAGAAGGCCCAGTGTATACAGCTCACCCTGAAAATGGCAGGACTCCCAACCCACTCATCTCCTGTTCCCTGCTCAGCTGAAGACTTCATCAAAACTCCTCAAGTTGCCTCATGACAACAGTACCTTCTCATTAGGATTTTTCACTCTTCTATCTCTGGCCCTTCTACCATACCTGTCCTTCCAAGCCACCTATCTTCAACAGCTGTCTATCTCTACACTTCTCAAGCCTGAGCACCATCTCAGGTCCCTCTTCCCTGTTGTTACTTATGAATAGTGGGTGATGAGGAAGTGCTCTTTGTAAGTATTTTAGATAGGCACAAATAATGAAAAAAACCCAACTCAAAATACGGCGCATACCAAAATAAAACACATACACAATGTAAGTCTTTGCTTAGGAAAAAACTCACAGATTATTAGCATTGCTACACCATGAAAAAAAAAACCTAACAAAAACTCTTTAATCTAAAAAAAAAAAAAAAAAAAAAAAAAAAGCCTGTTCAAGACCACAAATGGAGCTCTGCACATTGCACAAGTACAGATTAGTTCATTGCTTGTTTATCCCAAACATACAGGTATTTAGGAACACCACACATCTGGCATTGTTCAGAACAGTGAATGTCTCAAAGACTGCAGCAGCACCAGTTTATGACTGAACAAAAGGAATCCTTTTAGACATACTTCAGATTTTCAGGAGTCAAAACACACTCGAATGTGCCTTTTCTTCAGAGAAGGGAGCAAATGGCTTCTCCAGCTTTTGAAGACAGCCATAGGAAGGCATGAATTCTTCAGAGTCACCACTTCCATGTGAAGAGGAGGACAAAGCAGGTCCCTGTGGGTCCATACTTGAAAAATTACCTTCCAGTCACCCAGAGCTAACTGAGGAAACCAGAGAGGTGCCCCCACCAAAGTCACCATGTCCCCAGCTGCAGAACAGACACTTGTACCCAGGACATCTTTAGTACCTAAAGAGAAAAAAAAAACAAAAAAAAAAACAGAGAGAAAGGAAGACTACCTATTGAGCTTCCTTAATGTCCCTCAGATTTAGGAGATTTCAGATCCAAGAGCTGCTCCATGAGGCAATCACAGTGTTATATTCCATCCAGAAGATTACTGGAAACTCTCCCTATCTACCTTCTATTCATAAAACCTGTAATAGCACCTAAACATCACAAAGTGGTAACTGTAGTGACAATAGTTTAATGCCTGTCTTGCTGCTGAACTGCAAGAGGGCAGCACTAGTTAATTTTGTTTCTCCATCTGTATGAAATTAGTATGTTTCCACTAGCAAATGATCCTTCAATTACTTTGCTTTCTTCTTTCTGAAAAGAAACTGCAGCAATGTCTCAGTTGGCAATTAACCTCACTGCCAAACAGTATCACCCTTCAGCAGCTGCCTTCACTAGCTTTACCCCACAGAAAAGACAGAATAAAAGTAATTTCTTTAATAACCACCCAATTCCCAATTTTAATGCTTTGTCTTTGGGAGGAAAAAGTTTCTTTCAGTTTGTTTTTAAACCCACGCTATATCTGTTATCACCCAGCAAGCACAACAGACCAAAACCATATCATCAGATGAGACAAAGTAATTAAATAGTTTTACAAGACACACTTTGGTTAAGGATGCTCATTGCATCAAGCCTGTTTCCAGCAGTACTTGTGAGGTGTTCAGAGGCTGGTTAGTGAGCTAAAAAGGACAAGGATGATCTAGCAGGATCCAGAGATCCCACTAACACCTGTGGGAAGTGGCAGCCTCTGCTCGCTCCTCTTTCACTCCAGGCACTGTAATAAACCCTAATAAGGTTCCACTCTCTGAAGCATTAATTCCAAGAGTGATGAAAAGCAGGACCTTTGACTAGGATTAAGGTCACTTAGAGTTGGCATACAGCAGCATTACTGCTAAAATAAGCATCCCTGCCCTTCTCCTGCATCCTTCCCATTCTCACCCTGTTCCTGCCAACGCAGATCGCGGGGCTGCACAAGGAAGCACACCAGGACACTGAACAGCATGAAACTTTACTCATCAACATAAAAACAGGGAAACTCACCAGTCACATGGTGTATGGCACAATGAGCCATGCTGCAGCAGCAGGGAGGTGGCAGCACCCTCTGGAAAGAGTGGTGGGAATAGTGTCTGTCAACAGCAGCTCTGCCCGTGGATGACTTAAGGAGATTGTGAAACAGCTACATTTGTAAATCGCATTTCATTGCCAGAAACCCAAGCAAAATAAGAACTGATACAGAAGAGAGTGAAATCCCCAGGCACACAGTTCGAGGGCAGGATGCAGCAGAGAGCACACAGCAGTGCCTGAGGCCCTTCCCTTATCACTCCCTTCTAGACTAAACTGAGCTCCTTTCATCCTATGGCATTTTTCTCAAATGAGTACGCAGAAAACACAAGAAACGAGAGGTGTACATTGTATCCTAAAAATTGTCCTGAGGCTGTCCTCCACAACTAAACCATACGCAGCTTTAAACTAAATCATACTAAACCTAGGTCAACTAGTCTAGGAGAGTGACCTGAATGGGAAAATTTATTTTATATTTTTTATCCAAAAACACATTGCCTAATTTGAAAAAGAAAACCTGCAAACAATACAGAGCTCTCCAAACGCAAATGCGTATTTTAAGAATAACCACAGGAATGCCTATTTTTGTCAGGGGGTTTGCTGCCGCAGCAGCTGTACCAGCACGACGGAGGTGGCAGCAGGCTGATGTGGAGTGTAGGAAGGGTGGCAATGTGTAAGGCTGGTATTTCCCTGAGCACACCACCAAACCACAGCTGTAGCATGCCTTCCGCTGTGTGCCTGGAGCACTTGCACAGCAGACTGCCTGCAGCTGCCTTCCTGCCTATCCAGTAGGCAAGATGAAAAAGTGTTAAATCTAAAACACAGGCACAAAAAGGTTTTCCTCCTGAAAATTCGTGTTAGGCATAAGTTCCAGACTACAGTTCAGACCACATAACCTAGGTGGTGGCCTGTGAAAATGTGCAACCCTGTCCATGAGGAAACAAAGAGTCTGAAGAGTGGCATCCTTGTTAGATACAGTCTGTATCTGTGTGGAGATAATCACAGTTTCATCTCTGGTCAAGAGCTGAGCTTCAAATGCATAAGATTTGCATAAGTGGTATTTTTAAAAAGTACAGGTAAATTGCACAAGGTTGTTCAGTATGACTCATTTCCATTCTCTGAAAGTGATCAGCAAAAGTTTGATTAATAATAACAACTAATTGGTGGTCTTACTTACATCAAACCTATGGTTATGGACTAGCTATGGGGAAATGACTGCTGTCTAATTATTTAGCTTATGCCAACAGAAAGATACATATTGCTTCTGCCATGTAGAATTGGAAAAACAGCAGTGCAGAGTGCATCTACAAACTGTTTTCCAATAAAGCACTTACAAAATAAAATACCTACTTCTAGAAATATGACACTGCTTAAGAGTTGTGTATCCTTTCAGAAAATGATTAAATGTCATTCTTGCATGTCAAAACATCTCCAGTAGCTGGCTGCTTCCATTAACATGTTGCTGCAATGGTGACTATTCTTCATGCTTTTAAAAGTAGTTAAAGATAAACTAGGAGTTAAAAACCCAAGATAATTTGAAAGAGCACACTATTTATGACAGAGACCAACAAGTTTCTCGTTTATTATCCACTCTGAAGAGCTGAGAAGGTAGAAAAGCCTTTATGAAGAAACCTCCATCAAAAAGCACAATCCTTCCCACAAAACTAGTTCTGATTAAGGATGCCCAGCACAGGACTTGTGGATGCACAGAGGGCTTGCACCATGGGTGACCAGCTCAGCTGTGCTCTGGGGTGACATGTGACTGCACTGCCATCACCCCACCCCAAAGGGTGGCTCAGACATATGGCAAGCCACGTAGATGAGGGACAAACATCACAGGTGACAGTCTGGCCTTCATCTACATCGACAGGAATAGCTTTTGACTTCCAGATTTCTGCATAGCCAGCATAACCCAAATCTTCCACCTGAGGGGTGGGGTGATAACGTCCATTTGTGATCATGCAGCAGAAACACAGCATCTCTTATTTAAATGTTACCTAGTATATGCAAATGTGAAGTAGGTGTCAGACTTCAAGCTATTAACTCCACTTCAGAGTCTGACCTTATCAAAAGATCATTTACAGCTACACAGTTTTGACATATTATATATAGCAGCTGTACAGTCCATAAATTAATTACCCTTCTGATGGCACAGACTACCAAAGAAAGTGGTTTAAAGGGAATTGTAGAAACAGCTTTATATCCATGTCATTTCTTTAAATTTAGTTGACAACAAAATTTTTGTACTCTTAAGGAAAATGGGTCACATTAATACACATCATGTTTTATTTACAAATGTAGGATTGAACTATTGTGAAATCTCCAGGCAGAGTTTACAACCTATGCTGGTGGAAAAACATACAAGATACACATTTGTGTTTTTTCAAAAAGGCAAGTGTGGAAATTCCTGTTTACATCTCTTGCTTTTCAGTTGAGTTCTCAGTATCCTAAAACTTGGGGAATATAAAATGCGAAGAACAAGCCATACTATTTCCACGAATTGCTTAATAAAAAATTGTCTTTAGAAGAAGTCACACTGATCCACACACAGAAGTCAAAAGAGACCTTTCAACTAAGTTAAAAATAAAATCTGCCAGACTAGAAGTCATGCTTACTTGAAAGTCTGAGTAACAGTACGGACATCAACACATGGACATTTTTTCTTCCTGTAGGAATAGCAGTAGTACAAAAATCCTGGCACAAGTTACACTTTTGCCAGCCTCTCTCTCTGGAGAGTAACCAAAGGACAGTAAGAGACAAGAGTAATGGCACTCCACCATTTTAACTGGTAGCTCTTTCACAAGAGTTGAAACCAAGGTCAACTCTTGACTACAGAAGTGCATTGGTATTGCCAGAAAATAAACATTCAGTAGGTCAGAAAAAATAATTTCTTCCTCTGGATCACCAATCTTGTTATGACAGCTAAAGGTCAAAGCAAGGAGCAAACAGGATAATTTCAAAGAGGGAGAAAGAGAGAGAAGGAACTGTGATGTGCAGTAGAGGTCTGAGGGAAGTGACAGACTGAACAGCTGTGCCAAGACAAGGACACACCATTCTACAGGGGAAAAACATCACACAACAAAAAATAGAGAAGGTCCTTGACTTTAAGAAATGTAGTTTTCAAGAATCCAGCTTACCAAAGATTCAGAGACTGACTAAAGGTCAGAGGAGCAGCAGGAGTTTGACAGTATCATATTACCTAAGAGGCATTTCCACACACTGTGGAACCACCAGCCCCAAGAGGTGGGGATGGTTACGGCAACATATGATCAGGCTCATTATGTCCTTACTTCACCACGAGAAACTCCTGTACTCCAGATCTGCCTGGTTACCATCAAGTAATAAGAGCTGAAAAACAAGAGAACACTCCAGAACACACTGAAATCACAAGTTTAAAAGGCATTTAATTGAGCCTCAAATGAAGAGTTTACCCATCTGTTCCTTGAGAAGGATAAAGTTCATGAGCTAAATGAATATAATACATGGGGTGATAGGGCAACAGTTAAAAGCAACTTCTTTGCTAGCAAAAGACACAACGGTATTGAGTGCTCTAAGCTCCCAGCATCACAGGAAAAGGAATAAACTCTATATATTTGCATACAAAGTAAACGAAAATAATAAAAAACCTATTTTCGTGCCCTGACCTTTTTTTTTTAATACAGACTACAGAAGCATTGGTAATTTTTTAAATATGCAACAGCATGAAGGTCACAGTGTTCATCTAACTAGCTGCTAATATGCAGGTTTGCACAATGAATTACAGAATGGTCTGGGTTGGAAGGGACTTCAAAGCCATTTAGTTCCACCCCTGCCATGGGCAGGGACACCTTCCACTAGACCAGGTTTCTCAGAGTTCCATCCACCCCAGCCTAGGACACTTCCAGGGGTAGGACATCCACAGCTTCTCTGGGCAACCTGTGCAAGTGCCTCAGCACCCTCACAGTAAAATATTTCTGTATATTAGAATATAAATCTATACCTACTCTCAATTTGAATCCGTTCCCCCTTGTCCTGTCACTACTGCCTCTTGTAAAAAGTCCCTCTTCATTGTTCCTGTAGGCTCCCTTCGGTTACTGGAAGATTACAATTATGTCACTCCAAAAATTTCTCATTCCCATGCTGAACAATCCCAAATCAACTAGCCTTTCCTCACAGGGGAGTAATGAGCACAAGATTTTTAGGCAGAAACCTGACAAACACCTTTACACATAACTTCTTTTAATCCAAGTTTCGGGGATTGTGTGTGTTTCTTGTTTAACACTAAGTTCTGAACATACAACTTCCATTTGAAATACATACAAGCTACAAAACGGACTGCAAATACTTTCTCTTGTATCAGCTTGTGCTATGTTTAAAGCCCTCCACAAAACCAAATGGAGAATTACAGAACTTGTAAATGCACATGGTTACACAGATTCTAAATTATGGACATAATAAAGCATCATTGCATTTACAGTCTATGATGCTCACTTTAAAAGTTTGGAATACTAGAAAGTGACACCTGGCCTCAAGACAGTCTTGAGATATAAAAGATGTCCTAACCTTAGTAAAGTGATCTAAATTAGTTTTTTAAATCACACACACACCAGAGGTTACATCTGACCATTGAATTATTCAGTCCACCCAAAAAAACACACATTCCTCTTTTTCTATCCTCAGGCCAAAAGAATTCATAGAATGTTCAAGAAGTTTCAGTCAAAACAAGATAAGACAAACAGTAACAGTGATTTATTTATCTGCAAGGCCGAAATCACCACAGAAGCTTATAGGACACTGAGCTCTAGAAAATGTTACAATTTCAGTGTAAGTTTTATTTCGTAGCAATGTTTTTGTCTGCTATCTCTATAAACAGGAAGACTCAGCTATTTCCTTCATCTAACTGCTAGTGACTTAGTATCTTAACAGAGCCCACAGGAAAATCTGCTTGAAAGTAACAAACCTGCAATGCTGGACATTTTATTCTATTTCTCCATGGCCTGTATCTACAGCATCAATATGTGCTGGTTTTTTGTTTGTTTTTGAGGGTTTTTCCAACATAAATGAAGGTTTCTACAGGAAAGCATGCACTACCAAATTATATTGAAAGACATCAGAACAAAAGGAATGGTGTTAAATAGCAATGAGAAGATTGGCTTAAATACCAAGAAAACTCCAGTTCCTGTTTCTGAAGTTTTCTCTAAATGTTGCATGTTTCTTTAGGCATCATTTGAGGATGCAACCCACTGGCAATGTAACAGATTTGAAGCACATTCTTCCCCATCAAATACACAGTTTTTCACTATTCTGTTGAATTGCGCAATATTCTGCCATCCCCTAGGAAAATGAAGTGTAAAATTTTACTACAGTGACCAGGAATTAATGAATTGTTGCAAGTCACTTGTGCACTTTTCCTACACTTGCATAGCTCAGACATTCAACAAATTTACACAGAGACGATTGTATTGCAGAACTAACCCTCAAAACCACCTTGTCGAAGGTCTGTCACCCTGCAAGGTGGCTCACAAGGAGGAAGCTCCTCCCAGCTCCTTTAAAACAAAGTTAAGAGAGAGCAGTTAAGGACTGCAAATGACTATACTTGATATCTTTCAAGGTTTTTCTTGACAGAAGATTTATACCTCAGTGTTTTTCTTTGCTAAGCTCTTGACAGAATTCAAATCACTCGTTTTGTCTCACCACAGGAAAATTACTTGATTTAATGAGTAACTCATTTGATGGGTAATCAGGCAACTGATTTTATCTGCTTCATTGCTATCAAGAGGTCAGCACTACCTTCCATTAAGGCAAATTACAGGTTTTCAAGCATACCTGCAATCAGATGAAATCAAGTTTGTTCTTGCAGCATCCTCAAAGCCCATAGAGGATATGTGCATTGGAGGGACGTGGGGAGAAGTGGAAAGAGGAGAATTAAATTAACCAATAATTTGGAGGAAGCATCTTACTGTTTTCACTGATGAAATCAGATCTATGGCATTAAAAAGGACATGAGAGAACATGGCTTATTTGCATTGTCTCCTTCCTTTTCTCATTTATAAACCAATTGTTACTCTTAGGCAGGATAGAAAGGAACATTGGAAGGAATGTACCAGCAAACAGCAAGCTGAGTTTGTAATCCAACCTTAATCACCCACCTGAAGAGCCACACGAAGTGGTCTGCAATTATGCTACATCTGAGACCACCGAGCAAAGGCGTCAGATGTAAACATCAACATATGATGAGCATTTAGTCTACTTAAAGAAATTATTTTTTAAAAAATAAAAAATAGCATTAATCTATAGTCACAATAATGTTTAAATGTTAAACAGTTGTTTATTTCCATGAAGCCCTCCAGCTCACAAGAACACAACTCAAAGCAATACCTTGGGCTCTCTCTGTACCCCATGCACACATATGTGGTATGGAGCACCTTGATGCAGGTAGGGACAGCAGAGTGGCCTTCCAGCACAGGTCCACTCTCCTGCAGACAGGATGGAGTCAGGCAGTGGCTGTGGGAATGGTGCCGACCATTCCTGAAAACAGGCCAGAGAACACTTGCAGATAACTGCTTGCAAGGTACCACTCTCCACTAAAAGGATTAAGCGTGGAAATAGCACGTACTTGGCACAAACCTCTGAGTCAGGAGTTTGGTTTAGATCATTAGCAAATTAGCAGTTTAAACTGGATTCACTGTTGGAAGATTTCATTTGGTAAGAAAGTTTTAGATCCTACTGCGCAATTTAGCAGGGAGGAGCCTGGCTGGTGGCTGTGCACTGGGAGGAAGGGGGGCACAGCTCTGAACACAGACCACTTCATAAGCGAGGTGAGTGACCAGCTAAAAACCTGGGAGAGGCTCCAGCTTACTGAAAAGGGAACCAGGACTCACCTCCAGACTACTACACTCCATGTATTATGCTCTAATACAATCTAACGTAACATGGCAAATTTTATTTCAACAAGAAAATACAGTAGGTATCCTCATAGATTCAAAAGTCTTTAGAAAAAGAATATTTTATCAAAACACACCCTAATAGCATTTGGACAACCTGAGCTATATTAAATATTAAATGATGCTTTCACTGCTTTATATAAGGCATCATATGTTCCCAGTGACTATCAGAGCTACTTTTGTAAAAAGAATGGCTATTAACATTGTTACTCCATCAGCTAAAAAATTTGCTTTTGCAAATTATTCAAGTAATTTGATTTCCCATACTGTTTTTCTAGGAGAAAAAAAATGTTTAATAAATTCATAAAGATGACAAATCTAGTAGTATGCTGACTTAATTGAACTACAGACAAAATCTACTTTAGATTAGTACTGGATTTGCTTTTGAAATGATCTGCTGTTAAAAGAGAAGGAGTAGCCTCCTATTGAGAGGTAGTGGTGGGAGTTTATTCTACAAGTGCAAAGGTATATTTCAATATTTGGTGTAGCAGGAGGAGAGTGAAGCCTCCCATAGGTGAGTGAGGTCTGCTGGGCAGAGCCACGAGGTAGCAGGATCTGTTCACAGAGATGCAGTTTGAACAGGACAGCCAGACAGGGTCAGGTTAAATTAACTATCTTTGTTTAAACTGTGTTCTGAAGCCAACCTCAGAACCAAACTTACTGGGAAAAGGGCAATGCTTTTGACCTTGTGTCAGTTAATTCAGGATCACTTTCCCTACAGATATGTCTGATTTTCACGCTTTTTCCTTTTGCAACTTTGAAGGCTGCTAAATTTCCAGTTTTGCTAAACAAACACACAAATTCTCTTCCATATACTTCACACCTTCATCAAACATGGCCTTAAAAAAAATCAAACTACTAAAACATTCCCATGAAATCATATCCATTAGCAGTAGAGCAAATGATGTTAAAAAAAACCCAAAACACCCCAAATCAAAAAAACCCACCAACACATCTGGAGCTGTACGAAGCCTCCACTACCAGGAGGTTCAATTCCTGGATATGCATCTCTTGATAATGTTCACTTCACTTTAGCTTACTTGAGAATTCATGACAAAAAATGAACAAAAGCCTCTTATTTTTATGGGCCATATCAATTGTTCCAATGCATGCTGATCCTGCCTTCTACAAACAAAGCCAGGATTTAATTGCACTGGAGCATTAAGCAGAAAGCCTTTAAAACTCTTTTCTGTTTAACCTGTCTGAATTGCAAGTGGCTGTATCAGAAAGGACTGAAGCATGTGCCATTCTGAAAAATAACTGGCAATGATATATATGGGCAGGTGCAGTACCAAAGTCACTTCAAAACACATAAGTGATAGAAAAGAATTATGAGTTTACCTTTCTAACCTTCACAAAGATTAACACAATTTTAGGTTCATAAAAAAATAACCACATAACTTGCTCTAGGCATTGCTGACACTGCTGGATTATTCCCAGCACATTTAGGAGGGGTTGCACAATGACAGCAAATCCACAAGTCTGAATTATCAATGCAAAATTCCTAAAGTTCCAGTTTAAGGCAGACAAGACTGTGTATTTTTTGCTTCTATTCATTCCACTAGAAGCTGAAATTTTGTGCCCATTACATTTTTGTAACTCCTTTGTAGATTATGAGAACAAAGAAGCAAAGCATATCAACGAAAACAAACTCAGGGTTTGTTTTTTTTTTTTCTTACTTTTTAATCTAGTAAATTTCTCCTAGTATTTCTGCCTAGAAACAAATAATCTTAGTCCAGGATTTTTCACAACATACACAATTCCAGTACCACCTGCACATCAAAAAGACTGAAAAAAACAGATTTAAAATTTACACTTCATTTCATTCTCCAAGAGGGCCTTGATAAAAGTGAAACCTACCCCTGGACCAGCAAAGATTAAAAATATTTATTTCAAATCCTTATTTCTTGTTTTTCTCTCTCGTTCTTAGTCTAAAAACAAAGTTGAAAGATCTGGCAAGTAATCCTTCTTTTGTCAAGCAGCAAATAATAGAACTCAACGAGATTTGCATTTCTCCAAATAAAGGCTAAAGGCTCCCTTTCTTGACAAAACAGGACCTGATTACAAAACGCCCTAGATCTCAACATGTATTCATCTTAAAAACAATCTGCTTGTGGGGTTAAGTAGGCTCCTTAGTGATATGAGTAAACAAAATCCCACCTGAACAGTGCACCAAAAAGTGGCCTCGAAGATTGATTTGTCTGTATGCAAACCTGCACCCGTGACCCACAGAGCCAGGCACTGACCTGGCTCCTCAGAGCAGCTCACTGAAGGTCATAAAGGACAAAACAGGACCAAGATAGGAGGTGATTACTGCAAAATTCAACTGAGTTACAACATGGGCCACACCTGTGGTCGTAGAGGAAAGGAATTACTGTGTCAAGTGGGACGACAAAATTGTATTTATTAATGAGTTGGTTTGGGGTTCAAAACTTTTGAGATCCTTTCTCTGGCATTAGGAGATTACATTAACATCAAAAGCATGCTCACCTGTTAAGGAAGCAGCAGCAACAATACACCTGGGGCTACTTGAATACTAAAGTCTACAGACAACATTAGGCAGAAGTCTCAACAGTTGACAGTACTGGACATTTTTCACATAGAAAATAATCTGAACAGTCTTACTGCACATGCTGCAAAGATAAATTGTGGAGCATTAAAAGTTGTTAGACAGGATGTGTCCCACTTCCTCTTCCTTCTCATTGAAAACTAAACAACATAAATCACAACCAGTTATTTCAAATGTAATCAACCCCTGCCAGGCATCACTATTTGCTAATGCTTTCCCTCTGGCCATTTCTCCTCACCATTAACTCACCAGAATTTAAAAAAAAAAAAAAAAAAAAAAAAACAAAAAAAAAAAAAAACCCACCAAAACAAAAAAAAAAAAAAAAAAAAAACCAACACCAAAAAACCAACCAACCAACCCCAAAAATCCCCCAGCCCCTGCACACCCTTGCCTACAGACCCATAACCAGCAGACCTGATGACGTCTTCCCCGTCTGGAGCTTAAGTAAAGCTAAACAAAACCCAACCAAACAAAAAAAAATTAGAGGGGTAAGAAAAAGGGAGAAAAGAGGGGAAAAAAGCAAGAGGAAAGGGGAAAAAGAACGCAAACACAGAGAACAAAGCCACAAAACCCCTGCAAGCACAGAAGAGGGTCTGGGCAATTAAATGAAAGGAGCACTCTCAACAGTACAACAATATACGTAGCAGATCCAGACACACAATTAAAATTTAACCATTCAAAGCTTACACAGTTTCACATCACCATTAACATCTATCATCACTCTTTTAGAGGGAGGAACCGTCCACAGCTTACACAGTTTCACATCACCATTAACAGCTCCATCCCACTTTCACAGGCAAGAGCCATGAACACTTGTCTATAGAGCACAAGCATCTTCAAGCAGATGCATTACTGTGCACATGGAATTAGAAAACAACCTGAGTCAGTAAGTGGTGTCATCAGACACTTGATATCAGTCTTTCCATTCCTAAACCTTCTCATATGCTAAAACTGCAATTAAAGGTAAAGAGATCACATCTGGAAAAAGAATCATACAACTTCTTGTTTTTGGACAGCCACATTCCTCGTATGGCAGTTAAAAACCTGCCAGAATTTCCCCTATAAACATGTTTCCAGCAATTTCAGCTCTCCCACGCAGCCTTCAGTCCTAAAGCAACAGTCTCCTGCAGAAAAGGTTATTTTTCATAAACACACACATACAAATAATTTGGCCACACATTTCTCTTGCATGATGCATTGTTTTCCACATGCTAGCACCAGTGTCCTACCACAGCTGACAATTCAGAGACTCAAAAGGAAAAGCAATAGCCTCGCAAGAAAACAAGTCTTTGCCACATCATGAAACACAAGAAGTAGGGTAAGAGAAACATAACTTTTGAGAGGTGGCCAATACTCACACACAAAGGCCAAAATTGCAAGGCAAAGTAGTGGATGAGGGAAAAAGAAAGAAAGAAGAGAAATACTGAAACATAACAAACTTTTGACAATTATCACTTTGGAAAGCAGCTGGCATCCTACAGAGGTTTACACCTGTGGTCCATAGATTTCTCTCTCATAAAATGTAAAGACAAGGGTGGACTCCTGAGAAACTGACATATTTTATTTTTTAAAGACCCAAACAAACATGAATGATAGCAATGGCATGGACATAAGAGCTGAAGGACTCCTTGGGTCAGTGGCCATGATTAGTCACAGGTCAGTGGGGATGCTGTCCCAGTCATCTCCTGCTGTTGGACAGGAGAGATGACCGGCAGCTCAAGCAATCACAACCCAACCCTGACCATTCCTGATCACTTCCCAGAGACACAGTCAAACAGCATGGCAGAGAGTATTCAGTTTCTTTTCCAAGCCAAGGAACAAATCTGCTGAGGAACCTAGAATACCAGGATGAATAAAAACCTAAACCATGATGTTAAAAATAAGCAAGAAACCATTTTTTTTTTCCTTAAGTGAGAAAAAGTTTAAGAAAGAAAAGCATGTTTTAGAGGTTACAGGGTGCCAGCAGAAGAGTAACACCAACTGGGAGCCTGCTTGAGCTGAACTATGCAGAAAAAATCCTGGGGCATCATTGTTCCCATGTACTGCAGCTTCAAAGGAGGGGGAGAAAGACACCTACTACACACTGAGGTGTAAGAGATCATTTAAGAAAAAAAAAACAAAAAACTGGAACAAACACCAAAGAAAATCGTTTGCCTTCCATTTCTATAAAGACAATGAAATGACACACTGAAAATGAGGAGAGGGTAATGGTTATTGCCACATACAGTGTGGAGACAGAAAATAAAAAATAAGGGGATCTGGATAATCTCCATTCCACAATACTGAAATAACTGGCACTCACAACAGCGACAGATATGCCAAAAATCACCACAAGAGGGAGGGGGAAAGGAAGTCGTTTGGGAGAGAAGGGAAGATCAGCCTTGGTGCTACAAGTGCAAAAGCATGACCTTGATAAGACAAGATCTGAACAAAAGAAATCAGAGAAATGCAACTGAGCAGTGAAATGAAGACAAGGCAAATTTCATTTTACCTGAGTAATTTATTCCTCTAAAAAGGAACCAAAGAGCTTACAGCAGTGAAATTAATCCAGAATTAAAGCAAGAACTGATGTGATAAACAGTAGTATTTAGGGTACAGACATATAACATTTTAAAGATGAATGAAGCACTGGTTTAAAGACAGGCAACAGAGACATAAGATATCCAATCAAAGAGAAAATGTGTGCTCCTTAGGCTTTGTGACATCAGGGCTATGTGTAAGTTACAGAAGTGACCATACTAAAAAAAAAGCAGGCACACAATAATGACTTCTGGGGGACCAAAGTTTGGAGAATTAGCTGTTCCCAAAGGCATCCCTCAGAAACTGGACAGTCCTTTGGGCTAGCTGGAGCAACACTAGAGCAATGAAATTTAAACATATGAAGTGAAAGGCAATTCTGAATAATAACTTCTGCTATGATCCAGTAACAGGAGATGAGGGGGAGAAGGGAGGCATCAGAGCATCAACTGCTGTTTGAGACTGATGCTCTGCAGAACCTCTACACACACACAGTAAGTGCCTATTTTCAACAGAAAACCAGAATGATCAATTATATAAGGCTTGGCAAACCATTACTTGTAGTTTTATACATATAGTTGTGGCTACCAAATCAAAAGCAAAACAAAACCAAACCACCTGCCTTTCCCAAAACCAATATACCTGAACAGGTGCAGACAAGACAACTCAGAAAACAGAGCACAGAAAAAAAAATTGGTTTTATAAGAGAAGCTAAAGCACTTGGGATCCTCTAGCTTAGCAATTAAGAGCTGAAAGCAACAGAGCTCTGTAGGTATGTTTATGTCAGGCAGGGTGGATGTCAGGAAAAGGAAGGGGGTTAGGGAGATGCACAGGCTGGTGGAAGGACTCCCACTGTCCCAGAGCTTGAGGTATTAGTCCATCTGGACTGGCAAGCTGTACTTCAACAAACTTGACAACAAACTTCAGCAGGGTCTGCACAGCACCTCATTTATGTATTCACCACTGCCTGAATAAATTTTTCCTGGGTGGGACTTCTGTAGCTCAGGTATGGTGTGTTCCTCCACTCAGCCAGGTATTTACATTTAGTACATCTCCTGCTATAACAGAAATGTAGAAAGAATGTGTCTGAACTTTACTGCTGCGTCCCTAGGGCACACTATGCTTTATTCACACTTTGTCATTTTATAAAGGCTTTAAAAGTGTTAGAACACATGAGGAATGGGAGCAACAGGCGCATCTAGATTTAAACTTTTCTTTTTTACACAACTGTTTGGGGAAATTGTCCCCTTCAGCCCTCCATTCCCAAGTCAGCTGTACTTTAATAGTCCATTACACGAGAAGAAACAAATCTCAATATTTACTTTGTGTTGAACTATCAGATAAACGCTGGGTCTATTTCTGTTCTATTCACATTCTCCCACAATTTCCATTACAAGGTATGCACTAAGCATTTTGACAAGAAGTTCCCCACTGCTAAAGATCTCAGTGCTAAAAGAAAAAACGGAAATGTTTATTTAGGTTTGCCTTTCAAACTCAAATAAATTTTCAAAATTAAACTGAAATTCTCTCCAGCTTACTCCACTGAAAAACAGGCTCACATAATCTAAGAGCTCACAAACTCGAATGTTGGAAAGCGAACTTCAATCCCATTTTACAGGCAACATCCTTTGATTTGTTTAACTCTCCTGGAATACCAACAAAATGTACACATATTTTGTGTTTCTTTGATTAGAAATGCCTCACAATGCCTTTTCCTCTCTTCCCAAGTTTGGAAGGCATCCAGCACACAGGACTACCTGCACTGGGTGTAATACAGAATGCAGTACCTTTTAAAATTTATTTTTTATCATTAAATTGTTAGGATATGAATATGTGCTGTTACTTGCTTTAATACTCTCGGTAAAGCAGGCATTAAAATCTAAACAGGATATTTCCATGATGCTTCAACAGCAATCATATGCATGCCCAAAATAATTTGTTTTCAGCAAATTTACATATGACCTTGCATGTGTCATACCTCAAGTCTCTCCCTTTACTTGAAAGCAGGACACTATTCTGGCAAACCAGTCATCTTTGCCCCACCCCCCCCCCCCCCTTCCTGCAGCCTTTCTTGGCTTTTTTTTTTTTTTTTTTAACAAAAGTTCAGCTTGCCATATCCTATAACGATTTGGGGTAATTAC
This sequence comes from Motacilla alba alba, assembly GCF_015832195.1. NCBI lineage: Eukaryota > Metazoa > Chordata > Aves > Passeriformes > Motacillidae > Motacilla > Motacilla alba. Next base: position 89,942,127 of record NC_052018.1, read on the forward strand.
CCTTGAAAAAAGTTGCCTTCTCCAACTGGCAAACACACCCCATTGAAAAAGCAGCAGCTTACTCCCAAATCTATAGCAGCAAGATGAGCTATGAAAGGAGGAAAGGGCTCTTGATTTGAACAACTGATTATGACTTTTATCCCTTCTACATGGCAAGTCCACAGCCAATTAAAAAAAAAAAAAAAGCCACACCACAAAAAACAAACAAACAAACAAAAACAAAAAACCAAAAAACCAAAAAAAAACCCCAAACCAACAAACAAAAACCAAACTGAAAGGGCAAAAGTTATATTAAGCCTTCTTTGGCTTTTTATTTTTTTTAAATTTTCTTATTCTTTCCTATGTATGAATGACGTGGTTTAAACCTCACAGAATAGCTCTGGCAAGACTGGTATATAGGAAATGTGCATATAAGAACCTGAAAGTACAGCACTACAGTTAATATCCTCTTATATTTCAGTTTACATTCAAGTGTTCCTTTTTGCAGGCCATCTGCCTCTATGTTACATTTCTACTCTTCAAAACCTCAAAGTAAGCAATCACACAAAGAAAAGTAGCTGTGTAGGACACACAGCTTGAAAAACCTCAAGACTTTCTGACTGCAGGAATTAGTTTTTCTTTTTTGCTTGCCTTTTCATAGAAGCACTAGAAATGTTTCACAGAACTTTACTTGCAGAGCAGTAGTGCTGCTTTGCTGGATTTTTTAAGGAAAAGCATAAACAAGGACAATATAGAACCTAATCAAAACTCTTCAGAGTAGTATTTTTCTCTAACCAGCTTTCTCTGCCTTATAAGAAAGCAGTTAGACCTGCTAAAAAGAACTTTGTCCTTCACTTTCTTTTCTTTCTTCAAAGGAACATGTGGTTATTTTGGACAGCATGTCAGTATCTGCTATAAACCAGCTTTGAAAATACACTAAGATAAGCTAGTTCTGTATGTAGCCAAAAACAAATGTGACAATTTCACAAACCCCAGCCTCCTCACCCCCCGCAAAAAACTCTCCTGAACAAAGCTGCTAATTTCACTAGCAGTAGGAAGAGAAATTCACTTGATACTCTGAAAGCTTTTACAGAAAACCAATATATAAATTGTTTTCTTTAGATGCAAGGGGCTAAATATGGGGTCTATTACCACCACTGTTCAAGTATGATGACATCTAAAACTGAATCTAAGCCAGCATTCCCACCACTTCTTCCACCAACATAATGGAGCATCCTTCAACTGACGGATTTAACAGACAGAATTAAGGAAATTGAGTTTCAAAAAGCACCAGCTGAAATCCAGAAACCCCACTGAGGACTCTCCCTCCAGCCTGAACACTGGGGGATTCACAGGTCCTTGGCTCCTGGCAAACACAGCCAGCCCAGACAAAAAGAAAGCTCAGCCAGAGCTCTCATGTGCCACCAAGGAAAGCCAAGTAACACCAGGAAGCCTCCACCCAGTGGACTTGGGAGACAGCATTGACAAGAGTCAACATCCTACTAGTGAGACTGCTGAGCATCTCCCTCTCAGCCTCATTAGTGTCATCGTTTTAACTAAATTATTTTCTCCAAGGTTTCCTGGAGCTAGACCCATAAACCAATGACCCAACAGCTCACCAGGATTATTTCCTTTTCAAAAATTACATAAGCAACAGAGATTTGATCAGTCAGGACTAGGGAAAAAAAAAAAAAACAACAAACAAAAAACACAAGAATTTTTTCTTTCCTTTTATTTACCTTCCCCTTCTTAAATACATAGGCACTCAATAATTGAGAGCAGTTTTCTTGCTTTTCTGTATTTGGCACATACTAGTCTTTGACTACGTTAAACAGAGAGCCTCCTCATGCACAACACATCAATTCTCTCCTCCTCAAGCTTGTGCAAGCGCTATCCAAACAATCTGAAGAGACAGGATGTTTAAATTCAAAAATTATTCCCTGGAAGGCACAGAAAAAGAAGCTTTTTCAAGAGCATCATCAGTGTCTGAACAGCAACCCAAAGCATTATGCTAGCTTTGCCTATCTTTCATGACCCAGTGCAGCATTACAGTTTAACTCTCATTCTAAGCAACTTCCATTTAGGGCTGTGGTGATAACACAGCAATCCCTCAGAAAAATCCTTCCAGAAAATACTCCTGACAGCAATAATATATTAAGACATAACAATTGTTCTAGGAGTCCCACATAGAAATCAAGGGTAAAACTCCAAAAGGAGCAGGACCTCTCATTTTTTAGCCTCAACTCAGACTCTATTATAAAATTGAAGCAGATTTGACCGTTAGCACTACAACAACCTGGGGAAACAAATGGCGCCTTGTGTTTGATGGTGGTGTTTCCTTGTTCCCTGTGCACTGCTCAGACACAGCACCTCTACCCCCCCCACCATGGCTTCCTCCAAGCTAAAGGCAACCCTAATGCTGCTTCTCTTCAAATTTTACAAAAATGGTTTAACACCAACAAAAAGCATTCTTAATTGTTACTGAAGTAAGCTGGCAAAAAAGTCATGTACATAAATATTTATCCTTTTAAATAAATATATACATTTACATGTATCTCTCTATCTATATATAATATATGCACATTTTATATGTGTATTACATATATTTTGTTCTTTATAACAGTACTTACAAAGTATGGTCTTACTTTAAAATGCTCTCTTCCTATTCCTGCCTCACCTTGTGGGTTTTTGGAAGTCGAAATTTTCAGGTGAAAGGTTACATCATGGGATGCAACAGTCAAGAGCATAAAAGCATTAGTAAAAGGGAAGCATATTATTCTTATTAAAGCACAGAACCTATAGCTAAGTAACAAATGAACTCTTCCCAAATTTTTCAAAATTTGTTCTGCAAGTAAAGGAGAAATTACATTTTCCAGAAGCCCTACAGTAAAGAGATAGCCATCTACTACATGAATTCATAAAAACTGGGCATTGGTTTCCTTCAGCCTTCAAAAGCCTGAGACCACAGGTATATTAAATAAAAGATTTTTAAAAGTGGGGACAAAATGGTGCTTGCTACCCCTTCACTCATCACACAGGTCAGCTTAGCATGGCCAAGGCTATCCTCCCTCTCTCCCATTCTCTCCTTCCAGCTGAAAAATATGATAAAAAGACACTGTTCCTCCAAATATTGAATTCAAAGCACAGCCAGTTTATTTTTAATTTTTCTAAAGAACATTTTGCATCTTGGCACATGGAATATCAGCAGACAAAGATCCCTGAACAGGTATATTGAGCAGAAACAATCTTCCTGTTGAGCACTTCTGGATGCGATAAACTCCAGCCACTTCAGAACTGTCCACCAAGTCTTTGATAAAAGCCCAGGTTTGTACTGACACGGCCACAAACTGCGAGGATCTCTAAAGTGCTTTTCAAGTCCCATAAACACAGACTTACATGCTATTAACAAAAATGTCAAGAATTCCCAATATAGACTATATACAAAGCATTTCCTTAGCATTGTCCTTTGTGTGCCCGAGCCCCAATGCATCACAACAAGTAGCAGAACAATGTGTCACAGTCTCAATGTCACAGAGTACATTTTTCTCCTTGTAAACACATTGTAAAATGACCCACTTCTTTTGACCACAATGAAAAGGTGACTACTTAAATTATTAGATGGCTAGCATTGCCCTATCAGCCCAAATACACACCAGCATCATTTTAATCTAGACACTCGTAACAATTTATGGAAATGCTCACTCTGTAGAAGTGGCTGACATATGTTCACACAGGTTCTCCAAATGTGTATACACACACACACACACACACATATACTCTCAAGAAACCTGCCCTCCCCACCAGAGGAGCTGACAAGATGCTCCTAGAAACATTGTCTCTTTGTCATTTTACACATTGGAATGTAAGTGCTGAAGTACACGCTTCTTTCCCTGGGAAAACAGAGAGGAGTTGCTCTAATTAACTCAGTACCTTAGAAATCCACTCACTAGCAGCAAAACAGAATAAAATTAGCTCCTCACCCACGATCAGGCAGTGAAAAAAAAGCTTTATTTAAAAGCCAGGTACATTGCTCCAGCTAAGTGCAAGCCAATGACTTCAAGTGACATTTACTTTGGCAACATCCCACAAATCAAGATCACCCATTTTGCCTTCAAAAAGGGATTTTGGATCGACCAAATGGGACATTGTTCATTCCAAGTATGCCAGTTCACACAAATCTGGTTTTCAATAGAAAAAGTCACAGACTAGAAGTATTTCAATTCTCCTTGGAAGAAAGCTTTCTGTGAAAGCTGGCAATGTCCCTTGCCTTTTCTTCAGTTAAGAGAACAAAGTCGATGTAGGAGAGGTGGAACTCGCCATGCAAGAAATACCCTGAGAGCACAGAACAAACTGTGTTTTGCAGGGATCTGTAATTGCATGGACACAAACACTTTTTTTAACCAAAGCATAATGAAGGGGGCAAATTGCAAACAAAAGGCAAGGGCGTCTGAAGGCTGCTCGGAGAAGACATAATAAAACAGAACTAAGAAGTACTCAATTGCCTCAGCCCAGAGATAAAATGGGGGAAGGTTGTACACAGAGTGTACAGAAAACTGCTGCTAAAGAGGAAAAACAACAAATAGCACAATTGCCCAGGAGAGCAGAGCAACTTGGGCGAGTGAGGCAGCATCCTGCCTTTCCATTACCCTCTGAACCAGAGCCTGACCAGCTCCAGCCCACACCACACTGGCTCTCTCAAATCCTCCTGCCTTCCACGCCCAACATGCTTTGGGCTGCACTTCTCCATTTCTGAGGAGCTGTTCCACAACCCATCACAACTCTGAATCTCAGGATTAGAAACATTTCAAAGGCAGTTGGGTTAAATCTTCCTATCCTCCCCTATTTAAAAATCAGCCCTAATCATTACTTACACACACTAAGCTTTGGTAATCTTCACGCAAACGTATTTGGGTGTTAATTCCTGGGGCAGGTAATAGGGATGGATGTTCTTTCCGTAACTAGAGAATTTTCCTTGAGCTAATTGAAAACAGGCATATTTTGAGAAATGCCTTCTACTGCCAATAGTCTAGCAGGGAGGCAATGCAAGAATGATTTATGAGCTGTGAATATCACGTAAATCTGTCTTCAAGTAAAAGGTTCATCTCTGCATAGAATAACTTTAAGTACTCAATTATCAACACCCTTAATTTTACGTATTTCCTAAGAAAGCACAAAAATCTCACTGCACGTCCCAGCCCTTTCTCAGAGGTTATCACACACCAAATGAACGGGTATCATTTATATCTAAATGCAGCCAGAAGACCAAGCCTCAATTAAAACATTCTTAAGTTAGATTATTTCATGTTTTTTCCAAGTCTTTTACCATCCCATTTTCACATTACTTTAGCATTCACCACTTGCTTTGTGGCCCAAGGGGAAGGCAACAGTTAGTCAATCCTGGAAGCTGAAAGACTTTTTTCATCTATAACAGCTGTTGTATACCTCTTACCTTCTCCAGCAAGCATTTTAAAATTCATTTCAATTTGAAGCCTGCTTATTACAGAGACAAGACAAAAATTTATTCTAGGAAGCTTTCCATTCATGTCAAACACTTGAACAACTATCTCAATTCTCGATGGAATTGATTTCCCCAAGTTCTTCTGAGGCATGCACAGTTTTCTTTTATCTAGCATTGTAGTGGTTTTGGTTTGTTAATTTTAGATTTTTTAATTTTGTGATTTTTTTAACTAATGTGTTAATGGGTATGGTGGGTTTTAGTGTTTGTTAATTATTAATGTATTTTTTTTTTCTTAACTTCCCTAAATTTCCTCCCATTCCAAACCATAACAATCGTTAAGGAGAAACTGCTCTTGAGCATCTGGATATCTCAGGTATCTTGTGTCCATCATAACTTCAAGTATGCTGAAGCTATTCTCTCTGCAGATACTAGTCTGCTAGTCAGACCACACTGAACACAGATGTTTATTTGTATTGCAGCAGGCAGATCTGCATATACCAATGGCTAAAAATACATTCAATGAGGAAATGTATTTTTTTTCCCTAATTAAAAAGGACACTAAATACAGTTTAGTCTCTCGAGGAACAGAATACGCCTGAATCCTTCACCAGCACCTCCAAGAGACTTAGGAAAGGAGTGATGCTCATTAGCTCTGGAAGTCCTGTCAGAAAGCAGGCACAGAAGAGCAAGAAACACAACAGTATTAGCAGGTTGGAAGGAGGGAAAATAAGTCAATTTCTGTAAATGATGAGTTTTGCATGCCCATTTTAACTCAAACAGTGGGCTGTGATGACAAATGTGGTATTGTACTCAACATGGTAGAAGATTACAAACTGCTTTCAGTGAGGGTCTCCAGGAGCTGTCCCATAATTTGGCAGTAAATCAGGCAGGACAAAGATGAAGCACAGCGAAATGCAGCAACAAACGGACTAGAGAGGCTCCACACGCCACTACTATCATTTCTTCACAAGTCATTTGTAAAATGACTGCTTCATTTACTTCTGCTGTAAACAAAGATTTGACCCCTGGCATCGCATCGGACTGGAGAGCAGTATTAACAAAGCTCTGAACGCTCTCCAAGACCATGACTCTAGATTTCAGCCCTCTACACTCAGAAAACATTCAAACACGATGCTTAAAGCACTTAGGAGCTTGACAAAATCAGAATTTTCATCCAAGGGTCAAATTTCAGAAATCTCAATATGAAACTTTGGTGTTTGATAATTAAAAGCCACGTGTGTATGCACGCACATAAATATGGATGGCTCCAGGCAGAAACAGACGGATCTGCTTCTGAAATGCTGATCCTTCAGGATTTAATTTCAAAACACTGTGGGGCTTTGTTTCCCCCAAAGCAGTTAAAACAGCTAATTTGTAATTAAATGCTTGCTTGCAGTTTGATAATGGGGAGAAGTTGCACTCGCCAGAGACTCGGTCCTGAGTAGAGGTCAGGATACGCAGCCGGTACAGCACAGGGACCATCTCGGCACATTAACAGCAATATACACCTCAAAACTGTAATTGCTTTCCAAAAACTATTGACTTTGAAGAGGTTCTTACAAATCCATAATTACACAAAGTCAAATCCTCATCATAAAGCAGTGAAAACTACATTCACACAGTCCTAGAGGGAGCACTTTCAGCAGCTTGGCTCATTAGAAATGTATTCTTGCATTAAACACCAATATCAAAGACAAATGTTAATGCAATACCTCAGAGCCAGACTGAAAACTGCATTACAGCAGGGAAGAAGTACCTATTTAACTGGATCCACTATCCCTTCTCAATGGAAGGCAACTGGAGCTCAGTGATGGCGTTCTGCATTGCTTTTCAGATATCGAGCATAGCTAGCTCATTATAAAATCCTATCCTCCAAATCCCACACCATCTATAGCACGCAACACTCGAGAATATTGTGCATCAACCTTACCACAATGATCAGGAAGAGAATCCATTTATTCTGCTACCATCCAGAAGGGCCTTAGCACAGAAGGGTTGGAAACCTCAACAGTACTTGCTGCTGCTGCTTTTCCTTCTAACTTGGCATTCCTTCAGCACAGCTCCAGTGCAAAAGGAAGAAAGCAAACCACCTCAGATATTCTGCTGGAAAAGGAATATGGCTATGAACAAAGGTTAAAACTAAAAACTTGAAACTGCTTAGCAGAGGTGGGGCTGCTGAAACCTTACATAGTTGCGTCACCAAGATTTTACTTTGGCAAACACGGCTTCCTGAATTCAAACAAATCAAAGACAGAACTATCTTTTGTTCCAGCAATAAGCAATTATTGCACAGACATGTTTTCAAGGTCACTAGCGGGAAGAGTAAACTACACCAGGATGTGTCAGTCATAAGTAATGCTTTTAAAAAGTTAGCACCAAGCAATATATATTTAAAGCTTTCCACACTTAGCAGGAAACAAAGTGCTTACTTCCTTCCAACTCACCACAAATAAACATGAACAAAAATACCCTTAAAAAAAGCAATTAATATTTCATAGGTTTATATTCTTCTCTATTACATCTAATTTTTAACATTCATTACAACCAAAATTAGTTTTTATTATGTGGCAAAATGAAATCAAATGTCTTGTTTTAACGACTTCGGTAGAAGAAAATTTTGCCTTCAAAACCATTTTAAGAAGAGAAAAATATAAAACAAGGACTTAGTTTTCTTCAGAACTCAACTGCAAAAGAAGTGGTTTTGTATTTGTTAACATATAAACTACATAAACTATATCAATATTCTTAAAAACACAACAGCACTTTGATTACAAGTATTGTTGTATTTATGTTAATAAAAATATTTACTTTTAAAAAATGTAATGTCAAAGGTTTCACCCATTCCTAAAAATGTCACTTATTCCTTTCAGGAGGGCAACAAACGCATTCAGATTACTATTGACAAAAATCGGCATAAAATAAAATAAAATAAAAATACAAAGAATAGCTGGTTTTAAAACCAGACATGGCACCAAAGGGTATAAAGAAAATAAACTAAGGCTTTAGAAGAGATACAAAGTACCCTTCTTTAGGATAATAAAACAACTTCATTGAGAATGAGGAGGAAGACCCTCCCACATTCGTCTGGCAGAGAGGTTTAACACCCTTTCTGAAAGAGGCTGCTGATGTCTGAAGGTAGATAAAAGACACTGGACTAGACAGAAAACAGCATGTTCTCAAACTGAAGGTCACCAGGTGTGTGGAAACTTACTATGGGCTTTACCACATAATGGTTAAAAATAGCTCCTCCTTTTAACTCACCTGCCTCTGCATCCTTCACTTACAACAAACTGAATACTGCCAACCAAAGACTAAGTGAAAATGAAGAAAATTATGTGATTCCTGGGGGTATTTTGCCTTTGACCAATGTAGGAGTTGTCATGTCTAATGCTTTGACAGATGTAACTGTATTTCAGAATGTACAGCCACACATCAGCTTTACTGTGCTGATGTATGGTTGTACATTCTGAAATACAATCGCATCTATATCAACTAGAATAACATCTATAATAACTATAGTATAATTATAATTAACTATACACCAATTACCCAAACATTGCAAGAGCACTTTTTGTAAAACACTGTTCACCTCTGATTACTGTATTTTTAAATGCTTTCAAAGCACCTAACACGGGAAAATTATTATTGAATATGCACTGAGTGCACCGAGCAGAAGAAAACTTGAACTGTTGGATTTACTGCCTTTGGTGAACACATTCTCTCTCAATGCACACACACACATGAACAATGATTAACTCCTGTAACTCAGCACAAACAGTAATAAAAGACAGCTTTCTTCTCCCAGGCAGGAAAGTCCAAGTTAAAGCACCTCCCTTTCGCAAGCCTCAGAACCATCTCTCGAGATAACACTTTGACACGGGGGCCTTGTCTTGTCCCAAGTACTTTACATCCACAACATTCAGGCTTTGAAGTGTGGGGCTTCTACTCGAACACATCTGCAGAAGCAATTCACACATCAAGGATTTACACATACCCCTCTAGGTAAAAAAACATAACTAATCCACTATAAATGCAATAGGCATGGAAACTGCTTTGCAGATGGGCTTGGAAACACAGTGAATGAGAGAAGAATACTTGTTAAGGGCATTATAAAGTTTAAGGCCCCTCTGAAAAAGTATTTCACTGCATTTGATGCTTACCAATTGGATTTAACCTGACCATAAAAAATTTTAAAGAAAGGTTTCTTTCATAAGCATGAATTATGGAGCCCTGTGCCACCAGTCACCATCCACACTAGATCAGATGGGACTCTCAAGGAGTGACAATGAGATCCAACATGCTCAACCTGACTTCAACTGACTTGCATTTCTCTTTAACACAAAAAGAAGTAAATCAACAGCTGTATTTGACAGCTTCAGGACCGACTCTCTTACACCAGACTGTGCTCAGCCCTCGTGCTACAGGGCAGATCTCAGCTCCTCAAAAGCCTCTTCCCTGATGACAGCAGTGGCTGCAAAGCAGGTGGAAATGGGCAGATGAAGGCATTGTGGCTCCAACAGCCACCAGTGCATGGAAGCATTTGAACTGCTAAGGGAGTTCAGTTTCCAGCCAGAGCAATTCCTTTTTAATTCTGTTTATATTCACAGAGATAACAGCCCACATCATCTCCATTGATGCTACAGCCTCATAGCAGCTTCTTAAACACTGGAGAGAAATATTCATACGTTCATAAGACAAACAGTTCGTAATGACTTTCCCAAGCACAAGTCAAACAAGATAAAAACCAAAGCATTTGATTTGGGGGTTTTGTTTGTCTGTTTGTTGCAGGGGGGAAGGCTGATTGTTTTTATTGCTTCTTTCTCTAAAAAGAAGTAAAAGAATGTTCATTCATTCCATCACCCCTGACAGACACTGAAGTCAGAAGCTGCCCATGCAGTAGGGCTGTACTTCAGAAAAAATTTCAATCTGGCAAGTGCACTGGTGAATCTATCCTACAGCACGTATCAGAAAAGGGGAAAGAGTTTCCTTCTCCATTTATGTTGATAACACATACAGACATACTTCATACTGGAAGGGGGCAAGGGGGAAGAACCACAAAAACCAAAAACTAAAAACCACACCTCTGAAATTAGCCAATGCCTGAAACAATGATAATTCTACACTTTGCTAAAAACAAAATGTTGTTTACTGTTTACACCTACTACTTGCCGCTCATACAAATGGCAAAATCATTTGATTCTCAGAAGAGTTCTCAGCTTCAGTGGCCTCTGAAAGAGATGTGCTATTCAATGTAAACGCTGATTCTGTGAGAACAAGGATAAGGAAAAAAGAGTGGGTGGGAGTATTTCCTTTTCCTTGGATTTAGCTTCGCTAAGTGTTCATTGTTCACAGGAGATGTTCTACCTTTCCATTGTCTCATATGTTTCCCCCAGCTCTTTTTTTTTTTTTTTTTGGATACCTTGGAGACAAGCACTAAGATAAAGCATTCTAATTTCTTCCATGTACTTAAAATTTGCCTGCTCAATTTTAGATTTAGAATCTACATGAAGGTCCTCTTATCTGTAAATTCGTGTTTGTCCTGCCCCATTGCTAAATAAGCTAAGACAGTAATTAAGCCTCTAGTAAAGTAAATCCTCCTAGCCCAACATGCTGTCCTCTTTGCCTCCTCGGTGCTCAATCATACTGCCTCATCAGGTTAGTCTGTATTGTCTCAAACTTGTCTAGTTTTAGCCAATTAACTAACTTTTCTTATCCTTTTTGTCCTTTCACTGACAGCAAAATGCACGTTTGGAACAGAACAACCTCCTCATCCCTGACTTCTCCAGAATTCTTTGGCATATCCAACTGGTCACAACAGTTTGCTATTTTTCAATTCACCAGCTGGAATATCACTTTATTCAACATCCCAAAGCGTGACAGTGATTCCCTCTCACTGACAAAAAAAACCACCACACCACCAAACAAGCAAAAGACACTTCCACAGAATTAGAGTACTTATCTCCACAGCCCAACATATTTTTTTTTCTTTAACTATCAACTGGAGAAGGAACTATTTCACTTCCTCTTTTTGTAAAGTGACACATTACAAAGTAGACCATCTGCTTCATAGACTTCTCACCCTTCTGATTTCCTTCCCATATATTTGCCTCATGTATTTTATGGCTTTCTGTATTGGCTTCCCTTGGGTTGAATTCCCCTTTTCTGAAGGGCCTCTGTTGACTCAACCTTGGTGTACTTTTCTCTCTTCCTGCTTTCCTTTTGTCTTTTTTTTTTTTTGTACCCCCTCCAGACATATGTATCCTTTCTGAGACCGGATGTTACTTAAACTTTTATGACCTAAATTTAATTATTCAAGGTTCTTTGCTTCCCAAGTCAAACTGCTGATGGCACACTCCTGTCTGAAAGGGCAGGCAGGTAGGAATTAGGCTCCTTCCGCCATAAATTCACTGGGCTTGTTTGGGCAGGGCAGAGTTATCAGCTCAGGATGATCACTTCAGCTGTACTCTTTTAGTTTATATTTGGGAAAATACCTAGAACAACCTCTCACATGTAAAAAACACAATCATCATGGCTTAGTTTCCTCTCACAAAGATTTTAAAACCATTTTCGACTCAGAAGTAATCTGCTTTTACTTTAAATAAGGGACAGAAGATAGAAGAGGAAGACTTAATTAATTTTTTTCTCATCCCAGCTGGCATGTCTAAGTTTAGGTAATTACAATTGATGTAGCAGAACTTGGCCAACCCAAATCAGCTGCCTCTGTATTACTGCATATGAAAGGCAGGCATTCACAACTGCAGGAACCTGTTAAAGCAGGTTATGCAGTTTAGCTCATCTTTCCAGATAAGTCCATACTGCTGAAATTCCCTAAATACCTTTTAATGCAGGATTGTATAAAACAGTTCTTATACTGGCAAAAATACTGCTCCTTCACACTCAGTGTAGTTAGAAACAGAGTAGCAGAGCACAAAAAAAGGAATGTGTTGTACCAAATTAAGACTCTAAAATTTTACGGCTAGCCAGAATTAAGTATGAGAAAATGGCATATCCATAAACAAAAACAAAACAAACAAACCCCAACAAAACCAGAAAGAACCCCAAACTCAAAGACACACAGCTCTAACTATACCCCTGATAGCCTACGTTTCAGTAACTAGTTAAGGCTGGGAACATTAATTTTGTAGATTAAGGTTATTTATTTGTTTTTAAAAGACCCTGCACTATACACTTAAAAATTGAGGTGAAGAGCAAAAGGCTTGTGATTAAGCCACTCGTAAGATAATTTGATATAAAAATCAAACCACAAAAATAATTAAATAAATATGAATCAACATCTGATTAACTACAGACTAGTAAAGTTCATGAGAATATCAAAAGCCAATTAGCTGAGGTATCATTTCTTCTCTGGACATTTATATATGGATTTGGTCTTAATACAGTTTAACAGAGTAGTCATGGTAATCTCAGGCTCCTGTGCACCTGGACACCTTTAATTACTTAGAGACAAAAACCTATTTTGCAATTTTGAATCTATTCTGTGGACTACACTCAAGTTGAAATTTTGATTCAAGTAAGGAAAACAATTGCCATCAAATACCCTCAATTCATTGTCTCAATTCACTTTGGTAGATGTGCCAGACTTTTACAAATGCTCAGACAGAAATGTCAGCTCTCTATGCAAGTTTTGAAACCATACACACATCAAACAAAAACCCCTAAAACAAACAAATGGAAAAACACCACATACCAAAGAGAAAAAAGAAATCAAATTTATTCAGAACTAGATTCTTTTTAACATTTCAGAGGGCGAAGACTACATGTTTCATGGCTACCTATTCCCTGATTCCAAGGCAGAATAAACCACCTGGGTAAAACTGCAACTGTGCCTCTTCTGTAGCATTAGAATCATACTCTAAAACATTTCATTCTGCTGCTTCTTTTTTTCCTTCCAAGTTAAATGTAATCCTGTTTATTCAAGCACACATATTCCACAGTCCACTACCTACCACTGCTATCAACTGATGTTTTTAAAAGTAATCCTACTCTGCAACTCGTGTTTGCAGTGTATTTCCAACAGCTGGGTCACTCAAGTTAGAGTTCAGGTATTTGTACACATTTCTAAATCCACTTCTGTCATCCCAAGAAATGCCAGATAAAGATCACAGCAGTAAGTACTGGACAGACAAAAGGACACTGGGACTTCACAGATATGCTTTAGAGCCAGTTGCCACCTGTTTTAGAAGAAATGAGAGAAGCACTGGAATGAGCAGTGATGCTCCACACCAACCTTGGGGATGAATGCCTCAAAGGAAACACATGCACAGAAACAGCCCAAGCAAACTTGTGACTATCTCAACAGATATGAATGATATTTTCATTGCTTTCTCTTCTTAATGATGCCATCTCTTTAAATTTATACCTTAAAAAACAACTCCAGAGTGAGAAACAGAGCAGAAAATAAAAAGAAGTCTCAAACACTGAAGCTGACAGTTCATTTACGGAAGTTATACTTTCACCTCACATCTCCAAAGCAAGCTTTAAATATTTAGGTCAATAGCTACTTAGCCTACTGGAAGAACCATTCATGCTCTCTCTTTAAGTATTAACTTTATGGAGGCAACACACAAAACTCACCAAAGCAGAGAACAAAAATACCATTCTACAGCAAAAGAGAAAAGAAGAATGCATAGTTATTAGTAAGTACCTCTGGTCTAGAAATACACCTCTGTTGTACAAGATATACAAGATATACATTACTACAGCTGTTTAGTCAATCTATGAGCAAATACAAGCAGTAATGCATAATTGGTATTTGGGATGCATTTATTGCTGATTCTCCAAGAGTTGCAATCAAGAGATTGTCTCTAGTATACAGAATTAAAGAGACTTATGATTTCAGATTAGTCCTGTTACAGTAAGTTAAAATGAAAAGTATCTCAGTGAGTCTTTCCATGAAATGGGCTCATTCTGCTCCACTGCCATTATAAAAAATATTAGAAGCTGTATGTCAGCATTGATTCAAACATCAGCAAGTGCAATCACCCATTCAATTTGGGAAAGTTATAATAACACCTTTTTTACAAAGTCTCTCTTCCCTAAACAGCAAACTTCAGTGTCACAGTGATCTCTTCCCTACTGTGTACCAAATTCCTTTTTATTTGTCCTGTCCAGTAAACAGGCAATAAGAATGCATAATTTCCAAAATAACCGATGAACTAAGCTTCTACTTTCCGAAACACCTATATACAATTTCACTTGTAAAAAAAAAAAAAAAAAATCCAAATAAACAACAAAAAAGGCATCAACGCACATCCATTTAAAAAAAAAAAAAAAAAAAAAAAAAAAGTCCTTCACATGACAAATTCATTCTCCAATTCCCTTCCCTGGGAAAGAAACTCAAGAATGTGGATGGACATCCAAACAACCTTTCCAGAAAGCACTTAATTAGACCAGCACTCATGCCAAATCAATCCAATTCAGAGTACTATATTTTAGTTAAAGCCAATGCTACCTCTTCTCTTCCACACAAGCAATCCAAATTTCTCCCGAATGTAGACCAATGCATAAAAATTGATGAGTTATTTTATAAGTTGAATGAGGTTATTTCTGTGTCCATACATGGCAGGAGACATTTGTGGCTCACAGAATTAAACTTGTCAATAGTCTTTAGGGAATGAGCTGAAGGACACATTCTTGCACAATGCATTATTTTAAGCTTGCTGAAAGCTGATGCAATACACAAAATGCACATCTTCCTTTGTTATTTTTAGCATGGGGATCCAACTGCTGTCCCATGCTACACCAAGGGAATAATAAAACAGTCTTCTAGTAAGGAAGAATTCTGCATGCTTACTAGACAGGATAATTACACTGCCTGGACAGTACATGCTAACTGTACTTGGCTACAGACAATTAAACAAATACACTCAGAGGCTCTCCATCTGATTTTTGAGCCACATACAGTGAAATTCCCGTTTTATAAATATTTAACTGGAAGTAAAAATGGTGAAGCTTATCACAGCTGTCATAGCTTCATGAAGCTGAACCAATTAACAACAGAAACCCTTAAGACAAAAGGGGTAAGGGAAGCCTGCAATTATTCACAAAAACCTAACTGGAACAGAGTGCAACGCAATTTCCCAGCTCCTGAAGCAAGTGCTTGCATGACCTCATCAGATCCCGCCAACAAAGAGGAAAAAGCTGCTAGTCTCTGCCAGCTGCTTGTTCAAAGTACCTGCCTGTACCTGGGGAAATAAATTTAAAAAAAATGAAGCAGCCAAGCCAGAAGAGCAGAGGGATGGAGTAGAGCAAGAGATGATGGCAGAGGAAATGCCAGTGCATCACAGAGTGAGATTTCCAGCTCTTCATTTCTGATGCTACAAAATATTACTTGCAGTCTGAACTTTTTTTACAGGCAGTCACTCACAGAGCTCCTCAAACTTCAGTCAGCACTTTAAATCTGCAAGGTGAAAAAACACTGAAGAAAGGAGCGGGAACTTCTGTATTTCTCTTTTGCTTCGTGGTGAAAGTGACTGCAATGCCACTTGGATAAATCTTGGGGACTGAAGCTGAAATGCTTTGCCTCTACTCAACTCCACTAACTCCATCCAACAAATTCACAGACCAGGATGAGATTTTTATCACAAGCTTTTTGTGCTTATTTCTAACAGCACAAAAGGCAAATTAACCAAAAGCTCAATACAACTGTTCCTCAAAGTCACACAGCTGCACAGTAATGACTACATCACTAGTAATTATTAGCAAAGAAACTATATTCTCCAAAATTAATTTGATGGCTGAATTTCAATCAACTCTGACAGACCAAGAAACACTTTTATAACTGCAAATCTAAGATTGCACCCAGGGGCAGAGATGAACATCAGAACTGCCTAAAAGTTAGTGTTTTTCTCTGAAGTTACTGACTAGTGTCAGAAATTCTAAGATTGCACATGATATTGATAGGTCACCACAAAGACCAAGATCTCCAGTGATTTTATACAGTGAAAACAGAACACATGATTCTTCCCTGCAGCACCAGAAGGGGAAACTCCAAATTGCACATGAGCTTTTCCCTCTCAAAAACCTGCCCCAATTTTCTCCAACACCAAAGTCCTCTCTCACTGAAGCAGCAGTTTAAGGTGAACTTGTAGCTCCCTCCAGCAGATACAGCTTGCTGCTCAATTCCATATTCAACTACTGCAAGAGGAGTTTCAGGCAACATGCAGAGAGAGGGGAAAAAAAAAGCCCTCCCAAAAAGCACCAAAAGCCAAAAATAAATAAAACAAAGAATAAAAAAACAAAAACAAAGCAAAGCAAACACCCCCCAAAAAAAACCCCCACCCACTCACCACTGTCAACAATGAAAAAAAATTAAAAGGGGATAAACATCTTCCTTTAGGTTAAACTAGATTGCAAGTTTTTCCCTGTATTTGACAGCGGATTATTTTCAGAAGAGTGACTACTCCTCAAGGTATGGTGAACATCGGTATGAATTCTACTCAAAACTGAAGGTATTCTCTTTATTGTAAGCACTCCTGCTGGCATCAATCTACACATCCAGCACCTTGAGCAACTGATCGTTATTTTCTGTGCTTCCAGCAAACTCGAGTGTTCAAGGATAAAAGGGCAATGCACCTCCATTTGTATTTATTCCTTTATGCATTCCTTTAAATTTGACAAGTCAATGTCTCTAGTACCATGCATAGCTGTATAAATTCATAAATTTTTTCCACATTCATTCCAATAATTCTTAGGTTTTTATTTTGCTTACACAATTTTAGAGAAAGACTATTTTTATATAACCTTCAAAAACATTGTATCTACACCTAGGACAAAAACAAACACATGCAAATTTTCAAGAACAAATTTTTGCTCATTTCCAGCACACAAGTTCTGATCTCTGCCACCACCACATTCTTTTGCAGGTGTCGTTCTGACCGCTGCATTTGCTAATACAAGTCACTTATGGCACACTGAAAATGTATGTTCATTCATTCAGGTGCCTCCCTTTCCATAGATTTTGTGGAATTTAAGTCATCCAGCAAACACTTGTCCACTAGCAAAGTCCACATACTTGCGTATTTTTTGACAATCAAAGATGCTTGGCTTAATTAAAAGGCAAGCAAATGCACCTCTAGTTGTGCAAACCTTCTCAAGTTCAAAACCAACAAGAAATGGAAAGAACATGTAAGTAATAATGGAGTGAGATTAGCAAAATTAATGCACTAATGCAGAGCTATGGACATATATTTTAAATACAATATACCTGTTTGAACAGGTCTGTCAATGCAGCAGATTTTGGTCAGTGCTGGGTGAGCTTGACAAGGGGAAGGGGATGGAGAGGGAGGTGTCGGGGAGGAAGAGCAGGAAAAGAGGTATAGAATCTGTGCAACCACCACAACACAGGACTATCATACAAATCCTCCCTTATGACAGGAGTGTTGGACTGAATTTTTCCTGCCTTAATCTGCTGTGCAAAACTGGAAGCCTTGCCTCTGCCCACACAGCAATCTCCCCTATTTGCAACTCCATTCCTCACACTGAAACAGTGGGAAAATTCTCCACAAAGCTCACAGTCATCCCTCGCTCCCATTCCCATTTTCTCCCTAGCAAGTTCACAGCTCCATGGTGCACAGCTGTGACTTTCAAACACTCACTCAAGTTGTCTCACTGCCCTATAAAACAGGACCCCTGCCCCTGTCTCTGCCAAACCCTACCCAGAGCTGCATCTCAAGGCTCAGATGAGTCCAAGTGTTTCAGGATGGGTGTGCTTATCCAAGCGAAACACAAGCTCCTCTTCAGAGGAAGAACAGTTTACAAAATGAATTCTAAATAACAAACAATACTTTGCCATCATATCCAGAAAACAGTCTCACAAGGCGTAAAGAAAATGAAAAAGACAGACGGAAAAAAGTTGTACATTTAACAGTTTTAAAATTTCAGTGACTTTGAAGCAAAAATGATCTAAAAATAGTTCCAATATGCTGAACGCTCCTGATACTTTGTGGTTTTACTGCCATGCATTCTCCTTAAAACCTCTCTAACTGAGCTGCTTTTCCTATAAACAGCCTCCACACACAGCCAGTGCAATAAAGCTTAAACAATGTAAATTAGTGCCAAAAAAATTAAACCAATTGCAATTCTCCCTTTAGTTTCTTTTCAGCTCAAATCACTTTGAATGTGACACTTTCACAAATCTCTACTGGTTAAAATAACCAAACAACAAGATCCCTCCGCTGGACTGTTGTCTTTCCACAAACAATTCCCAATTCCCTCTTATATGCAATGATGCACTTTAGAAGTCTACAGTATTAACATTTTCCATTCCACTAACCTGTTTATTAAATCTGCATGGCTCAAATGTAAGGATTGGGTGAGAGAAGAAGATATCTGATTAATTTTAGGTATGGGATGAAAAACTGGCTGGGTCATCGGGCTTCAAATGCAGGGGTTGTGGTCTAATGGTCCTACTGGTGGCTGATCTCAATGGTGCCCCCTCATGGGTCAGTACCCAGGACAACACTGCTTCATCTGGCCAATGGGATGGAAATACCCTCATCCTATTTAAGAGTAATCAATACCCCTCTCCTAATGCAGTTTAAGGGAAAAACTCAGAACACATTACATAAATTACTTCTGGGTTGAGTCATCAGCCCTGGAGATATTTAAATGCCATGCAGATGTGGCACATCTGTGTGGGACATGGTCTAGTGGTGGACCTGGTGGTGCTGGATCAATGACTGGACTTGATCTTGGAGGTCTTTTCCAAGGTGAACAATTCTGTGAATCCATACATCAACCTTGGGGAGGACTGAAGTGGTGGGGTATAGGGCTGCTGCTCCCCAGCGTGAGGACAAAGTAGAAAACTGGTTTGACAGAGGTCTCACAATATTCAGCAAAGACAAACATAGCCTTGCAGCACTGCAGGAAAATCCCACACAGCCGTTAGGATGGGATGACCAGCACAAGCAAGTTGAAGACCCAGGTGAAGGATCCAGGAGGGGTCAGCAAGGGACCCTTGCAGCAGCCAAGGCTGCCCACACACTGGGCTGTCTGAGCAGAACTGCAAGCAACACATTGGCAGAAATTATTATTCCCATCTGGGAGGCAGCTGGACACACGTCCACATTGGTATCTTCCAGTACAGAGAGATGGGCCAGCTGGAGAGAGTCAGTGGTAAGGAGGCTGCAGCACATCATGAAAGATCAGAGACTGCGAGAAAAGTCAAAGCAGGAGCCAACTCAATTCTTCAATACCTTGGGGAGTGCCAACCACAGAAAAAAGGTGAACCAAACTCTCTTCAGAGGTGCAAAAGGAAGGGGCAACAAAGGAAACTCTAACTCAGCCACCTGCTTTAGCTTTTAAACACCCTCAACCCATTTTCTTTAGTTTGTACCCAGAATTGTAAGCTTTTTATTTTCCTTCTAGATATTCAAAACTCAACTGGAGCAAGACCCCGAGTAACACTACCTGTTTTTGAAGCCATCACTCCTGGAGCTGGAGAGTGTTGGACCAGATGACCTCCAGTGGTTCCAACCTACATTTTTCAGTGATTCTATGATCTATTCTAGGACAGCATGCATGGTATAGGATTACAGATGTAATATACCAGCAAGCCAAAACACACTGCAGCCAAAATGCAAGAATAGAAGATACTACTCTACGCTCATTTGACATACTCTTGTCAGCAGATGCTCCAAAATGCTGCATCAAAACTCATGGGAAAAGGGGAAAAAAGGAAAAAAAATCCATAAATGCAAACACACAGTTGCTTTGACATATCTGTACAAAAGGACTTCTACCTTAAATATGGCAGATCATACCTTTCTGTGGCTCACCTGTGAGCAAAAACACAGGCAGTACACATGCTGTGGGCACTCATCTGGCATGAAGGGGAAAAAACATCTGGGACAAAAGGTAAGGGTCTTGGAAATTTTTAGAGATTCTGGCTGTTCTACTGCCACTAGGACCTATTCTGAAGTCATAATTCAATGACTGCTTTAGTGATGCGTTTGAACAAATCCTGATGTCACTTATTGCATACATATGTATCACTAATTTTGTCTCAGTCAGAGGTACTTCACTGCAGGACGTCTTGAGGCAAACTCGGAGAAGAAATTTGTTTGTTTAAATAGAAGCATCTGATAGCCAGCCAAAGTCACAATGAGCAGTCTGTAACAAACAGCCCGGGGAAAACAGATTTTCTGTAACACAGCTGATACAACAAACCTCCCTCCAGTATAAATGTGGCACTGGCGTCTCGCAGAGCCAGGAGAGCTGTGTTTGGGAATTGAGACCACTGCACATGTTGGGTCAGAAATTCAGCTGATGTTGATCAATAGAACTCCATCTGGCCTGCTGTGTTTCGGTTGCATATGCGTAAAAAACATCAGTAGAGTCTGATGTGATAACTTTGATTTATGTTGATGGACAGTCCTACAAAAGAGAGTCTGTCAAGAACATGTCAAGGGATTACTTGTTTTAGTATCTGATCATTTCAGCCAGAAGTTGACAGAATTTGCCCCCTCTCTGAATGTGAAACCAGTCTACTCTACACACATAGCACACAGAAGAAAAAATTATTTTTTTGCTAATAAATGTAATAAAGATATTGTGTGTCTAAAGTTCAAGTTAGCTTTACAAGTCTAACTGAAATTTACTGTGAAGGCTGCAACCTGGACATAATTTAGGTGAACAGGAGGAATCTACACTGGTGAAAAGTGTAGGTGCCAGTAGAACCCAACAAGATAAAAGCCAACAATAATGTGTCTCTTACATACACACTGATCTTCCTTCTTCCTGTAGTCACAAAAACATTTCTCATCTACTCACTGAAAAGTCTATTTTCATTTGGAAAACTAATATCTTGAAGAATTTAATTTTCACTGATGGCCTGTGGGGAAGAATAGAGGGAGACAAAAAGAAAACAGGACCATCCAGCACTACACCTCCAAAAATAATTCACTCACTCCGTATTGATTAAAGTTGTGGGCATTTCCAAACAAGCCCACAAGCGAATCATGAAGACTAAGGTGAATGGACTTGGGTGAAAATAACTTCAGAATTTAAAATACTGGATGATTTATGCACTAACATATAAAAATAGAGGTTGAGACATCCTGCAGACACTCAACCATTACTAAGAATGCCACTCTGACATTTGGAAAACAGCCTGTATTGTAAGAGTTTCTGCATGAGCTGCACAAGCAGTTATTGAACTGAGTGCAATTTATACAATCATACATGTGAAAAGAAGGAAAAGAAAAAAAATCCTAAAGAGAATGGTAAAGAAGGGGGAAATTATTTCTATAGAAGATTCCCTGTTTTGCTGGCCCCAACATTAAGTCTTCTGGAGACTTCTGATGAAAAGAGTACATTCAAACGTGTTTGAATGTACTAAAAACATGGCGAAGATGCTAAATGCTGAACTCCTCACCATTCTTGCCAGGTTGCAAATGAACATTTTGAGCATGCATTATATGGTTGCAAAGCAAAGCAACCTACAGGGATAGCTTAAGCTACACGCAAATACACGTTCACTCCAACAGTTTTTGTTAGCTCCCTGATTGCAAAGAAATACAACACAAAAATAACTCAACTAACATGTGTCTGCAAAGCAGCCAACAAGCAAAGAATAAGCCCTGCAGGAACAGATGCAAGGGGAGGAAACAAAAACCTAAAAACCCACTGTGAGGGCACGTGTGGCAGAATGTGATCAGTAACTAAAGATGCCAACACTTATCAGTTTCTAAATTCCTGTCTGCTGTCTTGTCAAGTGTCACTTAAAAAAATGCAGCCCAAGCAAATGAGACTCCATGTCTCAAGATAGTGTAGCATCAGAAATATAGGATTTAAATAGATCTATCTGGGTAATTCATTTATAAAATCTAAAATAGAGAAAAACTGAATGATCACTCAGACATTTGAACAAAGTATGCAGTTGCATCTGAGTACTAGAGTTCATTAAATTAATTAGGAAGGTTATACAAATAAGAAGCTTAGACATGTCTGCTAAAAATAACAAGAAAACAATTGCACAGTGTCACTTTCTCAACCCACAGCCATCTCCATGTCACTTGAGATTTGCTTATTTAGACAATTAAAGTAAGCAGATTAGACCACCAAAAAGATCTGGAGAAACCATTATCTATCCAGACACAGAAACATAAACCTGAAACATTTATATTTAAGCATTTTAACCCGAGGACACATGTACTGGGAATTTTTAAACAGTTACAACCCTTATTTAGTGGTTTTACTAGGGAGCATCAATGTTTTGCAGACCCCAGAACATACCCACCATTTTCTTCTTTACTCACACTAAAAACTTCTAACATACCCATACAGAAAGAGCAAAGTGACCAAAAGGGGACTTTCAGACCAAAAAATATCCATTTATAAAGATATCCATGCCAAAAGCCATAACATGTTTTTTTGAGTAATGCTGAGGAACTTCTCTATAAAGAAGTTTACCATATCACTGAGCTTTAGCACTCAACATTGCTCTAGATTTTTATGCAATGCATCACCTTCTCTTTCAGCACATTCTGGTTATTGCCTGTGCTCCTAAGGCATCCTCTCCCCCACACATCTGCTTTTAATTAAATATTTAAGTGTTTATTATTTCAAGCTATAATGCTGTCTCCTGTCTTGTGCCAGCCCACATTCCACCTGGGGAAACACCATCAGCTTGTGTGAAAGGACATGCTGGGGGAGGCAAGCACACCTCCCCTTTACAGCATCCCTCTCCTTTTTTCAAATCTTACATCTTCATACTTGCAGCAAATCACTTCCAGGTGGGCCTGTGCTCTTCATTCCTGATTTCTACTCAAAGGCAATTCCTGCTGGAAGACTGAATAACCAATTCAGCCATGTTTTAAGCTGATTATGCACCCACCCCACACCATCTTCCTTGTGCTCCACACGGAATAGTGGTGCTGATGTAATTGAGCGAGCCACACATTGCTACTCCAAAATACAGTTTCTGTCATAACTACCTCCAAGATATCACACACACACCCCCCAGCCCAGCCTTCCATTCCTTACAAAGGCACGGGTGGGCAGGTTTTGCCACCTTGCAATGGTTTTTCTCATGGGTTTTTCACTGGTCACCTGGTAAAAGAAGTCAAATTCTGAACAGCTGAATCTCACAGGCACCATAGGAAATACCAGGAAAAGAAGTCCCCAGAGAAGAGGGAGCTGCTGGAGGGTGTGGTGACAATGTCTTCCTGAAACCCTAATGCACAGGAATCATCACAAACCTTAAGAAATGCCAGATGGTGCCTTATTGCTGCTTCATCAGCTCTTTAGAAAATAAAAAATGCATGCAAAGAACACCACACCATGCAAGCTAATCAGCCTTACATGTCAAGGCAAGTCTTCCAGATTAAATGCTCACCAAATAGAATTAATTTTAGAATTAAAAATAATTAACAATAGGTAGGGTGTCACTTACAAAGCAGCAATTTCGAGGGGGTTGTTATAACAGCAACTGAGCAAACAAGCCCAATATTGCAAAAGCTCCTTCATTCCCCTGTTTTTTCAAAGCAACTGCAAGGAAACAACCTCCTCTTTATACACAAGGGCTTGTGAATACATTTAAACTTACTCTGTGTGAGAAACAAGCCAGTTAATGGGAATTTCTAGCTGCAAAGGACAGTTTTCATCTAAATTGCTAAAGGACCAGGGCAAAGGTTTCATAGAAAAGTGATGAAATCCTTTACAAGTATAGAATTTGAACCAAAAGAAGTCTAAACCACAGAAAAGATGACCACAGAAATAATTGAGCCTAGAAGAAGTATCACAATAATCCTCTTCAAAAGACCATAAAAATGGTACAGCCAGAAGCATGAGAAAAAGCTTACCATTAGCAATCCCAGTCCCCCATACTGCTAAATTTTGCTCCCCTTCTAATCCTGGCCTCTTTCCTAGCAGTATTTCAGAAATAGCACTGTACAGGAGGTTCTGTACTCCAGAAACTATTTTACTCAAATTGCACTTTGCAACAAAGATGATGCTTTTTGAGAAATCAAGATGATTTCTCTTAAGCTGCACATACTTGTAACATCATTGAAACTGACCTGATTTTTTTTTTATAACACACATTTGCACTTATTGTGAAAAGCACATACCACAGAACTCACTTTGCCTGCATGACAAAAAGAAAATCCCCATTCTGCAGACACAAGCAATTAATACCTCAGCAAAGCGTAAGAAGAACACCTCTTTAATTATATGGCCCAGTCAAAGGCATTGGGGCAAGCTTCTAAAGGCTTAAAACCACAAGGCTCTGAAGCACTTTGTATTTCTCACGACTCTTCAATAATCAGAAATTTAATCAGTATTTAGCCCCAAGAAGTAGTAAAAAAAGGATAAATTTTCCAGACATGGAAATAAGTTTTCCAGATATTCTGACTTTGTGATTGCCATGGCCATAAACC
The DNA here is from genome assembly GCF_015832195.1 of Motacilla alba alba. Taxonomy (NCBI): domain Eukaryota; kingdom Metazoa; phylum Chordata; class Aves; order Passeriformes; family Motacillidae; genus Motacilla; species Motacilla alba. The sequence goes on from NC_052018.1 coordinate 89,966,964, forward strand.
CCATACTTTCCTCTGCCATTAAGTAAATACAGTACAAAGCCTTTCTTAAAGCCCTGAAATTTGATTGTGGAGAAATAAACAAATAAAAACAATTAGGATATAGATGAAAAAGCAACTTGGAACAGGCACTTTTTATACCAAGCTCATCATCTGTGTTATTAATACATTGCACATGGACCCCAAGTGATGTTTTGAGTGAAATTCAACATAAAGAATCTACTGACATGGGTATTGTTATTATTTCCTACAACAGAGACTTACTGTTAAAATTGTGTGAGAAATTAGTAAATAAAAAGATGCAAGGAAAATGCTATAGATAGACACAAGTAGTAAGAATTGAAATGATCATGCTGAATGAACCTGATAGTGCTCTATCATAAAGAGTAAGCAAGCAAGGACTAACAAGGACCAGAACTGCAATTCAGGCATTCCACATGGGGATCAAGAATGATCAAGTTGCCCAGGGCAGGAGGGTAAGAGGATTACTACAACCCACTCCCAAAGGGAGCCCCAGGTGACCTCCCACATAGGAACAATTACAGCTTCATTAACTATAACCTAAAATTACATTTTTCTCACCTTGCCATGAAAGTGCAGCTGCAATTACTGAGACAAAATATTCAACCATTGCCTTTGACAAAATGAACCAAGCTTATGCCTATTTCTAAGGTTCTTTTTGTAACACAAGGCTGTTGAAAGGTCTCATGAAACAGCTGACAAACTGACAAGCTTCAAGAGTATGTGTCTTTCAAAAGCAATTCTGTGCTGCACTACTGTCAGCAAACAGAGCCAAGGTTGCAAAATCATTTTTATTATATATTTTTTTGCATGTTTTCAGAGGTTTGTAACTTGAGAAAGTTTCTCCCTTTTTATTTGAAAGGTTTCTCATTCACTCTGGGGACTCTCTCAATAATCATCTGGAAATGCTTCTTAAAATACATATTAAAAAAGAATTGTACTCTAAAATGGGATCACTTAGGACTACATAACATATGAAAAAGTCTGGATGACCACTCCAAACCTGACACCCCTGTTAGCTCAAGTACACAACCAAAATGCTGGGGAATGGGATTTACTCACCCAGCAAGTGAAATAGAATCCTTAGGGCTGGAAAGGACCTTTAAGCTCATCTGAGCATCAACCCACCACCATGTTCATCACTAAACCATGTCCTCAAGTGCCATACTGGTTTTTGATCACTTCCAGGGAAGGTGACTCCACCACTCCCCTGGGCAGCCTATTCCAATGCTTTACAACCCCATCTGTGAAGAAATTTTCCATGATGTCCAACCTAAAAGTCTGCTAGCATAAACTATTATTTTGCACTCTTTATTTTTTCTGCTTGTAATATACCTCTGGATTTGCAACAATAATGAAAGAAAAAAAAAAGAAGCAAAGAACTCTGAAGAAATGTAATATAAAGCAAATTATAAACCAGCAATCTTCCATCTGGAATTATTCAAAGGCACATATGGTCATATTTTTAATGTAGAAAAGTTTTGAAATCTGATACTTATTTGCCTTTCCTATTATTATCTGCTCCACAACACACCAGCTTCAGAATATGAAGCTTAAAATCAAGTCTCATAAATGAAGTATTAGGTTAAAATTATTGACTCCTTAATTTCAGATATTTCCATAAAATATACATTCTAAGGGAATATACGTTTTCCATAAAATATATATTCTAAGGGAATTAGGTTGGCTTATTTTTTCATTTAGCATACAGCAATAGTAAAATGAAATTAAAACACATTTTCTCATGTGGCAGATATGCATAACTGCCTTAATAAGGACAGCAAGACAAACCATGATAATTAAATGGGATAATTAGATCCAGTTTGGGGTTGGTTTGGTTAAGAAAACAATATACATTCATTTATATTTGATTTTTGAGAAGACACAACAACAGGTGAATATGTAACACTAGGCTTTCCCAGAAGGCTCTGAAAAGGAAAACCCTTTCTGTCTTTTCACACACCCTTTTTGAGAATGGCAGGAGAAGGACAGGAAGAAGTGAAGGAAAAGCAGTAGAGGGAGAAGAAAGTGGCTGGGATTTGGAGAGTACTGGGATGTTCAACAGCATCCAAACTCTCTCCCCCACTGCTCTACTAGCACACCAAGCTGCTCTTCCTCCCTCACAGCATCTGTCCTGCAGCCACAGTTCAAGGAGATATTGTCACCTCTGGGGTGTGCAGTGAACCACCTCCACCCACCATGCTGGCAGCCAGGAGCTCCACAATGGGGACAGGCAGGTCTGTGCAGAGGGGAACAGGACCACAGGCTGGCCGTACTGGGCAGCACACACCACCAGGCACCTTCTTCAATTTCTTTGCACAGTGATATCTTTACAGTTTCCAAACCAAGTTTTGAGACCGCTATCTGCCCACTCACTTCCCCACATCCTCCATCCTCCAGAGACACAGTGACAAACTGATCCTGCCAGTAAACTGCCACACAGCCACCGACAGTGACCCACCAAAGTCAAAGGCAGACATGGCACTGCTGCAGCCCCTGCCCCTGGGCTCCTTGGGGAGAGCAACACTCAGCATCCCAAAGCTCCTCAGCAAGACTCAAAGGTTTCTCCAACATGCCTACAGAGTTACTGCTGTCACCCTGGACATGTGACAAAGCCATTATCATGAGATAAACCATCAAGCATGGAAACTCAGATCAGGAATTAGCTGATTTTCTACAGAAACACACTCATTACCATGTTGATGGGCACACAGCTAATCCTAAATATCTTATACCAGGAATCATTTGGGCTTCACGTGCTCACCTTTTGTTTTCCTCACCCTACTGCCCTCAAATACAGCCAGTATTCAGTATTCACCTAAAGAGTGGTTATAAAAGCAGGCTAAAAAAAAATTAAGTACAAGATTCTTTGCTTGCCAAGATAAGAGTCACACTCAGGAGCCTGCTGTCCTCTACTGCCACAGCTGTCTCTCACCAGCCCCCTGCAGTCCCTCAATACAGCTCCACCACCACATGATTTGAGCCATGGGATGGGTCCAGCTCTTCCCCCAGCAAAGCAAGGTACCATGCTGATGATCTTACACACAGGCAGCAATGCATTGTCCAGCCTCCAAGCAAGGAATGCACTGAGAACACCACCAGAGTTTGACTCCATCTGGTTTGCTCTTGCTGACAACTTCAGAAATGTTTTTAAACAAACAAGAACAATGACCTGCTGAAGAACTACAAATTACTGCCTCCAAGTGAGGGTTTTTTATGATAGGTCGAAAGCAGATGAACTGCTAGATACACAGCTTACTCAAAAGGGAGTGGAAAAGTGAAATGCAAAATGAGAGCAGAACACCACACATGGCAAAAAAAAAAAATCACAATATGTAACAGAAGAGCTGCAATACCTCTGGGTAATTACAACTACTCTCTATGACTGCTACAAGTCACTTGCTAGAGCAATAAAAGAGGCAGCACTAGAAAGCACCTAAATACAACTCCGTGTGTTCAATTACAAAACCAAAGATAAGTTTCCTATGAATTACATTGACATACGTGGGTTCAAAAAAATACTCTCAGTAATAAAGCAGATACAACATACACTATGAAACAGTGTGCACAGCAAGAAATCATTAACTTTAACACCACAAAACATAAAAATTAGCTGTAAAAGCAGCAGAGAATCTCCAGTGATCTGATGCGGCACTTCCTTCTAAGTTTCACGTTGTACATGTGTAATTGCTGCAATAAAAGTGCTTGGAAAAAATGGATTACGTCAAACAAAACAATCAAATCAATAATGATTAACAAATAAGTGGAATGTACCTCAGAGTATTAAAAAAATAATATAAATGCTTTTTTGATTACCTGCTACATGTTTAAAAAGTGTAGCTCTAACAGGTTTCTAAACACAGAAAGTTACCTACCTTTCAGTGTTTTACTAGCATGGAAGATGGTCCCCTGAAGCTTTTAGTACATAAGCACACATGAAAAATTACAAGAAGAGAAGAGGGTAATGAAGAAAACTATATGGCAGACATTATCTTACTGAATAAGAGGGAGGGTTCTTGTTAGAAGAGAACCAAGGAGCAGAATCTTGTTGGACGGAACAGCAAGTATAGTGCAACAAGCAGCAGCACCCAGAGTTTTCCATTTTGAGAATATGAATGGTTCACACAGCACAAGATGTAAGTGACTAAAACCTATTCTAACACCCATTTCCAAGAGACAGAAAATTGCTTCTATAATGCTGAAACCACTAGAAGTCAGCATCTGAGGGGAGCACAGGTTAGAAAAAGAGTGACATGACATAAAAACAGCCCACGGCAAGAGTGTCATATACCACCTCAAGAGCTTTCCAGCAAAAACTTGAAGTTAAATGGTTAATTAACTTGAAGTTAAAAGTGAAAAACACAAAATAATATTCCACATGGAATAAAAGGTTAAAAAAAACCCCAAACAATCTCAAGGCATCCCCAGAGGTACTAGAGAGGGGATGGGCAGCTCTACAAAGTTACAGAGCATTGGACAATCTAGGCACTCACAGCGAGGAGCACAAGTCACAGCATTCTAACACAACAGGAAGAAACACAAGTTGTTCTGCAGAGCATACCTCCAGCAGCTACAGCTTGCCAGCATCCCCATGAAACCCCCCCAAGGGAGTTCACCAGGGTGGCTCCTGCAGTCTCCAATTAGAGACCTTCCTTCCAGGGGCAGACATTTTCCTTTCCCTTCCCTGCTACCAAACTGCTTGTTCACAGAAAGTCAAAACTACATGTGACATGTAATTATCAGCATTACCCCTATTTGTAGAACCACATGGAAGTCTCTGCTGTCACACCACCCAGCTTCCCTACGCATCACTCAGGACCACATCTACAGGGGAACCAGCAAAGAGAAGCAGAGGCGGTTTCCACCTCAAAGGTCTTGCCCCAGAGGGGTTACCCCAAATCCCAGTGGGGATCTGGCTCTGCTCCCCAGCGTGACAGTGCCCACAGGCAGCACGTGGCTGGCTCAAAGCCACCAAGGAGCTTGGAGGGGAATGTAGGACACAACACGAACTGCTCATGACAGAGAAGGGGGGGGGGTGGGGTTAGCACACGCATTAAAGCTGATGAGGCAGATGAAAATCACTATGAAATGGCTGTTTCTACACCACGATTTCTCAGCAAAGAAAGATGCAGATCAAAGGCAGGAGCCAGTAGTGCAACACACGGATTGGTAACATCCCAGAGAGTTAAGCTGATGAAGAAAACTGGAGTTGGCAGGAGCCAACAGGCAACTCTTCGATGACATCAACCCTACCCATTTTTCTTCTAAAAATACATACCCAAAGATCATATGATAGAATGGAAGAGCTGTTTGCCAAAATGCAGCTTCTTGCTCATCTTAGGCTCATCTTACTTTTTTTCTAGTAAATTTCCCCGCTAATTAGTTTAATTTTGAAGGTATTTTGAGTGTTAACCTATCCGCTGTATGCAAAAGACTCCGAAAATTGCAACATAGCAAAGACCCAAAAAAAAAGCTACTTCAAAGTTAGCCTAAAGTTTTTCAAAACCAAAGTACATTCTGCAATGCTTAAGATAATCAAGATCCAGTATTACTGACAGGAAACCAAAAGGTGCATTAATCACACATACAAAAAGTAACTCCAGATAGGGCTACATTACATAAGAGATAAGTTATATATAAGGTGGGGGTCAGTCTCCAAGGAAACAAGTGATACGACACACAGAATTGCATCAGGATAGATTTGGATTTGATATTGGGAAAAGTTCCTTCACTAGAAGGGTGGCCAGACTTTGAATCCTTTAAATAAAACTGGGGGAGAGGGTAGGGGGATGGCAGTGGGTGTGTTACTATGTATATACGTATGAAGACACCAGAGTCTGGAAATTTCCCAATTAGTTATGGAAGCTAAAATAAGGACTATTAAAATTTTATCTTTTTTATGTTTAAATTAACTTCAATTAAAGGCTGAAAGACAGACATAAGTGATCTTATCAAACACAAATCTGCATGAATTGACAAATACAATTTAGGCTGCAAACACTCTATGCAATTGTCAATTCTCTCTTCTCAATTGTCTTTTACTTTCCTGCAATTTCCTGTCATTTTATCTACAGCTTTGGGAAAAACAGTAACATTGCCAGTCACTCACAAAAACCAGCAACCAAGTTAGAGCCCTTTTGCTGGTAAAGCTGCTATAGCTATAGGAGCAGGAAATTGAAATTTCTACTGCAAATAATAATTAAGTAAATGCAGATAATTATAAGCATATTAGCAAGAATCTCTACACAAAAACTTGTATTATTTAGCTAGGCAATAACCAAACTGATAGGCAGAGAGGGAAACGAGATAAAATCTTCACTCTAACAATGCTTCAAATACCTTAATCCAGTATTAAATAGCTTACACTCTTTGTTTCTGAGGTGGAGGATGACTTCGACATTTGACTACTAAAAGTCAAATAAATGCTCTCCCGACCTCCTATTTCTCTACAAGGAGAATACACACATTCAAACATTCCTGTAGCAGAGCCATGAGCCTGGCAGACACACATACACACAAAAAATGAACGCTCAAATATCTGTTCAAAACTCATATGACTTGATGTAAAGAAAAATGGGTCTCCTATCTCCAGTTCAGTAAGTAAGATGCCAGACTGGAGTCCCACACAATACCACACCAGCTCACTGACAAAATACCCCAATGAAAAAGCAATATAAGATTCCTCCAAACAAATATGTCCTGTATTTGCTAATGTACACCATGACATTTAACCCATAATAAACCATTCTGCAGTACACTAAGATCAAAGACTGGTAACATCCACCAACCTGATGCCCACAGCTTGAATCCCTCCAGAGTTTAAATAACTAACAACTATTAACACCTAAAGGTTTGGCTTCTGAAAATGAAAACTGGAAGTCTATCTCAGAATGAAATTTGCCTTTAGATGAGGCTTGGAGCAATCTGGTCGAACAGAAGATGTCCCTGCTCACAGCAGCTGCGTTGGAACTTGATGATCTTTAGGGTCCCTTCCAAGCCAAATCATTGTGATTAAACAACAACTTTGAGTCTGTATTCGTCCACATCATGAAAAAAGTGGGATTGTTTTTCAGTTCTTGGCTAGAGTGGTTCTAAACTTCAGAGTTGACAAATTTGAAGATTGCCAGCTTCTATCTGTTTTCTTTGCACCTAAACCAGCTAGCAGGCAAAAGCTTGAGACGTGATGTTAACCTCACACAGAAATTATCTCCACACTGCGACAATTTTCCAATTGAATCCTAAAAATGTATATCAGTTTGTAACACCATTACTGCCTAATATGCTGAAAACACTTTGGAAATGCACCACCAAAAGCTCTACAGCACTTGAAGGCCAGCATTTGTTTCTTCCTATTTAGAGTTTGTACCAATTCCGATTAGTTATTCTAGCAAACGGCATAGGAATAGTACCATGCTGGAGTATCATTTCTAATGAACCATTAATAAGCCAAATAAAGTGTTCAGGGGGAAAAAAAAGGTGGTTTACAAGAATCTGAATTGTTTACTGTTTTCTACAACTATGCCTGAGACCCACTTTTCTCTATGCTCAAGAGGAAGAGAAGCAATTTCTATTTTTATAGCTCATTTGAAAATATCTCAAATCACCCAATTCTTTGTTTATAGCCAACACTTCATCCCTCCAAGCATCTTTCAGAAAATACTAGAGTCACAGATTATAGAAAATAGAGAAAAAAATCCAGATTTGGAGAACAGCACTGCCAACATGTCATATTTCTTAAATATGTCATATAATTTTCATGGAAAAATGCCATCATTAAATGCTTAGAAAATAGACATGCAGATGGAGTCAGTGCTGCTTCACACTTATCCTATGAAAGAATATAAAAAATAAATTCAAATTATTAAAAAAAAAACCAAACAGAGTTTGTGCTGCCTGTTATTGTCCCTCTTGCCTCATGGTTTTAATGGACATGTTTAGAATTCAGAAAGCAAGCACCACAGCCACACCAACCATTGATTTCCTGCCAGGTCTCTCTGATGGCATTTGCACAGCACACTCTGGGAGAGGAGGGGATAGCAGTTCAATGCAGAATTTCATAGTTAAACAAAGTTGTAATTACCTCCTTGTTAGAGCTCTTGTTTAAAGAAGCTAAGTGATACTACGCAGACATGAGTATTGCCATGTCTCTGAATCTTGCAGCTGAAAGACTTTAATTTATGGCTCTTACCTGTGGAGGCTCCTCCTTTCCACACCTCTCCTTGGAAATACTCAAAAGCACATTTTTAGAAATGCTCTTCTGAAATTCCATTCAATCAAATTGCATCCAAACAACTCCCAAACTGTACCAGTTGCAATGCAAATCTTGAGTTCTAATGAAGGAAAGATCCATATATTACACACAGGAGCAGGAAACGGCATGGTCTGCTTGTGACCAAGAAAAAGGGGGATGGAAACAAACTCAAGCCCATCCTACTGCTGTTCTTTTCTACAGAGACGTGCACAAAGCTCACCAGAACCCTGATGTAAAAGCAACATTTTTCTTCTGTTCTCAATAGAGAAGAAAAGTAACATATAGTAAACTGTAAGGAAACTAACAGTCCTACCATTCATCTTATGTATACTTGGCATTGATTAATTAGTTATGAATATGCAGGCTTGCTTACCTCAGTCGATGACTAATTTAAGCATTTTAAAACAATTTCTAGTACCCTTATGTCATCATTTCATTAAAAACCATAAAAAGTGGTGAAATCATTACCTCTTTGTTTGGAAAGCAAATATAAATTTCTTGTCAACAGCCATTTTTTCGCTTTCGTGTATCAAAGCAGAATAAAGAAACCCAACTCTTTGGTCTTTAAAATTATAAGGTTCTCATGAAAACACTTTTTTATTTACTTAAACTAAACCATATTTCTAGATCTAACTAATTTACAGCATCCCTTTAGGGAGCCAAATCTGGGGCTTAGAACCTTTTTTTTTTTTTTCATTTATCCACTGGGTTTCAAACTCCCAGTTTTCCCAGTTTTCCCAGAGGATTACAAACGCCTGCCAATTTAGCTTGATGCATTAAGACTGTTTACACAAATCCAAAATACAATCAAACATAAACCAGCCTGGTTTAAGCCTCCCCCTGCCGTATTTTTTAAGCTCAAAACTGGCCAGAGAAATGGGAACCCACTCCAGGCTGAACACTGCATTTACAGCTCTGAGTGGAGCTTCAGCAAAAGGAGAGAGACAACAGTGAGTATTTTTCTTCAATTTAATTCATACAAAATTCCATGTAATTGCACAAAATATAACACATCCATTTACAGTACGCAGCTGTTGTTCCTGCTCTTGCCCTTCACACTGCGTTTCTATTACGCACAAGAGTCACTCACAAGTACAAGCAGCTCCAGAAAGAAGAGGTATTAAATACAAAAAGTAAGCCTACTTCTACAATAAGACAGATTTGCACACAAAAATATCTTGCTTAAGAAGCTACAGGAGCATGCATTCCCCATCACTAGATGGGGCAGGAAGGCAGTGAACACCACCAACCAAAGAAAGAAGGTAGATTCTCCAAACACTTGGTGAAAGGTGACTGTCCTGCCCTATCGACAGCACTGGCATGCAAGGCAGAGCAGTGCAGCCATTAAAGAGTCAGGAAAGGGATCAAGAAACCAGCAGTTAAAGAACAACAAGACACAGCTATATTTAGTAAACAAGTTAGGCTGAAACTATTGAGGATAAGCAAAAGAGGCAAACCACAGAGAGGCAAAACAATCAAAAAACTAATTAAAAAACCCTAGCTCATTCAACACAGGAAAAAGACTTAAGGCAGAAAGCTTAAGAATATTGCAGCACTCACTGATGGTTTGTAACATGAATACTTGCATCTTGAAGCAAAAAAAGCAAATAAAAATAAGAAAGGGAGCAGGAAGGAGGAAGAAAAAGGCAAAATGAGAAAATACTTTTTGTATGTTCCAAGATTTAGCAATAAACTCAGGTTTTTAATGATGATGGTGTTGCTCTCCACAACCTTTCCATCAGCACCACCCATCCACTTTTATTGATTGAATGATCACTTCAGACTCCAAGGTTCTCCTTGGACACAAGCTTTTGCAAGCCAAATGCCATATCTGTACTTCCTAAAGAGCACTCAAGCTCTCAGAAAAAAATTGCACATCACCATGTGGTGTCCAGTTATCCATCCTTCAGCATTCAATTAAAAAAAAAAGTCCAGAAAACTAGAATTCTGCATCAATTTAAACAAGCAGATGAAGAAAAAGAGACAAGTAATTCCTCTTTAAACTCCTGGTGCTCACTTGTTTACAGAGAGGAAAAGCGAGGTGAGCGGTGGTTCCACCTGAGTTCGTAAGGAACTGCAGAAAGATTTCTTGAAAAGGAAGTTAGTGAAGCTTATGAAAAGTTCTTTATCAGGTGATTTTTCACCTCCTAAACAGAAGAATGTCCCTACTAGAAATGCTCAACACCAGCAAGAGCAAAGAGACTTGCACTGTCATCATACATGCCACGTGCTACAAAATTAATTCTCCTCTACCACCCTTCCCATTACATTATGTGTGGGTAAAACAGGAACAACATTCTTGGCCTTACGGTCACATTCATTAAGGATTAGGTTTAGCAAGGAACTAAAGAGGGACAGGAAAAATAAACCTCAGTAACTGATACAAACCAAGAAGGGAAGCAGCTCTGAAGAGCAAGGAGTGACATGCAGATCACCCTGTACTTACCAACAACACAAATGATAATAATCATAATGTTTACAAAACAAAATACTGCTTCAAAGAACTTCTAACAACACTGTTCTTGACCAATTTTTCCCCTCTTACGTATTTCATGATATAAAGCATAGAAGGAAAAAATCCTTTCAGAGTAGGTTCTTCAGGCAAGGGACACTCCTGTCAGATAACTCTACTGCCATACCAAAAGTATTCAGTTACAGAATATGAAAAACACACTGTAAGGCCAGAAATTATTCTAAGCATCCCAAGCATTAAAAGCCTTTCTAAAGGAGAAAGAAATTCTAAGAGAAGGAGTTCTAACAGGCTCCTGTGTTTGAGATACTACTCACGACGAGAGCAAATATTGCCAATTACCCTGTGCAAAGTAGGATTGTTTTTTTAAACACATAATCCTTTGCTTTTCAGCTGGCTAGAGAGCAAAGGGTTCCTCCTCACTGCACATGAACTAAAGAACTCTTCAGCAAAAGGTGAGCCGCCACCACCAAGTTTCTAAAGCAAACAGCCTGTTCCCTCCTTGCTGCTGGAGTTTAATCTCCCCTGGCACCAGCCAAGGCCATCCCTCTCAGGCAGGGGAGAATGATGTCCTGCCAAAGTTTTTATTTTTATGAAGACCAGCACGGTGACAATAGCACACAGCAATCCCGCGAGCAGAGCCCCGTGAATTAGGCTGAGCTCGCTGTTGCCATGAGCAATTACATTGCAGCACCACGGCCACTTCGGCAGTCTAGACGGGCAACGATAAAACTTAATATTCTAGCCCAAATAAATGACAAATACCCCACACACTCATTTTTCTCGGTAGTGAGCCCAGCCAGAGATGAATCATCATGCACACACGCTTTCCAGGCTCACGGCACCAGCGACCACAAGATCCTCTCTGCCTGAGCCCTGTAGCAGCTCTGCCCCCACAGACTGGGGGCTTTGGAGAAGCCTTACTGGGTTTTAGCAAAGGCACAGGTTCAACAGACACTGCTGGCTCCTGCAGGGCTGAGGAGCAGCACATACCCATAACACTGCCTCAGAACCTACCTGACACAGCTTCTGCATGATACCGAGGGAAAGAAAAGGGGCAAAATTATATGAACTTACCTCCATGTCACCCCCCAGTAAGTGGTTAGTACATAAACTGCAGTTAGTAGCAATACACACACAGTGACAGAACCAAATGTAGATACTCCACAAAATGGTAAAAAAAGAATATTTTTTATTATGTCTCCAGTCCTTCCTCCAGTAACAACAGCAGAGCAAAGCATTGGTCTCCACTTAGTAATTTCAGCTCTCCTTTACTTTCTAGTTCTCTGAAAACAAAATGCACAGGCTCAAAGAATCTTTTTAAAAATTCCGAAATTATTCCGCTTGCCTCGGACTTCAAGATAAGAGTGATTTTAATTTCTCTGTGAAAATATTTTCAACCATAGAGAATCCTTCAGAAAGACTACTTCTAACCTTCAGGGCATCCTGCACAGCTGCACAAAAACCATGGCTTGAAATCAGAAGTTGAGACTTCTCCATTTTTTTATGAGTTACAATTCTGCCAATGAATAGTTCCTCAATAATGGAGAGGGACCTCAATAATGGAGAGAGACCTTTTGAAATGCCCTCTTCCACATTGTCATCACACACTGGTGACAAACTTGGAAAAGGGTGCCGTGATTTATTCAATATAATCTGATTAATGTTTCCATATCTTTGTTTACCACGAGTTATTGTTACAGAGTTCAATTAGCAGAAGCTTTCTCAGAAGGGAAAACAATGCAGCTGCTAAAAGCAATGGAAAACTGTCCAGCAAAGAGCACTCACTGCTCACCAGCCCCGGGCAGCCGGTCACGGCTGGCTCTTCCTGAGTCTGAACCTAGCAGATCTCACACCTCAGACGCGACCCAGCGAAGCCGCTCTCGGGGCTGGCAGACGCACAGCGCCACCTGGTCCCACCGAGCCCGGCCGAAGGCTCCCGCTGCTGCCCTCCCACCACCGGCCAGGCTGCTCCTACTCCCGAACAAGCCAATTCGCGCAGAAACCCACCAAAACAGCAGGGGCAAGCAGCAAGGCAGTAAAGTAATGTAATCCCTGACGATACCGAAAAATCAAAATAACTACTGGCAAAAGTGTCAGTCCTCTGCAGTGCCGCAGCCCTCTGACACGGGCTGTCTGAACCAGAGCACCCCGGGGCTCGCAGGCACCAGCGGGAGAGCGGAAGAGACGCAGGGCAGCAGGGCAGAACAAACAGGAGCCAGGGGTGAAGCGGGACAACACTTATTGACAGCCTTAGCTGCACTATTTCCCACATGGGCTTTTTTATTTGCTGCCTTTTTTTTTTTTTCCCTTTTGCTAGAACTCTCTGCTTGACTCCTTTGGCAGAATCAGCAGTGCTTTCTCTGCCCTGATGCAGATCTGTGTCGATGAGGACCCTGAGAGGCAGGGGAACTTGGCAGCATCAGAGCCAGACGCCCATGCTGTGCTCCTGGCTCAGCCAGGGCACAAGGCAAGAGCCCAGGCGCCTAGCCCAAGTTCACAGACTTCTTGTTCCCATTCAGAAGCACATTCTTTGACTTCGAGGGATGCATCTGAAAAAGCACACGGCCAGAATCCATTGAGACCTCTGACAACCATCACGTTGGTAATGCCAAATGTAAGATACAACTGTCCTACCTGAGATAATACACAGGATTCGTATATCATTGTGATATTCTAAAGGTACTGAAGTCACAGCAAACGGGAAATAACTCCGTGCTTTATCAAAATAATCAATACCTATTTCAACTGTTCCAGTTAACTCATATAGATTTATTTTTTTACTGTATACAGTAATTGTATACTCATAAGTAGAGTGCTACATAAGCACTTACTAAGCCAATAACCAAAACAATTTTCTAAATTACATATAAAATGGTTTCTTTCATCTGTTTATTCTCATAAAAATTTCAATGTGGAAGCCAAAAGAAAACAGCTGCGTAAAGTATTTTCAACTGCAAGAGACATGCAAGAAGGTATTTCTGCCTGTGCTAGAGGGCACAATCTGTAATAACATTTTGCCTTCCAGATAATGACAAGAGGCATTAAAAGGACAACTCGCTCTCTAATAAGCTTGCTTGACTGGTTGAGCATGCACATACATAGACAGCACAGTTTTGCCAACAATAATTTTAATTAATTTTTACATTTCATTCTAAATTACATTAATTTATGGCCTTCCTAAAAGACATTTAGCGTACAGCTAATTAAATTCAAGCCATTAGATTTTAATTAGAGACGTTTAAAAAAAAAAGGTCTCAGAACAATTCACACATCTTTGTGAACTCTATGTGCTCATTAGCAGCTAGAACAGCCAACAAGTGATTATAAATACAGAAGAGGACTAAGCAGCATGATTCAAACCTGGAAACAAAAAAGTCACGTAAAGTTTCATACTTCAAAGCAAAAGATTCTGGGAATGCCCTCCCCTTAGCCCAAGTCCAGAAACCTCTGCACATCGGTGCTTGCCACAAAAGCAAAATCAAAGGCCAACTAGCAGTGAATATCATAATACCCATTTTAAAGGCTGAGCTGAGCTTAATCCTCATTAAATTTACATAAAATCACAGCACCTTCCTGAACAAACAGTGAAACAAATTAAAGGTCCAGATGGAGTCCCTCCTTAATAAGACACATGGGATGCCCCAACGGCATCGTGGCTCCTGCACAAGGTGCTGGGCCACCCGACGATCCCATGCCGCTGCTCACTGAGAACCTCATGCAAGAAAGCAAAGCTTCATTATTTCATAGTAATTGAGTTTTTCCTACTTCCAACAAAGGCCAGTTATTTCTAAATATCGACCTCTCTCGGGACCAATACTGCACGAGTTAAAAGCAATATCGGTGCGCTTTGATATGGTGATCAGTCCTTCTGCTGTGTTAAGAGGTTCATAAATATTAACCGCGGTACATTTGCATATGTCACCCACAGGCACAATCTTCCCTCAGAAAACCGGGAACAGAACCCGTACAATTCTTCCATGTGTCGCTTCCTGACCACCAGATCTAAAATGGCCATGGCAGTTACTTGAGCAAGGACAGTATACCTGGCAAAGAGCCAAACTACCAAAGCATACTGTTAATTACGGTGCACCAGTTTGGTTTGGAGAGATGCCCAAAATGCTGGAGTTGACATTTCAAAAACCTGAAAGGCTAGGATCACACTCAGAAGTATTTAAATGAGTCAATTTTTCCAGAAAATTGAGAACTATTCACTGTTACTACAGATTTTACGGGAGTGACATAAAAATAAATTAATCTTATTTTTAAGAGGCACAGATTTATTATTCTACAAAAGATGGAGTGAGTTTGATTATGAAACACTTGCAATAGATGCAGCGGCAGTGAACACGATGGGAGCAGCAGGTAAGCAGCACTGCAAAGCCAATGGTCTTATAATTTGCAGGAATGGAAACTTACACGGTTTACAATTCTTGCGTTTGAATTGTTCAGTTCACACTTGTAACCAGCAACACCTGGTAACACATGCAATCCGTCCCCAAAAAAAGTGAAAAACTAGGCTGGTGGAGTATTTTTGCTTCAAGAAACTGGTGGGAATTTGCCGCAGCCCTCATAAAACTGAAAGCAGAGCAGCCTATCAGTTTTCTGGCAACATTTACACGAGCAAGCAGTAAATATTTTCGATCATGCCACGGCTCCGGCAGAGGAACCTGCCGCTCAGGTTTCTCGGGCGCACGGACGGATGCTCGGACACCGGGAAGGCGCCGACTGCCCCGTTAACATTCCCGCGGATGCCGCCAGCGCCCCCAAGTTTCCAGGGGTGCCGCGCTCCCCTCGGAGCCGCTCTGAGCCGACAGGGCAGAGCTGCCCGCGGCTCCCGGCGCGACACCGGGCCCGCTGCGCCCGGACCGACGGCGTCCCTCCCACCCCGGGGCAATAGGGAGAGCCAAAAACCAAAATAACATTTTTAAAACCCCCAAACAACCTAAGCCAAACCATCAGCACAACGCCAAGCAACTAGTTCTGGGGGAGCGCAAACCCACGGCGAGGGAAGAACAAAGAAGGCAAGTGCAGCCGGAGCTCTCGCAACAGATGGTTTGAAGCTGACCAGATTTCGCGCTGGCATCCCCTCCCCTCCCGCCGCGGGCGGTGTTCGCACGCACCGGCCCAGCCGGCCCCGGGCAGCGCCAGCCGCGGCTCCGGCATCCCCGCCGGCCGCAGGTGCGCGCCCCGGGCCCCGCCGCACGGCGGGCTGCCCGCACCTCGTCCCGTCCCGTCCCGCCGCGACTCACCCAAACTCCCGGCGAAACCGTCCATCTTGTGCGGGGGGAGGCTGATGCCGGACCCCGAGGCGAAGCCGCCGTCGTGGTCGGCCGGGACAGGTTCATTCACCCGCGGAGCGGCGGCAGGCAGCGGCGGCGCCGCAGCCCGGCGCTCGCAAGCCGCCCGGGGCAGCGGCTCCGGCGGCTCCCCGCGCTCGGCGGCGGGAGGCGGCTCCGGCGGCTCCTCCTCCTCCTGCCGCTGCTGCCCCTGGTGCTGCTGCGGGGCCGGCGCTGCCCGGCTCCGTCCGTGTGCCGCGACCCCAGCACAGCGGCGAGTGCCGAGCTGCTGCTGCTGCTCCCGCCCCCGCCACCAGCGCCGCCCCAGCGCCCCGTGCTGTCGTGCTTCCGACTCCGCCCGCCCTGGCAGCCGCCGCTTCCCCTGCGGGCGGGCCGGCCCCGCAGCCGCCGCCGGCGGGCGCGCAGCGGCTCCCGCGAGAGCTGCGGCCGCTGCCCGAGCGCGGGGCTGCGCGGACGGAACGGGACGGGACGGGACGGGACGGGCTGCGGCCGGGGAGCGGCAGCCCCGGGGCCAGCGCGCCTCCTCCGGCGTGGGTCGGCCGGGAGCAGCACCTCGCTTTACCTCGAAAAGCTTGTGCTGTCGGACGGGCTGTTGGGGGGGTTAATTGGGCGACTTAATGTAACCACTCCAGCAGTCAAAACAGATCTTGTTAGGTGAATCTCAAAACGTTCGTTCCTGCTAGATGGGGGAAGTTTTTCCTCGCTGATGTTAAGCCAGAGGAACTGTCATTTCTTTACCCGCGCATTTCTTACAGCTGGGACTATGTAAGCAGTCACTCCCGCCGCTCCCAGTCAGCCGGGTTCCTGACCGTCTCCTGGAGCTTCCAGCCATGTGCTTGATGTCCGGGGAAAAGAGAAAGTAGGACTAGAAATTCAAGTTAGCCATGCTACATACTATCTAATCGCCCAACCTAGGCGATTTCGTATGTTAAGCAACATCATCAAGTTGCATGACGCACTTTCTCCTCGGTCAGGAAAAGCTCCGTACCCATCGCAACATCCTGTTTTGCTATAAGTATTTCCCTGTAATGCACTCTAGGCGAGTGCCGCAGTTAACACAGAGGCGTGGGTAATTGCCTCCCGAGCAGGGCCCTGGCATTTGCAGCTGGGCTCTCTAATGACAGGCTGTGGATGTTGTTGAACAGGACTGGGGAGAACTCCGAGCTGGAGAGCAGCACAGACCGGCTGGGAGCAGCCCACATTTCCCGCTTAGGCAAAAGCATCGCTATCTTGCTGATCTGCAGTATTCAATAAACCCAGGAGGCTTGTGCTTCCTCACATTAGAGAAAAGCGCCCTGAAATTTTCCGTCAAAACCTAATCTCCCCTGGATTTTCCAGCAAATTTTACTGAACAGCTGCCACAGCAATGAATTTGAGTGCAGCTGCCAGCCAACTCCATTAATAATCCACTATCATGCATCGTGTAGTCTTGTCAAAAAAGATGACCTGTGTTCGATCTGCTATAAATGAGCCACCATTACCCACCAAGGTCTGGGCTTAATTGCTACCAGGTGTTAAGAGTTCCTTACCTACACTTGGAGTGTGTTGTAGAATGGCTCTATATAGGCTATTTTCATGGTCTTCTAGCTATGAGAAATGGGCCCTGCAGTCAGTATAGGCCAGTCAAAATTCCCTTTAAAATGCTTCATTTTACAAACAAAAGCAAGAAGAGCCAGGCACTACAGTTCCAGTCCTATCTCCCCACCGCCCCATTTACTGCTTGCCTCAAGGCAGGTTTCCAAGATGCTCAGAGCATTGGGAGAACACAGAGACAAATCTCCTCAAGCTAGGAAAGGAAAAGTGCCCTGGGAATTCAGAACCTGTGCACAATTTTCTTCAGAAAAAAAGTCCCTTTCCCAGAGACAGAGCCTTATGCAAATTCTTCCGGTGGGACTTGTGTTCATCAGGTGTGCTGTTTTGTTAAACAAAAAACCCCAACCAAACAAAAAGCAAGCCCAGCTGCCTTCTTCAGCTCTTCAAAACTATCCTTCAGATACATCCATGAGTGAGGTATTGCAAACATCCTTACATTTGTAAGTGTTGTCTGTATTTTGTAGACTGTAAACTGAGGTTCAGAAGTGAAGATGGCATCATAGATCCTTTTGTAGATGTTTAATCCCTACTGAAATTGGTTGGGAGCGTGAAGGAATACCTTTGATTAGCTGGGTTGTGCAGAGCTTGCATAGAAGTATACAAAAAGGTTAAGGAGCTGCAAAGAAAACCATAATCTTACATTGAACATGAGTATGGTACTGGAGTACTGTTGAAAGCCCAAGATTTGGTTCCAGTATTTTAAAAGTAAAGCTGCAGAGTTAAGGAACTGAACAAAACTGAGACATTTGGAAAGGAAGTTTACTTCTATGTGACTTGACATAGGAATTTCTGAAGAGCAAACACTATGCAGAACTTAACAAATATGGCGAATAACAAAGCTGGCGAACTCCAGCTTTTAAATTCTTATGTTAAATTCTTCAGTCTAAGCCAAGTTCTGTATGCTATGTAAATTTAGGTGGGGTTTTGACTGAAGCATTAATTTATTTATTGATTTTCCTTGTGGAGTACACAACAGATGTAATTGCAGTATAGATTATACACAAGGAGAACTTCAGAAAAAAAAACTGTAGTAAATACATACATGGCCATGTGTATGTAATCTTTAACAGTTTTAGTTGGCTGATGGGCGGAAGAACTTACAGAAGAAAAAAAATCTTATTTGTTCTGTTTCAGACAGGTACTGGCAAATTATTTAACATAGCTGTAAACTGATTACCAGTATGACTGTTCCAGGTGCAAACCCTAAGGAAAAGGTGATTTCTTACCTCCAGTATAGTACTAATGTTTGACTTGGAGGAGGGAGGAATTTTATAGTGCTTTAAGGGGTTTAGCTTCCGTTTCCTTGTTGATAGTGATTCAAAAATATGACCCAGAGAGTTGTTACAAAGTTTTAACAAGCTCAGTTATTGTCTCCCTCTAGTTTATGTTTTGATGCTAAGGAAAGATAGTGCTATTCAAGATCGGAGTAAACTTGGAATATCCCATCTCAACTTTCAAATCAGCTAAACATCCAACGCTTTATTGCACATATAGATAGCAAATTGAGAAAGATAAATGTGATACCACTAGGCAGGACTTCTACGTCAGTTTGACACGCTCACAGTTTGGGAGATCTAAATTCTTTTCTGCTGCTCTCCCTCCCCCTGCACTGCAGCCCGACCCCTTTGACTCCTGCTGGTTCGGGAGGCAGCTGGACCAATGCTGGGACAGGCAAAGCCTGAGCTCTGCTTCTCAGAATAGCTGATGAGCAATGAGCCAGTGCCTCAGCTGCACTAAATCAGTTTGGTGTTGCTGACTGCAGCAAGGCTGACAGACCCTAGCTGGGGAGACCTGGACGTACACACTGAGTCTCCCTCTTACCAGAGGGAGGTTATGGAAAATGCAAACCCCAGAAAGAGGTCACCCTGAAATACACAGTGGAGGCTATACACATTCCAGAGATATTTACACAGCCCTTGAAGGAAATAGGCTGGTTTTTCCCTATTGTTTCATTTCTGTGGCACATTTTCCTTGGACTGCAGGTTTGTGAACAGTACTTCTTGCAAGAATACATATGTTTGTCTTGGTGGTTTTTTTAATTGACATAGTTTGGCAGCCTTCAGCCTGGGAATTGTTTATAACCTTTTGGTGGCTTGAATGTAAATTACATTTAAGCATTTTTCCACTGAGGAAACATAAAAATTATTAACAACTGAAAATGAAATTGCTGAGATTCTTCTACATGAAGTTGGGAGTCTGAACCTGAGCCATTTCATCTTGTGTTTAGAAAAAGAAATGTGCTTCCCAAAGGACTCATCTTCTCCCTCCTGCAGTTTTTCTGGTGCACCTCTTCAGGGTGGGTAGCAAAAGCCTAGATGGCAACGAGCAGTCAGAAAGCCTGAAGTCTGATCCTGTCTCTCTCCTGTTCTACCTGCAGACCTAGGAAAAGGAGAAGAGGTGATGCTATTTGTAACCAGCTGTGCCCCACAGCTGGTGGGGTAATCAGTGTAGGATTTCTCCCCATGCTCTTTTGAGATGGTGTCCTTTGCAGATAGGTGGGTTCTTTAGGATGCCTTGTTTTGAAGATCAACTTTGTTGGCTTGCCATAAAGCATGGGATATTGTTAATTCTCCCAAGTGAGTGTGAGGTACCCAGCGGTCACTGATGTAAGGGAAAAGATTTGATGCCTGACCTAGAGAAAAATTAAATTACTTCTTCCTGATTTATAGAGGTTACTTTTCTTACCTTCATCACAGAATCTCTGGAGGTTTTCTTTCTAGGTTGGGATTTTGCCTCCCCCAAGAAGCAGCCTAAGATTCAGTCCCTCTAAATTACCCAGAGGCATGAATCAGCGCCTGTAACGCTGAATGGGCTGGAAGAGTCTTGTCAGGAGCTTAAGGAGACCTAAGAGAACTGCCATTAAGGCTTCTAATTATGTGTTTAACAAAAAATATGAGCTAGGATTTTTAAAATGAGGATGAATTAACTGCTGTGTCTATCCTCATTCATTTTGTTAAAGACACCAAGCTGCTCCTGTAGAATCCATTTAAGTAGCCAAGTCTTTTTGATATTGCTGTGTACACGCTTCCTGCAATTTTTATAAAGTAGTCCTAGAGGTCTGATGTTAACACATGCCCAAGCCTCTCCTGGTCTTCCCCCATTGTCTTAAAAAGTAGGAACAGAAATTGTCCTCCAAAACAAAACTATTTGAGTTTGTCAAAGGCTTTCCAGTGGCTAAGTTGTGTTTAGGTAGATTTTGTTTTTGTAGTAGTAGAATGGATCACGGTCTTATTTCTATAGTGCTGCTACTTCTTTGCTGATAACATAAAATCTCATAGAGGTTGACTGTTGCAGCTATATAGAGCTGATCTTTGCTTCGCTTCTGCACATTTAGTTTTTATTGCAAATAGATTTTCATCACAATGTGCAAAGTTCTTTCCAAATGTTCAGAGATGTCTTCATTTAATAGCACAAATACAATTTACTGTCAGTCCAAAAAGCCAAAAATTTTTAAAAGATAGTCATGCTTTGTGAGATTCTCCATAATGGAGACTCAATAGAGATGGCTTTATTTTGAGGATGAGCTAAGCATCCATATCCTGAAAAATCTATCTTACAAGTTGCTTCTTTGTGTTGATTATCTCAACATTTCAGTTCCAAGGCATTAATTACACTTTGGCAAGGACTGCATCATTTCCTGCGGTGCTCATTAAAAGTGCATTTCGGTTCAGGTGTAGAACCTAGAAATCTCTGTTAGCTTATGCTAAATTTCCCATCATTACATTAATGTGTTTAAAAATAATAGTCTCCTACAAATGTGACTACTGAGTAAGAGAAAAATAGCAGAGCTCTAGTGCTAATTCATTTACCAGCCCTGGTGGGGAATGAGCAGATTCAGTGTGAGTTAAATAAGCATTTAAAAATTGGCAGAATTTGAGCAGAGATAGTTAAAACCCTGCATGCACAATACTTTTTTTTTTTACTCATGAGGGGAAAGGCTTAGCATTTTAACTAGAGAGCAGCTTAAAAATGGTATTCTGCAGCTTTGTATCAAGCTTGTATTAAATGAGAAAACTGAAAAACATTTCAGAAAGCTGGCAAAATAGAATTTATCTTCCTTCATCTCTCCCTAATTGGATAAGTGGTCTGGTTTGTCGTACCGAAAAGCACACTCAAGTTGTTTTCTCAAATTAGTGAGCTCCTCATGAATTCCTACCTTGGTCCAAGTGCTATAAAAGTCTAATGTCTTACATAAGTGCTAAGTTAAGGATTTAGCTGAGGCATAAATTGGTGTATTGGCTTTGTATCAGCCATTTACATTAGGGTGCAGTTTATTCTCTGCCTCAGGAAAAAATGTGCTTCAGCTTGTACTCGAGCACCATGATGAGCTCTCAAGCAATCCCTTTTCTGTTCTCCTTTCTTAGAAAAATTAGGAAAATGTAAGGCTAGCAGGTTAGCGATGTTAACAAGGAGTGCTAACTAGTAAGTCTTAAAACTGCTGGAAGAGGAGCTGATTTTTCGACTGAGAAGTTTATGGAGATCCCCCTTGGGGACAGAATAAATTAGTGTAACATGTGGAATTTATTTTTTTCCCCTGAGTGTTAAAACATCTCCTGTAGCTTTGCATTTTATGCAGCTCATTTTCCACAATAAGAAGCTGCTCTGCACAATAAGCTGTGTGCCTGTGTATGTGTCTGTAAATAAATACAGATTTATTTCCTACAGATCCTCCTCCCTCAGTGCTGGTCGCCTCTCAGTGCAGCTCTGGTTAAGCTATTACTGTGCCTGAACTATTTGTCAGGGGAAGGAAGTGCCTGCAGAGAAGTGATACATTGCTGTGTAGTTTCTTGCTGTGAAGTGTTGATTTTAAAACAGGCTGGCAGGCTGCAGCCCACCCCGTCATAAAAAAAATGAACAGACATGGTTTAGGAGGTTTTGTTTTTCTTTTGTCCTGTTGTTCTGCCTAGTTTTAGGAATCTTTTATTGTCTTTCAGCTATGCCATACTCAGCAATGGGTTTATCTCTTAAGTTTGGCCTTGTCCCCTCTGAGAGCTCCAGATTCTTTCCCATTTCCATTTCTACCTTTCTAAGGTGTGACAACCATCCTCTCTCCTGGTTATTAGCCAGTAGGGCAGGTGTGTGATGCTTTCCTTTAAAAAGGATAATGGCAGCACCCTAATTCAGTGAGCAGCACAGTGATCATCCTCTGTTCTGCAGGCTGAGAGCACCAACAAGGGCGTTGGTGTAAGACATAGGCTGGAGAGTGAAGACCAAAAACAGGTCACCATGGGCTAAACTGAAATGAAGTGGAAAGAAACTCTACTGCCATTCAAAAAACATTGATTTTGCAATAATAGCTATCTATAGATAACTTGGATTGAGGGCAAGGCTGCTCTCTGCGTACCAACAATGTACAACTGAGCTTTTAGTCGTTGGTATTTTCCTACCTGCAGTATCAGACATTTACTTTACTGCCCCAGGAGAAGATGTAGCTGTAGGAAGAAACTTCTGCCAGGCTCAGGGACATACAGCATTCAGATGGGTCCTACAGAAATCATGTATCACTTGCAAAGTCTAATGAGGCAACTGATTGTGTCTTTGTGAATTGGTAATATTATTATCATCACAATTAATCAAGAAAATATAATTCTAATCTTGGTTTCCTAATGGTCATCAAAACCATTCATCTTAATATCTCCTGCTTTGAGAAGGCCTCCAAGGTAATTCAAACTCATGGTGGAACAGGGGCAGTGATAATTGATCTTTCTGTGGGTCACAGTTGTAAAGGCTGAAAGAGGAAACTACAAACCTGCCTTGCACTGTGGTTCCTAGTCATGGATCCCTAACAAACGTGAGCAGGGGAGTGAGCTATTCTGTAGTCAAAGGCAGGAGGTTATTACTTTATTCCCAATAAGGCCGTCTCAGCATGCAGTGCACAGTTGCAGTGAATGAGCTCATATTTACCTGTGCCTGAAGAACAGTTAATGAAGCACATTTGTTTTTATTTCCTTTACCTACCCTACATTTACTAATTATAGTTCCTAATTAATGAAATCAGCAGTTGAACTTTGGCTTTTAAAGCACCAAGTCCATGCTGTGCTGTAGACAAATTTACATTCCATTTATGCAAGTCATCCAATTAAAATTTAGTCATAGAAAGTATATAATACACCCAAATGAATACATTATTTCCTCTATTAATCTGCTTTCTTTGCTTTTCTGTAGAAGTGGACAACCTTTTCCTTTATCCCGAATGGGAATTTATGTTTAAAAGAAAAAAAAAAAAAAGAAGACAAAAACCCCCAAATCCAGCCCTGAAATAAGCAGCAAAACTAAATTAAAGAAAAATTTCTCCGGTCCAATTCGTAAATTAACATTTTAAAATCAAGAATTGTTAAAAAGAAAGCTCTCCCTCTAATCTTCCTATTATGACTGCATCTGAAAATTGAAAAAATGTGGCAGGGAAAAAAGTAATTTGAAATTTTCCATTCCACATGAAAACAGCAGATGGCAGCAACACAGACTGTGCATCCAAATCTGGGGTTTGCCCTCTTCACTTGGGTGGGTAGGCTTTGAATCATTTCTTGGCTAATACCTCGTCAACTTGGTCCTGAAAACATAAGAAAGTAAAAAATTCTACCTTCTTTCAGGCATGTGATCTCAATGTCTGTGATCTTCCTCCTGGAAAGGTATTTCTTGGCTCAGGTCTCTCTGGACTGGCACTGAAGTATCCTTTGTCCTTTTATGTGGTTTGTAATGCTTGGGAAATGGTGCTGGAGGCAAAGGTGAGTTCCCAGAAAAACTTGGCCTTTTTGTTATGTTTAAAATACAATATTAGTGAATTAGGACATTTGTCCTTCAAAAACGTGCTGCTTTGACAAAATCCTTAATGTGTCAGGGCCACAACTCCCAGGGTTTACTCTGCATACAGAGAATGTTGCAGGCTGGAGATAAGATATGAGAAAATTGCTTCCTGAGCATCATGTGATGCATAAGTGGTGTCACAGGCAAAGGCAATGCTTCTCATAAGAGGAAGAAAAATGCCATTCAAAAACTAATATTGTTGAAGTTGTGAGATAGGCATTGAAGAAAAAAGTTTCATTTAGTATCCAGGTGCTCATAAATTCATCCTGTGACCAGTGGAGGTAGGAATTCCACAGGTAGTTCAAGCATGGGCAGTGGGTTCTGCAGCTCCATTTTTTCAGAGGTATAACATGTTTTAAGGAAATAAACCTTAAACTATGAAGGGCAAGTTTCCTTCAGGACTTCATAGGTGAGGAAAACAGGGACAGTACAGGATCAAATCTGGCAAAAAATCTCTCAAGTTAACCATTCCTGTAACATTATGAATGGTGTTTCAGGCTCTGTACACATCTTTACCACATTTCAGAAGCAACTCAGTCCTCTTCAGGGGACATTTCTAAATGTTTTTAAATGGTTTTTTCTTTCCTCTATAGTCTGCCAATCCTTCCACAATCTTCCCTTCTACCACGAGATAGAAGAGGTTGTTTGGATCAGATGGCCCTGCCAGGTTGACTGCCTGTACCAGTCCCACTTCACATCTGTGATACTCTGAAGGTTCTTTGTTTCAAATTAAAACAGTAAAATTTCTAATGGCTTCATAGTGACCTCAAAGTTCCAGTGCTCTCTGTTTCTGTGTATGCCTTTTAAAGGTTTCCTGTCTCATTCTGTATCTCTGCATGCTTTGGTTGAAGTATGCGTGACGCAGAATGACATTTTGGTTTTGAACAGAAGATGCACCAAACTGATTATATTGGCTATACATACTATTTTCCTCTGCCAAATCTAAGGATTCAGAAATGTCGCCAGCATTTTCTTCATGTGGAAAGCCATTGTGAGCAGCTCCAGCTGTTACAATTTGTGAAGATCAAAATCTACTTTAAGTGTTCTTTCTACAGTCTGTCAAACCAGAATCCTGCTGGAGGAGGACAGGTGGCAGCATAGGAATGGTGGAATTGGCTGATCTCTCATATTTGTCTAATTTCAGTATGATTGTTACTGTATTTTGTACTTCAGATTATGTTCTGAAGTACAGGAGATTGGAACTGAATGTTCTTTTTGTCCCATCCCTCCCTACCTGCCTTCCAGCAGCCTTCAGAGCAGGATGTACCAGTTACCTGCACTGACCGTAAAACTGTGGAACAACATTTCCGTGGCACACCACACCAGCAGAGTGGATGAAACAATGGAATCTGCCCAAATCTTTTACCAGCATGGCAGAAGGGGATGAGCATCAGTCCTCTGGTTTAAGAGGAGACTATAAAGGTACCGGATAAGTGGGAAAGGCAAAAAGCATTGGGCAGTAGTAGACCTTAGTTACTGGTCCAAATGAAAATACCACTACATAGACTATAAGGGTTTCAGGTAAATGAAGCATTAGAAGTTTGATGTGATGGCAGGTGTTTGGAAGAGCTATTAAATTACTCTAGCTGATTGATTCCATGTCAGTAAAAAAAAAGTGATTGATTTTGAGGACTGCAAAAACTGTATTGTAAAGCTAATAAGCTAATAAGACGACAAGAAAAATACAGGACTGCAGGAACAGGGAGGAAAAAAATATGGAGGAAAACTTATTAACTATGCCTGACAACTAGAGGGATAGACCAGCCTCTCTTTAGCAGACATGGAATCAAGTTAGTAATCTTTTTCTTGACTTCTGTGCCTTATGGGTTTATGTACATAGGAGGAATTCTGCTGGAAATATGCTGTTTTGAGCAGAAAGTGAAGAGCTGCATTTGAATCATCTTTGTATGTAGCCAAAAAAATGACTTGAGAGCATTTTGAGTATTACTGTCTTTCCTCAAGGTCCACCTTGAGGCAGACACCAGTTTCATACTCTGCTCATCCCTCCCCTGCTTGCACAATTGCACCAAGAAAAATCAAAACACTGTCCTACTCCAACAGCAGTGCTTTAAGCTCTTTCCTACTCCACTATGTCTCTCTTATTTAAATGTGAGGTAGTGAAAATCCTGCTCAATAATATGTCTCACAAATGGAGGAAAACTACGTTATGCATAAAAGGACTTTCACAAAAAGAATGTCATTTCTCATGCTAATTCATTGTCTTTTAATAAAACAACCCTGGGCTTTTTAAACACAAACTGTTATCTGTAAATGTCACTGGAACCACATTATAGCTGGAGTGTAAGAGTATGGAATAAACACATGAATGTGCTTATTGAATGTAACGTGAATATGCAATGTGAATAAAATTCTTTCAAGTGTACTTGGAATTGGCTGCATTTTATTTTTTCTCAGCATTCTTCCTGCATTTGGTTCCTATATTGTCTTTACTGGTTATTTAAACAAATTGGTCTGGATTTCATCTGGAATAAGCCAAGGAGGGCCATATATATATTTTTTAAAAAATTACCTTTTTAGGATTCCTGCTGCTTGCTATATGACTGCAAGTACAGTTTATCCTCTCATTTCAGCAGAAAAATTTGAATCACAACTGGAATGCAAGTCTCAAGGAGAGAAACTCCACCAGCAGTGAAGCCCCTCATCAAAAATTGTTCCTAGTAGTTTTAAGAGTGTATTAAGGCTTGGATTGATTTTGTAGTGACTTTGGTTTGGTTTCTTGCCATTATTCCAGAAAATACCAAGATCAAAGAAAGAAAGTCTTATTGATTGGCTCGGATCTGGTCAAAAACTAGATTTGTGCCTTCTAATGTAACTAACATTTTACAGATGGCTTGGTTCATGTTAAAGCTAGGGATTGCATGTAGATTGAATTATCAGAGGATTAGAACCAGCTGCATTTAGTTGGAAAATCTTTTTTGCGTATTCAGTCCAGCAAAGCACACAGAGCAGACTCTTCTTGTAAGAATTCCAGCAAATGCCTAAAAAAAACCCCCTATGGAGAATAATTGAGAGACTGTCCCTCTTTACCAGTGGTTACATTTTGTTCAAAGAAACCATGCTGTACATGGCTGAACTCTGGAGTTCAGGTCCATATCTCATCCTTGACTGTGAATTAACAATTAAAAGGATCAGTTCTGAAGAATTAAGTTGAATAAAATTAGAACCTAGCCCAGCATCCAAAGGAGATCCACAAGACACTGGAAGTGACTTTCCAGTTTCCTGCCTTACATTTTGAGCACCTTCATAAAGGGATTTGGAAAAATCTGATTCTAATTTTGTAATGTTTTGCACTGACTATGCACATCTCTAAATGACTACAGCAGATGCAAAACAATGAAGTATCAACAGCAGTGAACAGTGAATTCATCTGCTAGAAAAATTATACTTAATGATTTACTTCTTCATATTCTGAATATTAAAATCTTTTAGTAATATCTTAAGACACACAGAAATATCAAACAGCACTAAAACTGTCAAGATTTTCAGTTGAACTAGATTTACCCCATTTTATTAAAATTATTTAAAGCTCTTTGAAGACACTGTTAAAAGAAATTTTAGATTATAAAATTTATAATGTAAATATATTTTATTGATACATATCAAAGATATGTATCATTAAAATACTGGCATCCACATTTGGAGCAATGTTACTACCATTAACTAGATAAAACAAAACTAGTTTTTCTAGTGTTAGTACTATGTAGTTTATCCTATTCCAGGTTCTTAAGATCATTACTTTTGAAATATTATGAAAAACAAGGATAAATTCTTGCTTAGTACCCTTGAAGTCTTTTTTATTGATACCCATTTACATTGAAATTATTCTGGATGCTCATCTGCAAGGAAAATAATTTGCTGCAAAATTCAGAATTTGTTTGCTAAGTTCTCTTTGCATATATGTGTCAGATTTTAAAATAAATTATTAGTGATGCTTAGTAAGACCAGTTAGTTTTTAAGGGTCATTCTTTCCATATTTATTGCATGGGGTAATCCCAACTAAAAAAGTTCAGGCTTCCTAGGAAGAAATGCTTCATATTTTTATTGAGTTGAGGGCATATTTCTTTGCAGAACTTTCTTCCTGGAGCAGATCACTTATGGTAAAATCAGTATCCTTCTTCAATGGATGTTTTTCCTATAAACTGCAAGTCCCTTTACAGCTTATGCTGATGCTTCTGAGAAATAAGGCTTTGTCTTCAATAGAGAGCCAAATCAATTACTAACTTCTCATCCATAAAGTTTATGATGTGGGCCGGGCTCCTAAAGTCGAGTGCAATTTTGCATCATGTACTATAGCTAGAGGACTTTATTAAAAATGTAGCTTTAATCTTGTGTGCCTGTATTTGTATATCCAAGGAAAATACAAAGCAAAGTCTTAAGTCTGTCTTCATCTTGTCTTGGCAGTCTTTTTGCATCGCATATGAGCTGTGCAGATGAAAGCCAGTTCATCCAGTTAAGCATCTCTGCCTGGTTTTTGCTAATTACCTTTTTAATTCTCAGCAGTAGCAAGTACAGTCTGACTTGCTGCAGCAAACTCCAAAGAAAAGCATTATTCAACTCCCAGGAGATTCCATTCTGAAGTCCTATTGTGTTTTTATTTTTGAGTATTAGTTTAAAAGGAAAAAAGGCTCTTAATGTTTCTCAGCCATACCAGAAAAAGTTAAAAGGCATTTGGACCCAGGGTGCAGTAAAACTTCCATACTTGTGCAAAGATTTGTTTCAGTTTTTGCTTGCTAGCAGTTATTAGTTTTAACCATTTGTCTCATCAACTATTACCAGGTTTCTACTCTCAGAAAGAAATCAGCTTGCAGAAGTCTTTCACAAAGGTTTTATTCCCTTTTAGTCTGTTCAGTTTGCGTTCAGCTTAGGTTTTTGAGCTTTCTTTACACCTGGGGATATGGAAATAGTTTTAACTGTTACATGAGATTCTCTTGTAATTAGATGTTTTATTTTCAGGACTTCAGAAAATACTTATAATTTATTAATCAATTTTACAGGATTAATAGTTTACAGCAGGAATAATTATATGATACATATATAATACATTGAGCCTTGTGTTTTAATATTTAATATTCTGTTACATACATGGTCTTTTAATACAATATATTCCAATAAAAATCTCTAACTAGGGTATAAAGTGTTTTCTAAAATGCTGATGTCTCAAAAATAAATGAGTAAATATTTAAACATCCACAGAACTGCAGCAACTTTCAGAAGCTAAAACTGCTTCTATGTGTTTTTATGCTGAAATTACCACATTTTCTAATTTAAAAAATACCATTGTAAAAAGAATAGATCTGATCTAAGATTTGGTTTGCAGAGCACTTAGAAAGAGAGAGCAGAGATCAGTTAAGTGAACATCAACCTGGACCAAGAGCTGATCTCTCCTCAGCCTCTCCTGGGGCACCCTCAGCAAGCAGCCCTATTCCACAGCCAGATCCAGTGGAGGGATTCCATCTCTTCTTCTTCAAACAATCATGACTGTGCTGCATGAAAAGTGGTCAGCAGCAAGGAAATACATCTTGGCTCACCAGTGTACTTTTAAGAGCCGATATTTCAAACTTTGTGTTCCAGCCTTTAAAAAGCAAATCAGTTGGTGGAAATAATATTCCTGATTGGTTTGGAGATTTGGTTTGTTTCTTTTTCATTCCCAAGCCATTGACTGTTACTGATGGGTCACATAAGTAGGTCTAACTAACAGCTAATGTAAATTAAAATATTCAAGAAAGGAAAATTACGCATGATATTTTAGCTTAGTCTGCTAATATAAGTATAAAGTAGTAATGGACAAATTTAAATAACAACTAAAGATGTATTAAAGAACAAAGTCTAGGCCAGCTCTTCCTCTATTAACTTGCCAAGACCGGAAGACTGATTTTGATTTGTTTTTTTGTGCGCTAGCCTCTTGGGACAGCATCACTTAATCATGTCCATGAACCTCCCAAAACCTGGCTGACAAACATCTCCATCCCAAGTGACTCACAGCAGAACCTAATTGTGCAGAGAGGTGTCAGTGAAGATGAAAACCTCATTTCTACGGCCTCAGTTTCAGGACTAGCCAACATCTTCAATGTAATAAACAGTCATAAAAATAGATTTGTCTGATGTTGATTAACTAGAGGTTTTGTTATAAAGTAAAGCATAATGATTCAGAATAGCCATGCTCAAGAAATTGCTTCACAGATTGTTTCACTAAGAAGGAAAATGGAGAATAGAGAAGGCCAGGTTGCACAATATAAAGGCTTACATAATTACATGTATTGTTAAATAATAGTATATTATGTGATGCAATTCTAGATTTATAAAATATACCCCAAAACTAAATGGAAACTGATAATGCTTGATAGCCTGTACCTCTGATTATCTACAGAGCTGATCAGTTCTGTCAGTTCTGCCCATGGAATTCTCTAGATATTCCTTTGCTGTTCCTGTTTTATGGTTTGGGGGGTTTTTTTGTTTTTTGTTTGTTTGTTTGTTAAGTCATGATGCAACATTTTCTGGAGTATTCACAGATTACAGGTATTTTCCTGATAAGGTTACATTACTGAGGGCTGTGATTCCACCTGTGGATTTACTGATGAACTATGCCAGCAGGATACCCTATGGCCTTCCCTGGGAACCAGGGCAATGGAGACAAAATTGTCTGACATAAACTGGTAAGATCACAGTGAAAGAGAGCAGGTAGGAAGCAAGAAGCATCACGAGTGTTACTGGGGAGCAGAAAGGTGGTCTGGAGAAGGAAGTGTGCTCACCTCACTTCTGTGGCAGCAACACTTCATCTGCTTTATGGGCAATGTTGTGCTTTATGGGCAATGTTGTGCAGCTGAATGAGCTCTGGAGAGAGCCTTAAAGTTGGCTTGGGGAGGTCTGGAGGCTGAATTCAGCTGGGAGCCATCAGCGGAACAACATCCATCTCTGCTCACTGGTGCCACCGCTCTGAACCCTCCACTGACTTTGTGGTCCTGCAGCAATATCTGTTGGAATAGTTTAAGAGGAGCACAGATTTGTTTTCAAAAACTACCTGGAAATAAGAACAGCACAGAATTTTTAAGTCTTTTGTAGAAACACCAAATGTAAGGTCAAAAATGAGAATCTGTAATATAAATATGGTGGTGAAACTGTTCCACATGGCTTGGTCCCTGCTCCCCACGATCACTGACAACTTCTTTTGTGCTAACTGAAATGGACTTTGGATAGGACCTGGTAATAATTAGAGTTCAAAATGTCTGGCACTCTTAGGAAAACAGGTGGATGAATCCATAACTAAGCAAAAAATGAACTTATGCATATTTATTGTGGACAGCTGCAGGCAAAATCCCAATGTTTTAACCCTATACAGCCTTTGTTATGTGCCTACATTCCTTTGCACTGACCACCTGTTAATTTATCAGTTGCACTCCACCAACATTGCCTTATGAGGAAGAATTGTCTGTGATTGATATGGACACCATCCATGGCCTTGCCTGAGGGACATCTGGTGTGAGAAAGGACTACTGGCTGCATGCAGGAGTGTAGCCCTTGAGTCTGGGTCTTACTTGGAATAAATACATGTGGTTCTTCATCACCTTTTGAAAAGGACAAATTTGCGTAGTAAGAGGAAGAAAAGCAAAAACACCAAATCTGGTACCACACCCTCCGCCCATGAATGTGTTTTTCCAGCCTTTCTTGAACCAATTAAAACAATCAGGTGAGCATTTAATGAAATGTGGCTTAATATTGTTTATCAGTAATTGAGATAACCATATTCTGCAATAAACTAAAAAAAAAAGAAGCAAGGACTGTGTCTAGCACACATGAACAGCTTTCATGAAAAATCTAGCCTTAGCATTACAGTTTTACCAAATACTTCATTATTTTCTCTCCTTTACTGCTTTATAAAGGACTAGGACTGCTTCCAATAGAAGTGGAAGGCAAAACTTCACTTACTCCATAAGGAGAAGGCTCAAACTTTAAAACACTCCTTTCACTCACACTTACTGATATATGTCTCAACAACCAATATACGATAAAGAATTTGAAATAGACATTCTAGAAGATTTGGAAAATATCCTTGTATTTTTTTTATAGCTCCTTTATGCGTTGTTAAATTACCACCTACTCCTACTAAATCCACTGACATCAACCACAGTCTTTTGTTGTTACCTTCAGAAGGTTCTGCATTAGGCCCTAAAATTGCCCTTGAAAATATAATTAAGGACGAAATCCTTATTTCTTTGATGTTAATAACAAAACTTCAATTTTATGTAAGTGTTAATGCCAATGATTGCAAAGACATTGAATTTAATTAAATATATATAATTATATTCTTTTGTATGAAATGACTTATATTTCCCTATTATTTTCTAAAAGAGAATTTTTTTTCTTTTTCTCAGTCTGCCAAGACAATGCTTGGATGGCCATCAATTGTCAAGATAATCTGAATCTCAGTAAATACAGTTGGAATTTTACATTTCAGGCAGAGTGCTGTGAATATAAGAAAAAAAAAATCAGAGTAAGATTTTAACACCCAGCTCCTAATCTGTGTTAGTTTAATTTATTTCTCTAGGAGTTTACCTCTACTGAAAAATCACTGTGACTCAGCCTATGCCCTTTCATTGCTTGAATAAATGTCTTGGTAGAACACATTTATTCACTCTCTTCAAACTTCCAAGCTTCTATTTATCATTACAGTTCCATCTGTATTTGATAGGGTAAGTAGTATAGGATTAAAATCATACCATGGAACTTTAAAGTTTCTTATCCTTCCTCCCTCTCTCCCTCCCTCCCTCCCTTCCTTCCTTCCTTCCTTCCTGAACTCGCAAATAAATACCAGGTATAAATTTCTGGTATCTGTTTGTTTATATTAATATTCACAGAAATCCCTACAGTCCTTTGGGTGTTATTATCTTGGGAGGAAGAATGCTCTTCTTTCTGTGTTGGCTGTCAAGTCAGGTTTTTCAATCTTCTTTCAGAAGAGGAATTTATTTTTCACCAAGAACTATGAAATGTATTTCTAAACCACATAGAGTTTGGTTTTAGTGGGACAATTTTTTATTTGGAATAGGATTGAATTAGAGCAGGATTTGCATGAAGAAGACATGTATGATTGCTGAAAACTATTGCTGGGTGAATTCCGCATTGAATTACGGAATTTTGAAGATTTACTACTCTCTGGAAAAATTATCCCATTTCGTATCCTAGAGCTCTGTGTTCCCACCAGTTCACATTTCCTACACTCACACTCACTTTAGTCTTTTCTCTTCACTGCATCATGCTGAACCCTCCTCAGGACCTGCTGGGACTACATGCTTTCATCTAGGATAAGGCTATGATGGCAGCTTGGAAAGACGCATTTCTCTGCAAATTGCCTATTCCCACCCCCATCCCACCCCCCCCCCCCACCATCACTCTGTTATGGAGGGCAAAGTCTTGGATTTATATATTCATAGGAAAGCTACCACTTTTACTTTAGAAAGTGGAATAAGGTATGTCATATCCATTATGCATTAGGGGTGTCTGGGCAGAGAGTCAGTGCTGGATAATTGGTGATTTTTAAATTCACATTCTCCATTACTGTTCATATCCTCCCTTTGTAGCCAGACTACAAGTATGACATCTCCATAAACATTTTTCACAGTCTTCAGCCTAGATATAATAACAACTATTTGCTTGGCCATATCTTAACTATTTAACATTTTCCTAAAGCTCCCATTCCCAAAGTTTTCTTTTCAAATGTAATGACTTCCAAATCCTCCTACATATAGATGTTATCCTTATTCTCACATTAAGACAGGTCTATCTGTGATTAAAAAGTTATGAAGAGAGAAACAGATAATGTTATCTGGCATACACAAAATGTTACCTGGCAGAAAAAAATGTTACCTGGCAGAAAAAGCTGGGGAGATAATGGGTAGATAAAAAATCTCTTTTCCTCTTTTGCCAGTGTAATGCCTTAATAATGTCAGTGGATTCCCTGCAACAGCCACCCTGACAGCAACCTGAGCTTTATTCCTAAACCACTGCAGGAAGTGTGGCTGAACAATAGATCCCTTGTGCTTACTCCAAACTGGCAAATAGATGGCAACAACACCATCAGATCTGCCTTGCCAGTTAGCTTCAAGTAGCATTAAAAATTACCGGAATCTGGATCCACCTCTGGTGCACACAAACTTGAGTGTATTTCAGCAGCACATAGTGCCAAACCAAAGCTATGTGTTTATTTGCACTTCCAATGTAATTCTCATTACCCTTATAGACTGTGAATGTATGGATTGTTCTATTCATCTTTGAAGAAAATACTTTGCAAGAACTATTTCTATGCAAGCAGAGTAACCACAGTTATTATTTAAACAATGAGATCTGGAGTTTAGATCTGCATGAACCAGTCACACCATTAATTTGTGTTTTCTGATTAAATGGATAAAATTCTTGGAATTATTCCTTTCTTTTAGTGGCCTTTTAATTGTCCCTTCATTATTTCGCAAAGTCTAATGTTTGAATTTGAGGAACTTCCTAAAAAATAAACTTCAGCCCTGCTCACTTCATGCTGGCATCCTTTGGAGTTTTCAGTGCTCTCTCCTGCGAGCCCTTGGAGAGCTGTGTAATGTGTTTAGCACAACAGAGTGTTTTCTTTTTCCTGTGCTTTGCTTGTCAACTGCACATTACCTTTGACTTTCCATGTCTCCAAGCAGATTGTGGGCATAATTTAGCGCTCTCTCCTTCTTCTAGTTTTCCATTTGTTACACAGAGGAGGCAACAAATCCTTCCCTTGTCATTCACGTTCTTTAACAGTGTTATTTGCAGCCTAAAAGGGCTCTTGGTCTCCCTGAGAGGCAGCAGAGTTTATTTCTGGCTCAGCCACTCTTCCGCACAGTCATGCTGTCAGTTCACTGCGGGTGCAGGAGGTGGATTTCTGCACTGGCAGACCCCAAGTGAAAGAGAGACACCTGAGCACCAGCTCCTGGTATCATTTTAGTAATGCCAGCCTGGCACCTGGCTCCTGGCCCAGCAATCTCTGCCTGGGACACTTGTCTCAGCCTACCCCTTATTCTCTACAATTCTTCAGGTACCAATCCCTACATCGTCCCTTTTATGAATTTCTACAACATTTTTCTTTCAAGACAAACAGTTTCAAAAAGAAACTTTTTTAGATGGATTTTTTTCAGAAAGAAAATCCAAAAAGCATGTGAATATAAACGAGGCAAATTTGATTACTGTTTGGAAAGTACATCTTGGTACAGTGTGTGGCTGTTCTTCTCCAGCAGTGTCATGCACAGACAGAGGGAAATCATATGTATTTACAGAGGGAGAAAAGTATTTGGCTCCCTCCAATGCCTTCAGCAGACTTTTAGGTATGTTAGCTAAGAGTGAGCTATATTCCTGTCCAATTTTCTGTGGGCCATAATGGCTACTTCCTTGTTGTTTCATGGGTGAGCTGTACTGCAGGCAGGACATCCACATTCCTGTAGCTGCTTATGAAAATACTGCTGCATCAGGGGTGCCCAGGCACCTGGGGAGTTGGGAGGTTGGTGAGGAGCCCACGGTGCCATGACTCCCCTCTGCCTGAGTCCCTACAGTGCCAGGGCTCTCCTGAATGTCTCTGGCAGCCCACTCACTGCTCAGCTGTGTTGAGGCTGTCCCAGATCTCTGCCAGCACTGCTCCCATCATGCCCATTGCCTCTGCAGAACTTGGCTCTGGTGCCAAAATGTGCTCCTGAGGATCATGACACACATGTATGTGAGATGAGAGAGATACTTCCTACTTCTCCAGCCCAGAGCTTTTAGAATCTGATTTTGCTCATACAAAAGTGTGTGTTTTTTTCCCTGTTTTTTCTTCCCCCCATCCCTGATGTCCATCAGAACTGAAGCATGAGCAGAGACCCTGCACAGACCCAGGGCTGAATCTCAGGACATGGACCCTGCAGCCTCTCGACCCCCCCATTTTGCAGAGACATCATTTCATTCACAAGAGACACATAAACAGAGGAAATGGACCTTATTGCTCCTCTCTGCAGTGCACACATGCTCCAGAGCAGCCAGACTATGGCCTTCTGGTTTTCATTATGACTAAATGTTGGAAGTGTGGTGTGCACTTTCCAAAAGGGGCATACTGTGTATTTAATTTATGAAAGTAAAGAAGAGAGAAAGAAAGAGTCTTTTTGGTTCTAAATGCAAGAACTGGAGTAGTGTTGTGCCATGTCTTCCAATGATTATTAGACAAATGTCTGTGTAAATGCTGTTAAAAAAATATATTGTAAAAAGAAGTGTGATACTGTTGAGTTTGTAATGTGGGTGTGTGCAGAGTATTATTAACATTTCTTGATAAGAAGAACATATACCTCGTGGGAAAAAAAGCTGTAGAATATGGTTGCTATTTCAGTTCTGAATTCTTGATATTTTTAGCACCTTCATTTTTGGAATAACTTCTACGAGAGCTGTATGAAACAGAGATACACAATACGTGCTGAGAATGCATGAAAAGACTTATTTTACTTCAACTGTGCATATGTACTGGGCTGCATAGTACAGTGTGTGTATTGGGAACTGGCTTAGAGCTGAGACTTGGCAGTGCCGGGCTGTCCACAGGACAGATAAACCAGCAGTTTGTGCTGACAGACCCTGGGCTCTGCCTACAGAGCTGTAACGAGACCTTACATGTCAAAAAAAAAAAAAAAACAAACCTCGGGAGAAACATAGGCTGTCATAAACCCACTTCATTCCTACTTTGTAAAGATTTAAATCAAGAGTAAGTTGTTTTTTTATCCAGTGAGGTTAAAATCTAAATTGCAGAAATAGACTATTCCTATGTAATAATGCCTGCTCTGTGGAAGCCTTTTGCAGTGCAAAGGCAGGGAGGTAATGGTTGGGGGAGTGAAAAAACACAGGCAGAAACTTGATAAACAAAATCCAACTACAATTACTGTGGAGGAAAAGAACACCTCTCTTCCTTCAGCTGGATCTTCTGTTACCCAGCATTTGTTCCTTTCTTTACATGGGCAGCATCCTGAACTACAGGCAGAGCTACCTCTGGAGAAAAGGTTTCTTCCCTAGGAAGTGCCAGAATTTCAGCATGTGAAGAGCATGTCCCCTCAGCTCAACAGGGACTGAAGCTCAGGCACCAGCCCTATGCATTCAAGTATCCCAAAATCATTAGGCAGATCTAAAAATCACAAGATAGAAAAATACCAGCTGTGCAATTATTCCCATTTGCTTTGGATTGTTGGAAGTTTTCAATTTTGCTTCCACTTTTCTCTGTAATCCTGAGGGCAAGTTAATTTTCAAGTGAAACCTACAGGACTCTAGAAACCAGAATTAAAACAAACAAACAAAAAAGAAACCAAACAAAAAAACCCCACCACCAAAACAAAACAAAACAAAAAAAAAAGAAAAACCAAAAAAACCCCCACAAACCAACAAAACACAAAACTTTGAAATTGTAAGAGTTACAAATATTGCACCCAAAATAGTACAAAAATAGCTGAGAAGGATTGGTTTATTACAATAAGAATGGAGAAGGAGGACATCAAATTAATTCCAGAAGCTGATACTGCTGACGTGATGAGGGAAGGTAAAGGACAATATAAGTTTCTAATACAACACGTATGTGTGCAGTCAATATATTGTAGGGATGGGAGGTTGCCAAAGACTTTAAAGAGCATGCACAAAGACACAAAAGCATTTCTATGAGAGCGGAGCTCAGCATCTCTCTGCAAATTCTGGAACTAATCATGCAGGTTGTATTTCTTTCTTCCTTAATCACGGGTAAAGCAGATTGGGTGTTAGCTTGGGAAAGAAAGCCTTGCTGCCACCAT
Source organism: Motacilla alba alba (assembly GCF_015832195.1). Taxonomy (NCBI): domain Eukaryota; kingdom Metazoa; phylum Chordata; class Aves; order Passeriformes; family Motacillidae; genus Motacilla; species Motacilla alba. Next base: position 90,005,208 of record NC_052018.1, read on the forward strand.
GAAATAGTCTTGGGCTTCCTTTACTACTTTACTTCCCTCTTCCCCTTTCATGGCAGGGTCCATAGATACTGACAGTATTTTCTTTTTCTCATTCTTTCTTCCCACTACTTTGTTCTCAAGATTTTATGTGCACATTCAGGGATGTTGAAGGTATGTTTTGTAACTAGGGGTGAAAGTTCTTGGATGTTGAGAAGATGATGTGAGTCTGTAATCTCTGTTCTGTTTTGGAGGGAGGATCAGTTGTTATGCCCAGGTGGGCTTACCTCTAGTCTGTGCTCCCATGAATTTTATCTGCTTATCATTTTAGAGACAAAAGCAATTAAATAAATTTAATTCAGGGCACTGAGGCCCTTTGAAATGAAGGGACCGTGCACATGCAGAGCCAGGGGGTTACCCTGTGCCAGCCAACACCTGAGCACAACACAGACAGAGCTGCCCCGGTGATGCCAAAGCCTGAGCCACGGCACGGTGAGCTGATCTGCCAGGCCTCACAAGGATACACCAGAACAGCAAGTGCTGGCTTTGAGGAGTAGAAGCCATCTATCCACTCCTACGGGAACAACCAGCGATGCTTCTCAGCTAGCAGGGCTTTGCAGAGGTAACTCGGGGGGGAACTGCCCCAGGCAGGCAGCAGAACCTGCAGATGCTGTTTTCCCCTTTATGAGCAGCCTGTGGGTGGTTCTGCAGGACCCCAGATCTTCTCAGGCAAGAGGAGCTTTAGAGAGAGCAGAAAAGGAACATACTTTCACAGCAGGGAGGAAAAGAGAAAGTTGAGCAGTGTGGCACTAAACAAGGAAGAAAATCTGTTGGGGGAAAAAGAAAAGTTGGCAGTGGGGAAAGCCAAGTCCAAGTACTAGCCTGTGGGTTGCACAAATTATCTGTGCAATTAGGATAATAGCTTCCATGGCAGTTGCTGTGGAAGAAATACGATAGGACTCCAAGAGACCCAGCAAAGACTCAGCTACAGAAAAGAAAAAACAAAATTATACACAGATAAGAGATCTCATCCTCTATTCTTCAACAGACCATATACCAGATTATGTGGTGATTTCTTATGTATCCCTTATTTTTCTTTGCCTTTCTAATCAAGAGTTTTCTCTCAACTTTTTCTTTTCCCTTTTTGTTCTGCGTGCATAAATCATTAAGGCTGGCACTGCCTTGTTGACTTCATCTGCACTAAGAAATCTTGTGCAAAGTAGTACATGGATATAGTGGCAACATCTGAACCATATTTCACATGAATGCTCATATATCATTGTTTGTAACACTGCAAGTGCACGATGGCTGAAGACAATTACAAATTACCCTGCTGGAAGCATAGTGAGACTTATATTGTGTTGTTGCCTGTTGTTCTAACTGGAAGTTTTCCTCACTGGTGCAACTATGACTCCTTCCCTGAGCACTATACTGCATGGCCAGACATATGGATTCTATCCTTTCTGTCTTTATGGTGCAATACCAAAATATGCTACAATACCTGACAGAACTCCAACTGAACCAGCTCCAGAACTGGGAACAGTTCAGCTGCATCAGCACAGTGGTATGCCCAGGCTAATTAAAATAGGGCAGAGGCTGCACTGATACAGCTACATTGTTCCTGAAACTAAGATATTATCTCAGCCAAGAGCTGCACTGTGCAATACAGATACACTCTCTTAAGCCTGGTGAGAGATATATGGATATGTTCTTTAAGATTCAGAGACAAGTGCCCATGTAATAACTTTCACCTTACCTACCTGCTTTGAATATTGGCGCAATCCCAAAAGATTTTTATCTTTCTTCCCAGGTTTTCCCCTACATTTCAACAGCTGCTAAAGAAAAACAAAAATCCAGAACCAAAAGTGACTCAAGGAGGGAGTTCAGAAAAATTTTCAGCCAGTTCTTGTAAAATTCTTGAACAGAAATTGTCCAAACTTTCCCACCAATATGAGACATGCTCCCTTGTTCATCACTGTCAAAAACTTGGACATCTTCTCAAAAAAGATGTTTGTTTCAACATATGCACTGACCATTTGTTCCAACACATGCAACTTAGTCCTTTTACTCTTAGTCTCTTAAAGATCTCACTGTTCTTATCTCCGCTGGCCCTAATTTTTTTTGCTTCTCTTTTCAAGGCTTTACAATGTGTTGTGAGATTAATTTCTCATGCATAGTTTTATAATAAACTTCCTTTTTTCTTGCACTTGTTTTTAAAATGGCAAGGCTTCTTTCTACATAGTCTGTGCTACTGATGCTACTGGAGGCTTCCTTTCCCTTTCATGATCATAGCTTGATGGTTGTTTTCTGCCTTCCACCCTACAAAAAACTGGCTTATCCTCTTCCCTGTACTAGATGCAAATCGTTGAGACTCTGTCTTGGTTTGGAAAGACAGGTGTCTGCTAAGGAAGGCAGGAGACTTTTTTGAAATGGAAAACTATAAACCCGCCTCCCTTCTGAATTGTTATAAATTTGAAATTAAGGGGGCTTTCAGGCAAAAATATGGGAGCAGGAATAACAGTTCTTTATTAGGGAAGAAAATAAAAAGATAAAATAAACAATGCAGTAAACTGAAACAACACTGACAGAGTCAGAATACAACTTGACACCCTGTTGGTCAGGGTGTTGGTAGCAGTCCACTTGGAATTGTGGCTGCAGTCTTCCTGGAGTGTCAGGTGTGGTTCTGTTGGAGGAGGGATCTTGTAGAAAGGTGTAGTCTTCTTTTGACGATTCAGTAGAAAGGCAGCTGTTCCTCTGGGAAATCCAGTGGAAAAGCCGTGCTGGTGTTCCAGAATCTCAAGATTATATCTGGGTAGGAATGCTTGGCTCTTGCCTCTGGGAGGAGCATCTCCCAGTGGGATGCTATAGTTCTTATCAGTTGTGCAGTGAGATTCAATAGCCTGTTATCAGCAGATGTCTTCTGGAGGGGGAAGTGGTTGTGGAAGAGATAAGGAAAACTGCCCACTTAACAGAAGACAACTGCCATACAGATGGAAAATGGAATACAATTTGCTTGGCCATCCAGGACAGACTCCCAGTGCTTTTCACATTGAACTGAAGCAAGTGGTGCTCTCTGAAGTTTGTTCAAGACCCCTTCAGTTTCTCTGTCAGTCTTAGATAGCTGGAGCTTTCAGTGGATCCAGGCTCAGCAGACTCAGAAGAACCAACTGGAGGCAGGAAAGAAAATATGACAGGCCAAAAGCACTGTTACTGGCCACTGTGTGCCTGCCTGTAGAAGCAACGTGGGAAATTTAAAGTGAATCAAAATGCCTGCAGAAACTCTTGAATTGGTGAATGGTTTGGTTCTATTAAATGACCACCAAAAATCATTAAATGAGACACCAGAGTGCCTATCCAAAAAGCTGATATTTCTAGCAAATCTAATTAGGATCGATAGCTTTAGTTTCACAGGAGAGTTGTCATTAAGGACTGCCAGGAGATGGTACAGAGGAAAAATCAAAAGTAAGCCAAACCATTTCCTGTCCATTTCAAATTTGTTTCTCTGTACCAAAAACCCTTTCCATTTGTTTGCACCCAGAAAAGAAAAATCCCAATAAATTCTCTTTTCAGATTTGCTCTTTGCAACAGACTACCAGTTGAAGATTTTTTTTAGTGTTAAGATATGCACTTTTCAAAGGACTGAGTTTGTTTCTAGAACCTGACCTAGTAATGCTCATCATCTTTAGAAGCTTAATCGTCTCCTAGAACCAGCAAACAGCAACTCTGCACTGCCCCAGACAACTCTATCTGGGCAGCTCCACAGGCACGGCACCAAGCATGAAATAAGAGATGTACTGAGCAAATTTATCAATAAAACACAGTTGGAAAAACTGGCATCTGGAAATGGATAGTATACAGGCAAAACAAACAGGAAGTGTATTCAATAAGGTAGAGTTTAATTTATTCATCTTCATCTGCGATACTTTTATAGGCAAACATTTTGCATGTGTGGTCTATCAACACAATAACGTGGAGAGAAGGAAGGGAAATACATTTCTGACTCAGGTGGAGAATGTGTCTTACAATCATTAGGCTGTTTCAGGGGAGCAGTTATGTAATTGACTAATCAAGGAACACCCCCAAATATGCAGCGTTACCCTGGCAGTAGCCTAGGTCCCCGGGGCCATGCCTTACTTGCATGTGTGTTTCATGCTTCCAAATTTAAAAGTAGCACAGGGAATTGTATCTGCCTGTACTTTAACTTTCCTGAGAAAGGTTAGATAGTCACACCATGTGCATGAGAGGTAGGGGCAGAAAGGAATCCTTTTCCATGTCAGTCACAATATCAGATTCTGCTGGGACATCCTGGATGTCACCTGCACCCAGGGGAGCAGGAAGAGCCGGAGCAGTGCTGGAGGTCTGCTCTCACAGCCTGTCAGCTGAGATGCCATGCAGTACCTCCCCTCAGATGATCCCACCAATACAACTCTCCGGGGGTAACCCGCAGGAAGTAACATGAACCAGTATTCCCAGGGTAAAATATCCATATGTGTAGCTTCATAAGAAGGAGTTTCCTGTTGCTTGACTAGCTGCAATCCAACCAATCCAGGCAGAAAGCCATCTTTCTACCTGCATTATAGCTGAAACAGTAATTGTTGCCTTACTTCTTCCTGAATGGTCCTCTACAGAATTACTTGTGTCCTCATCATTTACTTCATTGCAAATGTAATAAAATCAGGCATTTTAATTTCTTCTTGTGAGGAAGGCCCACAGGTCTGTAAAAAAATTTCATTGCCCTAGTCAGAACATTTCCCTTTTGTGTTCTTTGATTGTATAAAATATACTTCATTAACAACAATAACATACCAGGACTCGAGAGAGATATCTCCCATCATGCATAATAAATCTTGTGCTTATTTCCAAGAAGTAGTTTTTCTTTCTTTTTGTTTTTTTTTTTTTTTTTTCTTCACCTCTTAATCTTTTTTTTTAACTTAATAGGATTTTTGGGGGGAGGGGAGGACATTTTTTGGTGACATTTTTCCAATACAGGTCTTCATTAAGAGAAAGAAAAACAAAAAAAGGCTGCCTAAAACCAGCTTTGCAGCTATCTGCTTTGTGTAGCCACTGCCAAAAGTAACTTCTGCTGTGCAGCTCAGTAATCACCCAAGTGCTGCAGCACATTTAAATTGATCTGCAGATGATGGGTAGGAATAAGTGAACTAGACATAAACACAGAGGGTGAGTGAAAGAACAGGCAAAACAGAGATGTCCTCAAATAGATTATACAGGTCAAGTCATGCAAATGCTTTTATTACTGCTGATTAATTCTGTCAGCTGTTATGTTAATGTGCTGCATGGCATGAGCAGGCACCAAGCAAAAGTACAAAGAAGCTGAGACTATTTTCTAAATAAGGATGTGGCCCAGACTGCTTGAATTTGCGTGTGTCTGTGCCTGGCAGAGTGATGATGGATGATAACAGGATGAGAACGAAATCTCTATTGCTGTGCTTTGGCACTGCAGATACATCTCTCTCCAGACTCAAGGAATGAGAGGCAGGTTGTTTTGGTTTTTTTTTATTGCCAACCCCAAGCCTTTAGAAATCTTGAGACCATCTGACACTGTGTATTTTTTATAATAATAACTATGGGTTCTGGTTTTGGTTGCCCTTTATTTTCTGGACTGACAGCACTTCTTTTTCAGTAATCGTATTTCCATATGGGCTAGAACTATACTTAATATACAGAAAGCCAAAACATTGCTGTGTGCCGAGAACTGGGATCTTGGGAAAATTACAAACTGCGCGAGTTTCTGATAACATTATGCATTATGTAACTTATCTGTAAGGTCAGACCTCAGGATGGGAAGCACAGGGATGTGTGCAAGCTGGGACAAGCTTCACTTCACAGATTCAGCACGCAGGAAAGAGCACCTGAAAGGCTTTGGGAGGTACTTGCAACACAAGCCCGGCATTTCAGCCAAGGAGGTATTTAAGAGAAGGTGAGGACTGTCAAAGGCATCGGCAGAGCAGTGCACGGGCTGCTGGAACCAGCTGCCAGCTCCCCAGTGAGAAAATCTCCTACAGACAGCGGTGGGAAAGCTCGCCAGAACGATCTCCTCCGCAGCGCGCTGGGAAACAGCAGCTTTGTTCCCTGGGAGCCGCGCCCCTCCCTGGGAGCCAGGCTGGGAATGAGGCTTCGTCCTTCTGGCACTGCGGCACCTGCCCCGGGCTGTCTGTACCCACAGCCATCCTCAAAAACGTCCTCCACTCCGCTCCTCTCCTGGAAAACAAGGCGTGTGCATGACAGGAGCTCTTCCTTTACTGCTGTAAAGGAAGGGAGTTTATTCTTAAGGAAGCGCTTTTCCTCACCACGGCTCTGGCGCGGCTCAAGCCCGCACAGCCCGCCTGGCTTTCCTGCGATGCGGGATTCCCCTGCAGCTGTACAGAAAAATTCCCCGCTTCACACGTGTGACGGCGACTTGAGGCGCTGCCTGCAGGGCCCTGAAGGAGTTGAACCTGGTGAAAGTTCCGGCGTGCTGAGGAGGGGACAGCCCCTCAGGGCTAGGACAGTGTCAGGTGCGGGTGTCCCTGGTAGCCAGGAAGAGAGTGGAGCTCTCTCTGCCTCCGCTTTGAAGGAGGCACACAGGAAACTCCCCACTGTGCTGGGGACTGCACTGCTGTCCCCCAGGAGCCCTAGAGAAAGTCTTGAAGGTTACAGCAGGGGAGAGCCACGAGACGTGGCTTTCCTGTGGGCTCCTGAGCCAGGGAACCCCCTTGTCATTCCAGCATTGCCCCTCTCCTGTGTCCATGGGGTCTCCCCACCTGCTGCAGCCTCCAGGTTGCTCACTGCTATAGCAAGGCCACAGCTCCAGCAGCCCAAGGCTGGGGACACAGGTGTGGCAATAGCCCAGCTGGGAGCCTGAGGAGTGGCTGCGATAAGAAAGGCTGAAAGTGGCTTCAGGCTGTGTCTTGAAGAAGACTTTGTGTTCCTCGAAGCTTGCTCACCTCTACCAAGGACACTAAGTAGTCTAGCAAAATTATTTTTTTCCCCTAGAAGCCTTGCCTTCCTCATAGCCACAGTGAAACCCTTCTGCTATTGAGAGACACTCCTGCAATGACTATTGTGGCATTATTTGGGTGTCTGTTACTAAGAGCACCTTGTTGCCACAGGAGACTTCTCTCTTGCTTTTAGTAGTAGTTTACATGGGCTCATGGGTTTGTGAGGGAAACTCAACACTGACTAATGACTTGCTACCTTTTCCGTTGCCATTTGCTCTGTAAAAACTGCCCCATGCCAAGCAGGCTACATTTCAGCCCCAAGCAAATATATTTGGTCAAGTGGTACAGCCAGGTCAACATCAGGTCACTAGTTTTCATCAACACTGGTGCTGTTTAATAGGCAATCCTTTTTTTATTTCTCTGTGGATATTAGAAAATTTTCTCCTTTTTTTTTGTCTGTTTAATTATGGATGTGGTTGTAGATCAAAGAAGAATCATGTTATTTGATATAGGTGAACTTATAGATCTCTATAAATTATTTTAATAAAAGTATATAAAACCAATTTTATATACTAATTTACATGCAGAGATTAAAAAGGAAAGAATGAGTATACAGCTGGGAGTGCAGATGTTACAAAAAACTCCCTTCTTTCTCAATTTTTCTGATATTATACATTGCTGCTCAGTGTGCAAATAAAAGCATGTCTTAGATGTGGGTAGTTTTGGTGCCTGACACTTGGTAGATAAGTTTATTCTTCATAAATTTGTGAAAGGATATTCTGTTAGTTTTATTTTCTCTGTTTCCTTTTTAGAAAGGGGGCTGGAGAGACTGGATTTGAGTGGCAGGAAATGAAAAGCAGGTTTAAGGGGAGACGGATGGAGACTGAGCAGCTGAGAATATGACCAGGAGGCTGAATGCTGACAAAAATGGGAAGTGACCCCATGCTCTGGCAGATGTTTGAAAAATTAATTCAGCAGATTTCAGTGCAGCTAGAAGTGGTGTTAGTTTTTCTAAGTTGCTTAACAGGCTGGAGCTGTTCAATAGGCTGTGGGGGAAGGCAACTCCAAATTGCTGGAGCAGGAGCATGTAGCACTGATGGGACACAGCTCAAAAGAACAGGAGTGAAGAGTTACAGGGTGAGAGATTGGATTGCATAATGGAGTTGCTGGGTGTTATCAGGAGACTCAGTCAATGAATTACTCAGAGGGTGGTCTTCTCTACCTCATCTCTTCTGTGTCTGTGATGTTTCCCCAAGCTCAGCTTCACAAACTTTCAGCTTTTCAGTGCCCAATGAAGGGTCAGTGAGTAGGCTGAGGATGGAGCACATCCCCTCAGAAGCTGGGGAAAGACAAGCTGTAATATTTTCCCCATGCTATCCTGTCATTTGGTCCTCTCATCCCTTCTATAAGAGGGGTAGCCATCAAACTTGCTGTGAATACCAAGGATCTTGGCACTGCCAAACCCTACATCAGCAGCAAGTGATCTTTCTGACCACTTGACTTGTCTTGGGTTTGGCAGAAGACAGTCAGAAATACCTCAAAGTAAAAGCCAGGTGAAAGACATTTTGCTTCTGACAACAAAACCCATCTCATTGCCAATCGTTTTTGCAACTAAAAATAGGCTCTGAATATGTGATAGCATGAAAACTCTTTTCAATAGATACCATGCCCTCTCTGGGTACTTGACCCCTTTCTTCTGGAAGACTATTTCTGTTTTTCTTATGCCCCCTTTGTAGCCCCATTTTCGAGAGAATGAGGCTTAGCTAACCTCAGATCTCACATGTTTAGGAGAAAAGCTTTGAAATCTCATCTGCCAAAAGAAAACATACCCTAACTCTTAGAATTAATTTCAGAATATGGACTTCTCAGTCTGCCAGTGAAAGAGTAACAGAAGCAGAAGGGAAAATGCATGCTTTAAACTGACAAACTGTATATTTTACTCCTAATGCAAAAAGACAAATTGCTACATGAGTGAGCATGCACCAGAATGTGATTAAATCTAAATCCAGAGCACTCACCTTCTTCACAGCAGGGGCTTGCACAGAGTTCTACTCTGAGTGTTTCTCTTTTTGTGGAAAAAATAATCGGTACCTTGTAAAAAAGCCAGGCCAGACAAAACATGCAAAACCTTTTACCCAGTTATCTGTTTGTGTCAATCCTCCACAATACAGAATTTGAATTTGTAATGAAACAGCCTCAAAAGCATCCAGATAATATTCGGGGCCACTCTCAGCTCTTTCAGTCAGCTTCAGAAGCATCAAGCATAGAGTCACAGTGCAGTTTTGTTAGCTTGCAAATGTGTACAAGGACTCTGACACTTTATCTTCTCAAGGAAAGGCTCTTTCAAGCTGATCAAAATGAGATTTGTTATCTCATGCAAAGGGAAATAAGACTTTGGAATCACTACTGAAATTTGTGAAAGAGAATTCTGAAAGAGAATCTGCTAAATGCAATGAATTAGTGCAAGGGTTTGGTTTTGGTGCATAGTCATGTAACAAAGTACAATTTGGTTTACCAGCTGTCAAAAAAAGGCTTCCAGTTTCTGCTGTGAGCAATAAAATACTAATACAGATAAACAAAGTAAATAAAGCTGTTAAAAATTTAACACTTATGTAAACAAGAGCAGAATCAGGCACCAAAAAAGAGATCTAGTAGCTTGCCTCTGCAGACAAAGATGTAAAAGAACAACATCATTAATAAAAAAGTTTTTAGAACACTTTCAGTGTTTATCACTAATGGCTATTTAGTGATGTAAAGCTTTTATAATACACATGGAAGGAAGCTGACTGTAGACAATTACAAATCTGGGGAAGAAGTCTACTGAGGCAAAAGGATACGTATCACAGAGGCTCTATTTGTGGCAATGGCCATTAGCAGGATGATCCCATAAGCCTCAGACTAAGATTATTTCAGTGAAAAATTGCAGTTTGCTTTGAAAATACTTCAGAGCAGCACCAGATGATTCACAGGCAAAATTTTCTTTGACATCTGCAGTAGCTTGACTGAGTAAAAACTGAAGAGTAAATCAAAGACAGAAAGCCCAGTAAGCAGATCTCATTTCTTGTTCTGTGTGATGATGCTTATCTTTCTTGATTCCTCACCCATAAGTTGGTGGAGCTCCATGTGAATTTTTGAATAGGAGTTTTCAGGGAAAATCCCGAGTGCTGCAAGAATAAGTAGGCGCATGTTTCCCCTTGAGTCAGCCCTCAGTCTCATCTTGAGAAAGTCTGGAGGCATATCTCATGGCCCCATCTTTCATTCAGTGGTGTCCCAAAGCCTGACCACCTGTGAGCAGCGGGACCAGGATCTAGGTCATCAGCCATGCTGGTGGGCACCTTTTCCATGTCAGTGTCCCCAGTGCCAGCAAGGGGTGAGGCTCTGGCCCCCTGCCAGGTTTAGACATTTCCCTGCCTGAACAGGGTGGCAATGCTGGTACCGTGGCGGAAACTCTGATTCACCCGCTGTGGTTTTGCTAGTGGAAAGTTTCAGATCAAGCTGTAAATTACAGTTCAGTGATCATTGTATTTGAATTTAGTGCCTTACTCGAAAGGGCAGCTCTTGTGCCTTCTTCAACCACCACAGGTTGTGGCTGGACTGGGTTTTAAACATACAATTGCAAGGCGAGAATTTCCTTGCTATTGTTTTGCTGCATCCTACAAGTTTCCTTAGTATCAGCAGAAGCAAAGGTTTTGGCCAAAGTTGAAAGAAATAATGTGAGATTCCATCACCAGTGAGTTTTGGTATCTTGAAATAGTTTCTTTCCTTTTGCATCTCCACTTGCATGTATTTCAGAAACAGAATTAGAGAAATCATTCTTGCTTACAGATTGCTCCAAATCAAGATCTAAATATTTCACATTTGTGATTGCAATTCTGATTTTCTACAGTTATGATGCTTTGGAAAACAGATCTTTACCAAGATTTAAAGGGTAGCATAAGATCTGTTGGGGAAAAATATAACTAGCAGAAAAGGATGTGCTTTCTCCATGCCTGGCACAAATACAAGGGCTGGCAATCAGCTTTTGGGCGACTTTGTTTTACCAAAAATCAAAGTGATAAGTCAAAAATATGGACTGGGCCATATTTCAGATGTTAAGACCTAAGGTGGAGTAAACAGACATGCTTGAATCCAGGTACTTACTTAACATCTTAACACTTGAAAAATGCTATATCTATCATCTATATCTGTATCAATATATATATAGCTATATGTATACATATATGTATTTTTTGTTTTTGAGGAAACCAATTTCTTCCTCTCATTTTTGCCTATTGTTTGTTTAACCTACCTCTATTACATAAGATATAAGAAGGGCATGGTTTGTAGAGAAGGAAAGGTAAACAAAAGATGTTTAGAAGATGTTCAGTGCACACAAGGCCAGAGTTTATTTGTTTCTTCCTGTAGCAGCAGCAAGACTAATAAAATTTATTTCTTCTACTTACAGACCTTGTCTCAACTGCTGCATAATTCTGCTCTTTAAATGCCACATTCTGTGCTCTGTTAACATCACGGCCTTTTGGTGCTGTAATCATTAAAAATAACAGATAAGCATCGAGACAAGCTATCTCAAATGTACAAAAAATACATGTATTCTTCAGATCACACACAGTTTTTCTCAGGCTGGTCTTGGCATATGTATGTGTTTTTGAAGTACTTAATGCCAGACAGAATCTGGATAAATCTGATTTTTGTCAAGGTACCATGGAAGAATCACTAGGGCGAGATGTTGAAATCAATACCACCCAGAAAGAAGCAGTTTTCCATCTCACAGATTCCTACCGAGGCAGGTCAAGTTCTCTCCTGCACATCTGTGCACTGACACTCAAGTCACCTCCTGCTGAGGACAACCAGCCCAATTAATAGTCCTGGAGGATAAAAAGAGTTTCTCATTAGGCTACATGTGCTACAGCATTGTCTGAGATGATGGGGTTTGGTGGTCTGATGCTTAAAAGTAAATTGGGCTCTGATCTACCCTTTTATGTTTCGTTATTAGCCTGGATCAGATGTCATGTAAAGTTTGGCTCAATGGACCATTCCACATTGTTCAGTGTCTTAGCTCATGCTTGGGTGTTGAATGTGACACAGTTACAGTGCTGCTAGATTGGTAAATCAGCTGGAAAACTGGCTTGATGGTGTTAGGGGTGATCATGAACCAAAGCTGAGATGACTGTGGAAGTTAATGGCTGCTAATGCCCACCTTCCCTCTTCGTGACTAGAAAGAAAAGGCTGACCAGAACCTTTGAAGGACACTGTCTGCTGCTATCCTTCTTTCCTTGCAGAGCGGAAATCCACTTGATACTTGCCATAACTGCAGCTACAAATCTGCTTCATAAATGTGTTGCCGCTAGACAGAGCTTTCTAAAAAAGTAGCAGTAATCAATTTGCTGTATTTAAGTTTGACAGACTTTTGTGGTCAATGTGTTCTTATGGGAGCTGATGTTTCCAGGATGTTGTTCCTGAAATGCTGCAGCTGTGCTTTTAACTCTTAGAGGACTGGAATCTCTTTACTTTACTGTTCCTCGCCCAGCAGCTTTCACATGGGATTTCATAACCAAGGTGCTGGAGAGCCCTCTGGCTTAAAGGTGCAGCAGAGCTCTTAAGCTTGGTGCTGAAGTGCTGCATTGGGTCAAGATAATGTCTAATAACCCCTTGTGGAATCATATTTTAGCTGCCCAAAGTTTCTCAGACAATAAATACCAATTCAAGAAAGTGAAGATTTCAATTCAACATCTGCCTTTTAACAAGTTTGGAAGGTTGCTATGCACAAATGTGTTTGTACATCCTGCAAATACCACAGGTTGAGGGTTCAAACCATAAGCATAAATACCATATTGTACCATAAACAAACTAGTCATTAGTTCCTCAGTTTATTTTTCTTTTTTCCTAGAAGCTGTAGTCGGCCAGTTGTCCAACAGACCTTGGATCTCACTGAGTTTTTAGCTCACTGAACCAAAAGTATGGCATTTCTTTGTACAAAAATGAATGTAATACATTCTGCCCATTCTTGGTACCTGGGATGGAACCTTGGGAAGAGCAGGCTCCAGCTGAAACACATTTCTCTAAGGGAATGTGCTTGGTCTTGTTTTTGATAAGTTTCAAGTCATTACAGATATATTGAAACTGAATGATTCCTCCCCAAACCGAGACATTCTTATCATTTCATTACATCTTGAATTCTTCCTTAAAAACCTGAGGCAGGGATTGAAAAAATTAAAGGAAAAATCATAGAAAGGCTTGTAATTTAAAGCAAAGCCAACTCTCTTGCACTTGCGCCTTGTAATGTTCCTTCCTCTTAAGCAACACCAGTGTTCTAGAATTTTTTTCCCATTCTCAAGTTAGCAAAAAAAAAAAAAAAACCTTGTTAGGAAGGGTATTCATTTAGGGCTTGTCAACAGATCATATATTTTAAAAGTGAGCTTGAATTTAAATAAAGAGTGATTTCTGAAATTGATTAATTAAATTGAATTAGACTGTGAACAGTTCTATGAATTAAACACACCTCTGTTAAACACACCTTTGTGGCTGCCACTACTTAATCCCTTTGGAAGAGAAAAGGCATCTATGTGAGGTTTTAATTTAGTTTAACCATTCCATTTTAAAGAAAAATAAGAATTACCTTTCCTGGGTGTCCTCATTTGTACATTTTTCCTTCCTCTTGTTGTTTACTGTCTTCACTTGAAGTATGCTCTCCTGTTGTGGGACAGCTCTTAGGCTGTTCAGATCCAGCCCTCTCCAACAGGGAGAAAGCCTGTTCTGCAGTTACATATAAACATTGCAAAATGTGAACATTGCTGGAATTTTTTTTTCCATGTGCAGAGCTTAACATTAAAAGCCATTCTATCTGCCTATTGTTGCATTCAGCAATTCAGCATGAGGAAGAGTAGCAAATTCCCTGAGCAGCCCGTGAAAAATGGAGGTTAAGCTCTCAAGGCCATTTCAGCCTTCCCAAAATGAGTTTCAATAATCTGTGAGACATCACAGAAGAATGAAAGGGAGTTTCAAAATACCCGTACTTTAAATAAAAACATACTTTGGCAATGCTACATGAAATGAAAACTGACATGTGTGACCATCATATTGACATGTTCATCACACCCTCAACAGACTGCAAATATCCATGCAGACTCAGTGCCAAAAGCCGGAGCAGACAACCAGATGTGGAGCAGACAGTGGCTGAGTCTGCTCACCCAGCAGGGATGGGGAGAAGCTTCTTTGTTGAGGCTACAATCCATCAGTTCCTCTCTGGACAACCCCAGCAACAGAGACAGCAGCATCCCTTCTCCTTGTGGGATGTTTTGGGGGAGAGGTTTTCTTCTGTTGGCTGATGGAAAGCCCACTAGGGAGAGTGTTGTAGCAGGAGCACAAGGAATTTTAGGATGGAGAGTGGTGCTACAAAATATCAATTCTCTGCAATTATTCAATGTCATACAAACATGTGAAGCTGACTTTGTGTTTACTGGATGCAAGTGTTCCAACACATTGCTTCATCAGATGTCTGTACCTCAGGGAACTGGGTTTCTACTGAGATTTTGCATTAACCAATTTAATATAGACTTCTATCAGAGCCACTTATGACTTGTTTTAATTAATGTCTATTTGTGCCAATAAATTTCCTTGCTAAGTTAATGCCAGGAAGCAGCAGTTAGTCCAGTCCTGAGCAGCTTTAAATGTGATCTGTACATACATACATATATATATGCATATATATAGATATGCAATGTCTGCATGCAGATGCCAAGACACAGCTCCGGACAAGCATAGGAATAATGGCCATGATTACTTGCAAACACACTGATAGCAAACGTGCTTAGAAACCTCAAAGAAGGTTGTTTTTTTTTAATCTGTACTACAAAGGTCCCATTCCGCACAATGTTCTCTGAATGTAGTGGGAAATGTAAACGTTGGGAAATCAGTGCAGCCATGCAGATCACCAGGTATCCATGACCCATACAGAATGTGCCATTTGTCACTGGCCACACTTGTTCAGCTCTGAGTAATGATAAAATGATACAAGAAACATTTCAATCACCCAGTTACAGTAAAATAGAGCTAATTCCAAAACAAAGGGATTGACAAGAATGTAGTGGTACAGCCAGTTTAATTTTTGAGCAGCTAATGGTGAGAAAGGATGTCATTTAGCTCTGCAAACAACGTACAGCCCAAACCAAAGTTCTTGGGAAGCTGCACCTTCGGCCAAGGAGCCAGACTCCTCCGCCCACCCCCTTCCTTAAGGCCCACAATTCTGTCAAGACAGTTTATACAACAGTTGAACAGTGGAAGGTCACTGACTTTCTTTGTAAATCACCTGAGAGGAAATAGGATGGGTTTGGAAAGTAAATGGAATGCAAACAAGCCAGGGAGAAAGAAACAAAAGAACTCAGAATGATGACTTTGATGGAAAAGGGAACATTCTGAGTAACAACAATTTTGTGATTGTCAAGAGATGTGTAAATAGTGTTCTGTAAATATTAGTAAACACTGAAATAAGGCTTCAGTCCTGAAGCACACAGCACACATATGAATATACTGTGTTTAATGAATCAGAAATAGCCTATCTTAACACACACTTGAGGAGGAAGTTTGACCCAAACAATAGGTTGAAAAATGGCCAACTGAAATGTGAATTGAAGACTCACTCCTGAGCCAATGAAGAGTGGCATAGGGGACTGTGACACATGGGTTTAGAGAATTGAGTGACATTCCAGTTCTGCTTCAGAAAGCTGTACCACTTCCCCCAGCTCCCTGCTGAATGAGGTATGTGCTCTCCTTCATCTCACTGTCTCACCCCTCTCCTCTGCTTACACTGAAAACTCTTTCAAGAATGTATCTTTCCATGTAATTTATATTAACCTCTTCCTTAACTTCCATTTAGCTGCTGCTTGGAATCATTTGGTTTTGATTACTCTGAAAATTGCATGAGAACAGAAAATATCCCAATAGAAACAGGAGAGAGCTTTTTGGGCCAGAGCTGCTGCTGTGCTTTGACCTTTTTCCAAGCACAGAAGTGCTTTGCTTTTTCTCAGACCAAAAGCAAGCTTGCCCACATTAATGCATGCTGCCAATGTAAAATGGGATTTATTTGCCCCATAGGCAGCACGCTGAATCAAGAGCCACCACAGGGACAGTGATACTAAAACATTTAATTGTATACATAACATTGCTCTGTAGTGGATCTCCACACTGACAGCCTGGGTTGGAGCTGACCTGGAGTGCAGGGAGCTGCCACACATCCTGTGCCTCCCTCCCCACTGGGTGACACATCCCTGCTTATCTGGGACCAAAGAATGAGTGCTGGCTCCTTGGAGGAGCTGGGTTGTGCAACTCAGCTACTTCCAGAGCCACCTCATCACCCCCAGGAAATGCTGTCATGGGTAAATGAACCCCATCAGAAGCTGAAGTTTGATTCTTGGTAATTCATGGGTGAGTATGAGATTGCCTCAGCCCTGCAGACAGTGTGGGACTGAGGTCCAGACACAGGGAGCAAAAGTCACTCTTTCAGAAAATTGCAGGCTTTCTTCTTGCCGTGAAATCACAGGCTCAGCCCTGCTATGCAAGTACCCGACATAATGGAGCTATTTTCTTGCACTGCATAATAAAAGGGACTGCTGAGGGTGCAGATTTAATAGTGATGTCCTGCTGCACTGTGATGTCCTTACCGCACTCTGCTCTCTGCCTAATGGCTCTTGGATATGATCATGGCTTGAAGGGTTCTGGAAGAACATGTTAATGAGGAAATGCTACTCTCTCATATTATTCTGCACATGGAGGTGAGGGTTGATTTTTAAAGTTAAAATGGGTTGCTCACCTCATGATTCTCAAAGGGAGTTGGATGACAGAAACACGTTTCTCCTCTCTGCACCCAGATTGTCTTATCTGCATCGCTTGTGTTTTAAAAAATCTCACCCCAGGCTCTACTCTACTATTTAGACTTACTTTGCAAAAGACAAAATTAGACACAAGAGCTATTTCTGTCTTTCACAAAGCAATTCTAGTATTTCTTAGCTTGAATCCTGAGACACATTCCCTTCTCTCCCTCCCTGCTCCCTCTCTCTGCACAGGATCCACACCATTAGCTCTGTGGTTTGAAACGGCATTTTTCTTCCTCTGAGGTTGTTCTTATTCATAGTACGAAAAAATCCCTTTAACTGCTACCCAGTTTTTCAGGCTCATCTCAGAGGGCATATTTGCATAAATATCACTGTGGTGGTACAGGAATCCTTTCAAAGGAATTGGATTACAGAAGCCAGGTGCTTAGTTTCAAATTTAAAAAAGATTTTGCATTTCCATGCAAATATGGCAATTTTATAATTCACAAAGCATAATTTTCAATACAGCACATAGTTAAGAAAATGTGCCGTTATGATTCTTTTCCACCCTTTGTATTACGCATGGTATATTAAATTGATTAAAAATGAAAATACAGAGGCATGGGCCTTTGCATATGTATGGTTGCACAGTCTGCTCTAATATTCCTTCAAGTGAGTATAATACCATCTTTCAAAAAATCGCAACTAAGATGTAAAATGTCAAGCATTGAACATAAAAAAATTGTTAAACATTATGACAAATGTATCAGGAAAAATAATAAAAATAAAACCAACTCAGACCTATAAATTTGTAAGAAATACACATTTTTGCTTTGCAAAATAACAAATATATTCTCCCCTTCAGATTTATATCCTACTTTATACTATATCCTATAGTTTCTCCATAATTTATAAGTGATAAAAGGTACTGTCTGCATTGCCCATAATACATTATATCATCATCTGTTCTCCAAGAGGGAATATTCTAACACCTTCTTGGGTCATCTTTTTCTGAGCAGAGCACAATGAAGATTATGAGATGAGTTGTTTTCATTGCAGATTAAAGTCAGGTTGGGAAGTAGAGGAGATCAGAATGCCCTTTCTTTTTTTCCTGCCAAGACCTTCCTTGGAACATCCCCTTCAAAAAAACTCCAGAAAAAGGAAAATTAAGTTATTTATAGCCCTTTTTAAATGGAAATTCTTGTTATGATGTGACAATATCCAAACTTATATCCATTTTAAAAATGCAAAACTGAAATAAAACATCTGCTTTGACTTAATGCCACTGAATTTTGGTTTTTAAAATATAGATTTTGACTTTCGAATTCACATGTTTTTTAGAAAAACAGGCCCCTCCTCTTTCTCCCTCCACCTGGAAACCTCAAATCTGGAAAATATTTAAAGCAGCGTGCAAACATTCTGTTTTTGCCCCTGCTTCCCTCCCAACCCTGCTTTCCTGCTGTTTTCTAACAATTTCCAGTTGTAGGGAAGATGTGCTGGTTAAACAGAATGGAAAAAGAAGTCATTATATACAATAAAGCCCAAAGAACATGCAAGTGTTTGCACTTGTGTGTCTGTGAGAAAGATCTTCTATTCCTGTGTCCTCAAGAGATATAGACTTTGAAATAAAATGCCTCAAGCCATGTATTCATCTCTCTTGTGTGTCTTGGTCCAAATGCATCACTGGGATGATTCTCCATGCTTAGAGTTGCACTGAGGGGAACCTGTGGTGTGGTAACTACATCTGTGAAATAGGAACCATCCACTTTAAACAGGAATAGCAATACTTCCCTTCCTTTCCTACAGTGCTCTGAGATTCATGGAGGAAACAGAGCTGTAGAATAAGATTGATGTTTGCTTTGCAATTACCGATGCCTACAGTACAGAGGTTTTTAAGCACACACAGTAAAGTGAAAAGAAAGAACGAGTGAAAAAAGTATGGGCTTTTTTCTAAGTAAGGCTGTTTCTGAAGAATTGCCATAGCTGCTCTTCATATGTGCCCTGTTAACCTGTTGCCCTGTATCTGAAAATTAGATGACTCAATTTGAAACTCTGTTGGTTTGGGATGACCCAAAGTCCCCAGGAACAAGCAATGGTCAATTGGAAAATAAGTGAGGCTTGACATGTTTCATTTTCTCTCTCCTGGCTTGAGCATGTTCACCTGAGTATTTTTTGCTTTCCTTAAAAGAAAACATGCCTGGCTGCTGTGTGTATGTGTGGGTACAAAGACGTCAGCAACCTCTGAATCTTTCTAACACCACTGAATTACACAGGCAGAGGTCATGGGGGATGGTAAGAGCCAGAGCTGCTCTCCATGCCATGTCTACTACTGAAATGGTCTGACAGGTCTTCTAAAATAAGAGTCTGGTCAAAAAGCATGACCAGAGTACAGTAAAAGGTAACTTTTCCATGATCGTCTCATTCAATAAATGACTAAATACAGATTTATGAGTAATTGCTTGTAATTTTTCATTGTTCTCTGCTTGTCTTCTTACTCTCTCTAGACCAAGACTCCTCTTCTCAGTTTCCTATGCTGGTATCAGAGATCAGGAGGCCTGCATTGTGATGGATCTGGAAAGACACTCACCCCATGATCCCTAGAGAATCCTATTTTGGGTAACCCTATAACTGGGAGGATTGGTAGGTCCACAGGGGTCACAGTGTCATCTGCAGTACTTGAAGGAAGTTCCTCTCATCTATCTTTTGGCAAAGGAAACTGTCAGTGCCTTCTTCCAGGAGAGAGATCACTCTTGTTAGGAGCAGAACAGTAAAAGTAAATGTGCTGCACTAAATATTTCCTACAGCACAAAGGGTGAGTTTCTTCCTTAGCTTCCTGATCAATATCAAGGGAGTCTTCATACTATGTATAACTCATTTCAGAACAGCAGAATGCCCATGTCCCCCTTTGGAGGAACATTTTAGCAGTAATTCTCCTGGGGTCTTTGTTAGTTTTGAGATATTTGTGGGTATATTCATTGCATATTTTGCTTTGAATGCAAAATTATTCCTCTGCATTGCATAATCTTTTAGTACTGAACTTTTCTTGACTAAGCTGTCAGGGCAAGGGGAGGATGAGCAGAGATAGCAGAGACTGTAGCTTTCCTTCCTCAAGTGGGATAGTTCTTTTTCTGTTGTTACAGATGAGATAATCTGGACTTCTGTTCCAGCCTGTGCTAGCAACTAACAGGCACAGACAATCTGGTACCTAGAGACTGGTGGACTGTCGAGGGGAATTAATCACATTTTGTTTCTTTTTCATGGATCCTCAAGGCTTGTAGAGAGGAAAATACATGGCATGGCTTGCTGTGATAGCCTAAGCTCTTTCCCAGTAGGTTCTATTTGTTGGCTCTACTATTGTGTAGACTTCATGGTTAGTTTCAGCTGGAGTGTTTGGAAGTTAATTGGTTTTTATTCAAAGCAATTTTATTGTGCTGTGACAACCATTCATAAGCTTTCTAAGATGGATTGGTATATACATGGATATTCTGTTCCAGGGAAGTTTGTTGTTTACAGTTCAATTCAGTGAGTCAAGCTTCAATCCACTACTGAGCAAGTTTTCATAACAGTATGGACTGCAAAAGCCCCACAAGGAAAACATCCACCTAATCTAATGGCAGTTGAACACACAACACTGTGGAAATGGCCAGTTTTTCTGCAAATTAGTGGCAAGCAGTAGTGATTTTCACTGGCTGTAACTTACCTTTGAAAGTTAAAACACTGCCCATCATAAGTGTCAGCCTATGCTGCCATTAAATATTCTGACATGTAATTATTTTCCCAAAAAAGGCAGTTCAGATCTAACCATCTTTCAACCCCTGTCCACTGGAGTCAATGGCACTCCAGAGAGAGAGACTAAGATTAGGATTTTGCCCACAATAATCTATCTATCTTAAAAGATCTACCTACAATGCTCTACCTTAAAATGTTACTTACTGCTGCTGGTCACAGTCAGTAAAGGCTGCAAATGATCTAGCTCTATATTTAATTGGACTTGCTACAGTAGACAAGGACAAATTATTCCAGAAAGAGTGGCTGAAATATGCTCCTGGGGTTTTTATGGTTGCATGGTGTAATCCAGCCCTCGGCAAATCTGTTGCCCCACCAGTACTTTTCCAGTTGGCAATTCTTACATAGGTTTGTTCCAGCTCCAAACAGAGGTGAACTAATGCTGGAAAGAGTATATTGCACATATATCTCTAAACCTGAAAAGGTAACTCTGCTGGATAAAGAGCCTGATGTAGAAAAAGGCACAATGTTTTTCTGTAATGTTCTAGGTGATGGTGAATACTGTAGAACTGCTCTGTAGAAATTAATTTTTTAAGGCACATTAAAATTGAGACAAATTGGGAAAACAACTTCTTTCTAATTTTAGATTGCAAAATACGGAATTAGATATTTAACACTTCCAAAATTGTGCTGCAGATAGATACATTTGTGGAAATGCAGACAGGTGCATGGTATAGGGGCCATGACATATCTCTGTGATTAACCAACAATTGTGCACGCCAATCTTCACAGCATTTGAGTGTCTGCTTTGCAAGAGCCAGAAGCAGGTATTGAGGGTGTGGAGAGCCTGTACTTTCTATTCATAAGGCTTTCTAAGGTTGAGGGCTTGGAAATCTTGTAAAGCCAAGACTTGGAATCTCAGGTATGCCTTTTTGTGCCTCTGAAGAGTTTGAAAATGCCAGCTCCCAAGTTGTGCAAGCAGCTGTTTTTTTTCTTAGATTCCCTCATGATGAATGAGGGAACTTCATGTGTATATTAATTAAAATTTGTGAACTGACTAATCAAAAATTCATGCTTTTTTTAAAAAATAAAAATAAAACCTCATGGTGTAATTCTAGATACTTTAAAATACTTTTTAAGGCTTGTAACAAGCAGCTACTGCTTTTTGTAGCATAGCTGTTGCAATGAAAAGACTAAAAATTGAACTGTCATTAAAATAAAGTCAAGGTAATCAATACGTTAAACTGTTGAATACCTTTCAATATACCAACTTTAAAGCCACGGAGTACCAATCTAGCAAACATGCATAAGTTTGCTTTATTCTCATTATTCTCTGTGTGTTCATGCTGAAATAGAACTGCTCCTTGTGGAAAAAGTTAGGCAGTCCTATCAGGACTCGTAGGAGTCTGTAAGATCAGTGTCTTAAATTTGAGGTGTTTTGTTTCATTTCAGTGGCAGCTAAGTGGATAAATTGTAATAACTTGGTTGATTTGCTTGGCTGGTAAGCAAAAACCTAGAGATTTCACAGTTCTTTATTACTAGTAGTTACAGTAAGTTTTGGGAGAGGTGGATGGTCTAAGAAGCATGAAGATTTGCATCTGGTGGTGGGACCTTGGGATGGAAACAGCAGTAGCTACAACTATGCTAGAAATGTGTTTAGAAATATTCAGGTGTTTATTAACATTTCCTAAAATTTCCTGATACTGGAGTGTATCTGTTGTATTAACAGGATATTGATCCTGAATCTGTGATCATGGGTTAACTCTGGCCATTAGCCACTCTACCAGCCATTTCAATACTGGTTTAAACTGTGTGAGCTGAGTAGTTGTTTCAGGTGATGTGATGCACATGTTCTTGATCAACAAATGGCATGGTATTTTTTGCACTTGATTAAAAAAGCAAGATTTTTGATCCTTTACACTGTGTAGTACTTGTCATATAAAGTTTAAATTAATTGTATCCAGTAATTCTTAAATTTATTATGAAAACCTGATCACTCTCACGTAGAGGAAAAAAGTAAAAGATACCAAAATGAACTTTCTCCATGTACAGCTCCGTTTTCTATTTTGAGCAAGTGAAAAGTGCTCAGCAGTGAACAGAGTAGCAGATGACCAAAAGGAGGAACAAAACAGCCATGGTAGGTTTTCTCAGGAATAAAAACAAAAATTCTCACAGATTACTACTAAGATTTCACAAGTGAACATTGACTTAAAATATCTGTGCACTTATCTTTCAGCCCCCTTTGAACTCATTATTGGTGCTTTCATGAATACATAGCATACCAGAGAATAAAATCTCTTTTGAGAGCAATTTGTGGAGTTTCATGAATGTTAGTGATTAAGATCTTTGCCATTCCTGTGTTAATCTAAAAAATTTTACATCAGCAATACTTGAATAGAACCAAAACAGGAAATTAATAAAACCTCATGAAAATCTTTTCAGGGTATGTTACTTAAGCTGTGAATCAGACGAGGAACTTGTCTAAACAGATTAATTTCAACAGTACATAGCTTGTACAAAGTCATAATGATGTACACATACCTTACCCCAGCCAAAGTACTTCTGTTCTTTGAAAAGCTCTATTAGAGGTTAAAATCTGTAGAGACAAGTTGGTGAGCAGCCCCTGAGCCCCCAGGATACTGCAAACATTGCTGAGTGCTGTTACCAAACTTTGGGTGCCACATGTGGCCACACTGGCTGGAGAAAGGTGTAGCCTCTCCTCAAAACATCCCATCTGAAAGGAGAGAGTGCTTGCTTGCTGCCTTTTTCTTTTTTTTTTTTTAATGGAGATTTGGATGATTCAAACTCCAGACATTTGAAGAAAATAAAAATGTTTGAATTCCTTATGAATGAGTCACAATGCAATTTTAGATCCGTCTTTTGGCATGACAAAGTATCCATTGTAGAGAAAGGATTTCCTGATCTCAAAAATGCTACTGAATCATTGGCTTATAAGAGTAAACTTTTTTTTTTGCAAAATCTCTGCCATTAAAAAATATCTTTTTAAGTTTTCCATTTGAGACACAGCTTGGGTTTTTGTTTTTTTTTTTTTTTTTGTCAAGCAGTCTCAGTAGTATTTACTCTGCATTTTCACTGCTGTAAATTCCTGTTGTCAGACTGCTTGGAAAGGAGAAAGAAGCAGCAACTAACACAGAAAGATCTGGAATTTGCTACCTGGGGACCATTACTCTAACTTTCTTGAGTTTTTGACTTAAAACAGCCTGTATTTCTTTTCCACTAATCTTACTCCTGGTTTAAAAAAAAAAAAAAAAAAATGTAGAACACTTACCTATGAACAAAGGAAATGAGAATGTAGTGAAAGAAAACAAAGGTAATAAAAGAAAACAATAATAAACAAGTAAACTGAACAAAATTTCTTGAAATCTTGTTTGTTTATGTTTGAACAAAGAGAAAAACATCAGACATCTTGATTTCCCTTCTAAAATTGCCAAGAGGTTGCACAGTGTGTCATGCATCAATTTTGCACTCTATTTTTACACTTAAAACATATATATGTTCGCAATGCATGCATGTATTTTAATTTAATTTTTAATGCAATTTTAATTCTGAATATTCAGAAGTTTGGTATGTTCAAAACATTAGCACTGGATAGTTTTAAAAATGTCATCCTTTTTGTCTGTTGTTCATTCTCAAGCTAGGATATGGGAAAAAACCAAAGTGATTCTACCACTCTGGGAAACACTGTCAATATTTTTGCTTAGTAACAGGCTGTCCAGTCCTCTCTCAAGATAGATTTTCCTTTTTTTTACTGATACATTTATGCTACCTAACTGTATTTTTTTGCATTTTGTCTTTATACATTTAACCTCAAATAATGACTTTGCTTACTGGTGACATAGGAAATCAGTCTCGTGGAGTCAAGAACTGGACTTCAGGGAAATCTGAGTTGCAAGTGTATTCACAATTGTCAACAGAAATTTGCTGCCTCATTTCCAGAGCTGAGATGGCTGAACATTGCTTCCTGAGTAAGAAAACACTGAGCAGTATGTGAACCTTAACAGGTCATTACAGAACTCTGCTTGCTACCTGTCTACGTGCTGTATCGAAGTGTTTCCTAGTTTGGACTAATTTCCAGATTCTAGACTATGGGAGAAATAGTTTTGAGTGCTCCATGGATCATTGCGTATTTTTGGTTCAGTGACTACCTTCATACATTACTTTTTCAAATATATAGGAAACAGCAATCAAGATTTATTTATTTTTAGCTCACACTTTGAGTTGTAAAAGTCACTCACACAGTGAGTTGTTCCACAATCACAGACATTTTAATAAGGCAAATGTTGTCATTTCATGCAAAATTAATTGGTGAAGCAAGAAAGAAGGATAGGAATGTTTGCTCCTGACACAGATTCAGTATATATTACATTCATCCATGAAAAGATTTCAAGTATGATGTTACCTCTCTTTCCTACATCAAAGAAAGAATATTCAAGGCAAAGCCATGACATGCAAAGTTTTCTTTAAATGAGTGGAAACATGATATAAAACCATTTCATATTTTTCTCCTCAAATAACTATAATTCTGATTGTCTTAAGGGTATAAAGGACCCATAGCAATTCTTCAGAAAAGGAAAAGGAATGTGGCTTTTATCCAGGCTCAATAATAGCCTAAACTTAAAACAACCTTGTATTTGCCTGATTTTGTCCCAATGGTACTGGCAAGCGTGGACTGGCTCACGGGTGCTGCTGGACAGACTGTTGGCACTGAGCACATCCCAGCCTCAGGAAGATTTGCTTGAGGACCTAATCTCAATCTGGATCTTCTTTAGCTACAAAGCCATGATGTCACTCATATATCAAGGTGAGGGCAATTAAACTGACGTCAGCAACAAATAATTCCAGCCCCAGGAAGAATAGGTATGTAGAATGCCAGGCATATATTGTGGACCCTATGCAGAATATCTGAACCATGAGAACTGCTTGTTCACCACCCTGCCTGCTCCCTTAGCAAGGAACTGAAGTCACCAAGCAAAAGGATATTGACAGAGCCAGAGAAGCCTTCCAAAAAATTGGTATGGTTTTTACTCCCAAGTGACAAGAAACAGGACAAGAGGAAACACTCCCAAGTTGAACTAGGGCAAGTTTAGATTGGATATTGGGAAAAAATTCTTCACCAAAAGGGTAGTGAGACATTGGAAAAGGCTACCCAGGGGAGAAGATGAGTAACCTTCCCTGGAGTTATTTAAATGACATGTAGATGTTGCACCCAGGGTCATGGTTTAGTGCTGGCTTAAGGGTTAGACTCAATGGTCTTAAAGATCTTTTCCAACCTTAACAATTCTATGATTCTATGTCCACCCTCAGCAGATGCAGGCAGCTGTGCCCCAGTGGGCAGGTTTTCCATGTCGTCTATCACACCTGGCAACCCTGTCAACTTCTAACTGACCTGAGAAAGAGCTGTTTAAAGTCCTCAAATTTTCCTGTGGTTCTCATATTCTAGTATTTTATCACACACTTATCAGTAGGGAAGCTTGATCACAGACAATTTGTTTTAGCCATGTGTGGATGGATGGATTCTGGAGAAACAAGGCAGCTAATGAAGATTTGAGAGAAGTTTCCAGCTCTTGAGTGCACAGCTATGGGACTCTCCTTAGCTGTGGGGACACCAGTGTGAAATATGATGCAGTTGTAGGTTTTCTGCATTTCTGAGGTGAAATGCCAAGATTGAAAGATATCCTGTTTGCACAGCTTAACGAGCAGACAAGAGGGAGCCTGTGGGTTTGTGGCTGCTGCCCCACAGGGCACCATGGAGACCTGACAGCTCACGTACCCCTCTCTTTGCCGAGCAGCCCTGCACACACCCCGAGCCTGCCCCAGCAGCATATGGGTTAATGCCCATTGTTCAGCTGTAGCATTAACCAACAACCTGCACAGAGTTTTGTGCCTGTGGAAGTCAGAACAACAGAATTAACTGCAGGGCAAATGCAAGGGACAGCTTGTGTTTCCTGGCAGTATTTATCTTGGCAATGCTTTTAGAAGCCAGCGTGTTTCAGCCAGTGTTTACCCTTCTGCATATAAAAGAAATAGACACTGGATTTGTTTTCAATGAAGGGGGAATATGATATTTCAAGCTCTGTTTTTTTTAAACAGCATTTTCCTTGTTTATTTTTTCTTTCCCATTTGTTTTATCCATATCCCTTTACTGCATTTTTCCTGAACTTTTCTTTCCCATATTCTTCTCCACTGCACACTTTCACTAAAGCTTCATTTACTTTTGAGGAGCATTTTAGTTTGCTCTTCTTACCTTGAGCAGAGTATTTTGCTGTTGTCAATCCTTATAATTTTTTCATATAATAAGTTATATCTTTTGTTCACATAATGACTATCTCACTCAAGTTTATTTTTTATTTAATTGTACATAATTAGATAACTATGGAATTTAATAGAGGGATATTGGAAATAAGAGTGAAGTGTTATAATGTGTTTTTATGCACATTTCTTTTTCTTAGTATTTCATATTTACAGCTATTTGTTATTCTAACCACAAAACTGTGGTTATCATTTCTTTTTAAGCTGATTCATAAATCCTGAAGGAGAAGTAAAAAGATACTGCAGCTGTTGTCAGTTGGTATTTCAAATTCATAAATGCAATGAAAACAATTCCTCCATTTTTAGCTTTTTTATTATTTTATTGATGAACAGAAGGTGCCTGAAATACACAGGCTATTTGGAGTACTTAAAATATTTGATTTTATGATGCCGTGTTGACAAACCTGAAGCTGACATTCATGTTTGTCATTGGGGTCCAAGCTTCTTCCTTTCTAAACAGCAATGTTAGCCTGTTAGGTTCAGACTGCTCCTGAGATAGATCAATGAGCACTTCCCACCCTTTAAAAGTAGTTTCCCTCCTGTATCAATCTCACATTTCTGAGCTCACCAGCATATATTAGAGTATTTCAGTGATGATAAAATAGAAATGCTGCTAATGAACATTCTGCAATGAATGCTTGTAATTTCGTAGTAATTATTACAAAATAATAGGCTTCTGGGCCTTCCAGTTTTTCCTGTGATATGGGCTCTATTCTATGTCCCTTGGGGTTTCATTAATCAAGACATTCAGTGCTGCATTTCATAGAAGCCACTCAAAGACTTTTTTTTTTCTCCACATGAGAGAAAATATACTTTCAGTGTGTTGTCATTTGAACAAAAAATTTTAAATTATTTATAGCCAAGTTCTTCAGACTTACTAATAAATTTTATATAAGATGCTATGGAAAACAAACATACAGGAGATCTTGTTGAACCATGTTTTCACTGTTTTTCTGTAAAATGGCTAAAAACCCAAAACAGCACTAGGAAGGTATAAAATTCTGAATTTTGCAGGTGTCCTGTTCACCACTGAGCTGTGTCACAGGGGTAAGTTTCCAAGAGTGCCAGGTGGGCTTTCATCCTCTCGCCAGGGCTGTTGGGTACAGCCCTGTGTCCCCATGAGCCATTCACGGGGACTGTTCCTTGATCCAGCTTTTTTCTCCCACGTCAGTTGGGTTAGTCCCAAATGATGCTCATTGGTTTGGTAATCTTTCTTCAAAAATATTTTCTTTCTCTTTACTGTTATTCACCAGTGTTATGACAGAAAAAGACCTGGTGTTGTCTGAACATCCCCTGCTCTTTGTGTATCAGAAAGTTTATTAGCACTGGTGAGTCAGGGGAATGATTGTTTTAGTACTGGCACAATCACTGCAGTTTATTTTGGAAATAAATTTCTGGGAAGAAAGATGTAAGGAAAATGTTTGCTGATGCTGCACATAGCTCCTAAAGAACCTGACCTTGCAGTTCCTGCAAAACCTGACCTTTCCCTATGTTTTGTATCACCCTTATGAAGTCAGCTTGCATTATCTGGTGGCGAATTCCAAACTCAAGAAATCATACATAAAAGGCAAATAAATTTGGGGGTTTGCTCTAGTCTCTGTCAGAGGTCTGCACAATATTTCCCATGAAGCAGACACTTTATAGAAGACTGAAGTGCATGCTTCATTCCAAGAGCTCTGTCAAACTACCACTGACTGTGGCACAAAGACTGCCTGGCCAGCCCTGGGGTCTGGACTATCCACCCTGGGAAACAAACACCGGGCAGAGAGAGGGAAGGGTAGATGAAGCCACATGGAAGTTTTTAAAGCAAATTATTGAGCAATGTGGGGTGAACTAAAGTACTGATTAATGCCTCAGAATGAAATACTTCTAAGTATTGCATCTTTTTCTTGACCTTGAGGGAGCACAGAATGCCCTTAAGCCTGATTTCAGCCTTTATTAATCAAAGGAAAAGAAACTGTGTTCCTTGGACTGCAGTATCCTTTGCTGTGATGTACTTAGGCTAAATTATGCATCAATTTCACAATGAGTATTTTCACAGTCCAAACAGATACATTAGTCATTCTGCATTAACTCAGTTTCTAGGGGAGTGGGAAAGTGCACTATCTGTTCTTATGGTATTAGAAAATATGCCTACACAGAGTTCACATGATACAAGAAGAATCATTAACTTCCTTTTCCAAGGCACTGTTTCAAAACACTGAATGGATTTGATGTAGAAAAATCACTGCAAGATTTGCAAAGATATGATCCGCGTGGGTCACCTGAAACTTTGCATTATTAAATCCACAATGTGGCGACTGTTACTCCTCTGAATGTTTGTCTCCAGATTATATGGTGATCTTTACTTTAGCCAAATACATTTACTAAACTTGAGAAAAGGGATTTGTGAACTAATTCTCACAGTCACCTGTAAGGATCACATGCCATGGCACAGTTCATGAGGTTCTGTGCTGCCCTGATGTGTTGGCTCAGTTCCCAGGCTGCTGCAGAGGATCTATGACCATCTCTTCTCCATTCTACTGAGTGAAAAATGAGAGATTTTACAGCCATGTGAGTAGCCTGGGGAACCTATCACCACAGTCAAGGGGTATGACTGAGGTGGGATTTAACTATACCCAGTAAGGATGGATTTTGCCTTGGACTTGTTCATGTTTGCACTTGTAACAGTTCACAAGAAAGACAATGGCACTGTTTTAGACTCCAAATAACTGCAAAGTTGCTTATTAATTAAAAATACTTATGCTTATGATCCCAGGCAGCCAGGGTGGCTGCAATGCTGCTAACCTCAGATTTGCAGTAGAATTGTAATGCAGATGACTTCATCTGGAGCACCACATCAGGTGTACCCTCACTGAAGTGATAAAAACATTGCACTATAGAATGTGACTTTATGAATGCATATTATAAATATGCTGTCTCTGCATGGTGATGTGCTGCTGAGGAAGTCACTGACATGCTGCTTTACTCAAAAGATCTGTGCAAAGCCACAGGTATCTGAAACAGACTTGAGTTGCAAGATTGAGCTAATACCAAAATGGCTCACGTTTACAAAAAACAAACCTGGGTTGTTTTTTTTCTCTGCCTGAAATGAAACCTAGAAACCAGTTGCATGCCTCAGCTCACAGTACTCTAGTTAAACTGTCACTGTGAAGCATATTTTCCAGATCTGAGAGCATACAGGGAACTGTAAAACATACAAGACGATGACTTTATATAACTGTGATGTGTTCCCTCACAGGATATGGCTGTTCATCTTTATCAGCCATGTTGCTAAAGACCTCGTTTACATTGGTCCAATTTGAAAAAGAAAAGCCTGTGACTCAAGAACTTGTTCTGATAACCCTTTACAAAACCCAGGTAAGAAAGACTGAGATTTAAATCATCCATGAGCTTAGACAGATTGGGCTGCACAATTCTATTTTTTATTTGACTTCTTTAGGGAGCATGTTGCAGTTTGGAGCTTTGAACGTGGTCAGGATTTTGCACTGTAATGGATTCACCAGGGTACAGAACCAGCTTTAGCAATGCATTTTCTATCCACCAATCAGAGCTAAATGTTCTAAAATCCTATTGATATTAGTGAACTCTCAAAATATTTTACCATTTTGTGATAATCAGCAGCAAATCTAAGCCTGCCTTCTTTAGTCATTACACATACACTACACTCTCATAGTATTTTCCCACAGGCTGCAGTCCAGCCTTCACCTGGTGCCTGGGGATGCAGTTCTTTGTGTGACATTCACTGAGGCTGGACCCCCATGGGCAGATGTCTAAAGTTTTTATAAAGTTACTTAGCTGGTGAACCAACACAAAAACTAATTAATTAGTGCCTTTTTCCTAAATTCTAATACAGCATTCTGTGCATGTCTTATAATAATAAACCATAAACAAGAACAGTGTTAGCTTTCCAGTTATGAAGAAAAATGTGTATCTAAGTGTTGTGTTCAGGAATAATGCAGGATTTTCCCAGTTTTCTTATGGTAACTGATCTGTATTTCTGCTCCTATAAGCCAAAGGCTGAACCCAGCAACACTATGAATGGGAGAGACAAGACTCATTCCAGTTTCCTTATTGTCCCTTATCAGTGAAGACACAATGACCCAAGCTGTAAAAATGGGAGACAGAGGAAAGAGATAAGTACAGTTTACTTAGTCTCCCTTCACTGTGTTAAGAAAATCCATACAAAATAAAGTGAAATCTAGGCAGAGCTCCTGGAGAGGGATTTGCTAAGTCATTTTTATTTCAATCATTAATTTTTCTACAAAAGAAATTTAACAGCACTATCATCCAGCTGAACTTTCATAAGAGCCAAAGAATTCATATTCCTTCAAGTTTGTTGATCAGTGCTGTAGAAATAGAAAGTGATAATATTTAGAATTGATCAAAACTAATATTAGTACTGTAGCTGAATTCAATGGTTTATTTTGTTTGAATTGGGCCCCAAACTGCCATCAAAAAAATTAAACTTTCCAGAATATTTTACTTAGGTTTATCTGAATGTTTCCCCTTCAATAAGATCAAAATACTTGGGTTTGACTCAGTCATAAAGAAGGCTGAAATTAATAACACTATTTGATGAAATTTGATAACACTATTCACACAGGAAAAAAAAAAGAAGTGAAAAAATTAATACATCCCTGTGAAATGTTTCCTGTAATCTCATCCATGCAGACCATTTAACAATTTTGACTGCACCTTGCTGTCACAACAGAAATAAAAATGTAAATATCAAATAAGTCACCCCTAAACTAAGTTCTTTTATATAAAAGAAAGCCTACTATATAAGGGACTTGATGTCTTTGACCTACCAATTTCTCTGGTGAGCTAAACAAATTTCAGCCATCTGTTTTCAGTTATCTGGCACAAGTACGTAATTCTCGTAGCTTAATCTTTGATTAAGCTGAGAAGGGAAATGAATAATTTAATTGAATTGCATTTCTATTTGGAAGATTTATTCCCAGGATTAGAAGCTGTCTCCTCTCTCAGGTCACAAGAGCATATGAACCCTGAGTGTCCTTAAGTCTACTCCTCTGTGGATGTTTGCCTGCATCATGAAGGATGTACATAATCTGATACCACTGTTGGAATTACATCAGAAGAAGGATCAGGGCTGGAAAAGCTTAGAGAGCAAAATGTACTCAGAGCTGCATGGGATACTCATAGATAACTTGCTTCCTTGTAGTTCAATCTGGTTCTAGCAAAACATGATTAGTTCTCTTTTTTAAGCTCACTACATTTTTTTGCTAAATTTAAGAAAAAGAAAATTCTCTTTTTTTCCCCCTTGTAACCTTTCTAAAGCTGTTAGAGGAGTGCAGAGTTGTCTCAGATAACCAAGTACGCATGAGAAATTTTGAGCAAGCCAAAATCCACCTACTAGAGGAAATTATTTGAGATTTCTCTAGAGATAGCACTGAAAATTCGAAATGTGGTTGGATTTACTCACTATTGCTGCAAGGTAATTGAAAATGGTCTCTAGGCCTTTAGGCCTTACAGCTTTTTCTTCTTCACAGCACACAGTGGAAGAATTTATCTGGAAACAGTCCAGATCACTCAAAGACATGTCATTTCCTCAGTTTCTAGGGCAAGAACAGCAGCACGTTTTTTAATCCTTCCAAGTAACATAGTTATGCAACTCTAGATTTTATGAACCTGCATTCCTTCCAATTAAAAGTACTATTTAATTAAACATAGGAGAAGACTGATAACATTAATCAAGGGACATGAAAATAACTCATTTGTCTCAGCAATATTGAAATTCCTTCAGCAATAACTTTGAAGAACAGATGAAGAATGCCACCTACAGTTAAGGACAGGAATCTTGGTCTCTCCCAGGGTACCTGTTTTGTGTTTCTACACTGTGATCAAAACACAAAAGAACATTTAATAAATCACAGCAATACCAAGCAAGGTAATTAACTGATAAGCTGGGTGATACTGCTCTAAACGAAACAAAAAACTTTAGAAAGTGATTATCCTGTAGGCATGGGCATTCAACTCATTTCTTTCTTCAACAGCATATGAAACTTCTTCCATGAGCCTATATGATATTTTTTTAAACACAGCAGTCAGTGTGCTGGTATCCAGGCTGTCTATGTGGAGATTTACAGCAAGGATGGTGAGAAGTTGAAATAGGGAGAGGTGCTTTACAGCCTTTTCCACCATTATGCTAAAATTCAGAGAGAGTTCAGAGGATTGTGATTTAAGGTGAATGCACTATGCTAGAAATGGAGGTTTATCTTTTTTCTAGCCAAAGAGTTATTAGACTATGAAAATGTCTCAATACAAAGCATTCACTACTTTGAGATACTCTGCAATACTGACAATAGCTGAAGGCACTTTTGAGTGTTGATCAGGTTGTTGCAATAGGCAATGCTAGAGCTAAAATAAATCTAGAGTAAATTGATTCATCTCTCTCGTCTGTTATAAAAAACTCCCACTAGGACAGCAGCACCACTGCCTATTTCAACCTAATTACCCCAGTACAGTGAATGTGATTCAATTGTTCAGATATTGACTTCTTGCCCTTCTGATACTGTCCAGCTCTGAGCCCTCTGTGACTCCGCTTTGCTTTCCAGGCAGAATGATGCATATGCTGCTTCAAAAAGGTGGGTCACACAAAGAGTGTGCAAGACTGTGCTCTGGGCAAATGAACACAGTGTCTGAGGTTGTGGTCTGTGGGATGTTTTCCAACTTTTGACAGCAAAACACTTCTGAGCAGAGTTTGCACAAACAACGGTCCCTTAAATTCTAAACCTGGCCAAGCTATGAATTCTTTGGACATTACTAAGGTGATTTAACTTGTGTTATACACCAGCACCAGGTTGATGGAGTTTTTTTAGAAACAGCTGAGAATAACGAAACTGCAATTTTGCTCTCTGTTTTGGCTATAACTTTGACTTTAACTGTTGGTTTTCTAAAACCCTTCTGCAAATTGTGTCGAGAACTGCACCTTCCCTGCAACATCAGGCTGAAGCTCAAAATGCTGCCCTGCCATGACAGACCCCTGTCCACCACAGACCATCCCTGACTATGGTTGAATGACAGGCTGAGGCCCACAGTCATAATCATGACTCAGACATCAACTCCCGGCCTTGACTGCAGTGACTGGCTTTCTTTTCTCTAAAACAGAAATGAAGCCTGCTTTGAGAACACCATAAGGGTTCAAGTTTATAAAAGGTTAAATGGAAGAACAAGGAAGTGCGGAGTAATGACTTAATAGACTTCCCTATAGTATATAAAAGTCTTTGAAAGTAAATCTGTCCCAAATAACAAAACAAAGATATAATGCAAAAAGAATAAAAAACATAGCAGTGACCCTTTGAGTAATTGATTTTTTTTTGTTTTGGTTTTTTGTTTTGTTTTGGGGTTTTTTGGTTAGTTTTTTGGGTTGTTTTTTTTTTTTTTTGTGAGAAAGCCTTCACCAACCGGGTGTTGGACAGCACTTCACCAGTGGTTCCATTGCCATGAGTCAGGTAGCTGGCACAGAGATGTGGCTTCCTGTTTTGCTTTGAAAGATTGGCTTTCTGTAATCTGGGTGTTGCTAAACCAAATCTTTTCTTTTTGAGTCTTTACACTATAGCTCAACAGAGACTGCAAGGCTATTGCAAGATATGCAGTGCTCTCAGTGTTATCAAGGGTATTGTGAACATTGTGACCTTTTTGGTTTTAGCCTAAAGATCCATTTCTGGAATTCTAGCAGTAAATCTCTTTAAAAATGAAAATAAGACCAACAGTTTCAAGATCAAAGGCAAAAGAGCCCAGGATGTTTATACTTTAACAAAATGCTACTGAGCAGAGCCTGGACAAATCACGAGTTTGTAAGACTGATTTGACCATTGATTCCACAGAGAAACTGAGTCTTTCACTTGCATTTGCTTCCTGTTCAGAGTATAGGGGAAGAGGATGGGTTGAACTATTAGGTCGCCAGTAAACAAACAACCAAGGAAATAATTTTATGCTGGGAATTGTAAGAAACAACTGCTCACTTTGAAAATTTAAAAAGGTTTATTGAACCTTAACAAAAATACAACAAAGGAAAAAGCTGTAGCACTGGGAACTGCCCCTTGTGCAGTTTGTCTTCAAGATGGCTGCTCAGTTTTTTATACCCCTGGGGGGGTTGCATCAGCCAGCCCTGGCCCCTCCCAAAGTCTGTCAGTCAGCTCTTCTTTGCCATTTATCAGTGGAGACTGCTGTCTTGTAACTTGATTGGAGGACAGGTGTCGCCATGCTGCACCCCCTAAGCAACAAGCTTTTCTGTTCCCAACTGCCCCAGGTAAGGGACACATGTGCATGCCTTCTCTTTCACCTGTCCTAGACAACCCAGGATGTCTGATGGTCAAATACGGGGCGGGGGGGAAGGGAACTATGGGGAGAACAGAGAACATCTAAACTACAATAACAACTATACATCACTAAAGCTTTTCTTAATATTCACACAATCGTTATCTTTTAATTGCAAGAGCCAATTATCTTATTATCCATCTATAACAAAATTGTGGGCACCTCTTGCTGGCTGGTATCAGCTATCAGGTGTGTGTACTTGCTGCCTGCCAGGCTGGAGTTGGACAGCTCTGTCTGTCAGCTCTGTCTGTCCTTCCATGACTTCTTTTCCCTCACAAAGCAATATACTGGTTTCATACAAGGTCAAGCCCTTTGTGTTTTTAATTTTCTTTAGGTCACTGGGAGCTGTGTCAGAAGCTTGAACTCTAAGAATTACTTCTTGCCAGTCGAGATTTGTTACCACTTTAAATTTGTTTAGCTTCTGTTTCCTTTAGTGCAAGAATCGGGAAGAAAAAGGCAACATCAGCTGAGGTCTCGGTGGTTCCTCTGCAGAGCTGCAGCTGCGGTTTTGGCTGCGACTGTGCCCCCTCCGAGGCAAGGTCATTTCCTTCCTCAAAAGGCCAAGCACGCCAATGCCTGCAGGGAGCAGATGGGCTTTGGGAAGGAGCTGGGTGCTGTGGTGGGCAGTGCTCTGGGACAGGGCTGTGGAGGCTCTGCTCAGGAGCTCAAGGTGCTGAGTGTTTCCTACCACACTGGCAGCATGGCCAAGCTGCATTATCTTGATAAGAACTGAGTCATTTTTCCATGGGCAGTTACAGTGCTAAGATATCAGGATTTCTCCTTTTCCTACTTCTTTTAGCAGGTTTTCTATAGCTCAAAATTTATGTTTTAATTTGAGCAAGGCAAAAAATTCTGGGGAAAAGTAACAATATCTTGGGGATTTTTTTGTCTCATCACAAGCCACCAGCAAAACACCCACACACTGAAAGTCAGTCTGAGAGGAGTCACTAAAGGCTGTTCCATGGTTCTCAAGAATGGGAGCATGACAAAGGCTGCTAAAACCAGGGAAAACCAAGACTACCTTTTGGCAAAAATTGAGGTTGTCATCACAGATGTGTGTTTCTGATTGAAGTTTTTGGAGGTGGTGAAAAAAAGAGTATAAATTTATCTGTATCAACATAGGAAATGCAGGTTGACATTTCTTATACTGATTTTTACCCTATGTCAGTTTTCATTTACTCAGGGTCATGGTCTAACACATATTAGAAGGTACCTTCAAGGGATACTTCTGAAAGAGAATTTTTTTTTCTTTTTTTTGGGGTTGGGGGTGGGGTTCGGTTTGATTGGTTTTTTTGAATCAATGCCCATTATTCCAAAACCTTTGATTTGGTGGATAAATGCGTTGTGTAGATGTTCATAACCTTCCTGGGAAAAACAGGGAGCTTATAGACAGAAAAATAAGAGCTAAATGTGGAAGTGATTAGTATAAGACCATGAGGAGCCCTCATGTCTTCAGGAAACCATGTGGCCATTTGCATTTACATCCCCTCTAACACATTCATTGTTGAAGCCTAGAATCTGTCAACAGCATAAATCAATCCCCTTGCACATAACACTGAGTTCAAGTTTATTATACCATCAAGGTGGAGCTCAGCTATCCCTGCTGTCATGCTGCTTTAAATAAGCAAATAGAAGAAGCTAATTTAAATTTCATCTGGTTTTTGAGAGGATGGAGCTCTGTGCTTATATTGCAAAGAATTTGTGTTGGATTGGATTGGAAATAACAGATCTGAGTGGGGAATTTTTAAAGTGAGGCAGAAGTGAAGGGGAGTGAAAACTGATACTGAGTTTTTATATAATGCATCAAAGCTCTGGCACGGTTATTGGCTTTATGAGTGTGCAACTCTATCTCCTAATGTGAATTAATTTCATCCTCATGACAGAGCAGTGAGTATTGTGCTGCAGAGCTGGGCATTATCTTTTGGGCTCTGGTGCAATGAGCCCAAACTGGTATGATAGACATCTCCTGACTCTTGGGTTTGCTTGTTCTTTCCCTAGAAGAGAGAATGGGCCAGCCATTTATGTTGTGGTGTGAATATATGAAAAGAATTACACAACTCAAATGGGGATCAAATTAGTGACATTCTATTGAGACAATTTTAGTACAGTTCATAGTTCCCTCTACGCCTGCTAGAAGCTTCTGTAATTCCTCCCCACATTGTTTAACAATTCTGAAATGTCAGGTGGATGACACCTGACATTCACATCCACCTGAAATGTCAGGTGGATGTGAATGTTTCACCTACAAGTTGTTGCACTTCTGAACTCAGAAATTGTTTTAATTTTTTTCCATCTTCTGCAGATCAGTTTCTTGACATCCCTGATAGGCAGATGGAAAACTTTCCATTCCTTTTTAGACACAATGAAGCAAGAGAACTCAGAAAAAGATAAGTTGTATTATTCTATTTTACAAATTCAACATTAATTTATATGGCAGGCCTGCTTTAAATGATCCAAATAAAACTCTGTGTATACAGTTATGTGTCGTAATACGACACGAAAAGAGGATACGGACACTGCTGCTCTCCAGGTGAACAAAAAAGAGGGACCTTTATTTTTTGACTCCAACATTTATAGTTTTCCAAAAGTGACAGTGGATTGGAGGGTGACAGTGCCACCTCTCCAATGACACTGGACAGACCAAGAGTCTATCAATTCTCTCCTCCTCCATGAAAGAATGTAAAACATAAGTTGTTTACAGAACTGTGTGTGAGAAAGTTTGTTACAAGAATGCAAACATCAGAAGGCTTAGCAAGGTCTTAGAAAATCAGGGTGACAGTTATGTGGAGTTCTGTTTGCCTGGTTTGTTTTTTTGGTTTTTGGTTTTTTTTATATTAAATTGAAAAATGCCTTTAATCACCTTAATTGCATTGTTCTTGGGCTATTATGAAAAATTCACTCCCTCTTGGCTGCTTACCTATCTCAGATACTCATGGTAGTCCCTGACGGTAGTTCCTCAGTACAATTAACTATTTACTTTTATGGGCAATGAGCACATAGACCCCGTATCCAGGACATTCAGCTGGGAGACCTCAATCCCTCCCCATTTTCTGGTTTGTATCTTAAAAACTTCTACAAACAAACAAACAAAACAAGCAAATGAAAACAACTCAGCAAAGAATGCAGCACCGGTTCACCACAGAGTTGATGACAAGAAGGAGAGGCAAGATTGAAGTTTGATGTCCTGTTCTTAAAGAGAGATTTTAGCTGAGATTTCCCACTTTTTAGCTGGTTGTTGCAGTCATTCAAGAACTGGTGGTTGGAGAGGGAGGAATGGGAAAACAGCTCTACTTTTCTCCCTGTGTTCACTGACTATTATTAGAACATGAATAGCAAGGAAATGGGCATAATCATACAGCTGTGAAGCTGCAAAGCATTTGGATGTTTTTCAACAAGCTCTGGGCTCAGGTCATGTATGCTTGTGTTGGACACAGCAGGCAGAAGCTGATGCTGAGAGGATATGGGTATTTGTAGGGTTTGGGAAGCAGGAGAATCAGCACTGTGGGGCTTTGGCAGCTGAGCTCAAACCCACCTGTCTGTGGCAATGACACACACACTGCTCACCATTAACAAAACTGCGTGTGCTGTGCTCAGTGTCCACCTCCCAAATTCTGTAACAGGAAGAAAGCTTCACTTTTGTTTTCACGGCACAGCTTTAGCCTCGGCCTGTGTCAGTAGTAACAGAAAGTTATCTCTTTTGGCACGTGAGGTTTTGCTGCTGCAGACCTGTGTGTTCTCCAGAGCTCCCCATCAGGAGCAGCATTAATCAGCACTTTGGCAGCTCCGCAGAGCACGCCAGTGAGGAGCCAGCAGCCAGAGGCACTTGCAGCTGGGCACCATGAGGCTATCCCATGGCTGATGTGGGATGGAACTTTCCTGGGAGCAGGAAAGCACACCAGGCTGCCACTGCCAGCCCCAGGCTGCTTGCGTTAGGAGTGGGATGTGGGACGGGCTCCAGCTGCACCTCCTCAGGGAGACGGGGAGCAATGGTCCATTGGCCACTGCCTGCCAATGACATTAATCACTGGCTAATGCGGTGCGTGTGCTTCAGCTTGTACCGAAAATAAAGACGAGACAATGACTGATTGCAAAAGGATTTTCTTTATCCCTAATGAGCCACATGGAAGAAAATCTCCTGAATAATTTATCAGCCGGCTAATGACTGAATACAGCTTTTATAATGGTGACGAAATGGTGCTAAATTCATCCCTGATATGCTCTGTGGAATTGCACCAGGGAGCAATTTGGCCCAGTCAAGAAATTGCAGACATTTTTAACTGTTTCAAAGGGGCAATTGAGTAGGTAGCAGCAATAGCTGAAGGAACATTCAGATTGTTGGAAATGACCAAGATTTTTAATTTGCTCATTTGTGACGTTAGATGTACAAACAATACAAGAAAAGCTAATGAAAACTCTCATTTAGAAAAGACTGCATGTAGCCCTTCATTCCAGATAAACTGTAGTCACAGGAAACAATAACCAACCAACAAAAAAAAATTACACATGATGTTGAAGTATAGCTCTTTCCTGTTGATTTATCTTCTAAAAGTAATTATTTGTTGTCATTTCCCTTTCAAGCACAGGGAACGCAACTTGTCATCTATTAGAAACTATTTATTAAAAGGAACTATTCTGGTGATCATAAACTTCAAGAAAAGACAATAAACTTAGTGAGATAATACAAGAAAATGAAGTAAGAAGCAAAAACTGTTCTTGTTCCTTATCCCCTCAAGATCTGGGTACAAATTTTGTGAAAAACGTGTATTTGAAAAAAATAAGGAATCCTAAGATAAAAGAATTGAGTCAATTCTCCTGCTGCTTTTTATCAATGAAGGAAAAAGAGCCAGGCACGATTTAGGGAGGAAGGGGTGGATATGGACCGCTCAGGAAAAGTGGCAATGTCAAAGACAACTCTCTTTGGCTAACTGGGAACAGTGAGAAGTCCTAATGATTGGGCTTTTATGTAATAGGCATTGAGTGCACAGTAATTTTAAATTTAAAATTAATTTCCTGATATTTTATTCTTAAAAAACACAAAAGTCACAGCATGGGGAGAAAGAAAGACAGGCCAAACTTCTTCTGAGCAATTAGGATGTTTCCACCCCTACTGTGTCACGCCACTGTGTCTTAAAGAGTTGCCATGTATCAAGTACAAATTCTGGAAATCCACTGAGTGCTTTGGAAGCTGATGGGTATTTCTGCTGCAAACTTCCCCTGCCACTGTATTTCTGCCACAATTATCAGCGTGTGCTAAACATAAAGGCCAAATTTCATGTTATAGTAAAATTGCAGATTTTCTGGGTCCAGAGTGAGCGAAGCAAAACCGCTGTCGTGTAGCAAGTTCCGCAGGCACTTTGGAGCTGGCATTTATGGGATCAGAAATGACGCTTAGCACATAAATTCGGCGTGACACAGACAGCAGGTCTGGCTCACCGCACAGTTGCTTTACGAAAGCTCCAAATCCTCCAAGTTTACGAGGATAGTAAATTCCGAAAACACACCAGTTACTAAGCCGAAGAATTAGACATTTACAACTTGTGTTTCCCCACGGATATTCACTGCGAACAGAAATCCGGGCTTGCGTCACAGCTGCTCCCCTCGTGGGAGACTCCTCGCCTCCGCGAGCAAAGGCAAGGCAACGGCAAACGCTCCCTGAGCTCCGTGGCATCCCTTCCAAATGCCACGGCCGGGGTGTGGCCGGAGCCGCCCCGCAGCGTTCTGCCGCCCCGCGTTGCTTCTGTTTTGGGTGAAAAGTCCCGGCTCTCGGCGCCTCCGCTGCGCCGCGGCCTCAGGCGGCGCGGGCCCGGCGCTCGCGGCGCGGCGCTGCCCCCTGGCGGCCGCGCGGCCCCGCCGCTGCCCTGAGGGAGCCGAGGGGCGAAGTCACCTCCGAGGGAGCGGGACAGAGCCGGGGACCTGCGCTCGCAGCCGCCTCCCCACGTGTATTGCGCCCCGAATATCGGAGGTCAGCCCGGGGGCGTTTACGTGCGCATGTGCCGCATATTTCACCCAGCGAGCCCCCTCGGGAGCGAGGATTAGCGGCTGGAGATCGGCTGGGCAGCCGCGTGTCCCCACGGAGCCGTGTGCGTGGGAAGGGCTGCGGGCAGGGCTGGGGTGGCCGACACTGCCCTGGGTGCAGAGTGAGAGCCGCGGGGTTTGGGGGCTGAGGCTCTCGGCAGCAGCGCTGGAGTTCTCCTCCTGTCCGTGCACAGAACCGGGCAAAGGGGTTCCTAAATGCGCAGACGGATTTTTGAGGCCAAAAGGGACCATCAGACAATCTTGCCTCATTTTTTTGCATAGCAAGGCTGCAGAGTTTGGCTCAGATCTGCACCGCGCTTCTAATTTGCTTACTGAAATAATCTTCCCCAGAAAAGCATCTACCCTTGATATGACAAGTAGCAAGAGTTTGGGAACTCACCACATGCTTTGAAGTTTCACCACAGTAGTTTATCACTGTCACAATTAAAATGTGCTCCTGCAATACAATTTTATTTTTTGTCTGGCTCCTGTGGCTGCACACAGGTGTCAATCATTCTGTCCTTAAAATGAAGAGCCCTTGAATCCCTGTTTTTGTCTTTTCTTAAAGTTTTTTTATGAGACGGTCAACTCATCCTCCACTTTTCACTTTTTTGATAGCATGTACAGATTGAATTTGCCAAGTCCCAGTGTATTGTGCTTTCTCCAGCACTCAAATCACATTTTTCACCTCTCCAATTTATCAACATGCTTTTGAAATTACTCTGTTAAGCAGTGAGTATACAGAGAGGAATGTGTGGTGCCACTAGCATTATCAAATACCATTAAGAAGCTGGAATTTGTTTACCAGATGCTGCACTTTGTAGTAGAATTAGCTACAACTAGGCTAGTAGTAGTTTTTTGGCCTTGAATTATACATCTTGCACATTTAAAAGCCAATTTGTAGGATAAAAGCTTCCTGCCTAGGCTTGGACTGCTACGTCAGAAGCCCTGCAGGTGTCTGATTGAGAGGCTTGCAGACAAAGAGTTGTTCCCAAGGGACCTGAGACTTTGGACTACACTTCAGTGCCTGAAATAGCTCAATGCAGATGTTTGATATGCTCAGCAAGGGCTTTTTAGGACTTAAACAGAACCAACAAACCGTGGTCTTGGAGTCAGGAGATTTCCATTGCTGTCTGATCTAGGGGAGCTGCTCTGTTTGGTTTTGTGGGATGGTGTTCAAGTGCCAGCAGCATTCAGGTGCAAGGTTTGTCTTACAGTTCATAGGATTACAAGACCACAATTTGCTGTATAAGCTTTAAAGCATTAATTTGCTTGTTTTACCCCACTCCTGCTGAACAACCTTTTCCTGCAGATTTTCCCTGCTCTTTCTGGGTTTAGGTTTTGTCTTTTCAGTGGTGTTCTGGGAATATATTGGCCACCTCTTGTCCAGGTTTAATTTGCTTCTGTATGTTGTGCTTTCTGTTTTGCTCTCCTTACTCACCCACATGTGCTCCTCTTGTTTCACACATTGTCCAGTTTATGTTGTTCTTTCTCCTCACCAACCTCTTTCCCATTCAGCTGTGGCACTTACTTGGCTGAACCTGAGACATCTGTTCAAGCCCATTCATCCTTCTTACTCAAGGTCCTATACTTAGCTTGCTCTTGTTTGAAAGTTTGCACATTCCTTTGAGGCAGAAGCTCCAGATACTTCCTAGCCCATGACATTAACCAGACAGAGGTTCAGGCACCTGGATGCCAATAGCAGAATTGATAACCACAAGCCATCAGGAGTAGAAAGGCATTTATGCAAAAGTTTGGGCAGTTGACCTGTTGCAGGACTTTGCTGAAAATCCTAAGAGGCTGAGTAGCAATTTGAAAACATATCTTTTGAGCACTCTGCTGTTGAAAATTCCCACTTGAACCCCTCTCTGTGTCCCGATCAATGAAAGCAGTACATGGTGGTATTTGATGGACTAGATGGAGTGATTTGTCTCCAAGCTGTTCCTGCTGGTTTGGGTCTGTATGTTAAGGGTTAGATGTTTGAGAATCTGCTTATTTCTGGGTCTTAGTAATATCTGAAGGTTTGCAAAAGAAGGAGAATTAACCCCCCGCCCTTCAGCAGCATAGAAATCAGATGATAATGTGATTCCAGTTAAATACTTGCCCAGATAACTGCCTGATAACACCCAACTGGCTGGTGGTTCCAGCCAGAGCTGACTTGTTGGTTTTCAGCAGTGCTTTCTGACACGATGCTATTTGTGCTTAATTGCACGTTGGTTCATGGCCTGAGTCCAGGCTCTCCCACCATCCTCACTTCCTGTTATTGGCTCATGTTTCAGCTTGGCTGCAGGCAAATCAACTGTGTTTTCTCAGGCAGGAAAATTCAAACCCCTCATGGGGACGAGCTTGACCCTGAACTGTGCCCTGCCAAGCACTCGGACCTCCAGGCAGTTTGGGCCAGTGACTTGAGGCCACATTTGGCCATGGCTAACAAAGACACTCTGGGATACAGCTTGTGCAATTTCAA
The DNA here is from genome assembly GCF_015832195.1 of Motacilla alba alba. Lineage (NCBI taxonomy): Eukaryota > Metazoa > Chordata > Aves > Passeriformes > Motacillidae > Motacilla > Motacilla alba. The sequence goes on from NC_052018.1 coordinate 90,048,809, forward strand.
TGTGTGGCCACTCCCAGCTAACCAATTTCCTGAGCTGTTTTGTCTGCTTACCAGAGTTATCTCTTTTCACGTGAATTTCCAAACTTTAAATGCTCCCTGCTGCACTGGTAAAAGGCAGTGGAGCAAGACAGAAAAGTTGTACTTTCATAGCCTTTTAATGCTTTCATAACTGCTACTTTTTATACTGTTTCAGAGAATTGTCTCATTCTGACATTTCAGTGAAACAGAAGATCAAATTGAATAACATCACATCGTAATGATTTTGAGTGATAAATAAGCTGAGGCATAATTTTTCTGATTTACAAGGTCAGCAGCCACCTGATATTTGAAATGTGCATGTGATTAACATCAATATTTGACTATCCAGATAGGCTATACCCTAATATATAATCTGTAGATTGCTCTTATGTCAGCTGACTTGCAGCACTCTATGCCTACCAGTCGTTAATATCTCCTCAATCTCTCCATAAAAGTAAATGTAATGAATAGAATTGCAAGTCCAGCTTCTGAATATGTGAAAAGCATGGACAAAAGCTAAAGATCTTCTGCATATGGGCTCTTCCATGGGGCAGAGGCAGAAGAGATTCTAGAGGGCTCCTGTGCAGCAGCCATGCATAGATGGGTAGGAGAGGGTCTTGTGTTTGCTGCTTACAGTGCATCCTGCCACCGGGGATCGGATATGGAACAGGACAGGAGCCTCTTGCTTGGTATTTCTCTTTTTGCCCTGCTTTGTCCCTAAGGAGACAAAGGTGATGGAAATATTGCCAGCATAACAAATCAGGTGTGCCACAGCTAGAGGTACAGACACAGTTAATAAATAATGGTAAACTTATTTTACTAGGGCTCATCACACTTTCAGGGCATCATCAGGTCCCATGGGGTTACAGGGCTGAGAAGGGTAAGGACAATGGCAGGAATCTGGAGATGGAGAGGGAAGCTGAGGAAAAAGAATGAAGGGAAAATTAGAAGCGCAGATACAGCCTTCTGCCTGCCAGCTGTGCCTACACCTCTGTACCAGTAAGATCACCTCTGTACCTGTAAGAGAAACAGCAAGGTGAAGGTTACTTAGTGTGAACAAAAATCAGATGTCAAACGGAAGGAGTACTTAAAAGCCTTGTGCTTTTACCTGCCTACCTGGTGAGCTGATTGTACCCAGAGCAGATCTTCAGCTTTTCTCTCCCCACCCTCTCCATGCACTCCCACTTGCATGCAATGACTATCAAGTCTTCCAGGTGGCTACCTCTTTATACTGAACACTGTGAGCCCTGGTCTGTGCTTTGGACTGCTGTGTCATCAGCTTTAGAAGGCTGTTGATAATTTTGGTGACTTGGTTTTGATTGAATCAAGAATAAATGAGCCAGACAATATATGCAAAATGTTATTTGAATTTGTAGGACACAAAAGAATTATTCAGTAAGGTCAAGCAATCCAATGCCGTATTCCCAGCTAAATGTAGAATCAGTGATTTTTTTGGATAAAAAATAAATCCTTTTAAAAGGAGACTGATTGTAGTGCCAGATCACTCAAATCCCAACAATAACAACAACAAATATATTACAAAACCCAAAAAAGAGCTGGCTGAGACAGCTGGGGCCCAAGGCAAGCTGTGATTGTTTCGCCTTTTCTGGAGATAGAAATACCTTTGTCTCAGAGGAAATAGAGCAGACATTCTTTGTGGCTGATTTCCTTCTGACTTCCTCTGTGCTAGAGATGCATGTTTTCCTAGAGCTTTTTGAGAAACTAAACCTTTCTACTGTGATTTCGCACTTCAGCAGCTTAAGTCCAGCTAGTTCTCAATGATATCAAATTTTGCTGATGTTAACAAAAAAAAAAAAATCCCAAAACCCTACCTAAACTTCTGTTTACTTTCCCTAGCAGACCATTTCACTCACTTCAGAATATTCCTGCACTCCACCTTGTGCTTTTCTTTATGACCAAGCTGAATACTGAAGTTGCTGGTGGCAAAGTTCATGTTTACATTGTTTTCTCCACTGTTTGGTCTGGCATCTGTTTCAGTATAACTGCTTTGTGTTAGAATTAGCAAGGAAAAAAAGAACCATATTTATGCAGTACAATAGGTTTTCATAATTATTTCCAGATGGCAGATCCCCATCCTTCCTTTTCTTATGATTCACTGAAACTCAAAACACTGCATAGAATGGTCTGGAGGTAAAGAAATAGGAATGAAAATCTCCTCAGGGAAAGGTTGGTATGACTTGCTTTTCATGAAAAATCTGTCAAAGGAAAAAGAAATTTTAAAAAAAGGATCTGAATTGGTAATCACTAAGGGAGGAATTTATTAATCACATTAAATGCAGAAAATGGACTAGTAAAAATTGTGTGATGATGAGGTCATCATCACAGTCTCATGAAAATGGACTAGGTCTTGTCTTCAGACCTTGCCTATTTAAAAGCAGATGTATTAACACACTTGTTCAATGTAATTTTCTTTCTCTTTTAAAGAACATACCAAATTTTTTGAGGTCACAGAAAAATATTTACCAAGGTTGAGTTATCCAGGCCAGGCAGCAGAAGCTTCTGCTGTAAGATCCAGAGAGATATGAAAGGATTCATCCACAGAGTGCTGTTGTTCTTTGCCTGACCACTTTCCACTGCACTCAAAGCTGCCTTACTAAGGAGTTAGTAAAAATCTCTTCCAGGCAGTGGAGGTGCTGAGATTCCCAGATTACAAAGCTATACAATACTAGAGGCATTCAGCAGAGTGGGGTGTCTGGGTGCAAGGAGGGACACAAGTCCCTCTTCACAGTTCTGTTTGATAAAAGCCATTTAAGAAAATGTGTTGTTCTTTACTTCCAGATGTTAAAGAAATACTATCTCTTGGCTGTTCTTGTAGCTCTTGGCCTCTGACTTTCAGCATTGATATCATAAGTAAATTTGTATTGGCTGGTATAGTGCCAAGAAATCAAGCTGAAAGAGACTCTGTGACAAAGTTGATTTATTTTTCCAATGAAAGTCATCTCCATGAGCTTCAGATGATAAAACAACACACAGTTGCCATCCCACTTTTCGGAGTTTGGCAAGAGCTCTTTTCCTGATGTTATGAAGCTGAAAATGTATTTATTTCTACATGTGAGATTTATTTATTCCCTTTCACTTCCATCTCCTGTTCATTTATCAGTCCAGGAAAGGAGCATGTCATTTTAAAACAAACAAAATACTTGATATGTGGGTGGCTCCAGATTCACTGCAGATCCCCACAGTAACCTTCATTGTGAAATAACCCTTTTTGGATGTGGTGAAAGCTGAGGGTTTCATGGATTCCTGCTGCCCTCCATTTGGGTGACAGTGCTGTAGTCTTTAATTGACCAGCATGATTCAGTATGTTTTGGTTTCTGTCTTGTTTCTTTTCGTGCCTCCCATATCCTCAGTAGCACTATACTCTTCAAATACATAAGTACCTCCCATTTAGCCTGGAGATGTATTTTACTTTGACATCAGTGGGATATCCAGAGAAATTAAAGGCTTCAGTGTTTAACTCTTTTATAGTCTCACTTTTGCACAAGGGACATGATGCTTGATGGATAATATTATAGAAAAATCATCTCAGTTAGTAAGGCCTGATTTGGTGACTCTGCAGCTGCTTGTGAACTGGCCATTTGCAGGGTACAGAACTAAAATCCTGAAAGGAAAAATAAAAAGAAATGTGAATTCTGTACCATCTTCAGTTGTGGAAGAGATGATTTACAACATAAGCACAGTTGTCACCCAAGAAAGACTCACTGTTTCTAACTTCTGGAAAGATACTTGATAAATTTGCAGACTGTGTGTGGGCTCTTTTCTTCTTTTCCTGGCACAGATCCTGTTAAATACGCAGAGGGTCAAATGCTTGTTTTGGCCTTCCTGCAGGGAGGCCAGCTGGAGAGCCGTAGTGTAACAGAGCACACTTCTCCCTGTGCCAGTTACCTCTGCAGGAACTCACTGGGGGCACTTTGGGACCTGCTCTGCTCTCGCTGACTGCAGCCCAGCCTATATATCTCTCCCTCAACACACTGCCTAAGGGGGCTATTCCGAGCAGGCGGAGAAGATCCAGTATTGAACAGCTCTGTCTGTACCATAGCAGAGTTATCTTCATCTCCATGATAAAGGCACTGGTGTGTTTCCATGTTATTTCAAGTCAGGTTACTTTTGGGTATTTCAAGTACATGAGATCATAATTTAGCAAAAGCATGCATTTCCTGAAAGCAGATGGGGACAAGACATCCAGTAGTTAGCAATTCTTGGGTGTTGTGGAGTATATGCAGGGATATCAGAAAGTAAAAGGGAAAACTAAGCAAGAAGAGAGGAGCACTTTTGTGAGAGACTGGGTCAACTGAATGGTTTGGCAGGGGCTACTGTCACTGGACAAATTACCCAAGTGGAATTTGAGGGTATAACTGGTATTTTTTTGGATTTTAATGTATTACAATTGCTGCAAGAAGTACACCTTTCTGTGAATGCACCCTGCTACCAACTGTGAATTTGCCTCAGAAGTAAAAAGCATGTGTCAAAAGGAGGGCAAGGAGGAATTTAAGTGATAGGGTAAAAAAAAAATTATTCACACAGATACCAAGACTCTTGTTGAATGTTCTTATCTTGAGTACACACCTTCCTATTTCAGAGGTCTAGGTTGTGGATTTCTTTTTGAAAGAATGGCTGGTCACTGACAGTCTCCCAGTTTCTCAGTATCTACCCTTCAAACTTAAAATGGCATCAGGAATTAATGAAGTATCCCTAGAACGTATTTGTTGCAGCTCACACTGGTTTTAACAGCTTCCCCAAGGAAAGGGGATCATCTTTTCCCAGTGCATGTATAGACACCTCCAAAATGCAGTTGTTCAGGCACTTTTGCTCCTCAGGGTGTGCCAGGGTGAAGTGTACTGATGCAGGAGAATCTGAGATCTTTTGCTGCAGCAGATTGTTGTTACTTTTTTTTTAGCAGAAAATCTCTGAACCCTAGATTTAAAACATTAGTGATGGAAGGCAGAAGAAATTTAAATATTCTGTATTAAATAAAGAATTCCCTGAAGTCTGCTGTGAATAACAATTGTGGAGGAAGAGACCGGCAGAGCTTGAAAGGGGTAAGTGCTTCTGAGGAAACCAGGAGGCTTTACGGTCTGAGACTGCTCCAACAATAAATACACAATCAGTTCAAATTATATGGCAAACTCTTAAATAGCGTCAGTGTATTTTGGCATGAGGGCTGAGTTTAAATGCATTAAGCTTTTCAGTGAGTAGTAATAATATGGCATTAGAGCATTAAGAACAGGATGAGCTTTGCCAAACCTTTGCTTTAGCTCTTTGCCTAAGGGCATGTTTAAAAGGTAATTTCAATGTGGTTTTAACTGGCTGCAGTGCTAACCCAGGAAGGGCGAGGGAAAATCTGGCAAGGACTCTAGAAGTTTTGAGGTCTTAGATTTTTGGATTACTGTCATAGTGGGATGCAGCTGGATTGTTATGTGAGCAGAGCTTTGTTGCAGCTTGCATGGCTGTAGAGTGAAAGGAGTTTCCCAAAAAAAAGGGAGAAGAAACAAAATAATATCTGTAGTACTGGTGTGCGTATGCATGAGCCAGAACCTTTTATAGAGCAAAAGATAGCCCTTGTGCTCAGTACCTGCTAATGCTCCAGACTCTGTGACTCTGCCACATGAGGCCCGCTTCAGTTTTACAAAATACCCTTTTAGTCATTAGTTGCAGGCAGAATCCCAGTAACCTCTGGATCTGATGCTGGATAAAAGCTGTCATTCATCAGATGGTTAAACACATGAAATCTTTAATGAACAGAGTCTGAAAGAGACAGAAAAGGGGGTTATGAAGGGGAAGGTGGTCTGGCCTTCACAGCACTGTGTCTACTCCATGTTGAAGAGAAGAAGTTTCCAAGGCATTTTGTAGCCAGAGCCTAACACAGCCTTAGGCTTGAGGCTGTGATTCAGAATGGCTGGCGCTAGCCTTGGGAATACTTCTCCGGAAAATTCTTAAATTGGAAAACCAGACCTCCAACTGAGAACATGGTTTTACCTTTTTTTCAAGTATTCCTGTTTGAGAGCACAGAACAGGCTTTCCATCAGATTCTGTAGTCAATAGTAATCTAAGGTTGATCACATCTGCTGTTGTGCACAAATTTCAAACCGATGTTCTACATTTTAAAATTTAACAAGGTTCAGGTGGTGATTTGGTTTATTTCCAGAGTGAACTGTCTTGTGACCAATGCAATTGTTGACTGCTTTTGAATCATGATATTGGTGGGTGTAGTACTGCTGTCATTCAAAGTAATTTCCATGGTCTAGTCATCTCAAAACTATACTCAAAACAACTTCTCCAAGAAACATTTTCAGAAAATCAAAGTTTGTATTTTTTTTCTGGCTTAATGAAAATACTGTAAACTTCTTAGTTAATGGTCCCACATGGAATTTCTGCACCCAGCATTTGCAGCTGGCTGTACCACAGCTTGAACTGTTTGTACTGATTGGCAGCTTCTTTGGGTGTTGGTTTTTAGCTGACTTGAATAAACTGCTCTACCAAGGCTTTGAAATGTCAGAGAGGGACCTAAAAGCCACCTCAGCAGTATCAAATCAGGCTTCCAGCCTACACACTCAGCAAAGGGAGTACCAACACCTCTAGGTTTTATCCATTTTGATAAATTAATTTAAATTTAATTTAATTAAGAAATTCCATTGCAGCATTAGTTTGTTTATTGTGATATCCAAATTTTCATATGGGCTGTTGTATTCTGAGTATTGTATTCTTCCTAGTCATTCAACAACATGAGATATTTTTGTGTTGAGTTTTCCTATGTGTGTCACCACACAAATGGGCAGGCTTCACCTGGGGTTCCTTAAGACAGACTAAATAAAATGCTCAATAACATAGCCAGGACAATGTTATTGTTGTCCTGGCAATGTGTACTCTGTGTACTCTTGGGACACAGAGTCAAGAATGTCTTATAATTTCTAAAATTTTTCTGGACTCTTCCATGATGTAAAACTCTATGGAAATATAGGCCACTTTGGAACTGCTGAGGCCGTGTTGTACATAGAACTGATTCTCAGGTACCTTGGACTTTTTAGAAAATTTTCCATTATCCGAAGGTAAATTCATGTGGAATTCTTCCATAAAATTCTGGATGGATATTTTTATAAAGTCTAGATTCATGCCAATTACTTTTTTTAAGCAAGCTGTTTTACCTGAGAGAGCTCAAGCCTTAGCCAATGCCTCTGCAATCTACAGATATTAGATATTTTCTTTGAATTCTAATCCAGAGAATAAAATATCTGTGACTTTTGCGGTGTTCTTCTACGGTGACATTTTGAATTAGTGCTTCTGTATTGAGGAGTCCCTTGAAACATGTCCCTACAGTCTCAGAGCATAAGAGAATAAAATAAGAATGAAAAACACAGATTAAATTATGTTGCTCTCCAAGCCTTAGCTTTTCATTTCTCCACTTTGAAGTTAGTGTTTTGCAATTGCTTTTTTAGTGATATCTATTAAAGATCATGTTTCTACATCTATCTATCTATCTATCTATCTATCTATCTATCTATCTATCTATCTATCTAATCTACCATGATTGGTAAATCAAGTATGCAAACATTTGATCTGAAAAGAGAATACTTAGATACTTCATAGCCTATTCAGTACAGCCATAAGAACATTTCGTATGAGAACATATTGTTCAAAGCTGTAAAAAGAAAAACATATCATACAAAATGACAGAATAAGGGCATTACTGCAGAATCAACATAAAGAATGAGGAGGAGAACATGCCAGAGATGATGTACAGATACCAGAACTCTGCTGTAATGGAATTTTTTTTTTTTTGCCTGATGAACACTGTACTGAATTTTCTTTCATAAGATCTGGATTACATTCCCTTTTTCTTTTTTTTAACACCACATCTGGGTAGACAGAATGTTTTTGAGAAAAAAATGCTTATTTTTGTTGGAAAAACATCTGATTCCTTATGCTGCAAGGAGACTTCTGTAGCTATACATCTTTCGTGACTGTGACCTCTTTGGGGCAGTATCTCTTATCTCCTTTAGTACGTAAGATATACCCTACACACTGGGGCTTTGTTAATCATTGCTCATCTTTTGCTTTGTCTACCTTGAGTCTTTTAATGAAACATGGGGTCTGCTTGTTTGGTGCGCTGTGCAAAGAGCTGAGACAGTCTACTCCAATGGAAATGTGTGAAACAAATTCCCTCTTGGGGCCTCTGAGGTTTGTCTTTCTCACATGCTTCCATTTTATCTGAAATAAGTAGTTTTGAGTAAAAGCACACAAAGGTTCTTTGTGCATGAAGAAATCGGTAGCTTTCTGGATTTTAACTTCAGTGAACAAAGATTTTTACACCCTTTTTGTCTTGCAAATGAAGCCAAAGCAATTGTCATGTATTTCTTAGAACACATTGTACAGCACCCACACCCTACCTTGTAATGAACTGGAAACGATTCTACAGGTGAAAGAACCCATCTGAAAAGCCTGACAGTTTCATAATGATGGCCAAAACAGAAATTCATGTTTTTCACAGGTATGTGGCCTATCTGTGATAAACAGCAGATTCCAGATTTTTCAATGTATTTTACTTTACGATCAAGTTATTTGAAAAATGCTCTTTAATTCTTCTCTGGGTTTGTCCTTACCTATTCATCAGCAATTATGTTCCACTTTCCCTCAATTAACCTGAATTCATTGAAGGCAGTTCTTTTCTAGGCTATTTGCATCTGGACTCTCTTCTTAGGAAGAAAAGCCCCTTTTCACAGCTCGCCACCCAAGTTTTGGCAAAAGGTGAAATTGCAGCCATGAAAGATTTTTTATCTTTTTGCCCTCCATTTTGTTCCAGCTAAATGCATTCTGCTCTAGGACACTTGCAAAAGTTACTGAACAGCAAATGGTGCATCAGCTAATTCAAACCTGGAGATAAAATAAGCAAGGCAACAGTTTTTGAGAGTTGAGGGATATGAAATCAGACATTAAGGAGGTTTCAGCAACACAGACTCAACCAGGTGGAGCAGTGGCAGCAGCAAGCAGCCAAATTCAAGACAAGGGACAAAGATAAGCAGTGACCTGGTAGTGATGGGTGAGTGCTGGTGAAGTTGGTTTGATGCCTATTTGCAATCATTGGAGAGATTTGAACAAATAAGGAAACAAACTATAAAGCAAAGACCACAATGAGGTGTTGAAACCCTCCCTGCCAATGCCTCATTTCTCTTCCTGGAGCTGAAGTGCTGCCATTGTAGGTGCTGACAATGATGGCAAAAGGCAGAAGAGCAAGGAAGCCTTGACTTCTGTACAGCATTGCTCTGCTCTGCTTTATCCTCACACCATTTCTAGTGAGGCCAATCCCCCTTCTGAAGGTGTTGGCAGAATTTTTTCCTCCCATTCCTTGCATTTTGAATCGTCTCTGAAGACAAAAGGCATAACTTCTGGAGGAAGGGAGAGAGAGAAATGAAAACACACATTTGGAAAATCCTTCACAATATACATGAAGTTTTTTTAAGAGAAGACAAGTGATGAAAGACAAAGACAAAAGGGTGAGAACCTTCTGTGGACTTGAAGTAGACAGTACTCAGACATATTCCTGCGAGGAATGTCCAGGTGGATGAAGCACTGCATGAAATAAAGGATATCTGCAAGTGATTTGTTATCTAGTATGCAGGATTGAGCTTTATTCCACCAAGTGATGTGTGGGTAAGGACAGCTGGCGAGTGGAAAAATTTAAGACAGGAGAGGTTCCAGTGCATTCTTTCAGATACTTTTTGTCTATTACCAATTCCCAGAAATTGTTTCCTGTGTGTGCTTTGTTTTTAAATGCATAGAAAAACCAATTCACTTTCCAGATCTCCATTTTGGCAGTTCAGAGAGGGGAAGGAGGTATACTGTCATTCTGTATGCAGCTGGTGCAGGTTTTTAAAGAAGCTTCATTTTCTGATACAGGTAATGTGATATAATGCTGCAGAGATTGGAAAGGAAATAAATCCCTCCAGGTGTTACCCAGGAGAGCTTGTTCCTGGTGACATTACTGCTCCTGATGTAGGAGCTGCCGTGACAGTAGAAGGGCAGGGTGGTGAAAATCTAATAGAAAAAGCACAGTTTGTCCAGAGAAAGAGTCTTCAGCATTGAGATTTTTCAAGCCATGAGGCTTTTCCATTCTTCATTGACCAAACTGGGCACAGGACACGTGCAGCACTTTGTCCAAAAAGCTCTCCAGAGACACACAGGTGCCATTTATGTTAGCTCCAATTATGTTGGCAGTACATGGCGTTTATGAGCAGCAAGATTGCTGTAGGACAAGAAATGTTTTTAATGAAAGTATTTAGTCCCTGAAGCAATTGTTTTGTGATTGCCTGGCAAGGACATCTCTGCCCCAGAGCTTTCCACTGGAAGGCAGAAACACTTCTGATGTGAGTGGTAAATACCCTGCTGTAAAAGACTTGACTTTTTCTCAGTATTTAGGGATCCTGTGCTTTCAAAGTAAGCAATGTGTCTTTAATAATGTTGTGACACACAGAAGAACTGGGAACAAAATGATCTTTATTTTCTGGCTGTAGTAATGTGACATTCTTCTGGCTGAGGTTACAGCCAGTTACACTTTATCCAGTGGCTCTACAGTTATTGTTATAAAGCTTTATCCTTGCTATCATCAGGATGGTGCTGAATTAATTTTTTCCTATTCTCACAGTGTTGCAGCCAACAAGGCCCCTATCATTCTGCCAGACACACTGGAATTGTATTGTGTGGTTTAAAGCAGATTCTGTGAGAACCTTTAGCCCACATAGAAAATTTTGCTTAGATTTATTCCAGTATAAACCAATACCACAGTTCAAAAAAACAGAGTATGGAGTTGCATGTTTGCAAACTGAGCACAATGTACATGTGTTTACAAGGTACATAAAAAAAATTCATATCATTTTACTGAGGCTATATTTACAGGCCACCAGGCACTTTCCTCTCTCCTGAGAGTTTGGAGGTAGTCTTCAAATGATCCTTAGCTTTACAAGGCATAAAAATAAATTTGGAGCTAATACATGAAGATTCCTGGCAGGGTTTTCCTTCACTCTGCCCTACGTAACTATGAGTGCAAACCAGGACTAATGTGTTTGGCTGTGAAAAGGAGAGCTTATGAAAACAGCACCACAATGTTTTGTTCAGGGTGTGTGGCCATAGTCAAGTTAAAAGAATAGCACCGGTATTATTACAATAAGCTATCTATACAAAAAATTTGCTGAAGTAAAATGGTAATTTTTAAGAGTTAACATTTGCAGTAGGACTGGTCTGTATGTTCAAGAATAATTATTGCACTAGATGAGAAAATGAAGGACCAACCACTCTTAAGGATTTCTGAATGTTACAGTCAAATTCCCATCTCTGTTTATGTATGAACTTTTTCTAACAGAAGAGAGCAAGGCAGGATCTCTCCTTTTGAAGTTCCAGGTAACATCAGAGCAGCTTGCTGAAGACCAAGGCATTTTCCAGCTGCAGATGTCCAAACCTGTGTCCACCAGGATCCAGCAAGCACATCCTTGCAGCCACAATCCTCTTCCTCAGGAGTCTGCTGCCATAAGGTGTGACAAGCAATGCCCAAGTTGCACCCTTTCTGAAAAGAGCAAGAAAATGACTGGGAAGGGACAGGTCCATACTGGTCCAGAGGAATAGCAGCAGCTCATGAATCTCCAAGGCCTTCTTCAAGTGTTGGCATTTTAACTAAAGACTTTGTTCTTCCACAATTAACCCAATCCTATAAACAACCAGTATTCAAATCTGATCGATAATTTTTATTCTACAACACAGGAGAATTCAGGAACGCAGGAAAAAAGACAAATTGTGTAAAAAGGTTAACCATAATGGTACTGTTCAGGAAGAATGAATAACTGAAACATGGCCCTAAAAATCCTATACTGATTGGTAGGGAAAACGGAGTTTATTTTCTATCACAATGACATTCTACACCAAGAAACTCTGTTTCCTGATGTGACAATTTATTACAGTGGAATAAAAGTTGCAGGTACATGTAAAGAGTTCTCTCAGTGGTTTTCACTGAATTATTTGCTAGGGTGAGTAAAAAAATATCAAGCTGGTCTCATCCTGGCCAAACATTTCTGTCCTGTTTGAAACTGTGTTTCCATTCTTCTCAGAAACATCTCAATTTTATTCAGTATGAATTCTTTGCTTTCTACCAGAAGACCCTCTGGCACTAGAATTTTTTTTTACTGAATGATTAAATAGGTTGAATGTTCCAGTTTTTTTCACATAGCAAAAGGCAATACCCAAATTTGCTTCAAGTTGCACAGGATCACCCGGTGAGTAATTTCTGTAGAATCTTCTCGGCTGCTGCTAGACCAGCAAGGAAGCAGGCTAACATTGATTAGACACTTTTCACCTGCCTGCCTGAGGACAGACACACCAACACTTTCCTAGAACCAATGACATTTGGATATCTGACAGATGGAAATGTTTTGAAGATATGTGGCAAACTGCCCATCAAACAGGCAGCAAACTTTTACTGATATCAGGCTTTAAGCCCCCTTGGACTTTTGCAGCAACCCCAAAATGCTGCAGTTGCAGAAACACAGCAGGAAGCAGCACACCAGGCTGAGAGCAAGAATAGGAAGCAGCAGCGCTCCAAGCACTTAGAGGCAGAGAGGAAATGGGGGAATGGTGGGTCATTGCAGGTCTGGACATGCTGACTTGAGCTCAGAGTGATCTTCTCTTCCCGAGGACTGTTCTCGGCTTCCTTCAGCAATGGCAGCTTTCAGAAGGACACTTCACAAAACCCATCCTTGGATCAGGTTAACTTTTCTCTTTGCTACCTATAGTGGTAAAGTTGTAGGAAGATCTTGGGATATAAAAGTCATGAGATCCCACTCCTGAAGGAGTATACCAAATATGCCTCAGTTCGTGGAACAGCCATGGGGATCCTGATGGGACCAATGGTATTTGTTTGGCCACATGCTTGGAAGAAAAACAGATTAAAAACATTGCTACTTTTAAAATAAACCAAGAATTTACATCTCTTTCAAACTAAGCCAAAGCTCTTTGAAACACAGAAAAGTCAAAATAGGTTTTTCTACCATTTCCTCTGTTCTCTCATTTGAAGGCAGTGTTTCAGTTAGCTTAGCTGTACTTGGTACTTGTATGGATATTAGCCAGCTGCCAAGAATCTGTAAGGATTGACAGCAACTGGAGAGAAAATTGGGAGAGGAAAAAGAAGACTATGCTTTCTCAACATTTTTAATGAAGTGCAGCAAATTTAGAGCAGCAAATGCATGTAGAGACTTGTTATTCAAAAGCCTACATTGACTAGTTAATGGGAAAATCATGATTTATTTAGAGAAAATTATCTTGTGCAATCATTTAGGTCCTGGTTTATTCAGACAACCCAAGATGATTTTGGCATCTGGTGTTCTTGGCACGGAAGAACACTGGCCGACTTCATACCTCCCATTGCCCTCCTAGCAGATGTCTTTTATGGAAGCAACAACATCCTCAAGGGAGTTTCATGGTCTGAGGAGCAGTCAATGAATGCTCCAAGGTAAGCGTGTGTGAATTGAATAGTGTGGTACCCCCTCCAAAGTAATCACAGTGCTATGAGCAGTGAATGCCCTGAGGTATAAATTAATTCAAGATGGTCTTGCAAATCAGTGTGGTGCCCTTCATGTGGTTGTACACACCAGCAGCAGTTGCTCTAGCTGCTAAAAACCTATGTTTTGTTTTACACTCAGCTCTTCTGGACAAAAAAGACATTTACCCCCTCTCTCAATGGTATTGGTTTTGCAGACTTTAGTTATGGAAGAGCCTTCTTGGAACAGGTTTTCAATCTCATAGAGGCTGCAGCGTGACAAGGGACCTGCATTCATCACCTTGGGGATGTCACCCCTTATGTCTGCTGTGGTGAAGGCATGCTTTGAGTGGTCCCTGTTGCTTGGCTGCTAAAGAGCTGCACCACATCTGTGGCTTCTCATATGTTCTTCTGTGTAAGTCGTAAAAAATGCAAAGAGAAAATACAAAGTGTCCAAAATGACTCGTACAGTTTTCAAAGTGAGCAACAATCCCTCAATCAGGAAATGGGTTTTTCTGTGTGCTCGGGGCTTTCGGTGTCTGTGCTGGTTTGTGCTTCAAGGGCTTGAGTTCACTTCCAAAAGAAGCAGATGGAGGCACCCACTTTTAACTGCTTCAGAGTAGTGGGTACAACTGGGAGTATTAACAAAAGCAAAGTGGGAAGGATAACAAAATGCTCACTCCCCTGTACCTGGACTGTTTGTGTAAGCACAGCCTAAAAAAGCTCACCAAGCCACATTTTCAAAAGGAAGCAATGAAGTCTTTCTATTGACATTCAGACCATATCAAAAGAACTTTTTCTGCATTTTCATGAAGGTTTGTTTTTTAAAGGAAATATTAATGAAATGTATTGCAAACTTAAGGCCTGCTTCTGCTTGAACTTCTTCTGTGAGCATGGATGTGTTCCAACACTGTTAAAGTAAATGGGAGGAGTATCACAGTGGGGACAGGATGGGTCTGGGCCCACAGGAAAATCCAGCAAGTGCTGGCAAGTTGACAGGGGAGCTGTGCTTAGTAAGGTCATTTATAACCACTCTGTGATGTGGGCAGCTGTGCAGTAGCTCTGTTGCAGAATCAGATCTATAAACCAGACATTATAAATATAGTGTACTGTTATGTCACTGCTGGGAGAAGAGGGTTTTCTGGATTTGATAATATATAACACTTAAAATGGTTGTGCATTATTTCCCCACACTGTAAAATTGTAAATTATATTAGAGTTTTTATCATATTTATTTAGAGGTATTATCACGTTTCCTGTGGTTGTTCTTATAGTTTCTTATCATAGCCATGATTCAGAGGGGCATTTAGAAGAGTACTTTAGTGCCTGCCTCTCCAGAGTGTTATTTAGACTTAGTTTTCAATGGGCTTTTTCTGCTAATTAGAGATGCAGATACAAATTAGGGTATATGGGATTTTGAGTTTGACTTCAGGGGATGTTAAATGAGTTGCTTTGGCCAAACACTGAAATTTCAGTGTTTTTTTGTGAAGTGTTGAAATGCAGGAATCAGTCCCAGATCAGATCCAGTTCTCTTGACTGCTTTTCATCCTTGGCTAAGCCTTTGAACAGCTTCTGTTGAACATACAAGGTTTGCTACCATCTCCAGCATGAACAGAGTTAGTTAATTTCTGAGTAGTTGTAGTATGAACAGTCTGGAAAATGAAATTCAGAAGTGAATATTCTTTTTGTGTTGACAGTCTGCTTACAAAAGCACAGCCTTGTGTGACGAAGTGGTGTTCCATAAAAGTAAGCACATACACTATGAACTGTGGTTGGCAACATTTAATAAATGCTGTGGTTTAGGCAAGGAACATATGTTTTCTGTGAGAGATTTTCCTTTAGTCCTAAATTAAATGATGCTATTTCTTGTGGACTCTCAATAAGAAATCCCCGCAGGGTTAAAACTTTCTACTGTTTGCTGTCTTTTCCCCCCTCAATTTTCCCTGAAGAATGAGCTTTAAAGTGCCTAATTCTCACTTCCACACAAATTAAAAAAGGGGAAAAAATGCCCTTTTTTATTACAGATATTTTGTGGCCCAACAAGTATTAATACAATAGAAGTATCAGCTCAGAGAATTCGGAAATTTGACCAAAATATCTGCTAAGAGGTAAGCAACAGTAATCAACTAGCATATGATCTGAAAAAGTAAATTATGTGTCCAGCCAGACTAACTATGTTAAAATGAGTGGCAGGAGAAGATGTCAAGACTTTTTTCTTTATGACCTCCATTGGTATGTGTTGATTTTTTTTGGCACTGCCCCAGGCCCCAATGCAGTTGAACACAGGGAAAAGGCAGCAGATTTTATTGACTCATAATATGGCTTGCTGTAGTGTTCTGAGGGAAAACAAAAGGCTTATGTTAGCTATAAGATACTGTAATATATATTTAACTGGTATAAATTATAAGGTTGTCTCTCCTTAAGAGTAGAACATATAAGGTTGTTTCAGAGAGAGTCTGAAGTGAAAAATGATCAAAGCACTGTCCAAAGCAGACAAATTCATCAAACAGACCCAGATATTAAAAGAACACAAACTTGTGTATGAATTATTTGCTCCTGCTCAGTTTGAACAAAGGCTGCTAACCATTCCCAGTCTGAGATGAAGGGTAATTTTGTGCTGAAGACAAGCACCATGGCACATGATGAATTGCAAAATGGATCAGGTAACTTGACTCAGTTTTTCTCCTAGATGCTGTTTCCAGCCAAGCTTTCTGAGGCTGGGAAGCATCATTTTCTATAAAAGCTGGGTTCCTTTTTACCTAATATACTGTGGGATTTGTATAGGTGCAGATAACTTCCAGAAATCCTTGTCTCTTTCTTCTGTCCTGAAACTTATCTTTTGATGTTCTTGAGGACCAGCAGAGCTCAAAATAGCAGATACACTGAATTGTCATGGTGGATGACAGGCTTTGTGCATGGACAGGTCACTGTGTCAGGTCTATATTTGACATTGGTCAAAATAGAAAAATCTTCTGTCAGAGGGAAGTTGCAGCATCACTTCTGGGCTTTGATGGGTCTTTACAGTGCCTTCAGAAGGAGGCAGCAAAGGCTGAAGACTGCAGTGGAACTGCCATGTAACAAACGGGATCTTGGTGGGTCAGGGACCCGCTGCATGGGGACAATAGTGGTTACTCTGGGACAGGCAAAGGGTAACTGACTCCATGAGACCAAACAGAAGCCCTTGGTTGTGTAATGATGACTCTGGGGTATCAACATCTTAGATCCTTTGGAACCAACTTAAAACCTATGTTACCGCTTCCAAGCACCAAGAGGAAAACTGTACCTTGTGCCATGCACTAATAATTTTTAGATGGGAATTGATACGTAACCAAAGTAAAAGGGCTCAAATGTAATCAGTTGAATAAAAATCTTGAAGTTATACACATGGCATGAAGTGCTGTAGAATTTGCCAAGCTATCTAAAATGTAGCTTAAATGGGTTATGAATACCTAGGGTGAAATTTTGGCTCACTGAAAAAAGTGGGAATTCTGCCATTGATCTCAACAGGGTTAAAATTTCTGTCTCTTTAGACTCCCTCCACTTATTTTCATTTTATTAGCCATTCTGCTTGCTGATTGCATGCATTTTTATTTTACATGGAGAGGTTGCATAAAGTCAGAATATAATATTTCACAATTGGCAAGACACCCTCCATCCTGCAACTGCAGTTGTAGTTGCCTGTGGGGAAGCAGCGAGTGGCTCAGGGCCAGCACACTGCAGCATTGAGGAGGGGTTCCAAGGCAAGCAGAGTGGCCATGGAGCAGAGAAGGAAAGGGGCCCCTGCCTTGCATTCTTCTGTGTGAGAGCCAGGAAGAAGCTGCAGCCATCTGTATTCCTAGATGCTTCCTTTATGTAATCTGCAATGTAAAACTGGCTGCTGCAGGGGCCATTCAGGCTAATTTTTTCCCCCCAGTCGTTATCCAGTGTGGGCTGCCACTGTTTGAACCTTTCTCCAGCCCATTCATTGCGTGTATTGACTGTGGAGTTAGAAAGCCACTCCTAAAGCTGAGAGTGAGATGATCTGTGCTCCTTCTGCTGCCATCGTTTACAGGGGTGTTCCATGCACACTGGGTGATGCTTTGCTGGTGACTGGGGAAACACAGCTAATAGATGCACACAAAACTGCTTTGTTAGACAAAGCCCAGCCTTCCAACTTACTGGAGTAAGGCTCCATCTCTTCCTTCAGCAAATCTTCCAATCTAATAATCCTTATTTATTTGTGGGGGAAAGAGGAAATGTGAAAAATACACTTGGTATGTTTATGGCTCATGTTCCTCTGCTAGCTTTAGTTAACCATTTCACGGAAGATTCCTCTGAAGACAGAAGGCTTTCAGGGGCAGGCCAGCCCCTCAAGGGCAGTGCCTGGAATGCTCTGTGTGCCCCTTTGCTCACAGCTCCGGTCCCAACAAAGCTGCAGTCCTTAGTGGCGTTGCACTGTATCATGTTATATTTGCAGTCCTTCTGGAATGCTTTTTTTCTATACACTTTATTCAGATTTTGGTCATATATTATCTGCCTTACAACTCAACACCTATAAAAATTTATGAATTTGTATTAAAACCAATACTTGATTATGTCCGTGTTTATGAGGCTTCCCATGAGTCCTATATTCTTCAGTTGAATCTAGCTATAGCCCCTCATAATAATAATAAAACAGGCCATATTTCACCATTTCTCAGTTAACATGACTCACTGCTCGCAATTACAGTAGCTGCGAGCTCACACTTCTGTTGACTTTAAGGATTTGCTGCCTTGTAAGGGTCTTTGCTGATCTAAACACACATAGACATTTATTCACTGGGCCTCCTTAAGTGGGCTAGAAATAGCTGTGGGTGCATTTTTCCCTTTTCAGAGAACAATGTCTTACTACATTTGTTCACGCAGAAGTGTGTAGTGACTCATTATGAATGTGTAATTGTGGGTTTATGTACTGATAATAAGAAAAAATTGACACCACTAGGGCCTTTGTGTTTGCAAACGCTCTGAATATGGAGACCAACTGAAAAAACAAAGAAAATAAACCAAATATGCTTCTTCCTCCCACAGTAAGGCTCTTCTTATTTCCACTCTTTACTTGTCTGGATCAGCCTTAAGTACTTCATTCTGGGGCTTGATGCAGAATTTGTGTGGAGTGCCAGCTGCAGCAGTCATCTTCTGGCTTTTGCAAGGGAGCGTGTTTCACCTGAAGTTAATGGTTTAGAGTCTGGTTTTGGCATTATGCAGTTCTTCTATCTTCATTATCCAGTTTTTAAAGCCAAACCAATGTATGCAGTAATCATAAAGACTAGTAAGACTCCAGCATTTTAAACCAGATATCAGGGAGTGTGGGGGATTTCTAAGCTTTAACACTAGCAATGGTAACATTCTACTTCTGCCAGGATAACAGCAAGCTGTACAACATACTTGCAGTATAAGATTCTTACATCCTAGGAACAATAAAGATGTTTTAAAAAATGAATCAGGGAAATAACTGTCTATATAGATAATGATATACATAAAATATAAACTACACATCCATGTTTTCCTAATTCTGAATAACAGAATTACTACAGGACTCAGAGGTACACAAATAGTATATGTGAAACACAGGAGCAAATTTCTCTTAATCCTCATTTTTTACTTCCCATAACATAGCTATATTATTTCTGTAATATGAGAACTCCACAGGGGTAATTTTTGCTGGTTTGAAGGATGTGCTTGATAGAAGTTGGTTCCAGAAGTTACAGCTATACATAAATCTAAATGAATATGTAACATATACATAACTTTTAGCCAACAGTTATAGAGCATTGTAACATGTTTTATGGAGACATAAAGCTGTTATGATTCTTGAACTTCTTAGTTCCTTCTGTATCAGATTGTATCTCCAGGAAAAAAACAGATGACTTATGCCTAAGTTTAAATGATTCTGAAGGTATAAATTTAACAGATGTAGATAACACCACTACTACTCCTCAAAGATGTTTCTCATGTCTCAAAATACCTAGAATGACTTAATTGTCTCAAGCTAGTGATGTAAAAACTGTTCAGGACGATAGGTTGTACTTTTTCCAAGTCAAATTAAGTTCCACTTTGACAGAAAGCATTTATTGCATTCACAAACCTTGAGATTGTTGGCAACAGTAGTATGTTGCATTTTGGCAAGTCCTGCATGGCATATCTCCAGAGCCTATGCAAAAAACAGGGATTTAGAAAATGGACCAAAAGAGGAAAGAAATTGGTAATTTCTGTAAGCTCTAGTGTATTAGAGAAATCTTAAAACCCTCTTCTGATATTTGTCTTGCCAAAAATGTGGACAATGAAAGATCAGTGTTTCTGAAAATGAGTCTCTGAATAATGTAAAAGTTGGGATATAGATGCACAAGAGCAATTAAAAATCACGTAGGGCAGGAGAAGGTTACACCTATTGCAGTAGAATAATTAGACGGTCTTGCTTTTTTTTCAAAGCTGGACTTGGAATCTGTAGGTTCCATTTCAAAAGGATATTTCCTAAGTGTCAGATGGTCAGGATGTTGTAGTCAAAGTTCTACTTTTAAGATTTCAGGAAAGGAGATGAATGCACATTTTCCTTGCCTGCACAGCATTCTGACTACTGGGTACAGAATATAAAAAAAGCCAGGATTATTTCTTTCTCTTCCTTATCCTTGCAAATGTCATCAACTGTGAAATTTGTCTTTTACTTCTTTTGAAGTAAAGTTCCTCTGGTGAGGACATGGCAAGAGCTGGTGGCGCTCCCTCATACAGTTGTGTACATCAGAGCTAAAATACAACTCACCCCAGCTTGTGCTCGCTCTCTGCTACTCTCCCTCCTACAGTTTAAGAGTTTCTGCAGAGCTGTGCAAAGGCTCTAAGGGATATGTGGATGACTGTGTAAAACTGAATTGCAGTCTAGAGATATAATTATCAAGTACACAATTTATTTCATGAGCATAAATCATGTTCCTTTCTGGAGAGAAATAATCAAGTTAGTGTCATTCAATTTTATAAAATATAAGGAACTAATTTCAAGGTCAAGATACAAATGGCCTTCCTTTTAATTATTTTGCTATTACAGACTTCCTTTACTTTTATTGCACTGTAATTGTTAACTGGAGACAATTTTAATTTAAAATACGATCCTATTTCCCCAGACAAAAACTAGAAAATCACTATTAGGCACTGTGCTTCGTATTTGCCAGTAAGAGCTTGTAACATCTCCACCTTGTGGTTGTTCATCTTAGTGATGAGCTCAGGCTGCCACATCTCACACCATGGGTATTTCAGCACAGGGACTCCAGGTTCTCTGAACATACATTTCATACATTGAGGAGGTGTACCTAAGAGATTCTTGTATTAAAAAAATACAAATATTTACATAATTTAGATTAAAATCAGTTCTTGTTTCATAATTTTTGTCAGACATTGTTAACATTCTATATTTTAGAGAACATCAATAATTAAATTCAGGGATAAGCAGCTACAGAAGCCATAAATGTATAGAGTAACTAAAACTGCTCAACTTGAAGTGTTTCTTAAATAAAAAAATGCCATCAAATCAAATAAGATGACCCAAGGGCTATGTCAAGAAGATGAATTATCTATTACTCATCAAAATATTTGCAGATAGCCTATATTTGATGAAAAGAATGCACATTACACACAATAATTCTCACTCTGTGGAATGGGAGAATGTTACTGTCCCCGTTTCACAAAGGGAAAGCCACTGAAGAGGGAACTTGTCCTTTCACAAAGTCACAGAGAAAGACAGTGATAGAAAATGAGTAACGAGTAGCCTAGACTTTCTGTTTTATAGTTCATGGCTTTTTATGTTAGATTTTCCATCTCTCATCCTGATATGATTTATTAATAATATCAGGAAATTGTCTACTCAACTCTAAGAAACCTTAGGTCACGGGTATTAACTCAGCACTAATTGCAGAAGTTGAGCTGTGGTTGTTTTGGGGTTTTTTTTTGGTTTTTTGAGCATTTTTTTGTTTTGTTTTTTTACTTTTTACTTTTTTTACTTGCAAATGTAAGAAAAGGGTCCTTTTATATTTCTGGTATTTCCCCAGTCACAGTCAGCCAGAGGAATTAAGACATAAGCTCTTTTGTGGTATTTTGTCACTTCCTGCACACCCCAGAATTTTCAAATGCAAATAAGGCAAATAAGTAAGTGGAATTGTTTTATTCAGGTTTTCTAAAATGTCTCAAATTCTTCAGCTTGATATTCTAATTGAAGGTGTCCCAACCTCTTATTTCCAAGAATATTTTATTTTTTCTTTCAGAGCTCATATTTTTCCTGTCCTATTGCATATTTATGCATAGAATATTCAGTTTAGGAGGACTCAAAGGCTCAAATACATCACTTCTAGCTCCAGGCACCACAGGTAGCAACAAAACTGCCTCTAGTCATAAGCCTAGAAATTAGATTTTTTTTTTCCTATCTGAATAGCCTTCCATAACTTACATGGTGCAGTTCTTGGTGGCAGCCTTGCAAAAGCATCAGTATGGGTACAACTGCGGTTCAACACTTTAAAAGCTGATAACAAAAAAAAAAAAAAAAAAAAATAGACAGAATTGAATTGTCCCAGTGAGTGTGTAAGATTTTGAATAGCTGAAAATGCTCACTATTAACAGTCTAAATTGGTCCAAAGTGTTATATGAAATGGCACTCAATGGGTAAGAGACTGACAAGAGATGAAGTCTTGGAGAACTTTTGTGAAGTTAAGAGATCAACAGAGATATAAACCTGTCAGAGGGGGAAAGGAAGAGGTTTTGACAACAACAGCAGGTGTGTAACATGCATATGTAATCTGTGCTTCCTAAGCAGGAGGAGGAGTTTTGAGCTGGTGAAAGAGAAACTGGAGGGAGGAGCTGTGAGGATGGTGGTTAATGAGGAAAAGTGGTGAATGTGGCCAAAATGGAACAGACTAATGTAGCTAAATTGAACATCTTCACTATAGGTGTCAACATCTGAGCTGGTCACCCCAGCCTCCTCAATGGGGCATTCACAATAGATCACTCAGAAAGGGCATATTCTTCACTCATAACTAAACTTTACTACTTCCTGTTTCTTTTTCACATTAATACTTCCTATTTATTTTTCTAGTCTATTCTAAAAAAAATATTTTAGAAAAATACTATTTTTGAAAATAAATGTTTTTCTTGCCAGCACATGAACTAATAATGGACTTTATCGACAATAATGAAGAAGAGGCACTCTGAGGGCATGGTTAATATCCCCATGAAGTAGTAGTATAAAGTAAATATTTTTCTCTATTGACTACGAAGTGAATACAGAATATCTCAGCTACAATATCTGAAGAGTCCTAATTTCCAGGGGATCCAAATCCCCTGGAAAGTCTCTTTTCAGCAGCAAAGACCTAGAGCTTGCTGAAGAACTTCAGCCCCAGCGGTGCAGTTGCACTCGCCCTGGCTGCCCTTGTCCCCAGGTGCCGGCTGCATAGCATGGTGTGAACCCAACTCCGCCGCTCAGAGCTGTCCAGACCATTTCAGTCTTCTTAAAGATTAGGTATTGATGATAGGAGACTGAGCGCCATGACACAGTTGGATTTGAGAAACAGGATACCCCAAATAGAAAATGTGGTTCTGGTGTGTGTTCCTTCATGCTCAGTAAGGATTTGATCACCATGTGGCGGCTAATCCATAACTGCCCTGCTTTGCCAGCATGATTTCAGAATGCCACTGGATTAAATAACCACAGAGCTTTGAAGAGTAGAGCTGCTGAGGGATGGGTGGGAAAACTTTGAAAACCTAAAAGAGTTTGTTCAAATAACACAGTCAGATCCTTATTGGGAAATAATTGGTCTGGAAATCAAACTTCAGTGCCTCCTTGTCTCAGACGTTTGCAATGCTGAAGTAAAACCACACCTTATAAATGTCTGATCTGCCGAAGTTCAGTGAGGCTCCAAAGACTTTTTGAAATGTTAAACTTCTCTGCATTTTTTTCAGGAGGGAAACTTTCACCCTGTTCTGTTTGAAGAAGTCTGCCTGTGACTAATTAAAAGCAGCGTGTGGCACGCGTTGCGGCAGTGCCGTTGTTGCCAAGCCCCTCTTGGTGGTCCTGAAGACCACAGGCATTTGCCTGCTGTGGGCACGGGCTGGCCAGGGCTGGTGGCTGCAGTCCCATGAACAAGGACACTCTGGTAGCCCTAATTCAGGCAATGCTATCACTTTAGCCAGCTGGAGCCATGCCTGAACAATTCCAAACAGGACAGATGCTTCAACACAGGAAAAGATCTGTGCAACAGCCTGCCACTCCGAGATCCACTTGATAATACTGGGATGAGGATAGTGTGTTAATCTGCTTCCACAGGGCAGAATAAAGTTGATGTTAGTGCCAAGTGTAGTTGCTTAGCCAAACCCTGCTCAAGTTTCACTTATCCTGTAGACTGAGAAATGCTTAGAATGGTCAAAAACTAACATGTTTCTTTTTATCAGTGAAAGCATCTTAATGAGGTTTTAGTGGCTTGTGGGCTGTGTGCACATACACACAAAATTCTATTATGCAGAGAATGAGTTAAGGAAATAAGAAAAGTCAACTCTGTGGTGTGCACAATGATCTGATGGAAAGCATAAAATGTATAGCTCGTTCTCTGACTCTCTTCAGCCATCTGTAAAGTTGCAACAACTGCATTTCCCTTTCAAGATGCTCTGAGCTGCAGGTCACCTTCTGTAGCACAGCCAGCAGTACTTACAGTCTGCAGTATTAACTGGGGGAGGGCAATACAGTGATTAAAATTTGAAAGCAGGCTGTTTCTTTGGAGTGGAAGGGAAGGGAAACAATTGCTAGCATGACATGCAACTGTGCTGATTGTGGGGATTTAGATCTATTATCTCAGTTTTTACAGAAAGCCACTTCCTGCAGCAAAGAAAACACACTTTTTTTGATGTTTATCCTAAATTCATACTACTTCTGCTAGAATAGATATCTGGAAGTATTTAAGTGAACAGTTAAAGTTCAGAATTTGAAATTTAATGAAACAAGATTTTTATACTGATGATTCAAGGACTCTAGAAGAAAACAATGTTCCTTTTGTAATTAAGCAGAGCAGCTATTTATACTGTTGGCTGCATTCCAGTACAAAGTGCACTCATGGCATCAATTTAAAGGGCATATGTTGGAGGCAAACACACAAAAGTGGTTTGGAAAGAGGCATGGAGTAAAAGTTTCTGAAGTGCCTAAGTCTCTTCAAGGAGTGAGACTTCAAGGACACTCATTTGATTTTGAAAGTTTTACTCAGGCTTACCAGAAACAACTTAAAATTGGCCATGATCCTCTTTAGCCGCAGAAAATTCTTTTTGGAATAGGTTTTATTCGAGTAACTCCAGATGTACTTGCCCTATTCCTGTGTTAAAAGGAGGTCCAATTTGATTTAAACCACTTCGACTTAAACCACAGCAGGATTAATTCCTGAGTCTTTCGTCAGTAGAAGACTCAGAAATTTCTTTACCTCTTTCAGTATGATTAGTTTTCTTTCTTCTTGAAACTTTTGGTTTCCATACTTGCTTCTCTCCACACATGTAAGGTGCATTACTAAAAAAGCCTATCTTGCAATCAGCAAAGCAACTTTTCTCTAATGTTTCCAGTTTCCACCAGACTAAAGAGGAAAAAGCCTAAGTCTGTGCATTTTGCCGCATAGCTGAAACCAAATTCTGCATGGAAACATTTTATCAAGTACCTTATTTTTCTACACATTCCTGGAGGACCTGCAAAGGAGGAGCTTGTCAGCTAAATTGAAAACATACTAATAAAGTTAAAAAGTTAATGGGAGACATTTGCAATTTCCCAATAATTTTCCTAGTGACTTAAACTCGAAATAACTGTGTATACTTCTGCTACTGTTTTCCTTACATCTTTGTATCGAATGACAAGCAGAAGAATTAGTGCCGGATATCTACCATTTGTCGCACACCTATCAAATTATAGTTTTCCTAGGCAAACTTACAGTTCAGGTGGCCAGATCTCTGTTTGTCTGGGAGACTATTTTCAATTACTTTTAAGTAATAATGTGTGTTTTATAACTCAAACCACTTGTATAAATAGAGCTTAAAACCTTGTGACTGAGGCAATAAAATAGAAGCAAAGGTTTAGCTGTTGTAACCTACTATGCAGTCCATTAAGGACCATGGCTGAAATATAATTCCAGACTCTGGGCCACTTTTATGTTAACTAGAAGATATAAAAATACCTTCTCCCTGCCCTCCCATCCCTAATTAGGATTATTATTATGTTAGATAAGCACATCTAATGATTGCTGCTTCTTTCAGTGAGCCTTAGCTGGTTATTTTGAACCAAGACATCTCCACATGCCCTGCTAAAGGGTTTGGGCTGACAGTGTTACCTTTGCCTTATATCTTCAGACTTGCAAAAGGGAGCCATTGAAAGATAAAATTTTCATTTAAGGATACACAGACGGGTAAATCTGGGAGTTTGGTTAATCCTCTCCTACTTTTCTGTATGTCCTTTCCACTTCTCCATTTACTGTGACTAGACTCTCATAACTGAATATCACATGGCCAGTCTTGTATTTATACCAACTAATGCTGCATGTCACTGGCATCCTGACTAAAAGGTCAAGAGGTAAATAGTTTTGATGGACTGAGGAGCTATTTCAAGGGATATCTTTTGTTTTTCATTCCCTTCAGAATAAAATTTTCTGTTCAGGCACCTATTATATAAAATTTGTGTATTTGATAGATCTTTTTGACCTCAAAAAAGAAAAATATAAAGTGATATCTTCTTTTATCTGCCTTAAGTCTCCAAGAACATTCCTCTGCATTCTTGCCTCTACTGATAACATCTTTTCTAGCTGCTAAAGAGCTGACAGCATATTACAGGGGTTGTGCAGTGCTGAACCCTTCTCATTTAGCTTTGGCCTGAATGCCAAAAATGTTGACCTTTTCTGTATTTAATATGTCTCAGAAGAGGCATCTTTCCAAGTCTTAATGTAATCTACTGCTGAACCTTCTCATCCTCCTCCACTTCCCCTCCCCTTCAATCTTGCAGCACTCCTAATTCAGTGTATGGGATATGGACACCCTACATTGCCTAGCATATCTTTTTATATATATCCAGGGAATTCAGGAATTCTTCTGAATTTCTTGAGTGCTGCTACATTTGTCAGAGTCTCTTATCAGTTTCTGATATCAGTCTCTGTTTATCTTTAGGATTTAATTGTCTGTTAGTGTGAGTGGCTCATTTCTTTCCCACACAACTATATTATCCCTGTCAAATTTTGCCCAATTTTGGAAGAATTATTTTGACTGAGGACTTGATCTTTTCATAAATAATACAAATAAAAATGTAAATGTAATTTAAATTTTTTACTTCACTCCATTATGAACGGATACATCTAATAATATCCCAGGCCAGCTATCTTAGTTCTGCTATGTCTATTTAAATATTTTAATACAAGACCAATCAAAACAGACAAAATTTTAATGAAGTTTTATTACTATCTGGGCTATTTCTGAAACATAGTGGTGATTCATGAAAAGGCAAACATTTTGAATAGCTGCCTTTGGATTTGCTCATATTTTGCAGTGGTCCTGGTGATCATTTTAAGTTCCTTCACCTGAAATATTCTATTCTATTCTATTCTATTCTATTCTATTCTATTCTATTCTATTCTATTCCATTCCATTCCATTCCATTCCATTCCATACTGACTTGTGAAGCCTTTTTTCCCAAGCTATGAAATCAAATTATGATAAAGTTATAGATAAGTTTTGTAAAGTGGCATGTAGGATAGCAGATTTTTTAAATATTATTTAGCATGTGAGTTCAATTTCCTTCACAGTTACAGTATATTCACAATGATTTTTCTTCTCCCTTGAATGCTAAATTGACACCTATTTTGAACGCAGAATCAATTTTTTAGCTTAAAGAGCAATTCCTATACTAGGAATTCCTTCATAAAATTCTAGCTCACAGTGGACAAGGGGATATAATTGTTACAGCTTTTATCTCACAGTCTTATCCCTGATGTGCCACCCATCCTGGGTACTGAAGAAAGTGGTTTTGTAAACCAACAAAAGAGAGCTCTGTCTTGGACCAAATGACTTCCAACAGCTGTACCTCATGAAAAAAGTAATGCCCCCAGATAGACTTTTCCAGCCATAAACATGCAGTTCTCAAAAGTCAGCCCCATTAAAACTTATTATTTTGAGCCAAATCCAAACCATGGCATTGGTGGGAGTGACTTTTAGGCAACCAGCACCAAGCCTGTTCTTATTCTCCACAGGGTTGTGGAAAACTCCCCAGTAAGGGCAGTAACAAACCCACACGGGCAACCTATGCCAAGCAGATGTGCACATATAATTTCTGATGAGAAGTCTTATGGTCCCCAGGGGTCATTTCCTCTTTCACTCATCAGATTCAACCCTACTGATGGAATAAGCAAATACAGTAGAATGGAAGGGATCTGCCCTTTTCTTTGTACTCAGAGCAAGTTTGTCCTATTAAATCCTTAAGAAGAAGATCTTTTTCAGGCACAAAGACATTAAAGGAAAAAGACATCCCTTATTCTAAATTACTGTGTTATGCTTTAACTTAAAATGGCAGACATTTAAGGCATTTCAAACTAGTTGAAAGTGGGAAATGTA
Source organism: Motacilla alba alba (assembly GCF_015832195.1). Lineage (NCBI taxonomy): Eukaryota > Metazoa > Chordata > Aves > Passeriformes > Motacillidae > Motacilla > Motacilla alba. The sequence continues at coordinate 90,076,968 of NC_052018.1, forward strand.
GCACAGTAGACCTTCACTCTTTCAACATTTCTCTTTGTAACCTATCATACCTACCTATTATTACCTTTGCATATCTTTATCTCTTCCCTACCCTCATTTTCTTACTTCATCTATTTTCTTTCTTGTAATTCCTTTCTTGTAATTTCTGGCTAAGATGGAGTGATATCCCATGCCAGACTTCTGGGATATCACGCCATCTTAGCCAAAAAAGAGAAGCCTTACTGATTGCACCAGTAAGGTTTATGACAGCAAGGGATAAACTTCCCAAAGAGGATTCCATTCCAATCTTTAAGACCCACAAAATTAATTTAGCAGATGGTGAATCCAGCCTTGTACGTTCCACTGACAGTAGGTTACTTTAAGATCAGCAGTTCCCCTTAGAGTGACAAACAAGTATGTCTAAGTACTAGTGGATTCAGAATTCATGTTAGGCATTACCAACATATTTCAGCTCACTTCTAGCTATAAAGTCTACCTTTCTAATCCCACTATTCTTTCATGCTGGGCAGACACATTTCTTTGAATTGTGTTCATCACATGATTAAAACCTATGGAAAGCTTACTGCAGTCCAAAGACACTAAAAAAAGACAAGAAATATTTACCACTGAGTTACACCAAAAAGTCAAGTCTTGTACTAGTTAAACTCTGATGCAACCTTTGTATTTGATTACAGTAGGCCAAATTCTGCTCTCAGATACACAAGTCAGCTTGGGTAAGACTTGGCAAGGAGGGGACATTTTCAAATCTAATACAATGGTATTTTTATAATACCATGCCAAATAGGGCATAATATATTTTTAGAAACTTTCTCATTTATAATAATAAAATGCTCTTCAAGATGATTCATATTAAAAGAAACAATTATTTTGGCTTGTAGAACATATTTTTAGCTATGTGTAGACACTTATTTGGATGCAATTCAGCATCAAATAAATTCAAAATATGGATATGTGCCAGTAACAGGAATTTAAAAAAAATCTCAACCAAGTGAGCTGTTACTCAGTAGCTTTTGCAGTTTCCTTTGCCTGCTAGCTCAGAGCTTCCTGTAGCTTCACAGAGGTGAAGAACTGGAAAGGACCTCTAGAGGTCATCTGGTCTATACTTCTGCAAAAGGATGAATTCAAACCTACAAGTGCAGAAATCTGTCAGTGATAGTTTAGTATCTATTGAAAACATTTCAAAATGGGAAAATCCATGTCCTCTCATGCTCCCCAGTATTTCTGCAGACAGACAAGTTTTTCTAATGGCTAATTTAAATTGATTTTGATTAAACTAAGATTTTTTTTTCCCTCACTGTTGTCAGAATAAACAGCTAAACATGTTGTATTCCTCAGTGGAAAGCTGTCAGTTTACAACCTTTCAGTTTCCTCTTTTAGAAGAGATGTGGTAGGGAGCCTTCAGCTTTTCTATCTCATTCACATGTATGCTAAACCCTCCCTATATTTCTGGGACCAAAACTGGTGTAAGCTACACTACAAACCACCCAAGAGGGAAGTTACTTCCACCTCTTTTGACTGGAGTGCCAAAAGCAGCAGCTCAGGTCTGACCAGGAGAGAGGACACTAACAATAATCACAATAATATGTTGCATGACTTTTCTCAGTTTGCAGTAGCCTCTCACAGCTGGCTCACATTAAATCCAGAATCCACTACTAGAATATAAAATCCAGAATCTAAATCCTTCAGATTTCAAACTATTTCCCTCACTTGTCAAGAACTTTTGAATTCTAATTTAGACCGTCACAAGGGTTTGTGACACCTTTCAGATTATAATACTGAAATCCTTTGTCCAAAACAGTAATGTTTTTTAGAAAACTGGACTTGGGTAGATGCTGGCGTATTTCTATACTTTGAGTGAACAAGGGCTAATTGCTATTTAAAAGTAGGATTTCACTCATCTACTCACCTCCAATATGACAATTTCCCTATAACCTATTTCAATTTATTTAATACAGCATAAAAAGCTATTCTAAGGCTGGATTAATTCTGGTTTTTTTCATAGACAGCTAAAAATCAATTTATTTCTTTCCCCATTTGCAGGGCAACATTTAAAAAGCTTTAAAGTTAAGGTTCACGCTCCTAAGAAATAACTTTGTCAAATCAAAGCTACTACTGCATGTACTTTGTTAGCTTAAATACAGGCAGCCTATTTATTAGCATGGATGAAAAATTATTACAGTTATTAACCTGCAAATGACTGGCATAATACATTATGTTATTCCAATCATTCTCTGGGAGGGAAAGGGAATGGGAATGGTATTTTGGAACTTATTTGTAATGCAACTTTCCATCTTTCTATAAACCTGAAAAGCAGGGAGCACTCACTAGACTCAGGGCAGAAAAAGTAGTTCTGTCTCAGAATGTGTTATCTCCTCTCTCCCCCTCTGCTTTCTCACATCATTCAGAACAAAAGAAGCATTTAAAGCCAAGTTTTAAGGCAAGCTGCTACAGTATTATCCTGTGGAGAACATGGCTTGATGTACCCCAGAAGGTCACAGAGTAACCAAATCAGCAAATGGTCTCTGTTTGATACTACAAAGCTTCTGTCTGAAGTTCTCTGACTTCTCCCTACCCCCTCCAGTTCATGCATTCAGCTTAAAATATATTGACGATAGTTTGGGGTTAGGGTTTGGGTTTGGATTTCTTATGACTATCTAGCAGATTAATCTGCTGACAGGAGTGGATAAGATGGCCCTGAAGTTGTAAATGCAAGGAGATCCCCTTGTGTGATGGGTATGCCTAGGGCATTTAATGTCCAAAACACTGGACATTAAAAATGTCCAATGTCCAAAAACATTGCATTTAATGTCCAAAATGCAAGCGTGCCTTGCATTTTGGACATTAAATTAACTTTCCCAAACTTGTAGGCTTTGGGGACAGAAATCACCACTGTGACTCATTCGGAGAAACACCTAGCATGTTTTGACTGCTTGTAATATAAAAAATAATCCTATGGGCAGATCACATTATCTGAAGCTAGAAATTTTCACAATAAAGATTCAGTAAATGTCTCAACGTATAGAAGTGAACCAGATAAACATAAAAATGAGAGACAGACACAGTGCTTTTTATGTAAGTGGAATGGTGTTTAGAGTAGAAAAGAATATCTATTGAGCACAAGTGAATGGGATTCAGCAAGATTAATTTTTGATACCTTTTAGATTAGATAAATAATAGCAATGGGGATATAGCACCCATGGATGTAATTTTAGAATAAATTCCATCTTAGGTTGTTGCATGAAAAAGAGCTATACCCAGCCGGGGTCATTATCAAAAGTGTAATTCAAGATAGCAAAGAGCCACAAAAAAAACCAAAACAAAAAACCAAAACCAAACCAAAACAACAACAACAAAAAAGCAACAAAAACCCCCAACAACTCCCCCCCAAACCTTCTCCCCCCAAAAAACCCAACATGATGACATTTAATGAAATACATTTTTAAATGCTCTAAAAGATAATTTTCTTCAAAACACTGTATGTTCTTTACTACCTCTACACTATTTCAAGTGTACCAGTGGTGAGGATAAAAGACAGTCATCTCACTAAATTTATGTTGCCTTTTCTGTTTGAACTCAGCAGGTCTTTGCCATAAAGTGAAAGTTCTAAAAACCTTTTCTGCTTCTCCTGAAGAGAAAGAAAAAAGAACTTTATAGTTGGACCAAATCATACAATGTGGTTAGTATTCCCTGTCTCCCATGTGCTGACATGTAGCCAACCCAAACAAAAATCCCGGGTCACTCAGAGGACATGGTATTTGTCACAATAACTCTGTGATCTCAAGCGAACTGAGGTGGTTTCGTAGGATTCCTGATTTGCAAACACCCTGAAACAAAACATGCAGACAGTTTTCAGTTTATATATTGATATGTATAGCACTGTAATGTGGATTTGCTGATACAGCTATCCCTCAAAGATTTACAGAAGAGAAGGAACACAGATGAAAGTCCAGCTTGTTACCTGTCTTGATGTACTGGCTTTTGAAATGGGCAGTGGAAGGATCCTGGTATAGATTTCCAGCATCCAGGTTTTGAATGGATTTCTGGGCTTTGTTGACTCCAGGGAGATCACAAAGTCACCATTCCTAGGCAGCTTCTCTCCCTGCATCCCTGCCAGTGGTGCACACAGGCCAAGGAAAGGGCACAAACATTGTGCCATGCTCTTCCCTACTACTTCTGCCCTGCCGTCACCCCATATTACTACATTCCCAAAGTCAGTTCTTGGTAGCCACAGGCTGAGGGGGGAGGTATAGTCCAGCTGCAGCTTTCTCTGGATCTATCAATCTCAGAAAAAGAAGGCCACAAACCTGAAATCCAAAAGAAAGGATTTTTCCTGGAATATGTCTGTATTGGTAACTGTGATATAAAAGCAGAGCCCTGGAGTTTTCCCCTGTGTTTGTGCTTTTCAAGGTCCCACAGGGTGTGTGCAGTGGCATAATCCCAGCGATGCCTTGCTGGAGCCACTGGCTAGTGTGACTTGGCATTCATTGCTCAGGATAGTACACCAAGGGCTCAGAACTTCAAGTTTAGAGTTACTCAAAGGAAATGCTGCATGCTACAGTCTGCCAGTGTCTTGCATAATCCTAACAAATTCCAGCATTACTGCAGAAAGCTACAGGACATTTAAGAATTTTCTGGAAACTTTACCATTTTTTTTATATATGGCTTTGGTTCTCTATAAGTCATCTGGCAGTTCTTACAGGTGAGTTTACTCTACCTAGAATTCTGCCTTGAAATTTACCTTGAATTTTAAATTTGAATCAAGGGGTAATTGAATTCCTGGAAGCAGCAATCAAATAACAGATTCTTTTTTCTGTGTGTTTGTGTATGTTTGTAAAGAAATACTTGTATTGACAGCCAAAGTCCTAGAAAACTGGTTGGATGGAAAGCAATCCAATTATTACCTGTATCTGGAGCTACACCTCTCTCTGGAATAACATCTAGGCTAAGGGCTCATTCTTGGCTAATTATTACACAATACTTTTTATTGTACTGCTTTCATAGATGTTCACCAGGTATCTCACCCATGAGTATCATCTAAAGATGAAGAGAAGTATCAAAGAAACGTCCTTTCTTACCATTCAAGGTGTGGGCTCAGTTATGGTAACCTGGTAGGAATTGAAGTTTCAGGATTACAGTAGTAACATGGAAAGCTGAGCCATGAGACTTTGCAATTGGGAAGGAGGAATCTGACTAAACTGTTTTCACTCACTCACACTCTGTCACCCATGTACTGGCCAGATCCAAGCTGTGCGTGTTCACCTAATCCGGCCGGCATGCGGGCACCAAGGCACACGTGGCCAGGTGGTCTGGCCGGGGTTCCTGGCAGTGACCCAGAGGACAAGAGACGTCAGCTCTTGGGTCTTCAGGCGATTTAGTGGCCTTTAGATAGCAACCCAATCTACCAGCACAGCTTTCTGTAGTGACAGGCTGCAGAGACTCTGTCCCTGCCACGCAGAGAGGCGGCACTCACCACATGCACGCGTGGGGGGTTGTTGTGGCAGGCTGGGTGTTTCTGGGTCATTCCCAGCTTGTCTATGCATGGGAGACTGTTCTCAATCAGACTCCCAGGATAACTGCTGCAGTAAGAAAAAAGAAAAGATACTGGATATGTCTACAAATAGATATAAATGTATAAATCAAGATCTAAATCTGGAGTGAATATGCTGGTGAATCTGCATGTTTATGTTGTTTTTCTAACCTCATCCCTTACAGTTTTGACACAGTTCTGTGTTTTGCCTGATGAGACTAAGAGTGGATTTTGATTTCTAGAAATATGCCAAACATCAGAAAAGGGATCTTTTTGTCTTCTCTTTGCCATATTGGCCTTGAGAATTGATCCCATTTAGTATTCTTATCCGAGTTTGAAGTTCTTCAACTTCTGATGGATTCAATTATTCTTCTGAGCTTTAAATAACAATATTATGTAATGTGATCTTTGTCACTTCCCAGAGAATGACCAAGAGAGTCCGACTTTTTGATTTTGTAGGTATCTTTTGTTACTGTATTTTGTTATTTGTTTGTTTGGATTTTGAAGGAGGTTTTTGAGGTCTTGTTTTTGGTTTGGTTTGGTTTGGTGTTTTCAAGAGAAGCTTAGCTGGAAGTAAAAATCCTTCAGTGAAAACCACATAGAGCTTCACACTCATCAGTGTAACTTTAGATGCACTTTGTCCTCACAAGAGGCCTGACAGAGTTTGCCGGATGCCACCTCTAGGTGTGAGAGTCCCTAAACTACCGCATTCCTGCAGCCTTTCCCTGAGCCCGGCGCTGCCCGCGGCATACGCGGCGGGCTGGATAGGTCGTCCGATCTGACTGCTGCAACCACATTCAGGGGAGTGTTGCTCTGTTAAAATATATTATTTGAAGCTAATGAAGGTCTCCCAGGCGCTTTCGTGGCTTCCGGGTCAGATTCCTGAAAGACGCGGGGCGGAATGTCCGCGGCTGCCCCGGGGGCTCAGCCCTGCCCGGGGGCGCTTCGGTTTCCAGCGCCGCCGAACGCGCCACTGCCGGCCCTACACCATTAGATGGCAACAGCTGCCCGGCTAAACCCGGCTGCGGCAGAGTAAAACCTAATTTCCCCTCCCGGGCCCGCATCTTTCTGGCTTGGGAGCGGGGAGCTGGCGAACCTCTCTTCCGCGGGGCTGTGTCCCAGCGCCTGCCCCCTCCATTCCGCGGGACGGCCCGCAGCAAAACACGGGAGGCGGCCAACAGCCCCGCACTTCCATCTGAAACAGGCTAAAACTGGGGTTTTGCTTTACTGGAAAACATAATTTAAGTTTTGTTGCAATATGAAGCAGATTTTCAGCACATGGAAGCAACAAAAAGTAACTTTGAGGTATCAAGTATGAATATTTCACTCATCAAGTAGTGGAAGTCATTAAATGTTGCATTAGATGTTTTTGTTTTTTTTTTCCCTTGCATGACTTCAGATTAAAACCACTAAGCAGCATGAAGAAAATCCAGTTGGAGAGAACTAAATACATGTTAGTTATTCTTCTTCCATTCTGACTAACAGATCAGCCACTCCAAAATCAGTCTCAGGGTATGCTTCTCCAGCCTGGTCTTAAAGACACAAAGGTTCCATAGCCTCCAGAGTGGATTGAGTCTTCCCCGTGCCAGTGACTTAAGTAACTCTTGAAAAAACATTTCACAAGGAAAGGACAAGATTTGCAGATTAAACATGCAACCAAGTCCGAGTTTCCAATGTCAGCTGCTCTGGTTCTTCAAAACTGCAGAATCACAAAACATTCTGAGTTGGAAGGGCCCCATAATGATTCTCAAAGTCCAACTCCTGGCCCGGAACACCTTGGCCCAAGAATCATACCATGTAGTTGAGAGCATTGTCCAAACACCTCTTGAGCTCTGTCAGGCTGGTGCTGCAACCACGTCTCTGTGGAACTGTGCCAGTGGCTAAACACACTCTGGGGAAAGACCCTTTTCCTGATATCCAACCTAAACTACCCTGACACAGCTCTAGGCCTCTCCCTTAGTCCTGTCACTGGGCACCATGGAGAAGAGATCAGTGTCTGCTCCTTCTCTTTCCCTCACAATATCTTGATTTGCAGTAGCAAGGTATGCAGATGTGTGCAGTGAATAAGCATTTTAAGCCTATACTTTATTATTAACAGGTTTTCCCCCATTGTGGCTGCTGCTTTCCTCTTCAACCCCTGGAAACAGTGAGCATAAGATTGGCAGAAGTTCCTCATTTTCAGTGCTTAGGAATCGTATTTGTCTTTTGCATACTACAATGTATTCATCTTCACTTTCAGTGTGGCTGGGTCATTATCCTCTCTCTTTTCAGTGTTTTCCCCCATTCCCATACTCTTGTTTCAAGACTGTACTTGAACTTCATTCCTTTAATACTCAGAGACATTCTGCTGCTCTTGAGTAAAACTGTGTTTGTGCTCACAAGCATTGTCTGTCACTTCTAAGATTTTCTGAAGCATTGAGATGTTTTTGAAATTATTATCCACAGCCGTTCCTCTTGGAAAAGGGTAAATTATTCACCTGATCTCACAAGATCTTTTAAATAATCAAAGAGAAGTGCCAAATTGCAGAATTAAGTGATTGCACAATATGTATTTGCTTACTTCTGTTGACACAGAAATTCAGGGCTTCCTGTGGAGGAAATGCTTTTATGACAATTTTTATTACATGATGTTACACCTTCAGTCCTTCCTCTTTTAACTTTTTCTTAGACCCAAGGAGGCCAAGCAGAGAGCTGATGGTATAAATCCCTCTTTAATCAAGAGGAACTGGCCATGTATTTCATCTGATTTCGTTGCTTGGGTTAGCTTTGATTCTTTGTGAATAATAATTGGCTGTACCACCTGGATTTTGGATTTACCAGCTATCTTCTGCAGCACAGTCACCCACCCCAAAAGAGAAACATAACAATGACAGAAATAACAGACTGGGCCAAGAAGAGGCCCCAGATGTGATGTAAATATTTAGTTTCAGCCACAGCAAGAAGGGCAACAGGAAAGTGCATTTGCGAATTTGTATGTAATACTGCTTGCCTCTGAGCAATTTAATAACTTTATAAAAGTTAATCATTAGGTCCATTCTAATTAATAATAAACATTCCGTTAAACATTTTCTTTTCATTTAAAATGCCACTTGCATTCCCTAGTAAATTAATGTACTTCTTTGAATGTATTCCACAACATTTCAGCAGCCTTTCATAAAATTTGCCTTGCTGCCATTCTATGGAACGGCTTTTATGGAGTCATTAACATATAGTTCCTCCTGCAATTAATTATTGATGTGAGATTGCCATAACAAAGGAAATAAAAAACTGTTCTTTTTAAAACAGTAGTTGTTAACTGCCCAAAAGAGTCCTTATGACCAGAAACCTCCCAGAAACCCAAAAAAGAGGCACCACTCATGCATATCAGGACTGAAGAGATGCTCACATAGCTGTGCTGAGCAGTGACAGCCCTTGACTGGACCAGGTAGAGGAATGGCAACCTTCCAGATGATGCTGAATTACAGGACTCAGCTAATTCTGAGCAAATACCAGGGAACAAATATTCTCATATATTTGGGTGTTGGGTCTTTCTTTTGTGTGTGTACTTATAGGCAAGCCATGGAAACAATGAAAGTCTTGGAGCGTATCAGGACTTATTTTTCCAGAATAAAAATACTGTTGCAACTGCTGGATTGACTTTGCCTTATTTTTGTTTTTCCTAGGTTTTTTTAAGTGTGCTTTCAATTTGCTTCTCACCAAATAAACATAAAATCTTGTCAGCAAGTTTCTCTTCCTCTACCCTGAAATCTGATGTAAGGAGAAAGCAAAAATGTCCCATATTCCCTCCTGTCTTCTGTTTCAGAGATGGCATAAATCTGAGAGAACCAATAATTTGCAGTGATTTACTCAGCATTCTTCATCGGATGTCCATGGGGGAATTGTCCATAGAAAGCCTGTGGTTTTCTAGAATATATCTGTTTTTCAGTCCTCCCTCTGGCTGGCTGGCTGTGGCCCCCTACAGCTGTGGCAGCGTGGTACGTCTGCAATTCGTCCTTGTGTGTGCCTGGCTGCCCCCAGCCTCTCCTCAGCTCTCTCATGGGAGTCTTTGCCACCACACCAAGCCTCCCAGGGGATGCAGCCTTAGGGAGGAAGAGGCGGAGGTGAAGCACATCCTCTTCTGCTGTCTGTGCCACCATTGCCTGCTCTTGGCAGAAAACAGAGCCGATAGCAGAGGCACGGGTGGCAGCAGGAAAAGCGATAATGCCATAAAATACATAACCACTTGCTACAGCAGATGTGAATCAGAGATTTCCGCTGGTTTAGTGGAGAGCACATTTTTCTGAATAGTCTGAATTCTCCAAAGAGTCATGGTATAATAAATCCATTACTTATAGCACTGGAACAAAGATACCACAGCCAAACAGTGCAAATTGCTGATCCCCTGTAAACTCACTTGCTGTTTCAAATTTGTTCAGTAACTTTTGATGAGTTAACTTTGCAATAGTGGACTACACAGAACAGAAGTTCCATGTCCTTGTGCAGCCTGAATAAAAGCATAAAGCTGGGTTTACGCATAAACTTTCACTCTTGTTACTTCAAGAGAAAGGTGACTATTTCTGATACCTATTCTGATACCTCTGATACTATTCTGATACACAACAGTCAGATCTGTTGTGCTGTGATCCAATAGTGCCCCATATTCAGCATTGCAGTTGTGGAACAGCAGGCAGAAAATGCTGGTGGGAGCATCCTGAAGACTCTGTTCCAAGTCTCTGGACAACACTTTCCATCTACTCTTGCTTTCAAATTACAATCATTAAGAGTCAGTTTGTGATTCTTACTCTTGCTGAGAGATTTCCTATGCTTTGAAGCAGCTTAATTACATAGCAAACTCTCGTCTGTAAGTGATGACTTCAGAATATTACTACTCACACCAGGTCATCAAAGGATAACCAAATCAGGTGCATCTTCTTCCTGCCTTCTTCATTGAAAACTCATCATTCCTGTGCATCCACTTGGAGCAGTGTTACAATAGGAACTCAGTTGTTAGGGTTTTTTTAAATAACACCAAGCATTTTGAACAATACCATCATGCTGTATGTGGCTTTATCCACAATAATCGTGCATTTATTACTTATTAGCAGTCATTTCTATTTCTAACTAGCAGGAAGTAAGGACCAAAAGAATTAGATGCGTAGAGTGAAATAATGGATGTCAGTCACTTGACATCCAATCTATCCATGTTCAAAGATCCTTAATTTCACTTTAACTCCAGCCTGCTCCCATTGACTAAAAGACCAATCTTGGCTGTAGTGAATTAGGTGCACTCCTACAGCACATCTTCAAAAAGAAGCCCAAGAAACCCACTTCATATATGCCGAGACTATTCTAGGGTGTGAACTAAAGCACAATGACTGGGAACAACCCTTCTCTCAAAAATAGTCCTGACTACAAGTAAAATACTAATATAGAGGTACCAGCTCATGGCCATGATGGGGATCTTTTAAAACATTTGTAACATTCTGCGGTGTTCTATCTGTGTCTTTTGCTTAATATGCAATGAATTGTTGCTGTCATTCAATTACTTTAAATAATTTAATTTTTTCTCCAAGCTTTACCTGCACAGCTGCATGCCTGTTTCTAGACAAAGTTCAACTTTCCATATTTAAGTCAGGGAAGGTTGAATAGCTTATAGCTTAAAAAAGGTGATATTTTGCTTTTATCATTATGAAAGAGGTTTAAAGATCTTTTTAATTGTTCTAGCACCTTTGCAAAAGGTAGTGGAAACTTGAAATTTGGCATGTTTATCACTCCAATACTGGAAATTGTCTTTGTTCAGCCTGCCAGGTAACTGCACTACCCTGTTATCCAACATCATTCCAATATGGTTTTTACTGAAGGGATCACGAGGTATTTTTCTCTTCCAGGAAAAAGCACTGTCTCATTCACTCCATGGCAGCACCACATGTTCCAAATGTGCCAAATGTGCACAATGCCTAAAGAGTGGAGAGTCTGAAGAAACAGAAACATATGTCCAATACTGGATTAAAAATTGAAGTATCTGCGTTCAGTTTTGTTTTCAGACATCCTGCCTGGCCTTGGACAAGTCAGTTATGGCTGGGTCCTGGTGCCCCTCTATGTGGCTGATGTGAGGACGGGGAGGGTGGCTGGGTGATGGGTGTCCTCGTGACATCAGCCTTTTCCTCAGCCAGAGCTGCGCTCCAGCTGCAGCAACTGCTGTCTTCATAACTGCTTCAGGTTGTGTGAAACTAAATTTATTTGAGTTTGCCTGGTGTTGGACCTGTACAGACAGCCATGAAAATAATTTTTATTCAAGCCAGATTCTGATTAGTGTGCACAGATCATGCTCTGGACAGTAAAAATAAAATGAGGAAGTGTCCTTTAAAAAATTCCTCAGTGTGTCATCATCAAAGCCGAGTTTTGCAAAAGTACCTGGAGTGCAATCTGCACAAAGATGTAGCAGCACTTTATCCGTATTTGTAATGCTGTAAAGCTGCATCACACACCTCTGCTATATGGACTATTTTCCTAGGACTATCCTGTACTTCAGGGAATAAGGGATTAAGCTATATTTTGAAAACAGCAGGAATTTGCCCACTTCAGTGGTTGCATCAGCACAGCTGCCCTGGGAAAACATTGATTTTCCTAATCAGCCCAATCATATCAATATGAAGCAGAAAAAGATTCTTTCCAGGGACTTCCACATTACCAGATGACACTCAGAGGACAGCTGCTTCCTCTTTAGTGTTACAATTACATCCAGTTTCCTCTGAAAGAACCTGATATTAAAACTTAATTTTTAGGACAGGGTCAAGGAGTTGTCCTGAATGTGACAGGAGTCTGTCTTATTTCTTGTACCTTACTGTGCCGAATGTTTTGTTGCTGAGGTACATTGATGGATCTACAGGTTGATATTTTAAAGTGCTGTGCCTGTCCTCCTGGGGCTTTTGCAGACTCTGAGCAGATCTTTCTGGTACAGGTGGAAGAAAAGAACCAAGCAAAAATTATTGACTTTTATATCTTCATACCACTGTCTGCCCAGTAGTTACATTTTTGTATAATAGAGCAAAATCCATGCTGAAAATCACATCACAGAAATGTGTAGGCAGGAAGTGGCTTCTGGAAGTCTGTAATTCTCTCCTCCTACATAAAGTTTAGGGTGCCCAGCACTTTATCTTCCACTGAGTTTCATGTATCAGTAAGGATGGAAGCCTCTCAACTTCTGTCCCAGTGTCCAATGATCCTAGTGGTAAATAATCTTTTCCTTACATCTAAGGAGAAATTCTCTTGTTCCAGCTGCAGTTCTGAATTCAGTTCTGGATTTAAAATTGATATAATTTTAGCTTTTATGAGGGCTGATTAAAATGAAATTGATACCTTTACATACCAGGTCTCAAAACCACATAATCTTCAATTAATGCCACTACAGGTGGGAAAGGGAAAACCCTCTGGGAAATAGTCACGGAGACAGAAAACATACTTTGTCCTGGAAAATCTTCTATCACATGGGATGTCTGCTGTCAGACAGATTGCAAAACTCATGCAGAGGATGTGAAAGTCTAACCAAAACAAATTTTTAGAGGGCAATAGTCAAAATATAAATCTGCTTCTTAAAATTGAAGCAGTTTACATTTTGAACCAGAGAGACTTGGTATATTCATGTGCCAACTAAACTGCCCCTTTTCAAGTTTGTAATGTCCCTTCATGAATATCCTGTAACACCTATCTCCTTCCCATCTTGCTGCATCCATATTCCAGGTGGAACTGACATTTTTGAGTTAAATGCCACTGGAGAGTCATGGCCAAAACCAGATAGCATGATACATTTGAAAAAGGGAGGAACCAATCTTATATAGAGCAGGTGGAAACCAGATGTACTTGAAACTGGGGTGAAAAGAAGCAGAAGTGTCTTGACAATTGAAAATGATTGTTTCCATCAGGTTACACAGCTCTGTATTTCCTAGATCACATACCCAGACTTAATTAGCAGCTTTCAGAAAGAACATTGCTCTTTTTATTCCAAGTTAGGAAAAAGAAAACAAACTTAGTCATAATATTTTATCAGAAAATGAACTCTGATTTTTATTTTTTCCCCTGCAGGAATGACTGGAAAATTTATAGATTTGCTAGGATTCTTGTTTAAAGCATACCTGTTGATTAGCTTGTGGATCAATTCTTCATGGGAGAGTAGAAGAAGCTCTATTGTAGTGCAAAAACCCCTTCTCTTTAAAATGCAGGTTTTTTCCCTGAATGTGTTGTTGCAGCTTGTTTTGACATCTGGAGGCCCTGGAGATGTTCTTGGTCCCAAGGTGACAGTGGCAGGGCTGCTGTCCCAAGGTTACCGTCCTGGTACAAAACCACCTGCCAAGGCCACTGCTCGCATGGCTGTTCAGCAGTACCTTGTGAGCTGAGCCATGGTGCAGTGGGACACCAGGAAGCCACGGGGACATGGTGGTGACCTCTGTGATGTGGGTGAGCACCCCTAGGCAGTGTAAGGACAGGGGTGGGCTGGGCAGTGAGCAATAGCTATGGATTTGAGGAGCTATGGCTGAGGAGTGGCCAGGAAGCTGCACCCCACCCAAGCCATGTCTCCCACTCCACTGAAATGAAAACAGCCAGTCCTGGGCAGGGAGAGGGCAGGAGGAAGAGGAAATCAAAGCTGCCCTTTATATTTCCTCTGGGTGTGCCAAAATCTTTTAAAGCCAAGTGCCTTAATTTGTCCTCAGCATCTCTACTTCTCTCTGGCTTCTCTATCTGCCAGGTAATCTGCTTTACTGCAAAAGTTACTTGATGAGCTCACTTAATTTATTGTGTCTGTTCTTTGTGGGAAAAGTGATGAAAATGAAGACAGACAGGAGGAAGGGACTGACTGGCCTTTGAGGGTTGGAAGAAGGTAAAAGTGACCAATTGGGCGAAGACATGTTTGAGGAATGCCTGAGGGTTTGGTAGATCTTTGCTGAAAATAAGTGCATAATCAGTCACTCCAGGCACTTCAGATTTTGAGAGATCCAAGAGGCCTCTCTTGTTGCCCATTCCCATAACAGAATAGCAATCCAGTCTATAGTCCACAAACAAGGGGTTTTTTAGCTTATTAGTTCATGTTCTGTTCTCATTCTTAATACTGAGTTTCCTATAGGCACTTGAAAGGAACCACCTCACATTAATAAAGGCTTAATATTAGGAACATTCCTTACAAAAAAATGTCCTTCCATCGCATTTCTGGATTAGTAACCACTGGTTGTGATTTAACTGGAGCATCTGGAGAGAGCTTTAATGTGAGAAGAGTCGCCTTCTAGCCTGTGAATGTGGAAGAGAGGGTTAGGGGGAGACAAGGGGAGGAAAAAGACAGATGCAGACGAAAGGCAGAGGTGATGCTAAAACGCCATAAGTGACCATTTGAAAGATTGTATTGCACTTACTGTTGTGGAGTCAAACTGTTTAACTGTGACCCAAGGAACCACCATCACTCTGGCTAAGAGTAGGAAGAAAATAATTGCTTTATGGACAAAGCACTGGGAAAACAGTGACAGATAAAAGCAGAGAGCATATTTGTAACTGTAAACATAAATTAATCAAAACCTGCTGTGGAAGATAAGTTCTGTATTTTCATTCATGTATACTCTTGCAATTTCTCTTTTTAACTTAAAGTGGTTGTTTCTATGATTCACCCAGAATTTATGGTTCCCCCAGAAAACCAGTATTAGCCTGTGGGAAACAGCAAGCAGCACTAACCAAATACTGTACAACATTACTTTATCTGGGCTGCAGAACATAAGGGGCAAAAGCTGGAGATATTTTGGAGCTGGACCACCCATGGGGAGGAAGCAACAGATGTTCTGGGATTATCCATAACAAATAGTTATATTTCTGGCACTCTTTATTCTTAAAACTTATACCTTTTTTACGTGCATGACTGGCTTTCTGCTAACTATGAAATTAGGACAAACTTTCTCATTCAGTTATAAAGAGGAGGTTGTCAGTCACATAACTGGGTAAAGCTGTGGCTTCTCAGTAATCATCCATGGAGCAAAAGCAATGAAGCTTTTGCAAAAATCGTGTCAAAACACAGTTGGTAAATGTGCCCACACCTTCTGTAACTAATATATTTCCTTACATATGTGGGACTGAAGCTGACATCTTCAGAGGAAAACTAGAATTCCTCATTCTCCCAGTTACATCAGGAAATTCACAAAAAAAAAAAAAGTCTTACTTTGTAATAGTAGATTAACCTAAAAGCTGATTTTTAAAAAATAAATGCCTAGTCTGTATGATTGATTGAAGATAAAATATTGAAAACATACCATCCCAGACTCTTAAGTCAAAAAGCATCAAGTAAAGGAAGAGAATCTAAAGGCATGACCATTTTAAAAAATAATCTCATAATTTTGCTGACTGACCAATGCCTATTCAAACCAAGTTCAAAACAACAGTACTAAGAATTAACTGAAAACTTAAATAAGATCCACCATGCAACACAGATGACTCACTTTTGATGCTCTTTTCCTAATATGATGGATTACATCAATTCATGGAGTCTTGCTCTATTCCCTAGCTCTCTTTCATTGCTCTTCACAAATGTTATTTTTTCATTATATTGATGAGAACTGTTTATTCTACAAACTTGATCTCCTCTCTGTTTCCACATTACTCACAAGACACTGGCACATGAGTGTCTGTTAGATTTTTTTAGTTATTTATGAACTGCATTCAGATCATATACTTCCTACTGATTTTTTTCTAACTTGTAAAGTGTTCCTTAGTTTTTGCTTTGAGAATCTGTTGTTCATTACTTTTTTGATTGTATTATTTCTGGTGAATGATTAAATGGGCTTTCAGAAGGCCTTGAAAGTTATGAGCTATTCCTTTGGTTTCTGGAGGTAAACACTCCCATGTATGAACAATATGATTAATTTTCCCCCTGTATGGCAGCACTTGCAAATAATATACTGAATTCATATGAACTTTTGTAGGTTGTGAATAAATTTCACTTCCTGCTCAGACAATATTAATGTACTTTCCCATTAAGAAGAATACATATAAAATCAAATACACAAACCTTCTAATATTTTTCTAGCCTAAGCTGATAGAATTTAAACTCCTGGGAATTCATCTTCGAATTATGACTGCACAGCTAAAGAAAGTTTACTACAGAAGGAAACCAAAACAATGTGGAATAAGAAAATTGCTATAACTGGGAATTTCCATCTTTAGTCATCTGAGAAGCTCCATATGTTCACAAAGGATATTTTTGGAAGGTTACAAGGTAGTGAGAGGAACAAAAGTGACCCATTGGTCTGATCAAAAAATCTCAAATAGTCAATGTTATTTCTGTGTTTATGACTGACTGCTGCAGTTTTCCTGAGCTTGGTCTTACTCACTGTTTATGGGCAACCTCAGATTACTTTATGAATTCAAGAATAACTTCTGATTTGCTGATTTTCTAGGGGCACTTTAACAGAGAATGTATGTTTTGTATTTCACAACTTCTCATATTCTAGCAAAGTGTTTTACACTTGGATATAGTAAGACTAGAGTAGGAGAGTACCATGGGACACAGTTGCTGTCCATGCTATCTAAAGGGCAGATGACAGAAATGCCCTGCTCTTTCTCAGTAAGTGTCCTGATGACTGCAATCATTAAATGCTACTTCTTGTCATTTGGTAGCTGTCAGCCACTCAGAATTTTTGCAGCCTGCTACTGTGGCTGCTCTCTAAACTCTGAATGTAACTCCTAAAGTGAATCTCAAGAGATGTGTCTTCATTTATTGTGGTGGTTCATAGATGGAAGAAAGAAAATCTAGGATTTTTTTTTTTCTTCTTCTGGGCCATCCTTTAAATCTCTGAGATTACCCCAGGGATTCTCACCCTTAGTGTAGCTGAATTAATCCCTCCTAACAAAATAGATTTTTCTTCAGATCCTCTCCAACATATGGCCGAGTATTCCAGCAGTTGTTCTCTTGTTAGTATACATTAAACCTCATGAATTTCATGATGGATCATCTCCCCGGCAGTACAGAGTCCACAGCTCCATATTTGTTGATACAGCCTGTTGAGATCTAAGCTCTTTAATTTGCAATTGTAATGTGTAATTTTCTAGAAATAAAATGCAATTCAGTCACAGGACATTCAGAATCACTCAATTCTAATCTATAATGTCAGCAAGCCTATTTCACTGACATTATTGTTTTGACACTGAGTGTAATAGAAATGATTAAGCCAGGAAGAGAGCAGCACTTACTTGACTGCTGTCAGCTACTGAACCACAATAGCTCAGCACACAGACTCTATTCAGCTGATGAAATGTGAAACTTGATATGCTGCTGCAAAATGTTAGTAACCACAAAGCTATATTTCAATCCCTACTTGATTTTATAAATGTTTAGTCTCACTCTGTTAGACCCAGCCTCATACAAAAGCAATTCCTGTTTCACAACTGAAAGGAATAGCAACCAAACTTCTTTCTTTTAAATTCATTGGGCCCAGGCACATGTCAAGGCCTTTTTTTTACCTTTTTTTTTTTTTTCAAATGGAAGGGTATATTTGGATGCAGATGAAAATGCAAAGGATATGAACAATAGTAGCCCTTGTGACTTTAATGTGAAGATTAAGATTCATGATGGTAGGCATGTAATGTGATAGAACTATTTATCATGGCCCTTCCACCCTTCCAGCAGAATGTATACTTTGTTCTGAAATAATTTGTTATTGCTAAGCTTGGAAATGCAGGCACTTGAACTGAGTGCTAAGTGAGTATTTCTTCAAAATAGGTGTTTGCTTTCCTTTACATTTTATATAATTTTATATCATTATGCTGTCAAGTGTCCTGTGGTACAAGTCTAACAAACTGGGCACAGACAAGGCTGTGCAATGTTGTAAGTAAATACCTCTGTCTCTCTTTTGTGTCTGAAGAGAAAACTCCCTTTCCTCTCACCTATGTGCACAGAAGACCCATAGTTCTAGTTTTAGAGACTTCAAATTATACTTCCAAGAAGGTGTAACACTTTTTTTTTCTGATTTTACAGTTCAAAAAGCTTTAGTTTAGACTGCTCAGTTGTTCACAGAAGTGTTATCTGCATGTCACCTAAAGCACTGCAGAATAAGTTTTTTATTCACAGAATCCAGATTAGATTAAGAAATTGGACAGAATAGATGAGAATGAGACAGGGGACACGTTATGAGACAGAGCCGACTCAAAAGGTGCTGAGCATCCTCTGTCCCCATGGAGGTAGGTGGCACCTTCCAGTCTTCAGAGAGCAGTTCTCGTCATCACTCTACCTCATGGTGTTCTTCTTCTGCTATTGCTGATAGAAAGGATCTGTCTTTGTATAAGGAGAAATCAAAGGTTTGAAAATTAAAAGGCTGCATACAAAACTTCCAGAAGAGTAGAAGCCCTCAGGTTTCTTATAAAGTAATTATATGGTTACCTAAATGGTTTTATAAGTTTACCTCTTAAATAAAATATCACCTCAGGGAAGAGTTAGGTTTATTTTACTGCTTCATAAATAACAAGTGTGGTTTTATTAGTTAGATCACATATATAAAAACAGCTATTATTGTTGTCTCTCCGTGTACCATAATATGTTCAATATTAAAAATATCCAAATATTTTCTACTTGATGACAGCATAAACATTTCCTACTGACATGCAGTCTGTCAGATGGCATTTCCATAACTTCAATTCTTCTTGGCTTTGTTATCTCCTCATTACCAGTACTCAGGCAAACAGCTGAAACACTCAGAAGAGAATGCAAAAAAGTTCCCATCTTTTTCATTGTGGTGCATTTTTAGTATTATTTGAGCAGTGTTGTCATAGGCTTAGTAGATTTAGAGAGTTATAAAACTCAGTATTAAATGGTAATGCTATAATAGTGTAAATAATAAATTTATTTATAAGTATCAGTAATAGAAAGGGAGACATACATTCAAATGGAGAGTGGTTTATATAATTTAGGATATATATTGCTTACTATCATTTAAATATTAAAGAAAGGAGAAGAGAACTGGCTAAAAACAGAGAAATAGCATGAGTGGGACACGACTTCATGTTTTGGACCAGGGAATTTTGGGTTTCATCACCGGCTATTGCAATAGTCTTTCACATGCCAGAACTGAATAACCTAATTTTCCCTTCTGAGAAATTATCCTGTTCAATTTCCAGGGCTGTAAGTGATTGAGTTAATCACTAGTGAGTAAGTTAAGTGACTAAAGGATAGTTACAAAATTATATAAATTCTTTACAGTGAAGCTCATATAGGAAGGATCTTTCCTTCCATGACAAGTGGTTGTAGCAGACCAGAGTTGGGCTTTCACCAGAGAGGCTTGTGCAAGGGGACAGTGGCTGCTTGTTCATGCCATGGCAATGATCTGGTAAACCCTGCTGGGACACTCAGCCTCCGTGTGGCTTTGCTGCACAAAACTGGCAACTGAAAAGAGAGAGAGCTCAGTCAGGAAAGGGGCTGATTAGAGCAGAGTAGGAAATCTTTTCTTCTTGCCTTTCAGCTTGCAGTAGTTTTGAGGTTTAAAGCAATGGATTTTGTTCCACATGCAACTCACTCTAAAAAAGAAAATGAAATGCTGAGCTGCATGTTTGCAAAAATGATCACCAGTGCTAAAAAGTTTTACTTTTATACTCACGATGTTTTAAGATTTAACTTTTTCAACTTTTAAAAGCATTTTCTGCATTTTATTACTGTAAATTAACTCACATGTGGTGACTGACTCTGGATGAAAAGCAGAATCTTCTGCTGTGGCAGCAATGGCTATGAGACTGCAGCTACACTTTTCCTCAGCAGCTTGTGTGAATTTCCGAGCTGGGACCATACCAATATCTGTGTAAACACACACTTCTGTGCATGCTCCATTTCCCAGCCATAATATATCTTTAGTAAAGGTTTGGGGTTTTGTGCTCTGGGCTGGCCCAGCCAGGAGTGAAGAAAGGGAGGCTTAGTCTGCGGTTTCACAATTGGCCAAGCCCATCTGACTGTGGGCTGTCACCGAAGGCAGTGCTCCTGCCCTTCCCTGCTGTGGGAGCAGGTTGCTTTGCAGCCAGCTCCACCAGCACACAGTGCTTTCATCTCACACTACCTGCATTTGTTCAGGCAAGGGATTAACTCAACAGCTCTCTGGTGGGGTCAAAGACTTTACGAGCTGAGAATCAGTAATATCAATATTGGCCATGGCTTTGTTGAATTCTGGAGGGTTGCAAACAAGCGCCAAACCAGTCACCAAAAGAGAAGACTGTTTCTTCTTATTCTGGGCAGACCAGTTTTGGCTGGTGGCAAAGACCTGTCCTGTGTCTCAGGACAGCTTTGTGTTTGTGTGTGTGTTACTAAGATCAGAGATTTTACACCGGAAAAATGTAGGCTTTGGTCAGAGTGGCTTAAAAGTGAGCTGAGTTTATTTGAACCAGCTTATACACAGGAATTGTCAGTTCTAATATATGAAAAACAATTCTCAAAAGCATTTCATGACCATAAGTGTGGTGGCTTTATGAGGTAATAATTGATGTCTGAATGATAAGAATGATAGAAGTAATGCTATTTCACTGATAGGATATCAGATAATAAAATAAAAACTTCCAAAAAGAAGAAAGCGACAACATAAACTTCAAATTCTCTCATATTATGTCTGGGCATATGTGTTTGTTTCTTTTTAAAAGAAAAACACAGAATTATTTCTAATGTTGCTTTTGAATTTTTAGTCTAGTTTCCTTGGACTTAGCTGTAGGATACTGTTTTTGTCACCTCTATTTTCAGAACTTGTCTTTTATCTCTGCTTTGCAGCTTTACATCAATATTTTATGTAGTATTTTAACACTGGCTGACTTCCCACGATACTAAAATATCATGGTGTGTAACAGAGGATATGATTCTTATTTTTATTTTTGCTTTGTGCTTTCCATATGGCTTCCTTTAATCTTGGCACAAGTAACATGCAGGGATGGGATTTGCATGGTGTAACACCATGGCTCGGACAGGCTGTTTGGGTCCACTCTGGACCCTAACCCACACGGTCTTATGTGGACGAAGGCAAAAGATCAGAAGCGCTCTTCTCCATGTGGGAACATTCTCTCTTTATTCCAGAAGACACATTGGATGGACAAGCACATGGAAAAAAGGGCATGGCTAAGTGGCAGGGGACTTTTATCCCCGGGGGAATAGGGGGCGGAGGAAGAAGTCCACAGCCAATGGGATACCAGTGAGGAGCGGCGAGGGGAGGGGTAATGCAGGAAGAGACCATCGGGAGGTACTGGGGTGGGTGAGGGAATAACCATGTGATGGGGGGAAGAACAAACCATGTGATATAACATCAGCTATTCAGTGTAACATAAGGAGCACTCAGTGCGAAAACTCTAATCACCCAGTGCAAAACAACAACTAAATAAACTATTTAGTGCAATACAACAGCACGGAAAGTTGCAAAGTTGCAGTCAGCACAACTGAGGCCGTACTCAACAAGTCAGGCACTACAGAAAGTGAACGTCCCCTCTCTTGCATAAAGGTCTCAGCATCTTGCAAAATGTACTGTGTCTATTTAATACTACACAGAAAAGCTACACTGAATTTGTACTGTTTGGCAAAAGTGACCATCAGTGTTTGCAAGTCATCTGTCACAAAATAAAAATACTCCTGTCCATAACTTGATAAATCCAAAGGTAAGACAGATATTTAGTAAGAAGATGGAAAATCTTGTTCTTGAGAGAACAAATTACCACTTTGGTGAGTTGAATTCAGTCCCTTGCCCTGCTGGTGAGCTGCTGGCAGTGGTGGGCAAATTATGCACCAGCACTTTCACAGGTGGTCACTGACTGTGTTTCCTTCAGATCTGAGCACCCAGTTCAAAATACCTGAGGTCTGACTTTTAGAAGTGCTGAGCTCTCAGAAAGGCAGCTGAGTCAATAGAAGTTGTGCTTAAAAATGTACAACTACAGCCTGCTATAAAATGTTAAGTACTTCAAAAAGTCAGTTCCCAGTTGTCTGCTTTTAGGTACTTAGCCACTCCTGGTTATTTCTATTTTTAAAACAGAAACAACATTTTGCTTTATATTAATAAATGCTGAAAGGCAGATTCAGTCATGCTCATGAAATACCCAGATTCTGTGACAATAAGCACCTCAGAAGGGAAATAATAATTCTTCATGTCTCTCAGAGCCTGACTAATACATGGTTAAAACCAGGACGAGTGCTTCCACATGGGGTATTTTTTGCTGCACAAATAATCCCAGTGTCTAGGAAGACACAGAGTAGATTCCCAGCTCTGAGCAGGATGACTCCATTTCATCCCAACAAGAAATGGATACTTTTTAAAATGAGAATGCAAACATTTTGAACTGAGATTGTTACAGTCTATTGCTATTTACACAGTTGTGACTAAAACAATCACAGATTAATGGGGAAAGGCTTTATGTTACAAGTTTGTTGAAAGAGGTAGGAGTTACTTCTTTAAACTTATGTTTTAAACTGAGAAAATCCTCTTTCAAAATATATACCTCCTACTAACTGCTTAATATAAATTCACAGCACAGTACAGAATATCTGGGACCTGGTGTAATAATACCATGGTATTGGACCAGTGATGGTGCTCAGTGATGATACCAGCTTAAAATTTCCTTCCTCACCCTTGTTCCACCCTTGGCTGCCAGTAGAACCTTTGCACAGGGAAGCAGTGTCCCCACTCTGGGTTGCCCCAGGACAACTGTTGGTGCAGGTTATTTGTGAGGTAAATCTGGTCCAGCACATCTGAAGCCAAAACAGGAATGTTTTAGCTTGCTCATAGAAATGGAGACAAAATTATTGGAAAAGGGCATCTTTTAGACAGGGTTCGTTAGTGTATCCTATACTCATGTTAACTATATTTGAATAAAGATTTTTCTTAATACTGATAGAGATTGACATTTTCAAATCAGTCTCTGCTCTGGTTAATTTTTTTTGCATCCTGTTATGGACAGTAGGTAGTGTCTGAATATGGAGATTATTCCTTTATTACTATGTATACAGCTGTCTAAACAGATCTGGTGGAATTTTGCCTGTTTGCTGCATTTGAAGGGCAAAATTATATACAATCAAAGCTCCAATGAACTTGGAGCAAGAACTGCCCTGAATTTTTGAAGGGCTTTGTAACCAGTAACTTATTTTCCTCCCTTCCATTGACTCCTATGAAATCAAAAGCAATTTTGATTTCACAAAGCATTGCTGCACACTGGATACCCAATTGCCTTTTTTACCAATTAGCTGTTTATTTTTCAAATAACACTTTTAGTTCATATTTCATTTTTTATCTCTGTGACCTGCTTAAAACTTTCATAAAACCTAGGCAAAAAGCATACTGTAGAATTTTCTGAGTATAAAAGCTGAGTACAAATGCCATTCTCCAATTCTTTTCCATAGTCATATTTGTAGCTGTTTACTTGCAATTGCTGTGAGACAGCATACTTGTCTCTATATTCCTTCCTTCCTTCCTTCCTTCCTTCCTTCCTTCCTTCCTTCCTTCCTTCCTTCCTTCCTTCCTTCCTTCCTTCCTTCCTTCCTTCCTTCCTTCCTTCCTTCCTTCCTTCCTTCCTTCCTTCCTTCCTTCCTTCCGCCACTTCCTTCCGCCACTTCCTTCCGCCACTTCCTTCCTTCCGCCACTTCCTTCCGCCACTTCCTTCCGCCACTTCCTTCCGCCACTTCCTTCCTTCCGCCACTTCCTTCCGCCACTTCCTTCCGCCACTTCCTTCCTTCCGCCACTTCCTTCCTTCCTTCCTTCCTTCCTTCCTTCCTTCCTTCCTTCCTTCCTTCCTTCCTTCCTTCCTTCCTTCCTTCCTTCCTTCCTTCCTTCCTTCCTTCCGCCACTTCCTTCCTTCCGCCACTTCCTTCCTTCCGCCACTTCCTTCCTTCCGCCACTTCCTTCCGCCACTTCCTTCCTTCCTTCCTTCCTTCCTTCCTTCCTTCCTTCCTTCCTTCCTTCCTTCCTTCCTTCCTTCCTTCCGCCACTTCCGCCACTTCCGCCACTTCCGCCACTTCCGCCACTTCCTTCCGCCACTTCCTTCCTTCCTTCCACCACTTCCTTCCTTCTGCCACTTCCTTCCTTCCTCCCACCACTTCCTTCCACCACTTCCTTCCTTCCGCCACTTCCTTCCTTCTTTCTGCCACTTCCTTCCTTCCTTCTGATAAAGGGCATACTTAATGATGTATTGAAGTGTCTCATGCATTCTGTTTTCATAATCATTATACAGTTTTTGATTTCTTACCAAATGTATATTTTGCTAAAACAAGGGCAATCAAAAAAAAATCATCAGTGTGTTCATATGACAGCCTTCTTAAACCTTTTCCTCAATATTAACACTTCAAGGTTTGCTAATCTTTGTTATGACTAGTAAATCCTATCACAGATTCTTCTTTTGCATCAAAAGGCTCAGTATTGTTTTCTAATTTAGTAAGAATTTATATGGGACAATGCTCACATCTGTGTTCTCATAAATAATTCAGACCTGAAATGGGTTGATAGAAATCACAGATAAAAGGGAATTTGTCTGGGATAAACATTAAGATACTTGTAAGGATGTTGTTTTTTTTTGAGAAGCCAATGACAATTTTTCTCATTGAAGTTAAAGACATTTCTGTCAAAACTATTATTGTGATTCACCTTGCTGAAAGAATAACTATTCTCCCTTTAAAACAAAATTTTAAATTCAGCAATGAGAACAAAAACATCTTTTGAAGATTCAGAGGGACTTCAAGAATACTGTGGCAAGCATGTGCAGATTTTTTTGTATTGTCATGGCTTGGTTGTGACTGGTTACAGGAGGAAAAAGTTATTGTAGATTCTTTAAATGTTTAAAGGAAACAGATAAAATACAGATGTTTCTTTACCATAAAATTAGTTACCATGCCTGGGTCATTAGTAAGGTCTGATTTTTTGAGATATACACTTGTGCGCAAATCTCTGTTGCTTTAATGAACTGTATAAGTGGAAACAAATTTTGCAACAATAAGCTGTTCTGCCTGAATGATTTAAATTTAGCAAATTTATAAATATTTAAAAACTGGTCCTTATAATGGGAGGTATGCAGGAACTCCAGCTCCTGTTGGTTCAGCAAGCCCTGCCTGAGGAGCAGAGCTGATGGTAACCACTTGCACTCAAACTTGACTCCAGCTGTCATTCCCTGGAGCTGTGTGAATTCATTGAAGGAATTTGGGTTCTTATTAAGTTATACAATCATAATGAGCAGATGTACCATATTTTTCTATCAATAACATAGCGGGGGGCAATTTTGGACCTAGTTAACCAAATCTAAATTAACACTAAATCCCTTTATCCCTTCTCTGAATGGGCTCAAACAGCTGGAACTGTGGAGGGTTCCTTTATCAAATCTGCACATTTAGGCTGCCGTCCTAGCAGCCGAGAGGCTAATTTCTGGCTTGATGCTGGCCAAAGTGTGGTTAACCTCACAGAACTGTAACATTCCAGCAACAAGAATTCATTTTTGCCCACTGTTGCCACTAACCAAATGCTAACATTTTACATTGGAGAGCACAATATTATTCAAGCTGTCTTGCAATACTCCAAATGTTTGTACCATTATAAACTGATGACAAACTGATTCGTTCATTACATCTTAAATGTAACTGCCAAATATTCTATCCCCAAGTTCAATCCTGTGTTTTGAGGCTAAGCTAAGCCAGACTGTGTATATAGGTAGGGAGCCAGAAACAAGCACGAAAATCTGGCTTCATTCTGAGAAAAACCTGCTATTTTTTTTAAAGCTGTGTATGAAAGGAAAAGTGCATTTTCTGAATGACTGTGGTCTTTCAAAGAGTCCAGAGATGCATCCCTGGTCAAGACTCTCAGAGTTTATGTTGGAAGGATGCAGAATGGGCCATCCTGGGAAGGGAAATACTCTGGGAAAAGGCAATGCGGTTCCAGGAGGCACAAAAGGAACATCTAATCTCTTCTCTTTCTCAGAGGTGGTCTATGATTTCTTTCCTCCTAGACAACTTTGAAAAAACTAAACTATACCTGGAGCTAACATGGGTAGACAAGGTAAGAGAACCCAAGCAGTGGGAATACCTTAGCGGACCAGGGATCACAGGGGAAGAAAAAGCTCATGTTATATTTCCGATTTTCTTCTGTCCTGTTTTGTCTTACCTGATAAAAAAGTGACAACAATCCTAGCAAAGCAAAAGGGATGCCTTACTGTCAGCCCCTGAGAAGCCTTCTTCACTACACACACTGTCTATTTCATATACCTCATTTATTTCCTACTCTTATAATGGGAAAATCATTTTCTGTGGAATGGAATTTGATCTTTTAATGGGAATGTCTTTCTATATTAGCTGACCTTGCAAGGCATTTCAAACATTCCATCTTTTCACCCAGGAAAAACAACGTCATTCAGCAGTTCTTAGACTCCTCCGAACCTTGTACAGGAAACCCCTGGAAATATATGATGAAATGCACAGTTAAAGCAGTGCAAAAAGCAAAGCACACCACACAGACTAATAAAGTCTACTATGAACAAAATATTCTATCAATGGACAGTATTTGCTTTTTTTCCTCTCAGTTTAGGCCAACCCACCTGTGACTTAAGCTTTCACAAACAGACCTGCAATTTCCTTAATAATATGTATGTATATATGTGTTTTTTTGAATAAAGATAAGAACTAGCAGAGTGGATACCTAGAAAGCTTGTGTTCACAGTTCCCATTCAGGCACTCTGCTCTGTACTGTTAACTTCTGTGATTACTGTCATCCTGCTCTCCCAGATTGTCCTACAGGCTGGAGAGTCATCCTGCTCAAGCCTTTTGGGAAGATTTTTTGTTAGTGATGTGTCAGGCTCAAATCTGCTCCACTTTCTCTGACAGCCAAACATCCGCTGGATTCAGGCCCTGTCTCATAAGGAACGCAATGACTGTCTTAGAAAACATATTCACTTCTTCAGCACATAAAAATTTTGCGTCTTTTGGATTTTTTTAATTCTTTATCTGAGAAGAAGATAAAAAGTGTGGTCAGGTGTATTAGGGCTGTCTAAATACCAAGCATACAAGCTTTTCCCACTTGGACTGTTACGTCTGGGACATGTTAAGAGGCCAGCAACAGGATGCTGCTCAAACAAATGTGCTGGAGCATCTGATGGCCAGCTGTTGATAAACAGAGGCCACAGGGTCATCCTCTAGGTTGTCCTAGCTCTCAGATGCACGTTGAGCCCAGACCTTCCCAGGCTGGAGCCTAAGGACTCCTGGACAACCCCTGAGTGTTATTGCCACCTGGGAACCCTTGCTATCACCTCTGTGGTATGTGGTGTGTGTTTTGTGGCTTTCAGCTGTGTGAGGGTTTGGTATGTAGTTTATAGGTTCCCTTTAAGGTTGGAATTACTTGAGCTAAGACCTACTTATATGCTCTGTCTTTTAAGTATCTTCCTTCGGGATCACACCTGGTTTACCATCATGTGCTTTTCCAGTTCTGTCACTTTATGTAAATAACACAACACATCTGAATGTGAGCAGAGGGGATGGGGCATACAGCAGCCCTGGCACCCAGTGCCAGCCAGGACAATCCTCCATCCATATGGCCCAGGATTTGGCTGCTTTGCTGAATGCTGCTCCGAGCTGAAGCATCTGCTTTGGCTGCACCAGCAGTGAAAGTTTTCACAGCTGCCAGACTGGGCTCCATTTACTCTGATTTTGCATGCTTTTTAGGAGCTGGCCTAGCTTGCAACAGCACATAGCTTTAACATTAGAATCTTTGATTCTTTGGAGTTCCATGTGTATGTTTTCTCCTCAGCAAGGAAGGAAGAGCTGAACAGGAAGCTCAGTGGTGGGCAGTATTACTGAGAAAGTAATCTGTTTCACACATATTTCTGTGTGTTTCATAACGTTTCAAAATTGAAGAAACAAATTATTGATATTCACAACAGAAAACTGAAGCAAAGGATATGTGTCTCACATTAAAAAATGAAGCTAAGCCATGCTTTCCCAAAGTCTCTGCTTTTGTACATTGTTTAGTTCTGCTTGGAACAAGTTACAGTTACTGAACAAAATATGAACACAGTACTTTAATTTCTGCAGGGCAGAACTGTCATGGTGAGTGCAGGAATATATCACTTGTAAGTAATTTCAGAAGTGTACAATTCTTGCTTCTAATGGCACAGCCCTTTTATTTTTGTGATAGTTATGCTAAAGGGGACACCAAAGATTCCATGACTAATCATGTATTTAGCATCTGTTACCAATATCTCCATGTGAATTAATTAGCAAGGGCCTGAGAGTCGTCTGTTTGCAGTCTTCCATGAAAGTAATACTGATTGGCACTGACATAGTATTAAATTGCTTCCTCTTCTAATATGGCCTTTTTGACAAA
This sequence comes from Motacilla alba alba, assembly GCF_015832195.1. Lineage (NCBI taxonomy): Eukaryota > Metazoa > Chordata > Aves > Passeriformes > Motacillidae > Motacilla > Motacilla alba. The sequence continues at coordinate 90,105,792 of NC_052018.1, forward strand.
AGATTAGGCCTGCCACCTGTCCCCTTGGCTGGTGACTACTTTTCTCAAATATTCCTCTTCTTAGCTGAAACTTAATAAATACAAGAACATTTTACCAGTGTAATTGTTTATTGATACCAAGAGCATTCAGATAGTCCTTGCTGAATTTGATATCTCACTCTGAGATTCCTGGTCTCTAAAGTAGAATTGAAGTCAGAAAACACTTTCAGTAAGATGCTAATGTTCCTGCCAGCCTATGTAGCGAATGCACTACACTGAAACTGTGTATTGCTTTATCTGTAGGGCAAACAGCAAAACACTCAGCGCTGAAATTGCTTTGAGCAAATACCTAAAATATTTTGGTTTGTGGATAAACCTGATTGCTCTGAGTAGTTTCACATCTGAGTGATTATGGTCCTGAAACGTATGTTCTGCAAATATCCTGTGATACTTACTTGCAGCTTACCACTCTGACAAGTGCTGCTGCAATATATTTCCAGAAAATAAAAAAAGGTCAAAACACAAGAAAGGCAGTTTTGCTATCTGTCACAACTAACTTTCCCCAAACACCCCCTCAGCTGAAATATTTAGGTGACTTTCAGAAAACAGTTTTGGAAATATTCCTTCACTTCTAATCAGATGGCAAAAGTGTTTGTTTTATTTAATCATAGTTGTGAAACTGAGCCTTTATTTTTTTCATCTTCCTTTTTTCCATAAGGACCTTTTTGATTTGCCTCTTCTCTTCATGACCACATAAAATTTGGCCTGTGATGAAAAGACCAAATGGGCCCCACTAAAAACTTTCAGAAGATGCTGGAGGAGCTGCTGATTAACCACTACTCAGTTTATATCCAGAAATCATGCTCATTTCAGTATATGCTGTTACCTACTATGTGTAAAGGGCCTCGAGCAATCTCAGTAGCAGGAAGGGAAGTCACTGTGGTCACACAGCTGACAATATGGAGCTCAGCAGAAAGACAATTTTTCTTTGAAAGGTCTGACTTCTGAGAACTGCTTTTGCAGAAGGAGAGGTCACAGTCCTGAATGAAGTCTGGGAGGGGAACAAGGCTGGAGAGAGCTGTTAACATGAAAAGTCTACCTCCTGAGTGCTCTCTGCAGGAGGCACCTGGTTTGGGGTCTCAGCTGAGCTGCTGCTTAATAGCTCGTCTGGGTGCCAAAAAGCTGTTTCATGACATTCTTGGCTTAAGTACTGCAAAAGCAGTGGAACATTTTTGCTACACAGAGCCTTTAGTCTTTAAATCACTGCTTTCTGGATGAAAACCCAAGAAAATTGAGAGCAATGTCAAAATGCTAAAACTTTAGTGTTCACTCAGAAACATTTTGTCCTGAATCTCAATGGCTGGCTCCAAGGTTTCCTGATGTCTACGTTAGCAAATAGTTGCCCTTTTGTATGGAGAGAAATATGCTATGTCCTCTAAGCATCATGGATGAGCTCGTGTTCCATCAAGCGCACCTCCAAAAACTGCTTTAAGCTCAGCTAATGAATCTTGTGTTACTTCTAACATTAATACTTGGGAGATTTAAAAACATTCACTAAATGGAACTTGCCCAGTCTGCAGCTGGAAAAACCAGGACATATTATTCTTCTGGAAAAGTAATAAAAACTTGGACACTTTTCAGATATATTCTCTGTAGCATGGATCAACTGTTCTGAGCTCAGTTAAAAATTCTAGAAATGCTCATGAAGTCATTCCTGATAAGAGCAGCATAAACTATTTATTTTGCTAAAAACTATATGGCTTATAAGCCAGTACAATGTCCTGTGGGTTGTTGCCTATAGGTGTCCAAGACACTCTCTAGTAGTAAACCTTTTTTCCATTTTCCTTTGTAATTTTTTTCTCATTCCCTCTGTATTCTATGCCTGTAAGATTCAGTGCAACTAATGATGAGGACAGGGCAGAAGGCAAACAGTGTCTTTCAGTCCTGTCAGGTAGCAGAAGTACACATACAGCATTGAATCATTTCATAAATTAACCAGACAGATAGAAATTTCTTCCCCAGGGTGATCTGTGGCAGGAAGACACTGAACTAAGGTTTTCAGATTAGATCTCTTCTTACCAATATTTTGTCTGTTGCATTTGTATCTTCTGTATTCTTTCATACTGAAGTTGTAGTCATAAAACAGCAACTGCACAACAGTATTTTAACAACTTCATATTGAATTGTGGGTTAAATGTTGTAATTAGTCAGACAAAATGTGTTATCAATTTAGATTTATTTCCCAGCTGTGCTCTCCTGTCATTTTTTATTATTATTTTCAGAGTCCTGATCATGATGTCAGCCCCCTGAAATTCCCGAAAGGTCCCCAGTGTTCATTCCAAATGATTAATGAAGGTATGAAAGCTATGAGTGCTTCCAAATCAAATATGTGTATAAAGGTAGGCAATGCACAGGAAAAGATGATTAAAATAAAGAATTGTGTGTTTCCTTGAAATTCACCAGCCCGTTGATATGCAGCAGTTCAGATCTCAGTGGAACTTTTGTGCAAGCCACTGAATACTTTTTCTATGGGGGAAAAATCACTAGACAAAGTTGCCTGTTAGACCTATTTGAATTTGTTTTATGGCTGTGGGTTTCACATACTTGTGACATTAAAAGGACAAAAATGGTCTCTGTGCTAAAGTGATAGGTCTGGCAAGCCCATATATCAATTGTCTTGAAAAGTGTGAGTCTTGAGACTTATTTCATTTTGAATGTTGGTTTTTAATGAAGAAAATTTCATAAATTGATATTCTGAATTTTTGGCTTGCACTAGGAAGCTAAAAGGTAAGTTGCTGTAATGCTATGTATTAATAAGCACTCAGGAGTCAGATTTGTCAGGAGAGAAAGTGCAGTGCTTTTTATTAACTGAATAAGCATTGTGCTTAGCTGGGCTTTGCCAAAGCCTCTGGAAATGTCTAACTCATGTAGAAGCAGGCTCAGATGCTTAACTACTAAATAGCATAGTAGTTTCTATTTTAACACAGCGTTATCTTAAAGCAGGCATTCCCACTCTAAACTTTGTGTTTATCCCCTCAGTGGATGAACTTCAAATGAAGCATTTAAGTCGCAATAAAAATGAAAATTTTTTTTAAAAATTATTCTTTTATCGGGTTGCTAAAGAAGCATTAGATTGGTTCAAAACTTCAAGCAAACACAGCATGCAATTATTCTACATAAAATGTGTACTTTTCACAGTAATATTTTGGATGCTATTTTATTAATTTATCACAGTGTTCATCAAAAAGGTTAGCAAAGACAAGAGACCAGGAAAAGGGGTAAAAACATCATATCTTTAGAACTAGGGCATCTAAGTCCAAAACTATCATCCAAAAGGGCTTGTTCAGCTGCCATCTAGCAGTAAAACATGTTTGGTTCTGTTTGTATCTGGGGAGGGTTTCATCAGAACATACTTGTGCCTACATTGGGGATAACTACATTCCCCTTCAGTCAGTGGAAAGAAAGTTTTTCGGGGCATGATTCATTTCCCAAAGTGGATGCTAAAAGAGGTAAATGACACAATAAAAACACTTCCCTCTCAGTTGCCCCTGGGGACTTGCAGTACTGATTCTCACTGGTTTCCCTCAGGCGTGGGTGCTGTGCTGGGTTTTGCCCTTTCTGATAGCCTTTCATTGAGTCTCTAGCCCAGGTCTGCGGGCTCAGTAGTGCCCTACAGTGGGGCCACTGGAGCCGCTGGAACTGGCTGTGTTTGGCATGGACAGCCCTGGCTGCTCCTCAGATACTGCCCTTGTTACCCCTTCCCAGTGCGTGGACAACCACACCTGGTCCACCATGGAAGAACCTTTTGTATTTTAGACTTTTACCCACCCAGACATGGCAGGAATGTCTTCTACAATTGGTTTTGTACTGTTAATGGTCATTTGTGCAAATAATGTGTCCAACATTTTGTTTAAAATTTATGGGAAAAGACACAGGGCTTCTGAAATGCACATAAAATTTAAAAGCTAGAAAGGGGAAAGTATGGTAGGAGTTCCCTTCATGTAATTATGAAATGGTGCCACTGCCTTCACTGGAGCTTCTTTGTTACGAGAGCCAGAATTCTGTCCTGCTAAAATGCATTCTTGATGGCTTGTGTGATACAGCAGTTGAGTGTAAACCATGGCCCACTGGACCAAATGAGGCTGTGCTCATCCTTTTCTCTTAAATATCTTCTCTATTTTCTGCCAAAGAAATAAGTGATAAATTATTGGATGGCAAAAGGATTTGTCTCAGCTTTTTAATCAGCAAATATTAGGGATGTAGATCCATCAACCCATCTCTTCTTATTCTACCAAACACAGTCTCCCACAAACACTGTATGCCTGCCTTCCTAACATAACCTAATTCAATCATATATAAATATCTGCATTGACTGTGTAAGATAAGAAGCTATAAACTGCAGACATTTTACATATGAAGATTTTAGGACAACTCTGTGAAAATAAAAAAGGAATTTTAAGGATAAAAGAGATGCACCCTCACCATGCAATTGTCCCAGGGTGTGTGACTTTTTGCAGACACAGAGAAGGGTAGTGCTTCTTCCTGTTATATCAGGATGAGAAAGCCAATGGAGGTACTAGGCAAATTCTTTTGTAAAAAACAAATGAACACACACAGGGAATGGATATGAAATCACTCACTGAAACAGGCTTCAGTGGGCTTGTGTTCATTCCCCTCTGGGTTTTAGGTTTGCTGAGATGGAATAAAGTAAAAAGTTTCCTAGCTGGAACAGTCATGGAGGCAGGGAAGCGCAGAACTATTGCAGAAAACAAATGTTGGTTTTGTAACTGGGACTGTATGTTTCAAAGCTATGATAATTTCATGAAAAAAGAATGATCAAAACTAATTGGAGCTTAAATACTGGGTAGTACAGCGTGAACAAAGTGAAGATACAGAGCCTGTAAGATCTGGACCAGGTTTTGAGAGGAAGAAGAAGACAAGTTATAGGAAAAAAGGCTGGGAGCTGTACTCCAGACATCTCAATTGATTTTGTTTGGCTCCTAATTGGTGGGCAGTAGCTTTGTCTGAAGGATAAGGCTGCATTTCTTGCTTAACAGTAGTTTACATGAGCACTCACCTGCAATACCAGCCCATAGTGGGTGAATACTTCAAAACAGAATTTGTGGAGGAAAACAGAACATAAAAAGAAGGCAGATTTGCTGAGTAAGTTGTTCATTGTGGATTATTCACACAGTTTTACTAACAGTCATCTGGAAAAAGTTAACAAACGAAGGAGAATGACTGCAGTGAGTAATAAATATAAATCAATCCAAGAGATATGTAGGGTTACTTGTTGGTTGTGGAGTAGGATAGGTTTGATTGAAAGATGCAGAGAAAAAAGCTGAAAAGTAGAACAAGATAAACAAAGAAGGTGTGGCACTTTATCTGCAATAGTGGAAGTTCAGTAAAGTTTTGCTGATTGTTACTATTTTACAAATACAGTGTGAAAATGAAAGAGTGGCCTCCGTTACTCTGCTTTTCCTTGAGATTGACTGCTTTAATTTGGAAGTCAATAAACACCATGCATGCTCACAGCATCCTAACCCAGAGCTATTGGAAATTGGCACACTTGAACTTCCTCCCACTGGGAAACCGAGGCTTGGCTTTCAAAATTCATATTTTTATGTCCTTGCTATTTCTATGTTATTAAAACAATATATGTGATTCCACTACCCCCCCCCCCAATTGCTTGTTGAAAGATGCTTTTGTTGAGAGAAAGCTAATATTAAAAATACATTGATTCCATTATGAAGACAAGTGCAGCTTTTTGATAGGAGATGCAAATGTATTAATTAAAATGTTGCTTTTACTTTATCTTGAATGTCACATTAACCTTATCTCCAGCTCATGTGGGCTCTAGATGGTTTCATTTGGGCATCTGGCCATCTTTTGTTTTTCATTTTACTATTTCTACTTAAATATTTACGGCTTGAGCCCAAGCCCATGAAACTCCATGGTAACACTCCTGTGGAGTCTCAGAGACTTTCCAGCCTTGGAGCAGAGCCTTGTTCTGAAAGAAAAAAAAAAAGACAAAAAGGAGCTTGTGAGGCTGTATGATTTTTATCTTTCACAGATCTACATACAACTCTATTAAAAAAAGTCGCTTAGCTGCCAGTTTGATAAATGCATGTCACTGAGGTTACGTGGCATTTTACCCCCTCAGTAGTCTTTAAGAGCAATAAAGTGCCTGCAGGCCACAAAATGCCCTCTGACACCTGTGTAAGCTCTGCAGTCTAATGAACTGAAATCTAGTAAACACTTCCTTCTAATTCTTTGCAAAAAAATATGACCCATCTCACTGATTCTGCAGGGCTGAAAGGAATTGGGAGCCATAAGGACATCTTGGTTACTATGATCTGCTCAAGAAGCATAAAAATGAGTAATTTTTGTGTTGTTTTCCCAACTCAATCGCAATAGATTCAGTGCAATACTTTTTTTAAGGAAGATAGGTATCCAACTTAGCTGTTAAGCTAGAAAACATGAGTACAATTCTTCCCTTTTAATCCTAGGTAAGCTGGAAATAAAAAAAAACAAACAAACAAAAAACAAATGAACGAACAAAAAAACCCACCAAAAAAACCAACAAAACAAAAGGGAAGTAAATCATTGCATCATTCAACCTAGCATTTATGTTACCATTATAAGAAATTGACAACACTGTAAGCATACGAACATGTTTTGTACTCAGAGGTGCATTTTATTTGGCTAGTTTTACTTCCCTGATTGTTGTGTGATGATGCAACACATGATACTGCTGATAAAAGCCTGAAATCTATTTCCTTTCATTACTCAGTAATCATGCCAAAAATCACAAAATTAATTTTCCAGGAAAAAACATCCTGCTCTGTGTCTCCACTTGTAAATCAAACAAGAAAGCAATACAGACACTAAATTCTAAAATGTGTCAAATTAACCACATCTGTACTAACCTGTGCCCATCTCTAGTGGAAAGAGGAGGATTTCATAAATAGGCTCAGTAGCAAGATTTTTTCATGGTCTTGCATCACCTTCAGGTACCTCAAATTAGTCACAAGGACCATGAAAGATTGTAGAACATTCTGAGAAGATTCAGGCCACCAAAGCTATGTTGGAGGTCACTTGGGGAAGAACAGCAGGAGAAATATGGAAACATTTGTCCATGTCCAATTTAAATCAGATACAGTCTTTGGAGCAGAGACTATCTTTCTGTCTGGTATTTTACAAGTTCTGTGTTGATGCAGTTACAGCTGGAGCTCTTTGATTAGTACCAGCATGCAAGTAATCAGTATAAAAATAATACAAATATTGGAAATACCGTATGTAAGTGATGTTTAATCAGGTGCGATGACAGCAGACGGAAGGAATTTCATACAGTTACTCAGTAGATGCAAGTATGCATCCTGGTAAAAGAAATGTTTGATTGGAGGTAATTTTGCTTGAAAATCCTCAAGGTAGGTGAATTAATAGATTTGTGTTTTGTTGGCTATTTTTTAAGAATAGCTGTGCTGGAGAAATCTGAATGAACACAAGTAGGGGCAGGAGAATCTGGGATGGTTCTGCTCAAACCATCCAACAATAAGACAAGGAGGGACCAGAAGAATCAGTAAATTACTTTTCTTCTTTTCTGCCTGGCCCCTGTGTTTGTGGCTGCTACCTTCTGGGATACTCTTTGGATAACAGTAATTGGAGCCAGGGGATTGTTTGGTTCAATGCCGAAAACAGGTTTTAGCAGCTATAAATACCGATCAGTAGCTGACCCGTTAAAAATCTGAGAGGCATGTTAGGTTCTTTTGTTTCTGTAAAAGAAATGTTTTCTTAAAAGAACTCCTTTTTATATTGATTTTTCTATACATTTGTCTGTTTTGGTGAATGCAATTAGGTTTAATGAATTAAGTGTTTCCAGCATAGCAAGCTAACTTGTGAGATATTTGCCCCATTTGAGTCTGGAAACTATATTCATATTCCAGGAGAAACTTGCCATGAAAAAAATGGCTTAGCATACAGCACCAAGCTACAGACACTGTGTCCAAGGTGCTCTACTGTGCACATACCTCCTCTGGGGGGAGATGAAAAAAGAAATTACACCTATGGGATATGAAGTCACATTATTTAATGAATATTGGATTGGAAGGCACTCAAACGCTGCAGTAATTGCCATGCTAGCAGGACCAATTCAATTAGTATGGGACAGGGTCAAAAACTGCTCTCAGCAGGGACGAAGGGTGCCACAGACATTAAGAAGACATTTGTGGTTTTTTAGTTATGAAGGCAAGACTTGCCCCCATTGAAAAGCGTTAAATAATAAGCAAAAAGGGCCAAACCAAATTTTAGACTGTTCTCTAAAGCAATGGCCAGGGAAGAATAAACACATCCTACTGCTGAAAGCCTGGGCAGGGTAATGTATTGGGATACACAGCGGCTTCAGACAGCATTCCCCAGGCAGCTGCGTTGTGATCACACGGACATGCTCCGTCTGCAGGCAGGCAGATGAAATCAGTGACTCCAGTTGTTGCTCATGGTAGCTCAGCACATTCCCTGCTGACCTGGCTGAAAGACTGTTTTTATGAAACACAACTGATTAAAGAAACAAATGATGTAAAATGAAATGTCATCATGGATACAAGGTTTAGGGCTATATAAACAACTGGGGACTGAAATCATTAGACTCTCTGCTCTGGAATGGTTCAATATTTTTAGAGGATTAAAATGCCTTTTCTACCCTTTGGTCTCTTGTACTTATTTGTATGTCAACATAAGTATTTGTCAGTGTTTTTCATGTTTCCTAAGTCAGGAAATCTGTAAATTCATCATATAAAGGGACTGAGTCTTAGTTCCTGGGCCTGCTAGTCCTGGATCAAAGGTTTTGATATATTATTCCTAACTTCTTTTATTTGGAAAAATGTAGCCAATACCTCTAGCAGACAGCATGGACCTGATCCAGAATCCACTGAAGTTATTTAAAATACTCTGATCAAGTTCCACGAGTTTTGCTTCAGGTCCTGTGGCTCCAATCCAGCACAGCACTTGAGATTGTATGTAGTTGCTCAGGAGCTTAACTTTACATCCAAGTGTCAATACTTTACCAGATTGACATATTCATATCAGCTGGTACAAGCAGACTGGCTCTGCATAACTGGTCAGATGGCAGCCACTGGATAATACACTCATTTGCAAAGTCTGAAATAGGATTTTTTATGTGTTGGGTTAGTAAGTAACCCTCTACCTTATAAATTCCAGCAAGCCTTTCCTACAATAAGCCATGTGACATAGTCACAACACCACAAGATGTGCTTGTAAGGAATGCTTCCTGTTGAGGGCTGGGGCACAAGGAAAGGCCAGGAAAAGAGAAAGTAATATGGTAAGGCAGAAAAAGCGTTTGCAGTTAAGCTGTTAAAAAGTAATGAAACTTTAAGAAGTAAGCACAGTTTTTATGGACATCTGTGTGAGGGGTGGCAAGATGATGTTCTGTCAATTAACAGTCCTGACTTTGTTCCCCCTTGTTTTCCCAGTAATGCTTAGATCTTGGCTGGGAATAAACTGTAAGGACAAAGGGTCTCTTTGGTAAAGACAAGTAAAAACAGCAATGGCTGGCTGCCTCAGTCCCTATGACTATCCATTGCTACCTCCTGTAGGGTGTAAGAAGAGGGGTTACAAACTCCTGTTGAACATCAAATAGTAATCAGAGGTGATCAGTCTACTGGCTAAATGGCTCACAGTCACTACTAAACCCAGTACTTCATTATGTTTTTCTGTAAGATGCTGCAATTGTACACACTTCTCAGGAAGTCCCTCTACAGTGTAATGCCTGGATTGCACCCTAGGGATGAACTCAAAACTGCAGGACTGTGATTCTTTTGCAACTACAGAAGAGAATTTCCAAAACACAAATTACTGGGAAACATTAGACATCTGTTCCTCTTTAAATATACCTGTTCCCCAGCCAGATAAGTTTAACACAGAGAACCTGGTGAGACTGCAGAGTGGATGCTCTGCTGACATGGGCAGGTGCTGATCTCCAGACACAGTTACAGCTGTGGGTCTCAGCATGGAGAGGTACCACCAGCCATGTGCTAGATGCTGGTAAAAAGAACTCTTCTATTCCATACAGGATTGTAAAATATTTGGAAAATTTCAAACTGAGGTGTTCTAGAAATGCAAATCAATACCAATTGGAAGCAAAGAATATATTGATATTCATGTGGTTTTCCTGTTTCTGAGTGTAGTGGAGTAAGGGACCAATCTCAATCTTCAGGAAACTTCATTGGTTTTAACGAGGTTACTCAAGAGGTGCATTTGATCTTCTGCTGACAATTTTTAGCCTTGAGAAAACTATTTATGCTTTGAGACAGAGGGCTGAAAAAGTAATAGCAACATTTAAGAGCATAATTACTTCACATTATTTTGCATTCTCTGACTTTGTTCAAATGAAACACATTGCATGCTGAAATAATCTTGTAGGGAGGATTATTCAAACAAGATAAAGTCCCCACTGAATGTAATGTCAGTTCTTTTTATGCATGCTGAGTAACCTACTGTGCTTTGGCAGCTTTAAGACTGAGCCATATCGTGCTCATATTGGAAGCATGCAAATGTCTGAGCTAGCAGTTTGAAATGTGGCCGAGCAGTTATTACTTCAGGAATGTTAATTATTACTTTTATGTGGATAAACTCTCTGGAGCTGCATCCATTTAAAATTCAACCACAGACACTATGCACAAGTTTGATTTTGTCTCAGTGTTATAATTTTTCTTTGTTTATACCATTGGTAATGGTACCATGCTGGTGTCAACAGACTGAGGGCTTATGAAGTGAATGTAGAAATAAATATTATTGTTAAAGAAAAGATGAATCACTTGCAGTCAAGCAAAACTGAAGGTTTGTCTAGCTGCAGAAAACCTTGACTTGAGGCACTAGAGTACATAAAAATGTTAAGTAAAAGTAATAATAATGCAAATGTGCAAGTACAATATTGTTAAAGAAAGGAAAGCCAAGAGAGAGCCAGAGGAGAAAGCCTAAGATGCAAAAGAACATGTACAGCTTTTCTTGAAGAAGAGCTGTAGTTTCAGGGCCCCAGGCTTTATCTTTACAGGTGGTTAGCACTTGCAGTTTGTGTGGAGTCCCAGAGATTTCCACAGCAGAAAGGAGTAAAGCTAATCAATCACTATGCCTCAGGTTTTCAAAAAAGTGTTTTATCTGGTTGCTTTAATGATACAAGAGAGGTAAATGATTTTTAAAAAAATTAAAAATTTGGACTCAAACCTGATATCTTATTTTTGTACAATGTGTACAGTGTTTGGATGTGCTTTCAGCATGCGATCTTACTGCTTGTAGTTTCACCAGCTCTGGTAAAGTTTTGGAAGGCATTAGTGATGATCCTACTGTAAGTAAGCAAATATATAGACAGGGAGAAAAAGAGATAAAGAAGCAAAGGAGAACAGGTCAGTTTGTCACACATTGGTGGGAGTCCATGGAAGAGTTTCTTCACACTATTTTATCACATGTATGCTCAACAGGAATTGCTTCTGAGTTTGAACTGCCAGTTAGGTGGAAACAAAAGCAGGACACAGAAGCACAGACCACTGCTAGTGCAGCTGCATTAGAAAGGACTGCTCTGAACTCAGACAAGACGTTTGAGTCCAGAGGAGCTGAGAATGTCACACACAAAACATTTTTATGTCTATTTCAGTGGGACCTTAATTAACAGTGATACTAATATTCAAAAATAATTGCCAATTAACTGATTAACCTCTAAAGCTTATGGTAATCTATCACAGAAAGTCAAGTCCAAGCTTTTTGAGAGGCCTTTCAGCAGCAAACTCCTTTCATGAACAAGGAAGCTGTGGTGTCTGACACACGGCAAAAACGCCTAAGGTGAAATGATAATTCTTTGATGCTGTTTGAGGCACAAGATTGCTTGCAAGATGCAGTAACACTACACCCCTGCGACCAATTTCACTCCTAATTTAATTTGCACTTTCTGTGCTAGACCCCAGTGAAGGGAAGCATCTCTTCTCAGGAAAGCCCTTATACATGTTTGAAGTTCTGGGAAAATTTAAAACACATGTCACTGTTGTCCAAAATAGATCTGATTTAATAGTCTGAGCTCCGGCCTCTTTTTCCACATGGGCCATGTTCAGAGTGCTTAAAGCAACTCTGCTATACCTATGAGTGTTTTTACAAATGCCGATTGAGAGATCATGACCCTGATGGAGCTCAGAAAACAGAGAGCACAGGTAGGTCATTAAAAATACATGTAGAGTAAGACCTTACTTAATGTGAGACAATCAGGCCTTAAGCACAAATTTGTGATAGCCATGTACTGGGGAATGATAGTAGAGTTTGTCTGGGTATATATATATATATATATGCATCTGTAGCTATAAATACATCAGTAGGTGCATACCTATGTGAAATATGATAATAAATTAACTATTTATTTCAAAGTGATAAGCAGATATTGAGGCATTGCTAAATTTGTCATAGAATTAAAGTAAAATGGCAGCCTTTTAACTTTTATCCTTAAAACATGAGCCAACCCCTGATAGGCTCTGAGCTCCTAATACTTTACTTTTTTCTCAGAAATGCTGAAATACTCTGCTGAATCCTTTGTGGTTTGGCTTGTCCTTGTTTGGACTTCAATACTTTCCTAGGTTTCTTTATTATCCTCAGAATGTCAGCTCCAATTTTGGCTTATTGAATTAAGGATCCAGCATGAATCCTAAATTAATTTCTCTCAAGGATGTCTGAGTCCCAGTGTTTAACTGGTTCCATACTCAAGTGAAGAGCTGATGTTATTGCCAAATACATTAAGGTTATGCGTGATACACCCATGAATGAACTGTCACTATGCTCTCTAGTTATTTCTGCTTATTTGTATTAAACAGTCTTAGACAAAAGTAGCTATATGAAGGACATATATTGCAGTAGAAGAAAAAAAAGGGGAGAGTTTTATCCCCTCTCTTGTAACAGCCTGTTTTTATAGCAACCTGTTATACCTGTTTGCAAATGAGTTTAGCAAAACAAATATTTTGTTTGCCTTTTTGAATTATTTTGATAAAATATAAATTCCAGAAGGAGAAGAGCATTGTTTCAGCAGAGTTAAAAAGAGCAGTGGGGGATTCTCAGGCAGGCGGATGCACATTCTCAGGAATGCTCTTTCAGAGAGTAGCAAGCTGTGAATGTGCAGCTGCAGGCTTCAGCGTCCTGAATAATCTGCATTCAGAGACTGCAAAGTCATCAATATTTATGGGCTGGTGGGATCATCCCTGGCATGCAGCTACATCTGCCAGCTCTCTGTTTATTCCACATCCTTTTCTCTGCAAGTTTCAGGTTCTTATTTCCTGAGACTGTAGGTTTGCCCTTTGAAGCAGAGCTCCTCCAGTGAAACAGAGAAGATCCTTCCTGAATCATACTGGGCCAGCACGTTAACTGTGTGTGTTGAGAAATCCCCATTGCAGCAGATGTTGTGTGAGAAACAGGAGCTGATCACAGTTTCCCAGACTCAGCCCTGCCTTGGTGGATCCAGCATTCTTGCTCTGACTTATTTTCTCACAATTGCTTTACAGCAAAGGGCTCCCATATCCTTTTTCAGCAGAAACTGCCATTTTGTCTTCAGACAGCCTGCAAGGCACAAATGTCCATACAGATGTATTTGCTCTGAGAAGTTAAGTCTATGCATCTACAGCAGGACTTGACTCACATCCACTGAGCCAATACAGCTCATCTCACACTGAGCCAACTAAATAACTCTTAATTTTCCATATAAAGAAAAAATTTTAAAAGCCATTTTTAGTTTACAAAATCAGTATGGATTTAACAGAGAGATTTTCCTCATCTGTTCATCTCAGGAGGTTTAAAGAGCACTATTAATAATAATAATGTAAAATTTTCTGGTAGTTTTATTTTAAATTAAAGGTTATCAAGAGTAGCAATCCTTTATTTATGTTTGCAAAATGAAAACTTATAGCATTTCTGTTCTTTCTTGCTTTAAATTTGCATATGACTGCTGTATAAATATAATTTGAATCACAGGCCATCCAAATAGCCCTGAATTGGTAGTGAAAAGCCTGTGTTACTCCAGTCACCTTAGATTCTGAACACATTTATTTTACCCAACTGCACTTTGCTCACATTGTCTCATGAATATTCAGGTGATAGAATTTTATTAGGGCAGGTCCCATGTACCAGAAGTACTAATCTTGCATACTAATTATTCACAAAAAGTACATTTTATCAACGTACAGTGCTGTTTCACCTAAAATTGGCAGATGAAAAGTAAAACTTGCACTATTTGTCCAAACAATTCCCTAGCTGCATATTCTGTACTTCTGTTTTTCTCTTTATGAGAAATGTCACTGTGTCTAATGCACAAAAGTAATTTCTTAAACAGAAGTTACTCCATACAAGTAATTCATGTGGCTTCTAAAAGCCATTGACATTTCATTACTCGGGAACTATTAATGAATTTCAGAAGAGTAAAGAAGCAGGAGAGAAATAATATCTCTTCACTCCCACATATTCGCGTGTTGGTTTTGATGTGGTGATTTTGGTTTGGTTTTATTGTCTGCATGGCACTATGAAGTAACTTGGTTTATTACTCAGAAGACAGAAAGCCTGGAGGAAAGGCAATTTCTTTGTCTACCCTGACAAACCCCTGAATTTGAATTTATATGATCCAGTGAAGGCACCACATAGTGCAACTTAAAGATCTTTCTCTTAATTTCAAGTATATGATGCAGCTTTACATCTCTTTAAGTCTAAGTTCATAAGGTAGTCAGGAGACTTTACTTATTACATCAAAATATGCAAATGCTATTTAAAATATTCCCTTTCTTAGGGCACATTTCAAAGCAGTGTGCAGGCAGCACATCCAATGAGCTCCAGTTTAGACAGAGTAAAATGTTTTATGTGAGCTGACATTGTGGTCTGGGATACAGAGCTGACCTGCTGGGCTCCAGAGCCCCTGCTAAATGGCAGCTGATGGCAGATGACAGCTGCCCCTTCTTCTAAAGCCGACCTGGCATCAGAAGCATTACAGGAACAAGGGACCCATGTGGGTGACACCTTCAAAATCTATATACTCAGCTCCCATTCATAAGGGGCTGGCAAGACTTTGAAGTCCCAAAAAGTACTTGACTAAAATTCTGGAATATTCTGGATCATGAGTCCTATTTCTGATGTATAGAAATTATTTGAGTGATGTTAATCTCACAAACAGTAATTTATGACATATTTTTCCTAAGATCTCTATGAAATTACTGTAAAAGGTGGTTGCCTGAAGAAACTTTGGATCTGTGCTTTTCTCAGGAGGATATTTGCAGTGTTCAGCTTTAGTGGTTGGCTGTTAATGTCCTGTATGTGCCCGGGGAGAAAAGTAAATAGAAATTCCAGGAGCGGGGGAGTAAGGCACACAAAAACCAACACCTTCTTACTGGGAAGCAGATATACAAGTTCATGTGCTCAAGTGTTCACTTCTTCCATCCCTGGCCATTATTATCAAGTCTACCCTGAACACAAATTTGTAATTTCTGCTCTTTTTTTGTCTTCCCCCTGGATCCACCATGAGGTCCTCTTGAAATGTGATGGGTGGGTACATATTTGCCTGACCAACTTTCCTCTGAGACCTAAAGGGAAGGGGGTTCTAGCACCTCAAATTTTCTGCCCCCACCCCAGCAGCATATCCCTAAAGATAGAGCATGTTCATCAGCATCTTGGCAGGTTTACAATGCCTGCAGGAGGAAGGTTGGAAGCACTGCCCAGTGTGCAGAGTGGGTGCCTTCAGGAAGCAGTGTGATACTTTGGGCCTTTTCTGGTGAATCTGGATAACATGTGGTCAAATTCTTTCTGACAGAAAAGGGAACAGAATTTTCCAGCCTGGGAATGTGCCCTTGCCTTATCTGAAACTTCAGTGACTCTGACTCCTGTTTCTGGCAAGTTTTGAATTACCAAAAATTCAGTTAAATTTTAAAACGGTTAAATATCAAAAGTATAACTAAATCACACTGGACACTTTGTAAAACTGGAACAGGACTGAATGACTGCACAGGGGAGGAATTCTGATTTTAACTAAATCATCCTTTATTAGCTGGATGTCTGTGGTACAAACAGTGTGGTTTGATGTCAGACCAATTTTCCTCTTCTGCAATCCTCTCAATATGCCAAGTTCTTGCAATCACTGTTTCAAATTCCCTCTTTAAAGTCGTGACTTAGATGTGACATAAGCATTCAGACAAAAATCTGTTAAAACTCTCATTGCAATATCCTCATGTCAATCATGTTGTCTGCTGTGCTGACTGATAGATGCCTACAAGGTAGAAGAATGTGCAGTACAACAGTACCTGAACATGACAGAAGAATTCGAGACAGCTGCAACATAAAAGTCTCCCTTGCTTTGTTTCCTGTTTTTGTGGTGTTTTAAAGGTCTTATTCTAATTCAGCAATCTGTGGTTAAAATTCAATTGCTTTTATAAGGTAGTAATAAGAAACTTTTTCAACCACACTTCACATACTGGATGGGGAAGGGTAAGACAATATTAAGTGGCTTTTTAATGGCATAAGATTTGGGATTTCTGGGATCCCAATTCTATTTAGTTGTGAAGTTGCGTGGTGAAATTTATAAGGAAAGAAATGTCTTTCTGCCAATATTGATTAGATTTATCATCAAAATGTGTGGGAATGCATTAGCGTTGCCTACCTACATAGAAGAACCTATGATAATACAAGATTTACTGAAGGGCAAGCTACAATCTTATAGTGTAACGTCTAATATTCCTTTCTGGAGTTAGTAGGAACTTCAGCTGAATATACATGTTTTGCATAAGAGCTCATTACAGAGACTGGCTAATTTTAGAAACTGTGGGCTTTCTGGACATTTTTAGGGCAAAAAATATAGCCAAAATCACAGCAATGTGTTTTCAAATATGCCCAGATCAGTGGTGATTTTTTTTTCATTATCACCTCTCTGAATACTTTCAGTATACCCTGGAAAGGAATTTTTTTTTCAGTATCTTTTCTCTTAATTCAGTCTTGTGATTTCTCTAATGCCACAGTCGGTGGTTTCTCCACTAAATTTTAAATACATTATAGTGTTTCTGCTTATGAAACCCAAGTCTGGAACCATCAGCTTCTTATGCTTTCTTCATGAGTCTTCAGCCCTTGGCTTTCATCAGTCTTTTCTCTTCTCTTCTATTTCAGCCCCTTTTTACTCAAATCATGCAGCACACACTTATTTTCATCAGTCTGCTCTGCACTTGAAGGCTTTTCATCAGTTTTACTTCTTGGGTTTGATCCAGTAACCTTGTCTCTTTGTTTTTGTGGTGTCAACTGTCATGCTTTGATCTGCAGCTTTTTTCCATAAGTAGAGTGTGTGCTTTGAAAAGGTTATAACTAGAAGGGGAAAGATGCATGGAGAACCATACATCACAAGTTTACCTCAAGTATAATTTTGATATGGGAGAAAGAAAGGAGGAAGAATTTTTCCTATTGTTATCATTTTCTTTTTCAGGCTCATCTCATTCCAGATAAGACATCAGAATTCAGCTGCTTTTTCATGTATAAATACTTCACTGAGACACAGAGATTGATTGTATGGCTTTAGATTTAAAATTTACTGTCAAAGAGACAGAATCTTTTTTTTTTTTTCCCCAAGGATTTTCCATTGCTTTTTCCTGTAGGATCTCCAGCCTAATTCTTGCCTTTTTTATACAGATTTTATACAACCTAGGAAACTGGTTAGATTATATCTGTAACTATTGTATGGTTCAAAAAGCAAGCATGCCTAATAATTTTTGGGAAAAGCATTAAGCAATCAATGACAAGGCTCCTCCAATAGCTGCAGAGAGCTGACTGGACAATTTCCAACAGAGTCCATGGAAAAATGCAGATTATATCAAGCAAGCATCAGCTGTGAGAGTATCCAAGGTTAGAGGGAGACTCATGCTTCATTTATCAGCCAGGATTAAAGGCAGTGGAGAATGTTCATTGCAACTGTGCAAACATAAAACATATTAAAGGGCCAAGACACAGAAAATGTCAACCACTGCTGTTCTGAGGCTATCCATCACAGGGAGCTGGGAGTCATCACTGTATCCCGCAGAGAGTCATGAGTGAAGCAAATGTTACATAAGCATTTTTACCCACAGGGATTTCAATTAACTTTCAAGATAGAGATGCATTGTGTTGAATGTCATGCTGATACTGAAGACCTCCACAATGCTGTCATGACTGTAGACATTTTCAGATTATTTAATCAGCTTTGTCTGGAAGGAGTAAGGCAATGGGACTCTCAGATTTAAGCAGTTTTGCTAAAGTAGCTGCAGCTACTAGCTCAGCTACTTAGTAGCTGTAGTAGCTACTTAGTAGCTACTCAGTAGCTGTAGCTAGAAGCCTCCATATGCTGAGCAACCAACCACAGTTAGCCTGGCAGTTGCTGGTAATCCAGTACCTGAAGGTGTGGAAAATGAACCCACACAGTTTTGTGGGGATGATAGCTTTATTCCCTTCTGCAATCAGTGGGGCTCAGCCACAAGAATGGATCTTACTGGAGCTTTATGTTGTTGGCCGCTTGAAATCTCACTCTATCACATTCCCCAAAAGGCTGGATCACTGCACACTGAGCATTTTGTGGGCTGGAAGGTGTTACTCATTCCCCTGCTATGTTCCCTTAAGCTATCAAGGGAATAATTTGAGGACTTAAAGGACTCAAGAAGAAAGTTCTCAGCTGAAAATCATATAGTGAGTGTTAGTGGCCTTATTGTAAACAAACACTGGATGCAGTTTTGAAAGAGTTAACTGAAAAGGATTCCTATATTCCTATATGGGAGAAGCTTAAACCTTGACAAGAGCATCACTTGACAAGCTGGAGAAACTTCACAGACTGATGGACACTTTTTTTTATATGAAGCAACAAAAATGGGTTACACATCTTGATGTAATAGGAAATTCAAGCTCTACTTTGCTGAGCACAATCCCCTTACATAGTTTTTGAGTAGTGTTGCACAATCCCCTTACATAGTTTTTGAGTAGTGTTGTTTGTACTGCATCAAACCTTAAAGGAGGTTTCTTAAAGGCACTCTCAGACAAAATTAGTGACATGACAGTACATTTTCCTTCCCAGAGCTTTCCTTTCCGAGTTCTAAATATGTGGTGAGATTGATCCCCTTTGCATACCAACCTGAAGGCACTGAAGCAAAGAAGGGGTAATTTTAACCATGTCAGTCTCCATGTCAATCACCTTCACTGTCATTAATGATCCCTGAATTATGACCTTGTGCACTTCTCGTGTGCTTCCTATCTTTTCTTATTCAGCTGTTGTCCTTCTCATTTTCTTTGTTTATTCAGTCAGCTAACTCCTTTCTCCTCCTTTTCTGCCAGAGGTTAGGGCATGGAGGGAATGGAAAGGCAAGACTCAGGGGCCAGAGCCATAAAGTAGCACCTCTCTTGAATGTGCTGGATGTGTGCAGCAGTAGCATTAGAAAGTTACAAAGAGAAGAAACAATAGGGATCTTTTAAACTAACAGTCAGTGGGGTATAAGGTGGATATATTTGTGAGGAGAAGTCTGTGCAGGGCACAATCTGATTAGCTGTAGAGGTATGTAAGGAAAGCTCCGTGGGATGCAGATACTGTAAATGAGAACTGCAGAGTTACAAGCAAGGTGTAAAATACCTGTGCGTTATTAATCACAAGGTGTGGGTTTTTTTTGGTTTTGTGGTTTGTTGGGGATATTTTATCCCAGACTTTCAAGTAGCTACAACTTTCAATTGTTTCATTTAAGTGTAAGAGTGATCTCATTAACTTTTAACTTCGACAACCAGAGCCTGATTTGGTCCACTCAAAATATTTCTTAATAAATTCCAGTTTTGAAGAGTTTCTGTCACTGAATTTTTAAAATCCGTTTTTGGCAACTGATTATGCAAACAGGTTGTCTTTGTTTATTCACTTCTAAAAAAATAGACAATGGAAATGCCACACAAAATGGTTTTCTGGGTAAACAGGTAGTTTAGAATGTCCAGATCTATAGCAATCTGTTGTTGAGATTTTATCTCTCCTCTTGTGCAAATTCCCCTGTCCTTTTGTGAGCATGAGAATAGACAGATAACACACATTCCATACGAGAAAATAAAAACTTACTTTTTAATGTGTTCCACATCTTTTCATAATGAAGTGATCGTAGGCAGAACATTGAAATCGAGACTGGAAACAGCAATGGCTTGCAAGCACATTCTAGCACTATGCTGAAATTGAGTGTGATTTGACAATGCCATTAAGCAGTGAAAATTCTTCTTAGGATTTGCAAAGTAGAAATAAATGTTACAGGCTTTCTTACTAGTTGAGAAATAGCAGTGGACAAATTGCTGCTGCTTTTTCTATTTCAGGGTCTTTAGAATAATGGTCTCATAATACACTTGAGAAAGGGATTTTTAAACATTTTTCCTCAGGTTTCTCTCCTCATTTTAATTCCAGTTTAACTTCATACAAAGTTCAAAATATTCTATCCTCAAGTACAAGAAGATATACAGGAAGCCTTGTAGATTTGAATTCACTGCTTTTTGATCCCTGATGAAAATGCCTACTGCAGGGAGGGTGGAAAGAAAATATTCTTTGGCTTCCTAAGGAATGCATTAAATGGGAACTGCTGAAATCTCTACAATTGCAACCATGTCTGACTTCCGGATTTTAAAATAGTGCCTTCTGTATTGACTGAAACTCCACAAAGCACTCAAATAGAACAATATATCAGTGAGCAAGTCAGCAAATCTAGAGAGGAATTCAGGGCATCAAGTTGGCCTTACCCAACAACATTTCAGCATTTTCCCACCATTACAACAGGGTAGGACTGACCCCTACAGCTGGGGTCTGCCTGCACAGGTGATCATACAGATGCCCACACCTTTAAGACATATGGTGGGGTTTATATCACAAGTTTTTCTTCCAAATTCTTCTGTTGTTTATGAAGTGTCCCACTACTTCACCCAAGTTTTCATGAGTCACATCAGCATTTTTTAACCTGGAAGTCAGGTTAAAATGCACACATACAATCTCTGGCAGATTGTAGCTCAGGAGAAGATGTAAACGTCTTAGTGCATCCAGCATAAAAGGTCTAAAGGATAATGTTGTAAAATGTGATTACACTGTGCTGTGACAGCAGTCAGCAGTTCTGGGGGTAAGAGTCAATGTGGTTGCCCCAAGGGTCACACTGCGGACCTGTCCTCCCACGGCCCCACATTGCTCCAAGAGCCATTCAATAGGATGAATGCCATATGGACATCAGTTTATGCCAGACTCTGCATGAATACTGCAGGGAAGGGAAGGAGAATCAGTGGATTATTCTTATCAGTACAAAGAGAGGCAACATGCCTCAGAAAGCTAAAGAGATAAATGCACAAGCTGGAAGAGAAGCAGGGTAAAGCAGAACTGCCCTGGCAGCAGTTCACTTTAAAAGCAGATATAAGGAACTCACTTATTTACTCTTTGAAAAAAGTGAAAAGCATACAGAAAATTTGACATAGATACACTGCTGATTCTATCTTCTGTCTTTGGCAAAATTCTGTGCTTTAACTCAGAGTGACATCAGATAAATCTGCCTGTTGACTGTGATTCCTACTCAGTATATGAAAAAAGGCCTACTGGGAGAAACAGTTCTCAGTGGATTAAAACAAAAAGAAAGACAAAACCAAAACAAACAAAACCCAAAAGCCTTCCATCATCTGCTTTCATGGTGTAACTATGATTTTTCTCGTCAATTTGAAATATTACAGTATAGATATTTTGCAAGTCATCTATATATTCAACTAAAATTCAGATGGAAAATTAAAATTAAAATAACAGGCCAGTGTTATTGACTGTCAGATTGAGTTTTGAATTGGTACAGTTGGGATACTCTATTTTTGCCTTATTTCCTAGTCTTTATGTGTTTGTCTTTTATTTTACTCATGTGACAAATATAACACACATCACTGCATCAAAGCAATAGCCTTGCATCACTCCTGTGAGAAGAAGAGTAACATTGAACTGATGGGGATAGGCAGAGGGACCAACAAACCAGAAGAAATTTAATGAGCGTACTGCGAGTATGACCCATGAGTTAGAGCCCCTGCTCCACATGACCTCCAACAAACGCAAGCACAGTGAGTTCGAAAGTCACCACAACAGGAACACTGAACAGTCTGTGTCACCCACCAGACACCAAATGCCTGAGTCCTCTTCACTCCTTTAACACAAGATCTTTCCTGACCAAAATAAAACACAGAGACGTGTAACCCTGATACATCGTTTGCAGCCTAGAGGACTGTGTGTTTGAAATAACAGCAGTTCTTAATATATTTCTTCCCAAAAAATATTCCCTTTCAAGGACCAAACAAGCTGACCTCTGCTTCAATGATCCCCAGATATCTGTATGTGCCACCCATCTGATTCTGTAAGTGTATTGGAATGGTGGCCTGCTTTTCTTGTCACTCAGATGCTCCTTTTTAATTTTAATTAAAATCTAAAGAAATTATTCCAGGGATCAGTGGTTATGGTCAAGGGAGCTATGTCATTTCTGACAGGGAAGTAAAGACTCAGGTTTCTCCTGAGCCCTCCTCCTGTCGAGAAGCTTTGTTTTGGAAAATACTTTTCACCTGCAAGTGCCATAACTGTAGTAGAAAGAAGATCATCAGGCAAGAAACAAAGCCTTTGGGGGGGAATACTTACAATATATCTTCAACCAGTCTCATTCATCTTTGTGCTATTTTTGTTTATTTCTGTTGTAACCACAGCTGTCAGTGGTTAGACTAATAGAAAACTGCATTTTGCAATATGCAAAAAGGAGAGACTGATTATCCCCAAGGGCAAGGAAATTATACCACACACTTCATTTTGAAGACAAATCAGGGAGCTGAGCCTGTATTTGACAGTATCTGCAGTGTAGAACCACAATGTTTATGTGACTCCTGCTATAGCAGCTACCTATACTTGCTGGCTGTATAATCAAGAACAAATGACAAAATCAGCCAAGGATGTGAAAATTAGACCTATTTGCAATATAGGCATTTTGGGTTGTTTCAGAAGTCCATCGCATCCTTATGTGGTGTGGAACAGTCAGACACATGTGTGCCTCCCACTGTGATGGGCAGAACTCTGTATTACAGACAACAAAAGAGTTTTAAAAGATATAATTCTTTCTGAGAGTATTTTATTTAAGTGTTATTTTAAAGGATTAGATTGGATTGCTTGAAGAAAACTAAAGAGAAAACCCCTTCTAAATAATTCTATTTTTATGAACAAAATGTGGTTGGTTGAGACTTCTGTCTTCTCCAGACCCTTGTTTAGTAGTTGAAAGGAAACTTTTGGCAAAGACGCAGAGAAAAAGACTACTGTATATCTAATGTCTGGTCTGTCTAGGTTTCCACTGCACACCCAGTTTCATAATATCTCAGGATTTGCATGATATTAAAAAAAAGTTAAAAAAAAGCCCAACCTTTTCTTTGTTTGTACAATCCTGGGACATTTTCATACGGCAATCAGTTAGAAATTCTTTCCTATTTTGCTTTCTTTTTGTGTCAAATGTTCTAAGGAAGAAAGCTTTTTCTCCTGCAGCTGAACAGAAACCTTCACAAAGCACAGCCTGTTCACGATAGAAACAGCCAAAATTCAACTCAGGTGAACTCCTCCCATCTGCACACTGGGTGACTTGTTTTGCTCAGCAATAGAGGAAAGCTATCATGTAGGGAAGAGGGAGCTGCCTGGCTTCTTGTCTTTAAAGCCAGCTGTGAGGTCAGTCAGTTGCCCCTCTTGTAGTGCTGTAACAGAGCTGGTTTTAACATATAGGAAATGTTAAATATTAAATGTATTTGTCCTCCATGAGTAGAGGTAATAAAACCCGCAGGCACAGAAGCTTTCCTGAAGTCATTTTTCACAAGGGTGGCCCAAGTGAAGCCCAGGGCAATCTGGCTGTGGAAGAAGCATCAGGGACTGTTTGAGCAGGGCATGCTTCGGCAGGGATGCCGATGGCCTGACTCTACAGCAGGGACAGACAGAGCAGCAAAGTGGCCTTCTTCATAGCTACTGCCAATTCTGTTTCTGAGAATGGTGTAGGTGTACCTAGAGAGTCCTTCAACCAAAGCACATACTCCCACTCCCAAAAAAACCACAGTAAAACTTTTTAATATCTGAATAAGTCTGTGTTATGACAAGAACGCTTTCTGGTTGGCTTGAGTACCCGAAATGGCAGTGTCTGCAGCCCTAGACCAGGCAGAAAGCTACCTTGCCCTGTATCTTGCATGTTTACCATACCGAGCCTTGAAAGCCTTGGAAAGCTCAAAGCAGAAAAAAGCTTGAAAACTTGCAGGTCTTTCCTTTGGAACGTTTTGACTAATGGTTTACAAAGAGCAGACAGCCTACTACACTCAAGGAACTGTTTCTTTTATCAATAGGAATGAAGCATTCACAGGGGAAAAAAAATTTAGGTGCACAGACTCAGTAAAGTTGTATTGTCTTTTGTCAATGATTTGTGCAGCCTGGCTTCTCTTGACACCCCCAAGAGGCCTCTCTCAACCTTTTTTTTTTTTTTTTCCTTGCAGACCCAATAGCCAAAGCAATACATTCAGGCAGTAAACATCCCAATTAAAACATTAGCAAATACTAATAAGAAATTATTTTGGAGCACTTCTCTTTGTAACATGTGTTACAACAATAAAGTCTGACATCCTGCATCTTTGAAGATCTTTATATTAGGTGTCCAGCAAAACATATAAACCTCAAATCTAACCATGGAAAAGTCTCTAGTAGCTAATGTTTGTCTGACCTTTTTATATACATTAAAATCTGGTTTAGATCATTGTTAGAAGTTTTTATGCTTTCTTCTGACCTCATATAGTTAGATGCAAGATATTTAGAATTTTACAGTGAGAAACATAAACAAATAAAATTGAATCTCCCTTCCTCCTTTTCTTAAAATACCTCCAAGTGATTTTCCCACTGCTTAAGTGACAGATAGTGAGTACATATCTCTGTGTTGTAAAGAAGATGCATGACTTGTTTGGAAGGGCTGCCATCTCATTTTTTGCTCATTCAAACACTGTCTAATTTTACTCCAGGTTTTCATAAAAGTGTCAGGCTCATTTATCCCATCACAGCACTATAAAATTCTCCTGTGTCTGCATATTCTATATATATATGTGAGTACACACACATACTTATATATTGATAGATGTGTGTATGCATTTGTTTATATACCTTTAGACAGATGCATGTAAAAGTTCTGCAGAGTACAAGATGACCATCTTGTCCAACTTTAGCTGGTCAAAAAAAAATAAATCATAGGGCTTGCAGGAAAAGACCAGTATTGCAGCAAAAGCTCCTTTATGATCTCTTTCCTCTGGCTCCCAGGCTTTATTTTTTTTGCCATGTTCAAGCTTTGTTCTAGTTTTGTAGCCTGTGGCAGAGTGTGAGATGGGTGAGAAGTCAAGAGACTGCATTACCACAGTATTGCAAGCTGAAGTGTCAGAGCTGCCCATCACAGAGCCTGTGACAAAAGCAAAAATAAACCCTCAGGTAGACAGTAGATATTATACACATCTGCAGCACAGGCCTAAGCACATGAACCCCTGGAATGTCACTACTGATGTCCTCATTTGCTCTCCAAAACCCAAATGCATTAATAAACATAACATGGTAAAAATCATGGTAGGGTCTAAAAGGTTATCCTTTTTTATATTGCTGCACTTTGGGCTAGAAATTAACCTTAGCGAGACAGATATTTTTTGCCCAGAGAAGACACAGGACTGTTGTGACACACAATATGCCATGAGAACCACCTTGCAGGGAGGCACACAAACAGTCCCCAGGTAGAGCTTACCAATATAAGGATGTGCACTTACCACAAATGGCTCCCACCCAGGCAGAATCTGACCATTCCAGGGGCAGGGAGAGAGGCCCCAGCACCACCCAGCCCTGCCAAGTGAGCCACCCTGCTGGATTGCATCACTGGCCTTACATGAGACCCTGAACACCTACCCACCATGTAAAAGCAGAAAATCATACAAACCAAAGGATGGTGGGGTTGTGCAAGATGCTTTGGGATTGTGAAAGATACACAACATCTAAACCAATGAACTACAGCAACTCACACTGGTGGTTTTGCTCCATTGATGAACAAATGGATTTAGTTCTAATGGTATAGAAACTTTGCTAATTAAAAATTGTTTGGTAGGACGATGAGAAAAGGTGGTGAATGATGGCAGCAGAGTGGATGTAATGCACCTTCTGATAACCAGGGCCAGCAAGAAAGCTTTTGTGTGTCAAAGAGCTTATTCAGCACGGTTAAGCAATGGGTAAACACTACACCTACTGTATTTGTCAAGAGTGTGTTTCAATGGGACCCCCGGTGTGTCAGCAGGCTTATTCACAGAACTTAATGAGTGTAAATTGGTATGTGCTAGTGTAAAAATACTTTCCCATATGCAGAGAAAAAGAATTGATCTTTTAGTTGATCTTTGAACTACGTTACAATTGACCATCCTGAGATGCCAGCACTCAAAGTTAATTAAGTTGACAAAGATATTTTAAGAAGCTGAGACTGGTTTTGTTGGAAGGTCTTTGTCATTTACAAATTTAAGAGAGGTGCTGCAAAGTCGTGGGTGATGCTGGTGTTAACAGAGAATGAAAGAGAAGCAGTGTTATCTCTGTCTTTGTTGTGGGTAAGGATCATCTCATTCCAGCTCTCGCAGGACTTCTACATGATGCCAGAACTAAAGTCTACAAAACTTAATAAAAGGCTTGAAGTCTACAAAACTTAATAAAATTTCTGGCCAATGGAAGTTAGTGAAAAAAGCAGACAGAGGAATTTTGTTCCATCTTCTAAATTTGACACGTGTTTAGCAGAGAAAAGGAGAAAAGGAACTAAGGGAATTAAAACAAAATAAATCAAAAATATTAAAACGGCACTTCTACTGATACCTAGATTTTTTAAAAGTAAGGCCCTAAGTATGCATTCCTTGAACATTTCTAACCTTTGCTTCCTTCTTCTGTGCTTATGTGTTTAAAATAATTAAATTAGATTGACTTTATTCAATTAATACAAATATGTGCAGAATGTCTTCTAAAACAGCTCAACTTCAAGACTATAACTTTATTTCTAAGTGTGTCTGAGTGAGTGTAACTGCAGAGGTGTGCCCCATGAGAACAACATCTTTCATGAGTAAGAATAGTTGTCAGTTTGTGGTTGGATACAGTTGCTTCGAGGAAGAGTCTCTTGTCTCTGATGGGAACAGCAACTGCTCTCTTTAGTTTTATTGCCCTGTCATAAAAATACAATTTTTGCCTGGATCATTGTGAAAATTTTTTTTCTTGGAAATACAGAATAACAATAATAATGTGTCTGTCCTTCAAATCCTGTGTGTCCAAAAGTTCTTTCAACTCACAGGAGCTTAGGGAGGAGTATGTTTACAAGGTTTATGGTAAGATAGAAGTGGAAAATCAGTAAGAATGGAAGTAATGGAATTTCTTTAGAGAAGTTTTTGCGGGGAAAGTAAAATGCCAGAAAATGTAAGGACTATTACAGAAACCATGGTTTTGCAAGTCAGAGGCCAAAGTACAGTAAAATGACAGGATTAAAATGAAAAATTAATGTTCTGTGTAGTTGTTTTACAGAAGTGTCAATAATGAATGATTTAATTTACCAGATTTCTCATCAAATGACCCACCTTTAGAATGGAAGTATTTTTTGGAGGGAGATGATAATTTCAATGACAAAAAAAGTGCTGTAAAAATGTTAGTTTTGTGAATACTTGATTGTAATGAGGGGCTGAGGTAACTTCTGTCAGAAAAGGCAAAAAGTTGCAGGGAATTTTTTTTGTTTTCTTAGTTAACAAAGAGCCACCTAGACCTTCATGTGAGAGAGAAGGTTGTGGTGTTCTTTTTCACATACGTTAACAGACCAGTGCTGTTACATGTCTCAGTGAATACAACTTATTAAGGATGTTTGAAACACAATCTTTGGACAGCCTCACTTAGAAATGAATTTAGCACATTCAGATAATACAAGTCCCTTGAGCTCCAGGGGATCAATAAATTCGTGTAGGTGGAGGCTGCTGGTGATGCACAGCAGGAGCTGTTTTCCAGCTGTATCACTGATTAGCAGGAATCTCACCTTGCCAAGCCTTTAAAGCCTTACAGAAAATGCACCAATTAAGTGTTCAAATCCTTCAGCCTTAAGCCATATGTCAAGAGAAAATAATTCACTGGCACAGGGCTGTGGGTCAAGCTTCTTAGCCCAGCAGTTGATGTGATAATGCTTTAGTATTGTGCTGCCTGCCCACCCAGGAGCAAGGAGAGGGAGACCTGGCTATTGTTTCTCTCTACAGCAGTGCTCTGAAGAATATGAATGTCAGTGTGACTCATTAATAATCTCAATTTTAAGGAAAGGTGATGGAGGAGGAGTGTTTAAATTATTCTTGGCTCAGTGAGTATTCATTGAAAAAGTGCTGCTTCGCTCTGCCTCACTGCTCTGCCTGCAGTTCAGGGACAAATACGAGCTCTGGGAGCTCTGCTGCCACTACCCTCTGCTTGCACCAAGTAGCATCAGCCTTGTGGGTAGGTTTTTGGGGAATGGGAAAGGAAGTCACATTTACTTATGGCAAGGAACAGTTGAATTTTTTAAAGGTTGAGAGTGAGCATTTAAGTGTTCACTAGCTGCATGTTTAGCTGCACAGTAAACTAAAACAGTCACTAAAAATGCATGGAAAGCTCCCCAAATGCTGGAATTTTGACTACCTCTGCCCCAAGGGCACTTGCTGTAGAATGAGGTTGCTAACCTATCAGGAGGCAAAGGAAAAGCCCAGGAAAGGTGACTGAAAACTCATGTTCCAAGATACACAAAGGGCTCCCCCCCTTCTGAACTGTAAAACTTGTGGCTTTTTGCAGAGCAGAAAGGGCAAGCACCTGTCTGCACAGTCATTGCAGTGCTGCCATGAGATGCCACAGCCTCAGCTCCAAGCAGCAAGAGGAAACCCAAGAGCTTCATTGAAAAGAAGCTAAAGAAAGCTAAAAATATTTCAGGCATCCTCCTGCAGGAAGACAGTTGCTTCTGCATTGAGATAAATACTGGATGTTCAAATACCACGAGCCGGCTCTTGCCCATACACCCTCAGCTCTTGCAGCTCAGCATCCCTGAAGTGACGTGGGTCAGGGTAGGAAGCAGCACAGGGACCTGAAGGTGGGACATACCAAGTTTTAGACAACCTAGTTGATAAAGCAACCTATCCTAGAGCTCATATTTCTCCAAGGAACAAATTTCTGAGGTACATAGCAGCTCTATCCCTAAGCAGAGCCAAGTGTGAAATATCTATGTGTGAAAAGGAGAAAAGGAAGGAGAGTAATGTAAATTTTGTACAGACACAGAATAGAGAGATTCGATATTGTGAACAAACAGTGGATATGAGTTTGTTTTAAACTCAGTTTCTCCACCTGCCTATAGTTTTCTCGTATACATATGACCAAAATACTGGGCATGGGTTTGCTTTTACAAGGTTTCTGCATAAATATTTATGTGCTGTGAATTAAATCATGCACTTAAAGAGGGAAGAGGATGAAATGGAAAACTTGCTAACCCTAATGATGAATGGATTGCTCATTACTCATACTAACGAACAGCCAATCCAGGCAGGAAGTTTCCATCCAGTAAATGTATCTCTCTGAAAATTTGCCAGGTAGAGGTAAAGAAAAATGTTACTTTTACCATTTTGGATTATTTCTTGAATTCTGGACTCTTGCTGCTGGAGGGATAAAGAAGAACCTGCAATACTAGGAAATACTGAATAACTGGCATAATCTAAGTTCAACAAACCAAGATTTTCTATTTGTTTTTCTCTATAACCTGTTCTACCTTCTGGTCTATCCACTAGAAGTCTTTTATAATGTGTGTGTCTATCTTACTTTGTTAAAACTGACATTATGAATTAGCCGCTAAGTTAAAGGCTTTGTCAACATCTCCCCTGAAATATGAGTAGTGTAAAAAGTCAATTTTGCAGTCCTCTTTATTAAATATTTTATTTATTATTTTATTTATTTCAGTTCTTTGGAAAATGAGTGAGAGAGGTATCTTCAGCCAGCCCCTTTGCTGGTGAAGTCAATCTTTTCAAACATATAGATTTATTTCTTTTTCAAATCCGTCTGAGTTGACCCATAGCTATAAATGTTGTTTGGCTATGTTTTTTTTGAAGAAACCCATAACCAATAGCAATTTTTACCTCTGTGTGCATGTGTATTTATACGGTATCTTCACATCAAGAATTCACAGGTACAAATAAATGCTCTCTGCTCATTCTTCTATGAGCCATCTTTTTGTTATACACATACAAGGGGAGCCTGTTCTATGAGTAGCTTTTAGGTGAGAAGGACTAGGTGGGAGCAGGCCAGGTTTCACACATCATTAAACTCTTTTAATAAATTGATAAAACTCCACCCTATGAGAAGTTGAATTCTTTGCCCAGACTTCATCTACTGGAAGATTAGGGAAGAACTAGAGCTCCCATATGTGTTTTTTCCCAGACATTTCCTGTTTTTCTACCTGAATTTTTTTTTGGGGGGGGGGCAAATTTGCAGATTCCTTTTGATGCTTTTTCAGGATTTCTGTCTGTCTGGCAGTCTGAACAGAGTGCTACTCACTTCTAGCCATTTCCAGGCATTACTGCAAAGCCCACATTAGTCAGCTACACAGAACTGGTACCATAAGTATTTTAAAAATACTAAAAATAACCATCATCCTGAAACTCCATTCATCTGAAGATCTCAAATGCTCAGCTAACACAGGACCCTGAACCTCAGGGCCTCAGGAGGGTTACCAGGGAGGGGGACATAAGGCAGTCACAGCCAGTGCTGCACAGTCTGCCCTGGGGTTACCCCACACCCTGAGGGGGTGTGAGCACCTGCAGCACATGGGGATCCACCGTACATGGAGTGGCTCTCAGGAGGAGGACCTTGCCCCAAATTGCTGTTGCTACAGGGGAAGACCACCATTTGTCCCCAGGCCATGGGGTTACAGGGGAAGAACAGCCAGATTGAACAGTAGGATCTAGAAGAAAACTTTGGTGAAAATGAAGGATTTGGCTTGAAAAGAAGTCTTAAAGAAGAATGAAGATTTGCAGCTGGCAGGAGAGATCTTGGAGAAATGGCAGGAATCTCCAAATTATATCTGATGACCCATTTTATCAGTGAGATGGTGTGTTTGGTTTGATCAGTGACTCCATAGAAAAAAAATTAAACTGATACAGAGAAAAGGATTAGCATGACCTTTGTTCCCCAATTGATAGGGCACAATATATGCAGGCACCCATGTGTATGTTTGTATCTATAAATCCACACAAGGCTGGGGAAGACTCTCATAATGATGTACACAGGGCAAAACACTTGGGCAGTAACAACAAGATTAGAGTTAAGCAGAAGTTATATCATAGTGAAAAAATAAATTATTGCAGGATAAGTGGTAGTTCCAGAAACATAACTGTTGGAACTGTGCACACTGCTGTTATCTAGCAGTGAAATTTGGACCCAAATCAAGGCATAAGATCACTTTTCTGTGAAATTTGGCAGAGCACATGATACAGAGTTTACTCTGGCTGTATGCTTTCCAGATATTTTTATGCCTGGCAGTGTGGTGAAAGTTGGTACCTGATTAAGTTTGAAGCCTGTTGTAGCAAAGATAATCCATCAGAAGTTGCATTGGGCAAGTGAGCTTACACCAGACCCGTGATTTTTGTCATCTCTCTTTGGTGTTAGAAATAAAAAGCTGAACTTGTACCATTGAACTATGGCCTGAAGCTGGTGAGTTCTAGCCTTCACCATTTGCCCTGCATGTGAGTCTGAAGTTCTAGCAAATGAACTGCTGAATTTCTTTACTATCTAGCATTTCTGGCTTAATTTTTGGAGGTCAAAACTTGGTCTGAGCAGCTCTTTGAAACGGCAAATTAAATAGTTTGAAACTTGAAGCAATCAGTGATTCTGATTCTAAACATTCTCCAGGAGGACGATTTCCTTTGTTTTCTAATGATGGTCAGAGTCTCTACTGAGCTGATGTTCACAGAGAGGTTTTTACAATGCTGGATTGCCTTCAAAATTTTTTTGAACCTGCATCTCAAAGGCTTTGTTGTGAGCCTCAGTGGTTTGCAACTGCAGCAGGCCTTCATTCTCCAAAGGCTGTAAACTGGCATCAGGAATTACCTGGAGCCGAAAAAAGGACCTGAGCACTGGCCTGAAGTGATTACAGTGATCTAAGGCAGGCACAGGGCAGATGGCCTCCTTCTGCCACATCTGGAGCCGGCACGTTGTCTTACTTTTGGCTTGGGAAGCAGGAGGCTGTTAATAACACAGCCATCAGGTAACAAATGCAGAGGATATTGTGGCCTCAGCAGGAGGAAGGGATGAAACTCCCCATAAAGCTAAAGATGTGAGAAGGTATTTTTGGGAAGGTGCCCAGTCATCCAGACCCAGTAAGGAGTCAGATAAGACTCCAAGCCTTCATACAATCTTAACAAAAAAAGGCTTGCAGGCCTTTAATGGGAGACAGCCAGTTCACTTCCATCAGCATCATTTCAGCCTTGCATAGGTTCAGGCTGAGCTCTATATTTTATTAAAATTGGTGGGCAGGAGGAATTTCACATTTCATTTTTGTAGTCAAAATTTTTGCTGTACTGGTAGAAAATCATATGCAGTGCTAATAGAAAGAGTTTAGCAATATTTAAAAAGTGATCATTTTCATTCTAAGACATTAATTCCCTGAGGCTTCCTGTGCCATTGAACTCCACTTTATTACGTGGAGATTCAGTCTAATTTTCTTCCTCACAAATTCTTATGCAGTCATTATGACTGTGTAGCTCACAAAGGTGGTAGTCAGAGTTGTGCTGAGTTTTGCTTAATTTCTGTATGAAAGAATACTGGTCTGGCCCAGCCTGATGACTACCTCATTTTTCTCACATTCTTGAAGAATGTCCCATCCCATTAAAAAGTGCTGCATGGGAATTATGTATACTGACCTGAGAGCATCAATCAGGTCTGGTTTAGAAGGTATTAATCCTGAAGTCCTACACGTTCAGAACTTTGTTCCTGCTTTCTCTCTGCTGCTAACTTCTGGCACTTCTAAGTGAACTGTTTATAATCCTAACTGCAAAAAAGCAGGCTCTGTATTAAATGTGTATTAGGGTATATAAATTGCACATATGTGCCCACAGACATTTGTTTTAAATGCAATTTTATGCTTCCTAACAAATTCCAGTTTTGACATTATTTTCAGTTGTTAAGGTATCAGATCTAGTACACTCTGTATTATAAAATTTAAGTTCTTACATCTTTTTTTGTGTGACAAACCTAGGACTAGTCCATTGTCATCTCTGCTATATTTCTCATGTCCTTCAGCTCAGGTTGCCTTCCAATCACTCAGCAGCTCCTGTTCCGATTTTTCCTCTCTTCTTTCTTACTCAGAGAAAAACAAACCCACTGCACTTGATTAATTAAAAGCCATTTTCAGGTGTGGAAATAGAACATTAAAGAATTTGAAAACAGGGCTGACCTGACTAACTGCTGCAGTAGTTGCACTGTCCAGGAAAACATCTGCAGACCACTCTTGGGGACCTTGGAGGTTCCTGCTGCCATTCAGGAAGGAACTGATCTGCCTCTGAGCCTGGGATCACAATCCTTCTGACTGCGAAGGGTCTGAAGCAAAGTCCAGGGACATGTTCATTGCTGCAAAGTAAAAGGAATCATTAGATAATGTAGTTTAAAAAACAAAATCTTGTATCTGAAGTGGTCCATATTTAAACACCACTCTTCGCAGTTAGTCTTGTAATTACAAAAATTTACCAGAGTGACTTCTACACTCCAAAATAATGGCTTTTACTAAAACAGAAGGTAGCTATTCTGAGTAGCTCCTTGTTATAAAATTAAAAAAGAAGACTGAACTAGAAGAATGTGCTTCTAAAAAAGTGTAATTTTTTTAGCAAGTACATTTCTGTTTAGAACTCAGATTCTACATGTGAATGGAAAAAAAGAGCTTTTTGTATTCCCTTTCACTGCAGACTCTGGGTTTTGTTTGTATCTCTTTCTTACTGAATAGGTAATTGTTCTGACAGATAATGAGATTATATTCCAGTAATAGCAGCAATTTCTTTTGTCTAAGAGTCTAAAATCCTGATAAGCAGTACAGTAATCTTATATTGCATGCATTTTCCAAGTATGGAAACTTTTCTTCAAATACTCTGTGGCTTGTGGCTTTGAATCCATAAATAAAGCTGTTTATGCAGACCTATGAGTAGGTGACACGACATGAAGACACAATTCTGTCCTTAAAATGTGACTCTAATAATCACTTTATTAGAGCCTGTATTTACTGTTTCCCACTGAATACTTACTGCATTTACTCACTTTTCAGCTGAAAACTTTTTGTTTTCCAAGCTAAAACTTCCCCAAACCCTCCAGAGCTTTTATTTCATGCATCATCACTGACAATATAAATAACATGAGCCAAATTATACTGGTACCTCTATCTCTGTAACATCACCTGTGGTTAGAATATGCCTTCAGCAACATCCGAAAAGCCACACTAGTTTGCAGTGTGCTTGTTGGGCACATGAGATGCTAAGGCTTGGCTTGACTGCCAGATCTTTGTGGATTTGAAACTGAGAAACCTCTCTTTGCCAGCTGAACAAATTGTATGGTGTAACAGATAAGAGTTAATGAACCTGCATCCATGAATTCTGTAGCCACTCAGGAAATTTTGGCAGTTAAGCCCCACTCCAAGTTTGGCTTTCATTGCAGATGATGTTAAAAGCATGACACGCATTTTGGTCAGGGCTTTTTTAGTGTTGAAAGCAAATAGCTTGGAGACCTTTTGTAATGTTTTAATAAAGGAATCTAACAAAACCTCCCTAGAGAATACTTTCAACATATTTATTCTCATATCCTCCCTCTCACTCCTCTTATAAGTGTTCTTTATGTGTCACTGAATGTTGCTTTTTAGGTTCATATTATGTGCCAGTCAATCAAGTAATAGCTCATTTAATTAATGAGAATTAACTTGAATATCTGGTCAGGTAAGATCAGTCCAGTCAGCCAGAGTTGCACATTATGATCTCAGGGGCAATAAGGGGTTTTGGGGGTTGTTTTGTTTTGTTTTTATTGTTTTGGTTTTGGTTTTTTGGGGTTTTTGGGGGGGGGGGGGGTTTGGTGTGGTTTTGCTTCCTTAAAAGATTTAGCTGCACCTTAAACCAGAGGTTTTCACTTTCAGATCAATGCAGTCTTTGGACTTATTCCAGGATTTCCTGTGTGCTCTACATGGCAAGAGATGAAGTCTGTAGTTTGCATTCAATTAAACAGGTCATCTAAATGAGATTATGAAAATAAGTGTGTGGCATGTATTTATACAGCAAGCACTGCAGCCTAGTCAATATCTCTAGTTAACAAGCACCACAAATTTTCCCATCAATTTAGGGATGAGCTGACAAGGAATTGGGTTCATTATGTATTTCAATATCCCAAAAACCTGTAAAGGAAGCAGTAACCAAGGAAAAAAAAAATACTTATATGGATGGAAGGTTTTTGTTTGCCTTCAAAGGTGCAGTCCTTATCATTTGCCCTGACATCTTGTGTGCAAACACTGGCAGGGTCAAGCTTACACAATGGGAAAACTGGTTGTAAAGACTGCCCATTGCCATGTCTTCCCTTAATGTGAAAAGAGAACTGCTACAAACGGGTGACTTGTAAGTTGCTTGTTAGGGCAATAACTCTTGCTGACAAATGAGCTCTGAGTTGGATGGGGAGGAAAGAAGGGGAAATTCCCTGATCTCCTTTGTCTCCGTACAATTGTGTTGGATTTAATAGAGGCTGGAAAGACTGAGCAGAACACTGCTGTTGCTTTGAAAAAAAGTAATGGTTTATTTCTAGCAGGGTTGAGCCAAAACAAGATGTAATATTTCTACTTTTTTTTCTTTTCTTTTTTTCTTTCTTTTTTTTTTTCCTTTTTTGGCCTCCAGAGAAACATTACAATTGTGGACCTCAGAGCTGATAAGCACCACTACGCAGAGGTTTCCACCTGCATGGATGCTTTCTCTTGTGCTGTCCCCTTGGAATCCTACCTTTTGTCTGCCAAGTGGAACTAAGTTAAAATACTTTCCTGCTGATTTGGCAGGATTAAGAAATAAATTAAAGCACCCTGACTGCCTAGAAGTCTTGTTTTACCAGCTGCTTGCAAAAATCTACTAATGATTACATTTTAAGTCCTTTTAGCACTTTGAGTTCAGCAGGTTAAGCCTGCTGGACCTAGTGGCATGGGAGTCATGTGTCTCCTGTATCTGAGAGATCAATGTTTTATAGTAGGTTGGCTTAGCAATAAACAGTGAAAAAAGACCATCACTTTACACCTAGTTCTATTAAACATCCAGTACTACCTTGCTGAGGAACCTAAAGGCTAAGTAGTCTCTCTGGCAGTCATGGTCACTTCTCGCCAAGCCAGAGCTGTCATGTGAGCTCATGAAAATCTGTTCCATTCGTGGAAAATGAAAAACTCAAGAACCAAAAGAACATAAAATGTACTTAGGAAGTCATTTCACCATCCATGAGGGGTTACTTCATTAAATTTAGACAGATCTGTTTTCTGATTTCACTTAAAATCAACTTAAGGGTAGAATGATTTAAAAAGGTAATAAGGAGAATAAAGCAAATATGCTGACCAGATATTCTTAAAAATATTTTTTCTCTGTTATTTTGCCACAGACTCCATTTTTGCCAAGAATGGACTGTGGCATTTGATATAGTAAAAACAGATGGCATTTTCTTCAAGGAGAATAAAAATTTGAAACAAGACAGTTAAATATATTGGAATTTGAAAAACTTGGCACAAAAATTTATTCTTTGAATCTAACCAAGTTTACATGAGCTTACTCAGTTGTAACAGTCTTAGCATCTTTCTCCAGACTCACAGTCTGTCTTGGATCTCTCCATGCTCAAATTCTTATACTCTAATGTTTGATTAGGACTGAACAAATTAGATGGAGTTGGTGATGAAAAATCTGGTTTATTTCAAAGCAGTTTCGTCAAAATCAACAATCAACTGCAGTATCTCTTCCTTATGAAGTTAACCTGGCTCTGAAAAGGCTATGCATTATTTCTTTGGATCTCTTAAATACCTGATTTTCAGAATCAGGATCAGTTTGGGTATATTCGAGAAACCTGAGTGACATTTGCCGAAAACATTTTGTGATGGCTTAGTCTTTGAGAATATGCTAAGCATCCCTTTAGGGTTTAAGATACCCCATGGCTTATGGAGGCCCACACTGATGATTATCAGTTGAATGGGCCCTGTCAGGAGAGATTTTGACCCATGAAAACAAGGACTTCCTAGAGAAGAGATAACAAAAACCAAAGGTTCATCCAGTCAGCTCTGTTTCTGTCGCTTACAGTAAACAAAGGAGCAATGTGGGCTAGCTGCTTAGTGCCTCTTTTCTCTCATTTTTCAATTTGAATTACTTATGGAGGGCTGGGTTGGTAATCTGGTAGGCTTTATGTAATGAGGCTACTTTTCTCTAGATCAGAGGCAAAATGTTTTAATTTGCTGCTAGGATTAAATGATGGTCATTCTTGCTGGTAACTTTCTGCCAGTGCAGTCAATGACTTTTGAGTGATTTACTGATCTGGGACCTGGTGAAGCAAAGGATTACAGGATGAAAATATACAGTGCATAAAACAGGTCACATGTCACCAATAAAAATACCAATAATCCAGGTTTTTTTCTTCACATTTTATGTGGAACTACCTCATTGATTTAAGACCATTCCCTACAAACTACTGCACTAGCTGATTACCACTGTGGTTTTCTCTAACAATCTTCTATTGCTGCAGCCCCATACTTCAGTAGTCCAGCACACTTCAGTAATGATGGTTGCCTGGTAATACTTTTTCAAAACCCCTTTATTAATAACAGCAAACTTGGGTTTCTTGCAGATGACTTGTAAGTAACCCAATAGGGATGATGTATTAAAAGAAACCAAAACCATTCACTCCAGATCTTTGCTCACAAGTTTGCATCTGCAAAAAGGGTTTTCTGCATCTGAACTTGGCCCACTATAAGAAGTAAAGATTATTAAACTGCTCAAACCTGAATATTGTCAGTGTGTGGTCATATGCAAACATGGAGATTTAGTTTTGGCTCAATACTGAATTCTCAAGCTTTCTGGAATTGCCTTATCCAGTGTCAATAAGTTTCTCTACTAGAAAAATGAAGTCGTATCCTCTGTAATCCCATGTAAAATAAACCAATCCCTGTATTCAGAATGTTGTATGGTCTTTCCCCAGAAGTAAGGGAAAGTCATAGTTTCATATCCTACCATATTCAGTACTTGACCACCTTAAACAAAATTAAATCCATTTTGCATTTTCACATCATTTCCAAATGTGTTAACTCCATGAGTTTTTCTCCTGCAAATAGGTGAAATGAACTCTTTTGTGTTATGCGTAAGAGTACTGTTGGGATTTCTGTAAGATTCATTTTAAATATGATTTTAAAAAAAATACACTGGTGTTGAGAAAAATATTTCCTGTAGCAGCAGGATATGCTTTTTAAAAAAAAAGCCCTGCAAGTCCCAAGCTGGGCTGGAGTCTGTGAAAATCAAAGGCATTTTTTAAAAGATAGAAGACCATGCAGATTTGGCATACTGACAAAATCCCACTTATGGAATCCATTCAGTGTCTTAGCCACAAAAATTGCAGAAGGAACACCAACGAGATTTTGACTTTCCAGAATACTGTATTTCTTCCTCTCTTCTCCCTTCTCTGGACTCATTTCCTGAAAGCTGGCTCATTAAGGAAAGGAAATGGTATTTTTTTTTAAAGAGCAAATAATTAGCTGTCCCTGAAATTCCATCCCATGGGTTACCCCACTGTCTTTGACATATCTACAGTACAGTAATTTCAGCTGAAGAACTGATTTAATGAGTTTTATTTTCATGTATAAAGTGTATTTCCAAAAGAATGCCGTCCTTTTTTATTATTATTTTTTTACAAAGCAGATGTGTTTATATCCTGTCATTTTAAAGGAAATATATTAGGTAATTGAATATTTTCTAAAAAGCTGTATCTTTAAAGTCAGCCTGGGATTACACTAAATAGTGAATAAACAACCAGAAAAAAAGCTTCCAAATTCTTGCACATCATTACATTTTTGAGAGATTTTACTGAGTGGATAAAAATAACCACAGAAGCATTTTAAGGGTAAGAAAATGAAAAAAAAAAAGACCTGATGATCCTTTATATTCAGTATATTTTTCTCATTTACGACTTACTCCTGTAGATTTTGTGCATATAGCCAGGCAGCTTCAAATCACTTGCTTCCTTCGTTTTCATCTGAGTATATTGGGAACTCTGTAAATATCACCAGCCTTCAGGTCCATGAGATTCTGAAGCCAGTATAAAGTGGAATGATACCTTCCCCTACCCCGTGAGGCTTCCTCCTGTCCCTTGCCAGAGGCTGGCACTGTTTTCTGCAAGGTTTCTTTTCCAGGATCAGCCCTTGGTAGCTCCAGGGCTCTGAGGGAGAACAGTGTGAGTCTCTCAGCCATATCACTGCTTCTTTGTCCTTGGTGCTAAGCAAAAACATGCATGGACACAAGCCTCCCACCATCCCATTTTACTCACAGTGCAAAAGCCTGAAGGTGGGGGAAGGATAGCAGTACTCAGATCTCAGAAGCAGTTGGTACAAATTGCACAAGAAGCTTTGCTCAAACTTGGCAAGTGCCAGGCATTCGCCATCACCAGCTTATTCCCTTCCCACTGCCTGGTGGATAACTTTAGATGGCTGACCAGACTAATCAAATACAAATGCTTTCAAAGGGGTAAGAACTTGTGTGGGATGCCATTGTGAAGTTGCATGTTGATGGCAGAGGTTTCTTTCCGGTTGCATAGGTTTTTATAGTTGGTACTTGATTTCCAAAGCAGTACCATGTGCAGTGGAACACGGGGGCAAAGGACAGTGCTGTCGAGAGATGTTGTACAAAGTGCTTGTGGTCCTCCTATATCCTTGACTACAGAATGATACTGTCTTGGTTACTGCTGTTGAGGGTGTATGTAGAAAATTGAGCCTATAAATTAGTAATTCAGAGAACACTGGGACCAAAGAGCCCTGATTTCCTGTAAATTCTCATGTTAGGTTTTATAGATCTTTGTCCTTTAGTTTTTCAGGTGGTTGGAGCATGTATTTGGGCTCTCTTCCATGTGGATTCTCTGGTGTCTAACAACATTTGAGCTCACATTACTCTCCATCTCTCACTGGTGGCATTAATAGGGTTTCTCTCCTCTGCCTGCCACATGCTTTCAAAAAAGTAGGTGGAATCTGAGACTCTGAAACCTCCACAAGTGTGGTTGGAACTGTGCTTCCTAACACAAGGTTTGAATTTGTCCACAAACGTAGAGCAGTTTTAACTGGGCAAGGGAGCTATAATTCCACAGACTCCAGTGTGGTTGTTGAAAGGGCCAGGAGGCAAAATGGTACATATGTGAAAAATCCCAGGATTTTAGGAGATGTTCCTTTCAAATTGCAGTAATAAGCAAAAAACACTAAACCAGTTTCATGGAAGTGAAATTCTATGTTTTTTCACAAAACCCAAATATTTTAAAGAATAAATAAAAGGCGCCTCTGAAGCTCTTAGTGGTAGGAATGTGATCAAATTGGGAATCTGATAATCCTGACTCCTACTCTTCTGACCAGGGAACCCTGACAGGAGCAAGGTGTCTTATACAGGCTGGTCACAACTCTGAAGAGCTTGCATTTTTCAGCCAGGTGCAACAGTTGCTCCTAATTCACACAGTATATTCATGAGTAATGTCAGACCCCAATCAGTGCCAGACCCTGTTGGCATCTTACATGATAACTTAGCAAACAGGAAAAAAAAAAAGGATGGTAACAGAATACTAATATTAGCTTTGTAGGAGAGAAAAAAGATCTGTTGCACATTGATCTCATTAAGTAAATGATTTACTGGAATTTCCCCTTGCTTTGCAACTCGCCTGAGAACATATTCGATCTCAACTATCTAAGGCCTGGATAATTTCATCTGGTTCTCTGCCAGCTATGACACAGCCATTTAACTCTGTCACTTTTCTTGGCCACCTCTATTCAGTGTTTGTTGTTGGCTTCTGTTTCTAAAGTA
Source organism: Motacilla alba alba (assembly GCF_015832195.1). Lineage (NCBI taxonomy): Eukaryota > Metazoa > Chordata > Aves > Passeriformes > Motacillidae > Motacilla > Motacilla alba. The sequence continues at coordinate 90,146,913 of NC_052018.1, forward strand.
ACAGGACAGTATTTTCCTAAGATACCAAGGACATGGCCAACAGGAAACTGGGAGGTCTCATCTGGCTCTGCTTAAAACTGGCTAATCATTGAAAATTTGGTCTGAGGTTGAAAAGGACAGCACTAGCTTTCTGTTCTACTTATAACATTTGGTTTTATATATCTCAGGGGCTAAAAAAAACCCACACAAAAACAAACAAAACAAACAAACAAAAAAAACCCCAAAAAAACCAGGAGAAGTGACAGAAACTACATAACTGTGGATAAATCAGACTCGATTAAGTTTGGTTATCTTAATTCCTGTCTTCAACTAGTTGGACACAAGAAAATCTATTGCCAGCTTCCTAGCAATTTGGAGCTACTAGAATAAAATGTAGGGCTAATGAATGATGAAAGAAATTTCTCAAAGAGGTGATTTAGCATGAAAAATAATTAACAAAATAATTATGACATTGAGACTGCAGTTTGATATTTCACATTCTCATGTTTAATTCCCATGAATATATAAATGTGCATTTAACATTTGTGAAGATATAATAGGGGTTGCAGGTCTGCAGGGAGGGATATGCACATGCAGTGCATATGTGATCTCAATATTGCGATTTCAGTCCAGCTCTTTAATTACTAAGATTCTGACATCATGATATAATGCAGGCACAATCAAGATACATTAGAGTCACTTTGGATATGTGAACATGAAGCTGTGGGATGCCAAGAGTTTAAGAAATTACCTGATATCTACTCATTTATCACTCGTGCATATTATTGGATTGCAAATAGAAATAGACCTGGCTACTGATTTGAGGATCAATAATGGTTTCTAAGGCAGCTGATGAAATTGCTCCAGTACCTGCTGATAGTAGAGGGAGTCTGACAAGCCAGGGTTTGTGAAGACTGCTCTGTCTGCTTTTGTTAGTTAAAAAATATGAGTATTATATGAAATGGCACTTTTATCACCAAAAGGAGATTTTTATGACTTGTAAATATTGTATGTTGAACAGAGGGCACATCTCTGCTGACAAATGTATTTAAACAGTAAAAACACCTAATTAGGTTTTATAGTACCTGTATTTGTCTAGCAGAGAGAACTGATTACAGGAAGATCAATAGACAGGACCATTCATTGCAGCAACCTAAATGCATTTGTGCCAGTGGGAGTTTGGAATGAGCCAGGAATGTACCTTGAATCCAACTCTCTCAGTGCTGGAGGTTGCTGTCCCACATCCAGCACTGACTGAAGTATGAATGCATGCTATCTATATATTAACTATGCCATTATTTCTTACAGACATCAGCTCAGAAGTAAACCCAGCGTTTGCAATGATCAATGTGCAGGGCACAGCAGCTAAAGTGAGGATGCTATAGAGGAGGCGTATGATAAAGGAGCACATGGTCCCCGAGAGCTTGGATCTGTGTGCTCCATGGCCTCACTGGGACACCAGTCAGAAGACAGAGGTGGGAAGGACAATTTGATAGAGGCTTCACTGGCCTTCTGGGCAGCAGGGTCCTTTGAAATGTTGCAGGGGACATCTCTTGACCCCTGCCCTCCCTGTGCTTTGGGCTTACTGTCATTGTCAACAGCACTACGGTTCCCAGGTCATTGTGCTGAAAGGGGAAGGTCCTTCCCTCTGTCCTTTTTTAGCACCTTTTTGCACCAGGCATAATTTCACCCCACATGTACTGATTCCAGAAATTAAAAGCTGTGGTATATATGCTTCAAAGTAAAAGTGTATTTTTTTGTATACTGTTGCTACATCAACTGGCTTAGCCTTGGGCTGTGTAGCCCCCAGATGCACGAATGCCTTCTTCTGTATCATTCCAGCCTGGAGCATTAAAGAGATCCACTTATAACTTCTTATCAGCACAGCATGAATACAGGAAGAAAATCACTTTTAAGAAACAGCATGCCTTTTAAAATAATCAGCTCAAACTTCTGGTTCAGATTAAACACAATAAAGCTTGGGTTGCACCCGTACTATATCCTTTGGGGAAGAAAACACCACAGAGGCGTTGTTCATAAGAATGGATTAAGCTTGCAAAGATCAGTAACTATTATAATCTGGAACCTCAATTCAGATGCTTTGTGTTTTAAAAATAGGGTTCGCTGGGGCAAATGTATGCCAGATGTAACAACTGTGGCCAGCAAAACTAATTATTTCTATTTAAAAATTCCATTGCTAACACAAATGCTGCCTGGAATGGTGTGGGTTCATATTTTCAGCATATGAAAGGGCTCTGCAATTGCTGACATCTCTGGAAGCAGTTTGACCAGTAAAGCCAGGAGTCCTCTGTGGAAACGAAAGCCCTCTGCTTCTTTTATTAAGTGTATCATGTTTTCCTCAGTGCATGCTAGGTACAGTTGGGAGCCATGAGTGCAGGAGAACACCCATTGATGAGTCCATCATCAACTCTTTCAGCTGTGTAGAGCATATAAAAGGGCATTCTTCCCATAAAAATGTAAATTACAGTGGAGAAAAAGTATTCCCTCTGTCCGCAAACTTTTTTCAAATACTCTCGAGTCGTGCTTGTCAGCACATGCACATGCCTGTGTGTGCTCACAGGACATGCAAGCTTAGGGGGGGAAGTACTGCAGAGTTTTATACCCTGCGCAGTAACCCTTGCTTCTATTCTCATGCCACACAGTAGTACTGTGGGTCATAAAATCCCTTCTTCCCTCTCTCCCCAGTTCACAGTGAGGCTATTCCTGAGTACAGAAGAAAACTTCTTTTTGATGTTGACCATGCATTGTCCAGCATTTCAATGCATGATGAAAAAATTGCACTTTCAGCTCAGGTGTTACTATGAACTTCCCAAAGTTTGACTTCCCAAAGTTTGAGCCTGTGTGCACTATGTTTCAGTTACAGAGTGATTAAAATGGCTAAACTTTACTGAAGGACGTCTGGACCCATGAGCTGGCTAGTAGGCTTGTAGATTTAGGCCCAAAGACCCATCCTAGCCCAACAATTTGGGCTTGTTTAAAGACACTTGGAATTGTTATGGTCAATTGAGTGCCAGATTTTCTTAAACTGTTTTCTCAGCTGTATTTTGCACAGAGGTAGGGCTCCAAAACCATCAGGAGTAGGAATTTGTGTGGTTTGCATTTATATACTCATTATCAAGGGAGCATAAAAGTTATGAAGAACATTGGAACTCAAGATACAGAGTTTGTTTAAAAAAAAATCTTCAGTAAAATCCATAGTTTTAGAATACTATAGAACAGAAAAAGAGAGGCTCTGAGAGCCATGAGTGAGCAGCTGTGTGAGCCATTTTCTGTAGTCTACCTCCCGTAATGTTTCATGGGTGAGGACTTCTGTTCAGCTCTGTTGACAGACATCTGCAACGGAAGAGATACTGTGTGCATGGCCAGAACACAAACAAGAAAAACTGATTCCAGTTCTATTGTCATTTCCCTCAAATGCATTTGGACAGTGATGAGAAAAGTTCTTATCTGATTTACAAGATGTTTCCTCTCAAATCAACAAAATGATGTCACAATATTAAGAAACCCTTTGCTGATCTGCCAACAAAATTATTAATGCCCCATGAATTCTTATTCAGATCTTGAATGGAAGTTTTATTTCCATTTACTGCCATTTAATTTAAATTCTTGCCAGACTTTTAAGTCAATATATGCCTTGCATTGCGTATTGCTGTTCCCACAGGGAACAGTCTGTCACTGTCAACCTGAAAGCAACGCCTCAGGTTGTGCTGATACAGCTCCACTGGCAGCAAATCATAAACTAAATGAAGTGGTTGGACCACCAGAGGAATGATGGATAGTCCTCAGAATAACCTCGTTACCTCCCTTTAGATAATGATGGTGAGGGATTAAGGCAAGGCACATTTTGTTTGTGTTTTTTCTTGACCTACAATGACCCAACAAAGAAAGTAACACAAATTTCAGAAAAAGGCTGATGTTACCTGAGAACAAGGAATACTACTCAGAAATCTTGTGAAAAACATTTGACAGGGAAGAATATTCTGAAATACAGCGTTGCAGGTTTGAAAAACAGCCCCATTCAGTATCTGAAATGTTTTCCAAATGAAAGAGTTGATTACGAAATCTATATCAGCTGACTGTAAAAACTATGGTACATTTAGATTACCGAATTTTATTTTTTCAGTGAGTTATTCACATCAAGAAGTAAGATTAACTCTTCTATCTGCATTTGGATTTTAATTCAGAATTGCCCTCAAACTCAAGGGTATCTGAAGAAGAGATTTCGGCCCTTGTCCAGAAAAATCCCAGATTTGGATATCAATTAAAAAAACCCAGCAGAAATAATTCCTTTCTATGCAATCCCAGTTCTTGAAGCATATAGGACATCTTACAGCTGTGTGATTTTTATGAGATAGGGTGTCTTTGTGCATTGTGTCTTAGTTTTATCTAAGTTTTGTCAACCAAGGAGACAAATATTCTGAAGCACACTGAAGAGAGTGTGGTCAAGAATGAATGGAGCATATCCTCCTGTAATGACTCTCTGACCTTCCTGGTTTGTTTTCCTTTTCATACAGATGAAGCATCACTCAAAAACTCTCAAGGGACTCCTGAAAAAATGGAACTCCTAGTCTTATCTGAGCAGCTGTGCTGGTGGGGATCAAGGGTACAAATCCATAGTGAGGTAGGTCACTGGAGATGATTTCTAGATTAACTGGATGATTTTGCTAGATGCTTCAATAGCAAATGCATGAATGGCTCAAATGAAGTATTTCAAGCCATGCAGAGATTATTCATTTGGAAAAAATTAGTCGTTATTTTAATCCAATCATCTTTGAATAGCTAGTGTATGAAGAGGAAATCTCTTTGTCTTCTCTTCATTTAAATCCTTACTTTACTCCTGCTGACAAATTTATTCCTGAAGCATGCATAGCTTTCATAGGCTGGCAGACTTCTTCCTGCATGGCCTTTCAGGGCAAGCACTAATAATTACATAGGAACTACAGTCCAAAACTCTTCATAGCACTTCATATGCAGAATATTGGGCTACTTAATTTTTGTTGGGGTAACAAAAAACTAGTGAATAAAACTAGTGAATGCACTAAGATAATAAAAAGAATTTTCAAAGCTAACTTTAATAGACTCTAATGTTTCAAAGAGTAAAGATTTACAGCAGTACCCAACAGCAAACTCTTCTGTAGTACACTTCCACATCCCAGACATTCTGCGTATTTTCCTTAAAAAGGAAAAAAAACAACTTAAATCACTTCTCACTTCCACCATCTCTTTCCAAGGTGAACATACTTCTTTTGCAATATTATCTCAATTTAAATAAATGTTATTGACAGAAAAATCTAATCCACAGTCTCTATGTGGACTTCTGTTTCTTACATAAAGGTAGACCAATGCAAGGCTGACATCTTCAACTGCTCAGATTGAAAAAAAAACAAAATGCAGATACCCCTATCAGAAGCTTGGGGAGACAGCCTTTTTTTTTTTTTTTTTTTTCTTTTTTTTTTTTTTTTTAACTCAGATGTAGACTGCAAAGTTTAAACCTCTTAAAATCTCCTTTTTACAGGAATGATGTTCTGGCCACTAACACTCCCAAACAAGCTTTATACTTATCTCAATGCCCACCCCCACACGGGGAGGCTCCATTAAAACCTGAGAGATCTTCCCTGCCAAACTTTGATCATGCTCTTGAGCTGCATAGTCCAAAGTATGGTCCCTACTAAGAAGTCTTTAGAAACCCATTCGTAGCTGGTCTACTAAGAGTTTTCCAAGCACTAGCTGCAAGTCTTCAGGCACTGAAGTGGAATCTAGAGAAGCACAATTTGACAGAATTGATCTCCAAAAACATCTATCACTGCAGCTCAGGTGACCTAAAAACTGTTTTTAATGTGACACTCAATTTAATGTGTGGTAACTGTGTAAATGTTACTGACTGGAAGTGCAAGCATTTATTAATAAGAGCAGTTGTTCCTGAAAGAAACCAGAAGGTATTACTCCTGTTAAATTTCTAATTGGCAAATTTAGAAGGTTTGTCTAAACTGGAGAAAGTACATCACCTGTTTTTGTCATTAATAAATAACTTAAGGTCAGATCCAACGTCTGTTAAAATTTATGGAAAAGCCTCCCAGTGATTTCAGTAAGTTTTGGATAAGGGCGTATGTATCTATATTTCTTCATCAAAGCATTTTGAGTTCAAGGCTATCATGTGTCATGCCCTTATTATTTTAGGGCACCATAAAAGTATATCATCATCCCAGAAATTCTAGCAGCTAAAGGTAAGCATGTAGAAACCCTTTCATGCAGCACAGGGGCAGAAAAAAGAGAAACGATCCAGCCAGACTCCCTGTAAAGCTCCAACTTGCTCTCTCACTATAGGAATGATACTGTCAAGTTAAAATTATAATTGCTGATGGGATTTATGCCAGCAGTTGACCCAGATAGTGAGTTGATCATCAGCTGAAATGGGAATGTAAGCCTTAATAAGAATTGAAAGAACAGAACTGTTACGAGGAATTCCCCATGGAGCTCTTGAACAGTAGACAGTGTTATCTTTGCAGCTGTGCGTAGGAAGAAAGCACAGACTTCAACAATTCTCTAGGCTTCAGAATGCACACAATGGTGTATTTCACATGAATGCATTTCTCTGTTATGGCTACCACTAACATGGATCCATGCTCACATCTGGTGCATCTGTCTCTTTCATTTTTTATAGCTGATGGGAAGCTTATGCACTAATGAAGATGTTATCTGAATTTTATTTTTTTTTTCATTTTGAAGAGTATTACAGTTATGCCTTCATATACACATGAACAAGTGCTTAGTATGGGGTTTTCTACTTAACTGGGCTGTTTCAATGAATAATGATATCTAAAAGGCTTCCTCAGACACAGATTGTTTGCTCTTTTCAAGTCTGTCTTCAGTATACCCACTGGTATATAAATATAATATAAAATGATAGTCTCCATCACATTGTAGAATTTTAAAGGCAGAAGCTCACTATAAATTAAAATCATTAGATATCAGAATATAGATAACAAAGATTATGATTAAAGTGTATTATAGAGCACACAAAATGCCTTAGTGGGAGGCAATTGGATACCTTTGATTAGCAAAAGATGGAGAACCAGATACAGCCTGGCTGTTTTCCGCCACTGCTGAAGCACAAAGATGTCATAAACTGAGGTTAACCAATGATTTAAATTGGTTTGCATCACTAGAGCTCCACAAAGGAGCCAAGTTATATTAGTGAGCTGAACCCAAGGTATTTAAGTAAAATTTCAGAACAGTGTTTGAAAACTGATACCAATACACTCTCATAAATATGCAACTTTGCTAACTTATCAATTTTACATAATACATAAATTGGTTAGTACTGAATTAAAAGTCTGTCAAGTTAGAAGTCTTAAACACTATTTGATTTTGGTGGTATATGAAAAGTTATTTCTGTAGTGGTACTTTCTTTTTTTAAAAAATATATGGATTATCTTATGGAAAATTTAATGAATAGCTAAATAACTTGTGAAAAGAATGTGAAAGATATCAGCCTGGTTGGTTTTCCACAGCCCAAGTCTGTGGATATTATGTACAATTCTTTGGGCAGGACTTGTCAAATCACCACCTTACTGTCAGTAAATACTCTGGATTTTCTGAGCTGCATGCAGCACAAATCAGAGGCCTAGGAGGAACAGCCCAGCTATCTTTATATGCCCCCCACTCTGATTATGAGTGCTATCCAGTTATATCCTCAAGATAAATTAGAACAACTTCACCGCTACTTTATCTCAGAAAGCCCCTCAAGGGGCTGTTGTGCTCGTCAAAATTCACCAGAGCTCCAAATCCTACTTATCTCACTGAAGTCGAGGGTGGGCTGATAGGAAGGCAGCTACACCATCTTCCTGTTAACTGGAGATTTCCTCCGTCTGTTAGCACAGGCAAGGAAGACTGAGTGGAGCTCTGATAAACAGTATGCAAGGATATGAAAGGTTGTTGCAAAGAGGAAGGGAACAACAGTTAATTCCTACATGCAAGGGAGATAGGGGAAAAAATGATGTGTTTCAAGTAGGAGCATCAAACACTGTGGGAAGAAAGATTAATGTTTTTGGGACAGCATGTTCACTGAGGGAACACAAGTGCAGGGAAAGATTGCCTAAAGCAACTGTGGAGTCACTTCATGGAGATCTTTAAAGACAGGTAAGCAAAACCTCTTTCTGGAGTGAAATGGGAATGCTTTATCCTGCCTCACGGTTCCTGACAGGTCTATTTTTGTTGCAGTCCCTTATCACCAGGGGGCTGTGTATACGTCTAGCTGGAGATCAGCGACCCTATCTGCCAGCAGTTCCTTAGGGAAGTCACCAGAGTTACCTTGGCTAATCCTTGATTTTTGGTTGCTTTGTGGCTGCAGCTGCAAGGAGTTACACAACTTTCTAGGGACAGAAGAACACACCCTGACAACAAACTCAACCATTACTTGTCCTCCCTTTGACAGGACATCTGCCACATCAACAATTAAACTGTCTTATATGAACATCTTCACAACAATACCGTGTCAAAAAAAATCACCATACAGCTGAGTATATCAAGAAAATTACACTTACATTTGTGGAAATATTTTCAAACAGAGGCTGAAAATTGCCATTAGAGTAGGCTTGAGTCTTGAGGCTTGGTTCTGAATGGAAAGGCTTAAGTTTGGAAGGTCTTCTCTTACGGACCTGCCAGGCAGGTTTGGAAAGCTTTCAGTGCTTGGTAAAACCAAAGTACAAGGTGAATGGGATTGAGAGAACACAGCTGATGCTATTTTTCACTCATAAGTCTAAAAAGAAAAGAATTAAAGGACCACCAAGAAGCTTGAGGACTAAATAGATTCCTTGTCAATGCTGGCAGAAACATCAGCTTGGATGGAAACCTGGAAGTTCTGTGCTTACAGGAAGAGATTTGTTTGCTTTCCTAGTCAGTGCTACTTGGACTTTGTTTCTTCTTAGATAGCTGACATCTGGTCACAGATTTTGTTAATATTCAAGTCCAAATGTGAATAACATCTGATAATTAAAAAATTTGAGATAAACTTCAGCTTCTGGGTGTGCGTACACCTGGTCCCAAATATGAAATGTAATTCTTACTCATAAGCTCCAAACTGAATAACAGAAATGCAAGTTAAAAAAAATAAAAAAGAGAAGAAGTGAAATATATTCCTTTTCTCAATTTTGCTCCTAATTACAAAGCAAAGGTACCTGTTTATGGGTAAGGATAACAAAAATAACAATGTGAGTCCCCAGGTCTCTGAGTGTAGACATTTTGTAACTGATTAAGCAACTAGAGTGCGTGGCAAGTGGAAAATGCTCTCTTCCTTTAGTCAGATGTTCAGGTTGGTGAATCAGCCCAAGTGAGTTGGGATTTCTTCTAACCAAGGGCGCTGGCTGCACCATTATTTTTTTATCCCCACCACCCACTGAGTCTTAGCTTTCCATGTCCTCCAGCTGCCAGCTACCACAGCAAACCTTCCCAGAGCCATGTCCTTCCCTTAGCCCACGGCTGCTGTCCATCACTGGCTTTGGAGCAAGTTTCCCAAACCTTTTCCCAGACGTGGGTCTCCTGCACGGTACATAGCCATAGCATAAGTTGCTACTTGCCAGGATGTTTGGCTGCACCAAAAAGGTGAATTCATTCCCCAGCTGCCCTTAGGAGCCTTGATAATGATTCCCACAGGCTTTCTCGATGCTTAGCAGGAAAACAGAACTGAACAAGTGCAGACCTCCCTGCTGCTGAGCTTGGACAATAGGGCTGCTCATAATACCAGCAGATGTTTTTGCTTTTGAGGCTGTACAGGGCAAATTTATTTTCCTCTCAGGAGCAAATATGAGAATAGCCAAGACTAAGAAATTCAGAGCTAGTTTCTGGAAACCCACTATTGACGTATGCTGCAAAGCAGGACTTACACTTAAGATCCATCAGTAATGAGGGTCTTCTGGTTAGTACGTGGAACTGCTGGCTCAGCAGAAACTGATGCGCCTTAAGCATCAAAGCTGGGCTTACTTTTATACCCTGTTCTGTTTAAACATGGTGCACCAGGTAATTTCTCTATGGCATTGTGTCTCTTCACCTTAAGGCATTGAGGTGTGAAAGCCATAGCACTTTGAAGTCCTCATTAGCATCATAAGGATCCTACTAATCTATATCAATTTCTTTACATTTATAAAAAACCCAACACTTTATAAACTATTTTTGGTTTTTCTTCTACTTCTTTGTGCTCATAAAAGTACTAAAATTAAAGCAAAAGCAAAGGGGGAAACACATTAAACTGTTTAAAGTTTTTTGTTCACAAAAACTTTTAGTTCTATCTGGATTTCTTGTTTGGATTCAAAGAGGCAAAACATAAGACTTTGATGTTCTTCATTGCCTGTTGAAAGAAAGAGAATGAGACCCACCAATAGGAAGAAGTTGGCATGAAGCCCTCTTTAACACAGCAAGCACAATGTAAAGGATTAAAGGTCTAATCTAGAAGATATATTGCACACTAAACAGCAGAACCATTTAGGAGAACATTAAATGGCACTTAAGCTAAACAGTTGTCCTTGGGAACTGCAGTTTATATGTGACTGCTCTAATATCCATTTTAAGCTTGCAGGACTTTGAAAACAAGATGTCATTGTTTTATAAAAACACACACATTTAATCTTCACTTGTGAGGCTGTTCTTGAAATATCTGGCTGCTGGACTGGCTAAACATTTCAGAGGAAACAAACAGGGCTGGTGTCAAAACTAGTACTGTTGAACTTTACTTCTGAAGTTATTTGCATGTGCTCAGTTGATTTTTTTTTTCATCTAAATAAGCAAACCACAAACTTTTTCAATGATAGAAGTCCCATTTAATTTTTTTAACAGTATTCCCACTGTTCTGTAAGAAAATAATAATAATAATACAGCTTAAGTAATATGAGAGCACCAAGAAAGTGGTCAGTTCTACATTCACTTGTGTTCTGCATTCTTCATAAATTAATATTTATGGAACTATTACGAGGCTTCAGCCAAAAATAAAGACCACCCAGAGCAAGGTTTCAATTTTAGTATTCTAGGCACAGGTCATTAAAAAAAAATCTTACAAAAAAGCCTTCTTCTGTAACATGTACACTACATGGATTTTCATGCAGATCACTCAGTAGGTGTGTGAAGCATATTCCATCTCTAAAAAATTACAATGCATGCTTTTATAATTCATTTATTATTTCTCCCTAGGGAGAAATCATCCTCTCTACCGTGCTGGCGATGAATAGAAAAGGAAAAAAAAGCAACAGGGAAGGGACTGTGTCTTGCCGAATTATATAGTCCAATTCAAATCCTCCTACTTTTAACTGATGATCTAGACAATGAAATGGAAAGAACTATAAAAAAATTAAGTTGGAACCATATATTTGATGCCTTGAATATTTTTCTTCTTGTATCAATTATGTTATCAATCCTTGACATAGTGACTAATCAAGGGTATCCCTTAGCTCAAGTCATTATCCCCAAAAGCTGTCAGAGCAATAAAGTGTCATTGTGGTCCTCGGGGACAGTTTTGGCAAACTGAGCTAGTGCTCTTCAGACATCTGCCAGGAGACAGGCAGTCCCAGCCGGGTGCCTTGTTAACTGCTCCAGAAAAGAGCCCAAAGGCAAAATAAGTGAGGAGAGCAACCACCTCCTGCAGGACCTGAGTGGCCTGAAGTCACAGGTGGCTGGGGCTGAGGAGCACTGACAAGGCGCTGCGGGATGGACTACAAGATGTCATAGCCATGGATCAAGCAAACAGATACCTTGGGTCTCCAAGAGGCATTTCAAGGGTATTGCAAGAGAAAAGTTAGCAGTTATCCTATAATAACCTCCTGCCAGGCTCCTCAGGCACTGAACCAGGATGCCTACCATCCTTGTTAGCATGAGATTAGCTGCTGGAGTATCTGTGAAGGTGCTGCTCTCAGGTTGGGTAGGAATCCACTTAGCTCTTGGTTTATTAAAAGAACAGCTGAAACCTCATGAAAAGCATTCTCTGTCTGTGCTACACTGTTCTCCTACAAGTCCACCACTGTTCTCTGTCTCTTTTTAACATCGTTAAATAGATTTGTCCAAACACAGCATTGAGATGTGCAGAGAATAACAGCAGTGCTGAGGGAAGCAGAGCACGAAGGCAGTTTGGCTAGGCCTCAAGCCTCAACAAAATGGTGTCCAGAGATGACATTAAGACTCTACAAGAAAACAGTTTTGTGTGATTCTAATTTTAAGCAGTTCTGGTCTGAAATTTGTCAGGGGAAAGGATGGTGTTGGTCCCAGAAGATAAAGTATTTTAGTCATTCTCCTATCTTTCCCGTAAAAAGTCTTCCTAGGATGGTCTATTCTTTTCTGTCCTCCTAGATATCCATGCCAAATATCACCCCATTCCCAAAGCCATAAATTTCCTTTAAGTAAGACCACTCAAACCCTGTCCCCAGCAATGGTAACTTTTCTGCTTAGAAAAATAGGAAATAACCACGAGTAAAAATAATATGTTTTATTAGAACAACTAATATCCTCAGAACAAATGCAAACTTGCAGGCACAAGTAGCTTTTATTCAGGTCTGAAAAACAATTTCAAAATGAAGGCAACATAATTTTGATTCATTGTGATATCTTAACCTGTAAGACACCTGGGAGAAAATTATTATTCTTCCTGTCTAGAGCCAGGTGACTGCTCTATCTGCTGTCCTTTCTCTGCTTTGTAGTGCCTTACTTGTAGTGTCTCAGACAAGTCTTACATTTTATTTGTGTTTAGGACAACTCAGGCTGTCCTTTGTTTTACCTTTTTATTTAAAAAAAAATTCTATAAACGCTAACTTTTTGGTATTTTGGTTGCTCTGTATATGTCCTGCATCAGAGTGATCTCCATCTCTGAAAAGTGATAGATCTAAAAGTTCTGGAAAGAACTGAAGGGCTACATTGGGTAAAAGAAAGATTTGGGGATAAAGATTCTGTTGGAGGAAAAAAGGTTGGCTTAAACTGGCATAAAATTATGGCATTTAAACAGAGCTTATTTAGCCAGACATAATGTAAGTGACATAATTTGGGACATTGAACTTTAGAGAAGTTGAACAATCTCAGAACTTTTGCAGATCCAGAACATGGTAAACATTGGAGCTAAAATGTCTGTAGTATACAAAACATACTCCCAACTGCAGTTGGCTGCTCCCATGCTGGAACAATGCATACCCACAAATAGCAAGTAACCAAAACACTTTCTATTTCTTAATAGGCTGTCTGCTGTTAATTATTTTAGTTGCTTGCTGGGAACAATAGAGGTGGATTGGAAATAATGGTTCAGAAATTATGAGAAAAAAATAAGTAACTATTTTCAATGTTTTGGACTTCACTAGTACATAGTGCTTCTCATTAGATGATCACAAATCACTTAGAAAAGGGTTACTATTAGTATGGTACTCAATTTACAAGCTAGTAGAGAGGGGCTAGAAAGTTAGTAGGGTGTTTAACTTTGAACAGGGCTCAGGGATGGCTTTTGCTGCAGCTATTTATATAGGATTTACACAACTGTAGTGTTTATTGTGTCTTTCAATAAAAAGCAGCTGCAGAAACATGCAGATGGCAAACTTCAGTACCTGTGAGATACCAAAGACATTATCCAGAAAGCTGATACACAGGTACAAGGAGGTTCACATGCTCTCTGCAAAAATTTAAGTGTTGCTTTTCTAATAAAAGTCTGAACCAATTTTAAATGTTTATGTTATGTTCAAAATTCTCTTCTTCTACCCATTTAAAGCCAGATCCTCATCCTGATATAAATCATCCAGCCGCATTGTTCACGTTCCTCAGATAGGTGTTTGCTGCATAGTTCTGTGGCTCTGGCACAGGTATTGTTCCTAGTGAGCCTCTCATGCACACACTGAAATATTTCTTCAGGGTTAGCAGTGCTATTGACCCAGATTTAGCTATACATACGGGCTAGAAGCTATGTGCTGATTGTGCTCTAGCTGACATGGGACCTATTTTCTCATGAGAAAATGGTGCAAATATTGACTCTATGACCCCTTTCAATCCACTTAGAGACCCATCCTCCTATGGGTTCATGATGACCCTCACTTCTGCACATTAGCAATGTAGGCTCTATGCTCTCTTTGTATACACATCATGTAAGAGACATGCAAAGAAGAAAGGATCAAAGATGTGGCCATAAGCTGAACATCTGCTTCTGCCCATGATCTGTTTTCCTTGACATTTTCTTATCTCACATGCCGTTCATAAACCTCAGAACTTTCAAGCCGGTCCCTCCTGTTTTCCATTGCATTATCCTGGATTGTGCTAAAAGAAAAAACACAATTTAATTAATACAATTAAATAGAAATAGGTAACACAATTATCTATAAATTAAGATCCCATGGAGAGCTCATAAAGGAGATGTGACCACTCAAAAGGCTGGAACAACACTGTTTAAATTGCTGCCTAAATAAGATGTGGTAAGTTTTGTGTCTCTACTTATAGGTTTCTGTAGAGTTCTGTAGATAAATTTGGGCTTAGAACTTTACTCTTTAGGTGAGTTTCTTGTGAGAGGCTGCATAAAGGTCAGCAAAACTTGCCCTATTAAGAAAGAATGGGGGGAAAAAATCAAAAGAGCCCGGAGATTATTTGATTGAAAAGAGCATGTTCAATTTCAAAATTATATCATGTCTTTTTATCTGGTGAGACAGTCACTTCTGTGCTCACTGACTCTATTTCAAATCCTAATTTTGAGATTTCGTAGTGGGTCTCATCCAAAAGCCGTCAGAATCATTTCTACAGTTTCCTGTGAGATTTGGATTGGACTCTGCCCACATGTATGCAATTAAAATGGTCACTCAGATTCTTGAGATCATCTCCCTTTCATCCTCTTGCAACAGAAGTTAGGGTTTCTCCAGACAATATGATATCCACTCTTCATCAGCAACACTAAGAGTAGTGGATGTATAAAAAAACCCCCAGCCAATACATCAGACTTTGCCATAACTTCACACTGTGTTCAATCCTATTGATGTCAGTTCTGTGCAGTGTTTGGCCCTGGATTTTCCCACAATGGGATCCCATTCTTCTTGCATGAGAATATGTCTTGGACAAATTGCCATGTCACATGCATTCAAAGGGCCATGATAAACCCTCCATCTTTGCACGGGCTCCCAATTACATCAAAGGAATTTCTGCATACAAAACAAGGGTAAAATATGCCTCTAATTTAAGGTTAAATTGTACCATTAAGACATGGGCTGAAATAAGGGGCAGCAAGGAAGCTGAACCACATTAGGGAGCACATCCAAAGCACTGTCTCAGAAAAATGCAATCCTTTGTACTGTGAGCATTTGGCTCAAATGGGGAAGAATTTGTGATGTGCCTTTTCAGGGAGCAAGCTATCTCCTTCCTTCCAGACAGGCCCAGTGAAATTCAGGCAATGAGAAGAAATGAATGATTTAATATGCTCTTTACCTCTCTCTTCACACTGATTCCAGGCAAAGACTGGGCCTGGTCCCTGGGTCCCACACATCAGCTATCCACAAAGACTGTGAAAAGACAAGAATGGTCTTACTCTCTCCTCTCCCTTCCACTGTATGTGTGCTTCTGTGATGAACAGTTTACCTTGTGGGGGAAAAAAATCCAAACCTGGTTTAGCAGTGAATACTCTGATGACTAGGGGGGGTCATATGGAAGCAAGGCACCTATGTGTGCATGTTCCTTGCATATGTTAGTATGATGAAATTATTGTATGTTCCTTGCATATGTAAGTATGATTACAAAAGTAAAGATGAACTATTGTCTGTAAGGGTCTAAGATAATAATCTAAGTAGAGGCTGACAACAGCACAGGCTTTCTAAACCAGAATAAAATTGGAAATACAACTTGCATCTGGGAATAATTTGAAAATACAACTCCTGAGAAGAAGATTCTGCAGAGCCAAATATTTGCTGCCACTGTTTAAATATTTTAAGCAAAGTGAAAGTAAAGTCAAAGATGGCAGAATCAGCTCCCTGGTCAGTCTTCTATTTATCTTTTCTATCATCTTAAATATGCTGTCTAGTTATCAGTATCAGGTTCACCTATGGCAGCCTCACAAGATGCACTGTGCTGGGAACTGCTACACTTCCATCAGGTTGCATCTTCTGGAGAAAGGGAAAGAATCACTTCATCCCATGAGATTTTGGAACAATTCATTGTAACTCAGTTTTGCTAATTGCTATCCACACAGCTATCACAAATACCGTGATTTGAAAGATTTGGGGTAGAAGACTTTAAACTGTGTTACAGGAGGATTTTACAGAGGTTTTAGTGAATTTATATAATTTATGATTGCATCTGACCGTAATTGATGTATCTCGAAGACATACATATAAAATGTGATGCCCTTTTCCACAACTTTTATTTTATTAAAAACTCCTTGTATAGTTCATGCCAGTTTTAACTTTTCTCAAGGCATTCACAGACTAGAATCATCTTCCTTGTGGGCCTGCTAATGGAAATCCCTTCAATACAGTTATTAGTCACTGTCTTACAATAGCTTCTTGTCTCTAAGTACTTTGATGTTGTACATAAGAGCTGTGGATCAATTACATTCATTTTTCCCATTACCAGGCAAATATTTGGACATTTTCTGTAGAGTTGATTCAAGGCAGAACTAAACCAAAGAAGTTGCATACTGTGCAGACATTTCTAACCTTCAGAAGCTGAAGGTTTTGTGACCTGGGAGAATTAATAGATGTTTATTCTAGCAGGGTAAATGGAAAAAGACCATTTCTATTTTAGGGAGATAAATGAAAAGCAGGGAAGATGGGTTTTGTTATGACAAAATCGTTCACAAGTGGCATGGTGAAATGAGGAAAAGCAGTTATGTATTTATATTACAATCCTTGGGTATGTTTGTCAAGGAAGACTCAAGTGGCAAAATGCATTAGTAATTGCTATGTTTCCTCACTTGTCAAAACAAGCATTTCCACTAAAATTGGTCTGCTAAGGTTGTCTCCATTGCAAAGATTCAAAACACACCGACCTTCTGCGGTGAAAATCCAGAACTTTTTTATTACCATGTGATTCCTCCCAACAAGGAGAACACATATAGCTATTTCTTCTTGCCTGTTTCAAACAATAGCTGTAAGTCTTCCACCACTGTGTCAGAAACACATTTTGAAAATGTTTCACTCGCCAAGATTCTTCTGCAAAACAGAAGAAGGAAGGCGAGCCAGCTGGCATGGCCAGCAGTGGCAATCTCAAGTGCTTACCATGCTCAGGAATGTTAGGAAGCATGAGCAAACAGGAGGCATTCTCCAAACATGGTCCTGCAGTTACCCCTCAGCTGGTGCCGCTCTTCTAAACTTACTCAAGTTGGCTACAAACACGGAGGGGAATTTTGACTCAAACAAGGCTTTCATTGAGAAGAGACTAGTGCTCAATTTGGTCATTGATTCTTCATTAAATCTTTTTTTTCAGCAGACAGCACAGATTCCCTGAAACCACTTTTTCCATAATCCGTAAAGGAATTTCTGTGCCTGTGGTATAGACAAACCCTCTGTTAATTCAGCTGTATTACTGCTGTGGTTCTGGGGATCAGAACATGTCAGCTGTATGGAAAGGCAGCTTGCATGGGCTTTATCCTCTTCCTTCACAGGTCAGGAACTGCCCAATGATAGGAGTGGTGAACTCTGAGAAGTAACCCCACAAGAGGATTCCTCCCCCGGAAGATTTTCTATTTGTCTGTGAAGAAAAAAATACTTTTTTTTTTTTTGTCTAAAGATTAAGGAAAATCAGATGATGAAATTATTGTCAATATTATCTTCTTTAGATAATGACTAGGTAATAGATTTAGAGCTGTTCAAAAGATGAACATGCAAATGGATAACATACTGGATGTTCATTGCAAAGTCAGGATTAGGATTTTTTTTCTGATGGGGTTTTAATTTTTTTAAGTATTTCTGAAACAGTATGAACTACTTCTTGAGTATTTCCATTTACTGAAAAGATAGGATTTTGACAAAAAGCCTTTGAAAAACAGCAACATTTCTATCAGTCCGTAAATTATTTCATTAACATTGTGTGGTTAGAATAGAAAATTAGTCCAGTTTGAACCCTGGAAAACTGAAAAATTACAAACTTATACATGCAATTGTTTTCAAGTTTTTAAAATCCATTTGTAAGACATGATACAAAATTATCCTATCTATCACTCCCAGGAGAATATCTTGTGTCACGTCAAGGTGTTTCAACAGGAGAACAGCAGTGTTATCTGCTGTGACTTCCAGGAAAGGCATAAATCATGGTTATCTGAAGGGCTGATGGTGTTCCATTTTTGTAAATTTGAGTCAGGAGAAACACCACTCTAATCAATGGGCTGTTCAACTGTACAGATAGCAGGACGAGGGTGCCCCAAACTCATTGTGTTTTGCACATTTTATCTTTCTTTACTCATTTTCCTGCCCTCACCTCCTTCTATTTTTTTCCTTAAAATGAAAGATTATTAAGAGATGCAACTGGAAACAGTCTTATCACAGAGAAATGCCCTCAAATCAATGTGTCTTTTATTAGGCATTGTCTTGAAATTCCCAACCACAACTTGAACTGAGGACAAGAGAAGTCGGTGCCTTATTGCATGAGGCCTATTGTAATTTGTAGCTTAAAAAGCATTATTTAATTTTCATTTGAAACGGATTTGCAGCGTATGCAATTTCAAAAAATAGGATGAAGCTTACTGTCTCTTTCCATTTATGGTTCAAGCACTTTGTTGGAGGCATTGTCATTCATCACAATGTCATCTCATGGTTATTAGTTTGCCTGCTGGGTAGAGGCATTTCAGCTAAAAGTGAAAGTACCAGTTGTACTAACTGCAGTTATATGTTTGCAGTATATTGAAGAAAATAGATGTGGTCTGGAAGTTAAGTTAAAAGCACAAATTCTGTGGGGTGCTGAGAATATCCTGCCAGATGCTGTGCAACCTCAGTTCTCATCCAGGGTGACAGAAAGCTAATGCGCCCTGTCTTTTTCAGGGTCAGACCACTGGTGATTAAACAATTCTAGCAAACATGATCTCATCCTTATTTGTCTGGGACATTATGAAATACAACATGAAGGAAGTTCAGATGTGGTAGCAGAATACAAAGCAGTAACACACCCAGCATGATGCTTGAAATGTGTTCCTTTATAATCCTATATTTCCCAGACAAACACTTGTAAACATTGAAGTAAAACAAAACACATTTCCTTTTCATGAAAAAAATGCCTTAAAAACCACAGGATTAACAACACCAGGGAAGGACAATCCCCTGAAGGGCCTAAATCTTGTTTCCAAAACTTGGGCTGAGTTAACTGTGTTCAAGCTGAATTTCTTCACGATAGCACATGGAAAACATTTAAAAAAAAAAAAAAAGTATCACAGTCAAACATGCCCTGAATAGATTCTGAAGTGATACCTCATGATTTGAACACTTACTGATTACATTCCAATGATGAGGGTGGGAAATGGAACTCACACATACTGGATCTGGTTTCTGGCTCGGCTGCGGGTTTTCCTGCATACACAGGAGCAAAACACTTTCACTGTGTTGTGTTGTGGTCCCATAGCTAAAGAAAATAGATGATATTCTGATTTTTTCAAGTCAAAAGAAACAAAAATGGGAGAACTTACCTGCTAGAACTTACCTACCAGAACTTACCTGAACGGGACCATTCATGTCCCCAAAAGCAAAGACCACTATATATATGCTGAGGTGATAAGAAGTGATAGTATTCTTTATTTTACACAGTAAAACAAAAAACATTATGGAAAAAGCTGACTGTGGTTGTTTGGTTTTGGGTTTTTGTTTTGTTTTGTTTTTTTCTGAATCACATTTTTTAAAATATACTTAAGATTATGACATTATTTAACAGATTTTTATTCAAATGTTGCAAAGAGCTCCTCCTTTTCTCCTGCCCAGGCTGTGTCCTGTCATCCAGTCAGAAGAGAAAAACCATCACAAAAGTGAGCATCCCTGGAAATGAGGAGAATTATATAGATAAAATGTCTGGTTCACAGAGTGAAAGCATAAGTAATATAACACAGGCCCAGGCCAATGTGTCGTTGATGATGTTTTATCTTTGGCAGCAGATTCAATTAAGGCAGGATTCATCCTATATCCTTCTGAGAGTCTGTCCTTCAGCTGTGCCCTTCTGAGAGCTGTGCCCTTCAGCTACTTCCCATCTTCCAGCACTTAGCTACATATGAACTTTCTGAGCTGGAGAGAGCATGTAAATCACCCATAGAAAGCATCTCATATTTGTAAATTTTCCTAATCCAATAATTTCAGAGTGAAAAAAATTACCTGTTTGTCCTTCACAGCATCCATCCTACAACAAGGATGATTAAATGATATGCTGAACTAAAAATCTCTTCCTTTTCCTGTGTTTTCCTGTTGTCTGGAAACATGGTCCTTAGCTCCTATACTATTGCAAAAAATTCGTATCTTGTTAATTTCAGATATTTTCAGCACACTAACCTTTCAGTCACCACTTTTGCGAATGGAAGGGCATTAATTTTTAGACTTCTTCACAGAAAACTCCTCTGACTGTTCTTGTTCCCCTTATCTATACTTTTCATGTTTTCCTGATACTGGTGCTGCTTTCATCCATCACAATCACAGTTGATTACTTGACAAATTCATATTTGAACTGTTTCAAATCTCCTGTGTGAATACTGCCAATTGTTACTGATGTGTGGTGCTACTGATTTACTCTAAAATCTCTGACACTCCAAAATGGAAGTTTGCACAGACTTATTTGGTGTAAAGAACGACCCCAGTGTGAAAGACTCCCACCTCATTTACAGTGCAAATAATTCATTTGGCTGTTCTATAATGTCTTTATCTTCCTTTGCTGCTTCTTCTCATCCTGCTAGCTGTCCAACCATTCTGCTTCTGATGTAGGTACAAAAGACTTTACTCTTAGCTTCCATTACTTCTGCAAGTTGCTTTCGCTAATATTTTAGCTAGCTTTGCTGTGGTTTAACATTTATTTTGCTGAGGATTATACTCTTCTTTTGTTTCTTCCTTTGGACACCACATCCATATTTTGGAAAATGTGTTGTCATTTTGAATATTGTCTGTTACCCTGCTCTTTAACTCTGCCAGCTGCTTCTGGATATGGCTCGTTCAGAGTACATTTTTATTGATGTTATCAATGACTAGCACACATTTACTCTTTTAAAAGCATGCATGCCACTTGCAAATATTTAATTCTTTTAACTACTATTTCCACACCTGCCTCGGAGAGTTTTGTCACTTTCATTCAATTTCCCAACTATTTATCTGAAGTATTTTGGCGGTGACTTAAATGTTACAACAAACCCAAGTCTCTGAATTGCTTTTTAAGTGTTTACTAAGGATAGCAATCAGACAACAAAGCAAAATAATGAAAGGTAAGTTGTCATTAAAAGCTTTCTCCATTTGATCCACGTATTAAATGCAGAGGTTAATGCTCCATCAGTGTTTGCTTCATAAATTTGCACATGTCTACATTAACATCATCCATGGCATCGTGGCGGTTAAGCAAGGGAGGAGAGGAAAATTTATCCTAAAGGTACTACACTGAATTCTTTGTTGTCCACAAAATGCTTTAAAATTATCTTTGCCATAACCTCGAAGTGTAGTTAGATCCTGATGCATGGCTTAATGGAAACATCAGTTTGGTTGCAAATATTTCAGCACGGTAAACATCCTTCCTTCAGCAAATCTGTATGTGAAGACTATAAATTAAGCCACAATGGGTCCTAACTACAGCTCCAGGACTTTGGGCAGAGTCTTAGGAAAACCTCTGAGAGTTTTTGTGCTCTCTCTCTCTTAGCAAAGTTTACAAGAATCTTCTTAAAGTAATAAATGGAAAGGGAGTCATTTTCACATGAAACTTGGGACTTACTATGTGGTTAAGTATCTCATTCTACTTTTCACAGGAATACGAGCATGTTTGTGCCATACAAAATTTCTCTTCTTTAATATCTGTAAATGTAAATAAGTATTTATTAAACTATTATTTCCCTCCATATTTTGATCTGCTTTAAATAACGAGTAAATATATGTCTCTTTTTAGAAGTCTTGTTACAAGTCTTTGACAAACAGGAGAATTTATGCAGATAACATACTCTATACATACTATATGTATAAGTTTATGCAAGTATATAAATATACATTTTGAAGCTTGCTCATGTTCTGCATGCCTAATGGTGTAAAACAGATGCTTTTTTTCATTTTTAAGAGCAAAAAATCCCTGCCAATGGGAAAGAAGAGCTGAATTTAGTTTTTATTTTCCACGTTGATATTTTGAATCCTGTAAGAAAGCCAGTCATTTTTTAAAAACAGAAGAAATAAGCCAGAAGACTGGAAAAACAGATGTCATTGTAAATGACAAATAAGAATACAATCCTGTTTTTAAAAAGTCTCTTCAGAATTTTTCCAATCAGATGTGATTTTCTTTTTGTATGGAACCTTGAATAGAGTGTAAGAATAACTTAGAAGTAAGTCTCACAACTCAAATACTGTATTATAGATTCAATCGGTTTATTTTAAATTTAATTTAAATGTTAGTGGTTTTTGGGGTTTTTTTTTTTGTTTTTTTTAATTAAAACATTGGAAAATACATGCATAAGGGAGAACTTTAACCAGACTTTTTGTAATAAGCCTGCTCAAAGTTGTGAACTCTGGGAAGCAAAGTGCATAGCCCACAGCAGCTGACATAGAAATCACTGCTCTGAAATGATCCAGGGAGAGCTGACATTATTTGTCAGTGATAGTAGCATTTGGGGTGATCAAAAATGGCTTTAAACCATTTGGTCTATTTCTGGTTTTGTTTCTTACAATAATATTGAACCAACTTGTGGTTACTACAGAATGAGTCAAAAGCAATGAAAGAGCAAAGGCAGACAGACCCGTGTGCTTAGCCAGAGCCATGCTTTGTCATTTTATCATCCAGATCATGTCAGCTGGCGGCAGCATGGGTAATCTAAGCTTCAAACAATATCATTCTGCAGATAAATCAATGAACACGGACAGAAACAAGCTAAGTCTATTTTAGACAGCCTAAAGATCAGCAGTTTTTTCTAATAGCTTGTCAGACTTCAACCTGTCAAGCCTGAAGATTTAGGGACACTGATTCACTGGAGATTTCCTGATTGCATTCCTGCTGAGCTATCTATGAATCACAATAGGAGACTCCTAGGAAAAGGGGAGAAAATGGATCGCCTTCAGGCCTTTATGAGGCACAGGTTATTGTCATGCCTCAACTAAATCCTAATTACTCTGATTAACAATGCAAGCCTGTCACTGCTCATGCATAATAGTGAAAAAGTTTGCAGTAATGACTATGAAATTCTGCCACTTCTGCTCAGGCCTCCACACGTGCCTTACTGGGGCTTTGTGGGCCCTGCATGCCATTCAGCCAGCTGCTGTTTCCAAAATAACAGAGTTGCCAGGGTGAGCTCCATTTGCAATGCAAACCAGACCTCAACATACTTGGTGAGATCAACTGGCTCACAAGATGGGCTGCAGGATTTAAAACATTTTGAGAAGTTACTGGCTCTGCAGATCAGATTTCCTGCTGCTTCATATTAATTTTCCTATTAAAATTAAAGGCCTATGGTAGGTTGCCATTCAAATTTAATGTCACCTTTTCATAAATACTACCAGTACCCTATCTGTCTCAAAGCTTTGTCACTGCTTAACTGTTAAGTATCTCTGAGGTATAACGGAAATAACATTTAGGCAGGTGTCTGCAACAGCATATACACATCTACTTGGAAGAAAATATCCAACAGTTTAGTGAGAGGTATAGCACTGCTTTCATTTGAGGGGAAAAAAAGAAGAGGTTTTTAGAAAAAAAGAGAGACTTTATTTCTAGAGAATAAAGTGTATTTTGAGATGCACACTCTAGATTGCAGTCATCTATGGAGCTTTGGCAGTCCCAGAATATTTGCCCTCTCAGCTTCTGTTAGCTCTGCAATCTGATCCTGCCAGCATCAAAACTGACTGCAGTTTGCAGTTTAGCCTGTGCTGACTCCATGCTGACATACAGCATTTCTTACCCTCACCTCCACACCCATACTCATTAAACAGTTGCAAAGTGTTGGAGTGCTCAGCAATGAAGCCTATAAAATCAAATCCGCAGTTATGCTTCGGTAGGAAAATTAGGGCATAATTAAAACTCTTTACTTCTTGTTTCCCTGTTTTAAAGGACTTATCCTGGAAACTTCTGTGTTCTGCTTAGCCACATTCCCCACCAGAGCCCATAACTCTGAAAGAGAGTTTTATCTTGGAAGACCAGAAAATGCCGCTACTTCTTTTGTGGATGTGTGCAGGGTCTTCTGCTTCACAGCCAGTGCATGTCTTGGGCCTCTGAGATTTGGACTTTACCATGTGATCAACTGAAAAGGAAAGGACTTTTTATCCTCCCCGTCTAAAGCAAAATTTCAGATTAAAGGATAGGAAAAAAAACCCCCATGGTAACGATCTGCTTTGAAATGACAGAGCTGTTTCCCTGTCAGAAGCAGCATGCTGATTTCATTAAACTTTCTTTGGAAGCTCCCCCGGCACCCTGGCCAGCTGGCAGCCCTTTGCCCCTGCCTGGCTACTTGATGCCCTTGGCACTGGTGCCCAGCTCCACACAGCGCTGCCCAGCTGTCCAGCAGCTACAGGGTCCCACAGGCTATCTGTCTCCTTGTGACAACTATTCGGAAATGTTGATGTTTCATTCCAGGGCAAACAAAATGAAATGTTGACAACCTGGAATTTCCCAGAAAACAGATGTTTCCTTTTCTGGCCAGCTCAACCTACACACACACACATACACACACACTCTTGCAGAATTATTAACTGCTATGTAATTACACCAGACTGTATGCCCACTTCCACTGTGTGGTGTGGAGGGAATCCAGCCTTCTAATTCCCATGTTAGAGCAGCCACCAGAGAGCCACAGAGACTGGGAAAGAGTTAGGTGCCATACTCCTTCATGGAGCAACACGGGGCTTTGTGCCATGTCACAATGTGGAGCATCTGCTGTGAAGGAAGGAGAGCACTGATGTGTCTGAGTAGCCCACAGAGAGCCACAGCCCGTGGCTGACAGACCAAAGTACAGGAAAAGCATCACTGTTTGGATCAGCAGTGGCTCCATCCCCTGGGAGCCCTCTTATTTTCTTTTTTTCACAGGAGCAGTTGCAAAGTGCCAAAAGCTATCGGGAAGCCTGCGTTACATCAGCAAGCTGAGTGTACTGACCTTCCGAGCCAGCCCACAGGGAAGAACAACAGGAGGGAGATTGCAGAGGGAGATAGGACTACTTAAGTAGCAATTCATTGTGAACCACTTTTCTAAGCTGTTGATAGAAGCATCAAGTGTGAGAGAGGAAGGGGACTTATCTTCTTGCCCAAGCAGAACCCTAATGACTCTACAATGACTGCTAAATAATGTTGCAAATAATCTCCATTTAATTATACAGCTCTAGTAAGTCCTAAAAAGGAAAGAAAACACAAAAGGCGTCTGCAGTCCTAACAGACTCAGCAGCTCCTTAGCCTAGTTCTGTAAAATGCATATGGGTATATAGTAGGAGTTATCTCCTGGAAGAGAATTGCCATCCTTCATCTCATCTGAAATAGTCACTCATGGGAAATAAATTTGCTCAGCTCTTGACACAGCCATCAATAAACTCTGTTTCTCTCTGGTTCATGAGCATCTAGGTTGGATGTCCTCAAGACAGAAATATATTTTATTTTACAAATCTCCTTTGGAAGGCTCTTCAGAAGCATTTTATCTTTGACCAGAGGGCACTACAAAAGCAGGGTGTTTAATGAACACAGCACCACTTCATGCGAAAATTTGAGGAATATTTTTCAGACAGATGCCTATTGTGAAAGCTGTTGACTTTCACAATTGGCTTTTTAAAAGCCTGAAAATATGAATTCCCTCTTTATCATTATAAATTTTTTTACAGATCCTGAAAGTCTGAAAATAGGCCACTCTTAGAAATAACAGCTTAATAGTATACTGTGTATACAACAGGCTGAGGAGAAAAGCACAAAATTCTATTTTTGGCTTAATATTCTAAAGCTTTCCTAATGCTCATTTCACTAAAATATTTCTTCAGGCACAGCCCAGATTCTGGCCAATATAAACACTGTTTTCATCTGGAATATTCAGCAAGATAATTGATAAAAAACGTGGCATAATAGGTGAAGGATCTGTCATTTGACTTCCACTACCAGCTCAGGAGACTTACTGTTATTATAAATAATACAAATTAAGGAAACACAAAGAACCAGGTTTCTAGTTACAGTATAGAAAGAGTGCCAAATTCTGGATTTGGGGATTCAATTGCAATGTGCAAGCCAGCGAGGCAGGAATGAAGAGCACCTCCAGAACTGTATTTTTATGAAAACATTGTGTGATTTCATCCATCAACTAGTGCACATTTAATTTTAGCCACATGTGTTAAATAAGCTGCCCTTAAAAGCTCCAGCTGATGAACTTTGTTGGTTGCTCATTTTGGTGAGTCCTACCTCCCATTTATCTGTATAGAGTAGAAGAAGTGTAACTGGGAAAATTCACAAACCAAATTTGGTATTATCTTAAATGAGATGGGAATTATATTATTAAAGGAAGGAGAGTTTATGTTAAGTAGCAGTCAAAAAACTGCTCTGTGTTAGCATCATATCAATCTGAGGGTAGGCACTGATTCCAAAGTGGGAGAGATGTGTGCAGGGAGCAGTCCTTCTCTGCAGCACCTCCCTTTTCTGTGCTTCCATGGCCATGGAAAGCAAAGGAATAATCACCATTTCTTAGGAAGGGTAGAAACACAGGCAGACACTGCACCTGATTGTAATACGAACCTGAGCTTTACACAAGCTCTGCAGTAAAAGAGGCACAGCCACATCTACTCATCTCACTGCAAATACCACAGAAATCTGAGCAGGTCGCAGCTGATGGCAAGAGCAGCGTGCAACCAGCCTCCCTGGATCTCTGATTGAGGTCTCCAGGAAAAGGGCAGCCAGCAGGCTACTTCCCAGCACCCAGGGGCTTCATCTCCATGTGCAATAGAGACAGAGAAGAAAGAGAAAAGCAAGCAGAAGGAGATGCCAAGAGAACAAGCTGAGTTCAGAGCAGAATACAAGTCCTAAAAGGTGATGGGAAATGAGGAAAGGCTCTGTATTCCTCCAGTGGAAAATATTAGAGCATGAGCACAGTCTGGAGTGCCCTTATTAGACAAGCAGCAGCCACTTCTCTTCTTCTAACCTCATTTTTTTCCATTAAAAAAGAAAAAAAAAATTGGCCAGTTGATGTGATTCAGCTCCTGACCTGGCTTTTCTGGAGGTAATGCTTCCTGTCTGAGGTACTGTTTCTGGCTCACTGGATTTCCTGGCTGAAATTTTCAGTCACCTAGGGAACCTGTGTGTTCACACATGTACCATGAATTTAAGCAGGAAATGTCATCTGAACCCCATGAGCAGATGTGAAATATTCTGGGATGTTGTTTTTGGTGGGTTTTTTTACTCCTCTCTTTTCACATACTTTAAATTTGCTGCATCTTCTATCAGTCTTTTTGTTTCTTTGTTCTTTCTTCTCATAGTTTCTCTTTCCACTAAGACTCCTCACATTTCACTCCCTACTGATTCATATTTTTCTCTTTCTCTCCTGCAGCTACTAGCTTCTCTGTGGTTTTGACTATCTTTTGTCTCCAGATGCACTCCCTTCATCTTCACTCCTTTGTGTCATCAGTCTGCCCTATCTGGCCAGTTGCCCCATATGTAAAAGCTGAAACATCTCTCCTGTTCCCAGTACAACTTATAAAATGGAAATTCACTTCAGGGCTTCCTCCCCAGCTATATAGATCATCCAAGCTCCATGCAAGAATATCAAGGTAACTGCAGAAACACCTCTGCAATATTCTATGGTATGGTGGAGCAGGGAGTAAGAGAGACAGAATGAAGAGGAATTTACCTACATCTGCTTTTCTTGGTCATAGATCACTGCCTATAAAGTATTTAAATAGGTTTGAACACTGATACCTACACCAGGCTGTTCCACAATGTCCCAGATTTTCCACTGGCATCTCCAGTGTGCTGCAAAGGCAAATTCTGGCCTTAACTGGGTGGGTTCAGACACCTGCCCCTCCATGAATTCCCAGGCATGCTCTGTATTTGTCCACATGCAAATGCTGGTGGTTGCAAGTACTCTGTACCATTGATTTAGAGCTTCCTCTCCTGTATCCAGACTATTTCTCTGGTAAAATAGGAAGGTAGAAGCTGTCCCTGTTGCAAACATCTTCAGCTGTTCTCCAGATTACACCTGCATCTTTAATACTGTTCCTGGTCTGGAATACAAGCATACTGAAAACAACAAAAATCAGGTAGCACTTCTGCTTCTTTATTCAATATAATATATACTCTGATGTGGGGTCATGTAACACGTGGTTGTGCATTTGGCTACATAGGCATAATACCCCGTCACTAAATTTAAAAATTTGTTTTAAGAAGTACAGTCATAGATTGATTTTTAATGGAAAAAAGACAATTCATGTATCTTGGTATATATCTGAGAAATTACATTTTTTAAGTCTACATTTTAACCTAACATCCAAACAACTGCACAACTTCTTACTTTAAAATATTTAGGTCCTTTGAGGTTAGGCTTCTCTTTGCAGAACTCACTTACAAAAAGCTATTAGAGTCTGCCAATTCTGCAGTGCAAAATTTGTAGCAACAGGTCAAAAGACAGTTCCTAGAGGAATCCAGCAGCCCTTTGTAGTAAATCAGCAGTCACGTCTTTGATAAATGTCTCCTGAGTCCAGCAGTAACTGTTCCTCTGTGCTGAAAGATAAAACAGTGGACTCGTACGAGCCATGGAGTCTAGGGAAAGTCACACAGCAACAAGAACTGGTAAATGACTTCTGGGGAAGTAAAGGTTAACCCAGCACTCATGAACACTGAACTTAGCAGCTCTGGAAAACAAGATGGAAGCCTACCTGGGCACGTGAATTGAGGTGTGTTGCTCAAGTATGAAATGTGCAGCACCCTGGAGGATAATAAGGCAATTACTCTAACCCAAATGAGAGGTATAAAACTTTTTCAGATTGATAAAACCCACTCCAAGTGTACCTATTTTCATGGTGTCATGAACTTCCATGTTCAGCCTGTTACTTGATAATTCTGTTGGACTTCAGGTCCTACAAGCGAAGAGCAGAGGTTCCTCCAGGCTGCATTTTAATGCTCCAGGGGCCAATCCTGCAGCTGCAAATGACTTGAGCAACCTCAGATTACAGGACCACTGTTCACACAAAGCTCTTTTTTGCCTTTCATGGCCACATCTGCTTCCCTGATCAGCCACACTCAAGCCAGTGAGAATATTTTCCACATCTGTAAGCTGGTCCATGCAGAGATGCCATGGGCTGAAGAGGCACCAAGGAACCACTGGCTGGTTTGGAAGGATGAGGATGAGGTTTAGGGGTCAGTTTTCACCCAGCAGAAGCAGTGCTCTCCTGGGAGGTGTCATGGCAGCCCAGCATTTCAACACCACAAGAGGCTAGACAACATCAGAAGCCACAGCAGCCTGTTTGCAGCCTGTCAGTGCCTCATCATTTTAA
This sequence comes from Motacilla alba alba, assembly GCF_015832195.1. Classification (NCBI taxonomy): domain Eukaryota; kingdom Metazoa; phylum Chordata; class Aves; order Passeriformes; family Motacillidae; genus Motacilla; species Motacilla alba. Next base: position 90,176,471 of record NC_052018.1, read on the forward strand.
CCTCAGGGCAAGTGAGAGCTGATTCAGTCGCACACTGCCAGGGGTAGTTGGGGCTCTGGTACCCTCAGTCCTTGGGCAGGGTAAAATTTGGAATGAGCACAGTCTTTGTTGCTGCAGTGCTTCACAAGTTTCTGCCTCTGGAATAGGATAGCTGAGGATGCCGGTGACTGGCGCAGAAGGAAAATGAATAGCTCACATAATTTTTTTGGCTGAGATTTATGAGCCTATCTCATCAAGATTAAATTGGTGGCATAGTCTCAAATGAAAACTAGGTGTGAGAAGCAGCTTAACTTGACAGCATGAAAATTTGTCCCCTGCTGGCAAAGAAATCTCTCTACTTTTTCTCCTAAAAAACCCCCCAGTCTAGTAAAAAAAAAACCCTGGACCAACTCCCATCCAAGCTATCAAAAAAGTCAGTCCAGTAAAAAAACTGGGTTAACTTCCATCCAAGCCATCAGATCAAAATTCAGGTACTGGAACCATGCTAGGAAAAATATTATTTCATATTCTTTTCTTTCCAACTTAGTATCTGGCTGCTTTCCACCAGGAGAAGGAAGGCCTCCCTCTGAGAGGAATGGCACCAAGCCCTCAGCAATGTTTTTTTGCAGTTTTTGGGGGACTGCTTATTACGATTCCTTTTTTGGTGACATTTCATCTCTATTATCTTAGGAGTAAATGCCTGTCTAGACTGGTTCACTAAGGATTTTCTGAAAATATCCCTGGATTTTTGGTCGTAATCTTCTGTACCTGCTAATGAAGATGTGTCTTTACAACAGGAAACAGTTCTCACCACTATTTCTGAAACTATTTCATTAGCTCTGCCCTTGCATCTGAGACAAAATTACTTACATATAAGCACTGGATGTAAGTATTGAGGACGAGGAATTTACACAGGGAAGTTCCTCCTGAATAATAAATTATATTAGAAGAGAGATAGAGGAATCATTATTTCTGGGGCAACAGCATTTAAAAGTTCCCTCTATGGATTTGCACTTAATACATTTGATACAGGAGGAAGCTATTTTGTGGTCTGGAGAAGGAGAAATTTTAAAACACCATAAAGTGCAGGACTAATGAACTACTGAGATCTGCAGTGTCTCTTGCCTCTTTACATCTCCCATATTACTAAATACAATACAGTAAAATTTCATGCACAGGGACCAATGAACAAAGACATAAAATGCATCATTATGTTGTACTCTAAGGGCATTTTAAAGTTCTTTTCATCTGTGTAAAATAATATAGACTACCTAGGACTGTAACTAGACTGTGGCTAAACCTAATACAGATAAATCTAGGCTTTATAGGGAAGAGATCTCATTGTCTCTACTTTGCAGATGCTTATGAGAAAGAGAGCTGGTTACTGCTGTAATTCTGGTTCTCTCTATGAGGAGGACACTCAAATCTGCTGTTGTAGTCCATTCTAGACTACTAATTCCACCCCCAATTCCTATAGAAACCTAGGAGCCCTTGCTCTCTTGAGATCTCAGATGAAATGCTGGAGCTCAGCATGCCTCTCTTCTCTACCAGCAACGTCATGGCGTGTGTGGCAGCAGCTCTCTGGCCACAGAGAGAAACAACTTTCCCAGGCATTGTCCTGGGGAAAAGTCTGTGAGAAGATCAGAGAAAAGAATGAGAAACAATTCTTATCTTCACTTGCTGCACCTGTTGTTGTGAACTTGTGGAATGTGTTATGGAGATTTGTCTACCAAAGGGTGGTTTCTTAATTAGCCAGTGGTGGTGGTGTTTGGATTGGAGGACCAATTAGGTCCACCTGTATCGTGACTGTCTATAAAAGCAATGGGTTTCTTAATAATGGTATAATAGAATAAAGATTATTGATCAGCCTTCTGTGAATCATGGAGTCAATGCTAATTCTTACCTGGCTGGGGGCCTGCAATGACAGGTTTGTACCATCATATTTTGCCCCAAGAGTTCCAGCTCACTCAGCTATTCTCAGTGGTGTGGAGGAATCAGACTGGGTTCCTTCAAAAAATTGTTGCCTATGATCTGATTGAAATTTCCTTTAATACAGTAGTCCTTCCTATCCCCTTTATATGTCTGCACAGGGATAATAGGAAAGAAAAAAGGAAATAAAAAATTATTTCAACATCAACAAAGCATAAACTAATCAGAACTCAGGCCTGTTGGTTTATGGTGCCACCATTCTGTCCCAGGCCAATGCAGCCTGCTTGCATGAAAATTCACAGCAGTCAAGTATCCCTAAATCTGCTCTGTCAAGCCATTGGTACTACTTGCCAGGCTCCTAATACACCTCCGAAATAATATCTAGGTTCCCACCAAAATCAAACATGCTTTAAAAATCTGAACTAAACCGTTAGGAAGTATATCTTTATGTATGCCCTAGTAAGACGAATGCTCTTTTCTTCCTAACCCAGCTGACAAAAGCTGCATTGAGAGAGTGCTCAAATTCAAAGATGCTTGGCTGTGGATATGTTTCCAGAGAGCAAATTAATCCAGAGTTTGAGCACTTTGAGAGGCTTTTTGGTTAATATTCTATCAGGGAAGAAAAAAAGACCCCACAGAACAAATATGCACAAGGTACACCACTATATAAACAGGAAGCTAAGAACAAAACCTCCACAAAGACCCTTATGGACTTTCCTGTGCCTACCTGATTAACCTCTGCAGCACTCTGATGTGTTGTGCTTGGGGATACTAAAAAAGGAACTCTCAAGTGGACAGAGTGTGCAGTTCAGTGTCAGTTGGGGCATGGAGGAAAGGCAGGATCTGTGCCATTGCAGGTTCTGCCCACACTTATGCCCATAACATCTTATTTGTGATGGTGCCCTGTACATAAGTAGGTGTATTTCTAGCCTCTTCTCCAGTACAGAAATGCCTACAAGCTTAGTCTTATTTTGACTTTTGTATTTGGTAATGAAAGTGTTTTGTAGCTGAATTTCCACCATCTGAGCTTTGAAACCTGCAGGGAGACTGCTGCAAATAGCAATCCCAAAGGCAGCCCTGTCCCCCACCTCCTTCCTTGTAGTCCTCCCTCGTCTGGCCTGAGCAACCCAAAGCTTGCCTTGGGTCTGGGCTGTGGCTTATGTAAATTTACTTTATTAATTTATTTCTGTCTTCCATAAGGCTGATCCCATACAGTGGAAAGAATAGATGGCAAAGGAGGGATCTAATGTCAATGGAAGCTTGAAATCCACAGTTTTAGATTTCTTCGGGTGCTTCTCTTCCTCCCTTCTAACCCCTCACTCCCTCACATTTCAATTTCCTTTGCAGTCATATTTCTCCCCTTTAACATATCTTTCCTTCCCCTGCTGCTTAGGAGCAAAGGACTCTTGTAAACTGCAAGATAAACTAATTTACAGCCAGGTTTTCTGGAGAGTTGAGCTTCCATCGAGTTCTCAAATACCTGCCAGGATCTCAATAGTTTGAGATTGCTGGGTTTTGAATATACTTGCTAGATCTAACATATATTTAACTGGATGTGAGGTCTTTCAATAAACTAGTTGTATGCTGGGGCCCTGCATTCCTCTCTTCTCTATTCCCCTGACTAGAACTGATGACACACAAAAATTAGGAAGAGCAATTACTTGCAAGTTGCTAACAGAGCAGTAGCCTAACCTGTGCAGACAGAAATAGAGTTTTTGCCTCTTCAGGGGTCTCTTACATTCATACCCTATTTTATGTAATTTACATCAGAAATAGGCCAGAATGGACTAGACAAATAGGTTTGAGTGGACCTGGCAAAGAAAAGATTATTGGTTCTACCCTGCTAGCCAGCTCTACATTTTTTAAAGAACTGCACTTGGGTATAATAGTTTTGCTGCAATTGTTCATCTCCACTACTCTAAGGGTCTCATTAGAACATTTTCTTTGTGAAGAATGCTAAGCAAGGAGAATATAGCTTTCTGTAGCACTGCCTTTTAAATTTATGTGTGTCATGGCAGCCATCCCAAATGTCATGCTGAGAAACATCTCAAGTCTCTCAAAATCATGAGATTTTAAAAACACTTTGTCACCATTGACTTCTTACTATTTGTCTCCTGCATTTGAAATCCATTTGAGGTTACATTACCAAGTGCTCATCCACTTGCAAGTCTGGAAATATAGCCTTAGAAAGAAAAGAAATCTGGGTTTCACAGGTAATCATTTGAGTACAGGAAATAAGGATTTACTTGTGAGACTCACAATAAAATCCTGAGATGTGGCAACATTAACAGTGTGATCGTTACTGCAATTAATGGCAGCTTCAGGAACCCTCATAGGAGATAGTAATTCCTCTGTGTGCAAAATATCTTTTCCCATAAAACTGTTATAAGGCTTAGCTTTGTATGTAGCTGCCAACATGAATTAGTCAAGAGCAATTCATATCAAACAATTCTATTTCCTATTCTAGTCAGGCAGAGATGTTGTGGGCAGAAAAACAGCATAAAATGCTATATTTCAACTTCATAAAATTATTGAACCATAGAATTGTCTGGGTTGGAAGGGAATTTTAAGATTATTTATTTCCAACTCTCTGCCATGGGTAGGGGCAGCTTCCAGTGGATCAGGTTGCTCAAAGGCCCCTCTATCCTGGCCTTGAACACTGCCAGGGATGGAGTATCCACAGCTTTTCTGGGCAGCCTGTTCCAGCACCTCACCATCCTCACAGTCCAGACTTTCCTCCTAACTTCTAATCTAAACCTTCTCTCTTTCAGTTTAAAGCCATCACCCATTGTCCTGTCTCTACATTTTGCTTGAGAAAGTTTTTTTATATCATCCCAGACAATATTACCATTAGCAAATTAGGCAAACAAAATAACAATTGACCAAGACAGGTGCCTATATGATTCAAAACTATAGAATCTGCTGAAAAAAAAAAATAAAAAGAAATGAGCAGTGGCTCATTGTCAGACTACAGGGCTCTATAATGTGGTATTTCCCAGACATCCTTCCTGGGCCAGTTTAATATTTTCATTAATAAAATTGCTTCTCACATTTTCAAACAATGAGGAAGTCTTCAGGGCCTGGAGGCACATTGAAGATGATGACCAGTCTTCAGAAAAAACACTGGAAGTGGTCAAATGCTCTTGAAAGTACAGTAGTAGGATGTGATTTAATGTGCATAGCGGCAGGGCTCTAGACAGAAATAACCATGTACACAAATTCAGAACAGGTAATGATCATTTCTGCAAAAGAGGTTTTTGAGATAATACTTTATAAACTAGTTATGGTGTCATGCAGTTAGAATTAAAAAAAAAAAAAGAGGGAAAAGAAAAGAAAAAAAGGAAAAATCATGCTGCATTTTATAAACACTTCTAACAGAAACAATTAACAATCCTTTTTTTTGACTTGTGATGCCAAAACTGTAAGTGAAGTTCCATTCCCAGTTTTAGGTACTGGACTTACAAGAAGAGGTAAACTCACATAAAGACAGAATGGAAGAGAAATTATAGTAATCTTTAAATATATACATAGTAGCAACAGTCTAACAATGACTAGGACAGAAGAAAATAATGAATCTAAGTAACAACAGTGTAGATTTAGGTTACTCTTTAGCTTCTGGACAATTTCCAATGAAGATAACTTTATAAGAAAAACCTTTTATATTGAGACAATCTAATGAAAGAAATCTCATAAATAGCTATAATATAAAAGGATCTGATTTTGTAGTGTACCATTCCTGCTGAATGTCAAATGGATAAGTTCGTGCCACATCAAAAACAAACTACTGCAAGAAGTGATTTGTAGTGCAGTTAAACAAAGTTTGCAATTAAGGAGTGATGTAGAGTACTTTAGTATTTGTTAATAATGTGCAAAAAAAAAGCTCAAAGTGTCTAGATAATTCTGTTTCCTGTTGGCTTTCAGTTATTGTTTCAGGCTTTCTCTATTATGCAGTGGCTGAAATTATCTGAGTAGTGATTTGTGGAACTGGAATCAGAGACCTAAGTAAACTAGTGTAAGCCACTCAATGGGGAAAATTTAATTTTATCTTTCCTGTTGGATAATTTGGTGCTTGGTTTTCTTGGTGTCTTTTCAATAGAAATGCCAAAAAAATGGTCCTACTCATTTTGATCTGGAAAGTTGAAAAGAAATTCTACTGAGACCAAGTAAGTTTTCCAGGAAAACACTCCTAGATCAAGCTGGGTATTGTTCACTTTTTCTTAGATAACCAATAAAGAAAAAATATTGAATAAATTAATTAATCAGGTCTTTAATAGAAGTAAATGGTGCACAATTCCCTTCCTCCTTTCCACATATCACCATTTGGTGTATGGTGGATATAATTTAAACTAAACACTTTGAGAAGCATTGCAAAATTATGGACTTCCACTGAACTTCTTATTAGCATGTCCCTTTTTTTAGAGAAATCTAAAAATTTGGCAAGGAAATTAAGAAGTTCATTGAATCTACCTATTGTGAAAATAGCCAAGGGCAAAGAAGATGTACTGATGTTAAATGATAACATTTCATTTCTTTCCTGTCCTGAAAGGTGATATGTGTTAGAACTAATGCCCCTTGGCACAAAAGTTTGCTGGAATGTGCTGGTTTAGCATGGATCAGTGATCTTAAAGCTTTCCAAAGTGGGTGCAAATGTCACTCCACCGAGTAATGAGCACCAGGGAGGATTGTTCCCTACAGGATCTGTCTAAATAAATACAAAACTGCTAGCTGTCAGTCTGGGAAAAGGGTCAAAGGCTATTTTTTTACAGCTGATTGCTTGTTTGTGAGTCATACAAAAAAATACATAAAAAATAAGGAATTGAGTAAATACCAACCAGCACATTGGAGAGCTTTATGAGACTGATTGGTGTGTAGAACTGAAATGAATACTCATGTGAAAGTCATGAAAACTTTTCTTTCTTTCTTTCTTTCTTTCTTTCTTTCTTTCTTTCTTTCTTTCTTTCTTTCTTTCTTTCTTTTTCTTTCTTTCTTTCTTTCTTTCTTTCTTTCTTTCTTTCTTTCTTTCTTTCTTTCTTTCTTTCTTTCTTTCTTTCTTTCTTTCTTTCTTTCTTTCTTTCTTTCTTTCTTTCTTCCTTCCTTCCTTCCTTCCTTCCTTCCTTCCTTCCTTCCTTCCTTCCTTCCTTCCTTCCTTCCTTCCTTCCTTCCTTCCTTCCTTCCTTCCTTCCTTCTCTTTCTTTCCCAGAAAGAAAATATTTTGTTATTGCATCGTGGATATACAATCACACCAGTATTTGGACTAAGAGTATTTTCAAAGAAATATTTGGGGGGGAGTCAAGAAGTGAAGTCTGTATAACTGAGTGATGACTCATTTCTCATAAATAGTGGCTTTTAACCCATTAATAAGGGGTTTTTTTAGTATATTGTGATCTGCAGAGCCATAGAATTCTATAAACTACCTGCTCTGTGAGGCTGTGAGAGCTAGCAAAAAAAGCAAGAAAAAAATGTCCACAGACTTAAACACAGAGTTCTATACCTTAACAACATGAATGCTAGAGAAGCAGACATGGAAAATATTTGAAAATCACTGAAATAAACCATAATCAAATAGTTTATTAAAAAAATAGAGTTTGAGATATACTGACTGAGGAGCCAGTCCATCTCCTCCTGCCTTTAGTGAGAGCTTGGATGACTCCCTGGTTCAAGGTCCGGCCCATTGGAGTCAGTGTGAGTCATTCACAGACTTCAGTGAACCTAGCTGTACCTGAAAATCAGTAATTTCATAAAATATAAGTTTGTTTGCAAAATTTTCACTTATATATAGGAACTATGTTAATCAAATAAATATTTTGTCATAAATTATGTGCCTTAAATCCAGTGCTTACCTAGTTTGCCTCAAAACTTCTGTATAATATCTGCAAACCTACACTGTAAACTAAATGGAGTAACACTGAATTCCAGCATTCCATGGAGTTCCTTTTGAAGGTTTTATATGCTACACATACACTATATTAATATTTAAAACAGCTGTTTAACATATGAGGATTTTACTACTTAGTTTACTTCTACCATTTTTCCATTAATACATTCACCATGTATGCAGGTTTACAAACTGACTAAAACAGACCCAAATGTTCTAAATACACAGTCAGTTCATTAATAAATGATAAAAAAGAAATGGAAAAATACAGTTTTTCTATTCATGCTAGCTAAAAAGATACAAGAGAAACAGATCATCCAGTTCCACAGACTGCGGAATAAAAAGATGTAAGCCTTCACCTAGCAAAAAAAAAAAAAAAAAAAGAAATCAAATCACATATTTTGAAACAGCTTAAAGAAAATTCCAGAAGAAAATAATTAGAGGCACATCTTTTTCTGGTTCTGGTCTTGCTCTATTTTCAGTGTCAGGTAATGCAGGTGTATTTTCTAAAACAAAAGCACATCCTCATGTTTTCAAAAGTACCTAGGGATCTCCTTGGCTCTACAGAAAGCAGCTGCATCATGTCTCCACTCAAACATATAAAACCAAAGGCACCAAAACCCTCTCCTCTTCTAAGAAACTCGGGGTAATAAAAATGGCTGCTCTCAGATTCATTGTCAGTATGGAACCTAACAACCAAAACTTTTTACAGTTCCGAGAGCCTGCGCGCTTTCACGGCCAGCACAGACACGCTCACCCTTCCCACTCCAGCTCAACGGCAACCTGAGCTGCGGGTCTGCTCTGGGTGGAGATGGCAAACAGATGAGTTCCCACACTTGTGTGCACTTGGGTTCTTTTGGGCAATTTTACATGAATTCAGAGGTCACTGGAAAGTGAACCCTGACAGGACGGAATGCTTAAATTACAAGACAAAAAAGCAAACAAACTTGACCCCCACTCTTCATGATGGCTCTGACAATTGCGAAACAAAAAAGAAAAAGAGGAAATCACTGAATGTTTGTTAGGAAAAAGCATCTTGTTGTGCAATATAATATTATATCCTTCTGCGAAATGGGGAGATTAAAATCCGCTGTATCTTTCGGTTTTTCTAATTCTCTTCTCCCCCTAAAAATTCATGGACTGGAGACAAGCGTGGCACGCACTAAGCATTCCAATTGCTTTTGAAAGGAGCGTTTTGCTAGTGGAAAATGTGCTGTCTCTTTGATTGCAAATGTAGTTGATTGTGAGGAGAATGAAAGGATGACCTATGACATGACCTGCTAGCACAGTAAGGTCATTTTTTTTCCCCCTCCTCACACAAAAGATAAGAGGCTGACTGCTTACAAAGTGTTCTGGCAAATGGACAAATTAGGACTGCCTGGACTCCCGCTCCGGTCAGGCAAGTTATTCTAAGTGAAGATAAGTGAAAGTTTGAAATGTTTTGAGGAGGAGGCAGACTGCAAGCTTTCATTCCTTCCCCAAATGGATGGATTGTGAAGGAAGGGAGCTGTGCAAAAATGGCTGGCCCAGGAGTTTCAGGTTTCAGACTTCAGGTTTCCATAGCTGAGCAGTAGAGAGGAGGAGGAGGACAGGATGACTGTGTGGATGTAATGTCAGAAGGCAGCAGCTCAGGACGGGAAGCCTCTGTTTGACTCCCAGCCTGACCATTTGTTTTCTGTGAGGCACCACACAATAACAGGCAGACAAACAAAATCCTCCTTTGAGATGCTGAGGCACAAGGCAGATCTTGGGTAAAATTCCTACAGCTATGTTACCATAGCATTTTATTTGAATAACACCTGTCCATTCAGGACAACTCTGACATTGGGAAAATTCAACTTTATGGCTTTTAAATCCAAACTTGCATTAGCTGCTCAGGTCAGTGCATGGGCTAGTTTCTGTCCATGTGTATCCACATGCATAAACTGACTCTTGATCTACTGTCAGACCAACATTTCAAGCTCTGTATGAGACAGAAAAAATGTTTTCATACCTTGGTGATGTGCAATGAGATAAATTTATCTGTGAGAAGTGTTCAAATAGGCTTGTGCTGCTCATTTATAAACCTAGCTAGAAAAATGAACTGCTTTTTAGCAAAACTAGGGTCAGATTTCTATTGAGCCCTCAGCAAGGCTCTAGTTTGGGTGAAAGTCCCCCGATTCCAGCAAATAAACAGCCTAAAGCTCAATCATTTTAGCACAGAATTGCTTTGAGACCTGGGGTTTGAACCCTAACCCTCAGTGCAGAATTCCTCAGTATGAACTCATTCAAACCAAAGCCAAAACAAAAGTTTTCGTGAAACCCAGGAAATCTGAAACACCAACTTTCTTAGCAGTGCCACAAAGCAAGCTCCAGAAAACCACGGATAAGACCATACACCACAAAAAAAGATTAAACACATGGAAAACGTCATCTTCTGGAAATGCTTATTTCTTTCTACAAAACTTCCAAGTTCTCTAATTTCTGTTTGATCTACTTCAGAAATATACAGTATCAGTAAAGTTCCACCTGAAGTGTATGTGGCACATTCCTGGTATCAGCTGGAAATTAAGGAAGGCTCCCAACAAAAGCAGAATCTGAATCACCTGCCACAGGGTGACAGGCCAGATATATGTTTTCAGCACAATTGTGGAAAGCTGTCAAATGTGGGCCTCTGTGATTTCACTTCACAAATTTATTTTTTTAATATAGAAATGGAATATTGGCAGTTATGGAAAACTTGCAAAATAAGATGTGTCCCAGAAAAACCCTGATTAACCAGATTTGCACCATCTGACAGAATGTCGCTGTCAATTCATTTAGAATCTGGTCCAGAGCAATCTTTAGGCAAGTATTGTCTCAAAGCAAAACAGCAATCTCCTGCAAGGGTTCAAATGTTTTCTATGAAGAACTTTCATATAAAATGTTCATATATTTTATATGAAGAACTCTCTTTAGTGCTTCACAGGATCTGTACCTATGTTAAGAGGCAAGTAGGAGGCAAAGCTGAAGCCCATTCTTGCATAAAGTATAGGCCCAAACCTTTCCTTTTCAGCAATTTTCTTAGTAATAAAAATGAGCATATAAATGACCTTCTTAGCCCCATCAAAATCAAATCTGTGACATAAAATAATCAACAAGAGCAATTCTGTCCCCCATCCCCTGTGTCCCCCACCCCCACTGCACACGGCTCCCATTCCCTTCTGGTGGAAACTGTGGGAAAATTCAGTCCTGTGTATCTGTCAAGCCAAGTCTTCGTCTGTGACCAGAACAATGAAGGCAGAGAATCTGGAGATCATTTCCCTCAACACTGTCTTGGACATGCTGGTATTATCATGGTTCTGTAGAGCATCCATATCTCCTTTGTCATGATTTTATCTCTAAAAAATGTGGGCATATCTGCACAGTAATTCACCATTAGGTTAAAATGAGCAAATTCGAATAGAAACTTTTATTGCCCCTTGTTTCAGAATATAAAACAAAATGCCTGACATCTGGTCTCTTTTAATGGCATCTGGAGTTATGTCTAAAGAGATACTGCAAATTCAGTTTCTTCAATTGCATTTGAATTTCAGTATGAGCTATTTTAGTAGAACACAAACTTCTTGGTTTAGAGCTAGTTAAAACTACAGAACAAGAGAAAAGACACTCTCTAAAGTTCCTTTATCTAAAATCAGTGTCTCTACATGGTACATCCTTTGATCTCTGGACAACAAAGAACAACCTCAGCTTAGAGGCAGGATGAGAAGGAGAAGCTGAGGAAATAAAACATTCATTGAAAGGCACCATCGGCTGTCATTCAACCTCAGGGTGAGACACTGCCTGCTACCTTTTCAGATCACTTTTTGATTTCCAGCTTTCTTTCTTTTTTTATTTCTGAGTGTAAAAAACTTACCAGCAGCTTCTGACATGTTTCAGATGAGCCATTTCACCATTCTACAGCTTCAGCGCAGCATTATCTTCTATCTTCCAGCAATCATTTGGAGAGCTTCCCTCTGCTGGTGTGGAACCACTCATGATGGATAAAGCACCTCGTGTTAAGCTTTGCTGGCAAAGGGATGGTACAGGTTCAATAGATCTCATGGCTAGTGCATGCACATGGACTTCTACTCTGAAACGCCTCTGCCTTCAGTGTAAATAAATAATTACATTAATTATGTGAGTAAAAACTCACAGAATCTCACTCATCAGGAATATACAAGGCTCTGGTGGCTAATTCCAGCTCTGCAAGGAACTGAGTCATAGCTCAGCAATCAGCACTTTGTTTGGCTGTAGTATCAAATTCATAAAGCTGCCATGTTTTGGTCACTAGAAGGACCAGAGATATCTATTTTGTTACCACTGATGAGCTGCAGAGTAGCATTGATGCTTCACAACTGGGGGAGCTGGAGGCAGAAAAACCAAAACTGAAACTCTCTTACTTTTAATCTACATTACATCAGTTTAAAACTGGGACAGACTTAAGACAGATATGGCCAGTAACCAACAGTTCCTGCAGTTCTGCTGCCAGGCAGTAACTTATTAAGTTGCTATAACTCAGCTGTCTGTCTGAACCCCAGCACATTCAGTTAATGAACACTCAGTAATTTTTTTTTTTAACCATGCTGAGATTTCTATTAAAAGCATTCAGTTTGAGTTTTTGAATGTGGCTGCTGGGCTTTAGAAGGAGAAGGAAGTTATTAAACTTCTTCTCATGCATAGAGAAAAATCAGGGGTTAGAGTTTCTTCTTGTTTTCCTGATTGCTATCAAATGGCTCCCACACTCACTTTCCAAAAGGCACTTATCCTCAGCTCATTACAGACACTGTTCTTATTTAGCAAGAAAAGGAGCAGGTTCCAGGAGCACCTTGACTCTGTATTCCAGGCTCCCAAATATTGTGAAGCTAACAAGTGCAAAATAAGGGCTTTAGAACATTTAACATGTGGCGACAGAGCTGCATATTTGCAAGTATATTGGTGCACTGCAAGAACATCAACAGCAATAGGATAAGCTGTATCTCTACTCATTGGGCCAAATTCTGCTGCCTGTTTTCAATGCAGTTACCCCAGTGAAATCAGCTGAGTGACTCCAGATTTATATTCATGTAATGGAAAGCAGAATCTGACTCACCATATGGAATCAATTTGGAAAGAAGTCTAGTTGCGAGTTTTATCTACAGCTTATTGAATTGTTCGTTTTTCCTATTTTCTTATTTCTATTTTTCTTGGTTTCCTTGCAGCAGATTGATAAGCAATATGAATTCCTGCTGAGGACTAAAGTTGTTATGATCAAATATCTGAGAGTAAAGGTACCTAGAGAAATGGATGGTCCATCCTATTTCCCAACCATCATCCAACTTTCCTTTGGTTGTTACCACACAGAACTCTGACCCAAACCATCACCAGCCCAAAGCAAAAGTGTATAAATAAGTCATAGAAGAGTATTTCCCTCTTGAATAGCCTGTCCAGAGCCTGCTGCATGTTTATACAATCACAGCTCTTGCAGAAAGGGAGGAGTTCTGCTCTTTGGGCTGAAGACTGCACAGACCTCAAACAAGGGGCTCAGCGGCTCCTGGGTGCTGCAGTCCCTGCTCCCAGGAGTTCCACACCTCTGGATTTGTTCCACAGCTGCGGTGCTGGGTCCATGCAGACCCCATGGCCACCACACAGGTTACAATAGACACGGAAGGCTGACAGGCCCATGGGGCTCCATCTTACCCAGGATGCCCTCAAGCATCCAAAGAGAAATCTTGTGACACTAAATGTCAGCTGGATTGCCACATCAGGAATGTCTTTGCTGGGATTCCCTGTTTTGACAGCTTTGGAACAGAAAACAAAACATAGATCTATGAATTTCTGGCCAAATCAATGGGCATGAGATTTATGCTGCCTATTCCAGTGGAAGGCCTGGGGTGAAGCTCATGGCAGAAGTTGAGAATTATCAGTGTTGGTTTTTTGTTTTGTTTTGTTTTGTTTTTTCTTTTTCCAGAGACAGTATGTATGTCTGGAAAACAATTTTGAACCTATGTACTTAAGATAAAATTAAGCACTCAGTTAATTCCATCTTAAAACCACAGAGGTAGCATTTTAATTTGAAAGGTGCAATTGATCCTAAAGATATGGGGGTTTGAGATGATAATCTCTATTGTGGGGGTTATGACATAAAGGAACAGATAAAGTGAGTAAAACAAACAGTTGCCCTGTAACTACATTTCAGTTATGTTACATTTAGAGAGTTCTGTCTTAGGGTTTGTTTTAACTGTTATCGTTCCATGAAAGCAAAATAACACTCCTTACACAAGTAAACGAGAAACATGATAAATAGAAGTTACAATAGTTGAATTTTTTTATCAGTGCAACCTCCTACAACATTAAAAACAGAAAGGGTAAGTGAACTCTCTTCAGCACAACACTAGACTTTCATGAAATAGTGAAACTTTCCAGAAATTACTTGGAGATGGACCGAGCCACTACTATGCAAATATTTAAACAATGTGAGAGAGGTGCAGCAGAAATGGGTCTGAATAATTGGCATTGGACTTTACAGACAGAGAAGTAAAGGAAAATTATTTAATTAGTGTCAGCTAGTTAGACGAAAAGCCAGAGACTAAGATCCTCTTCTAAAGATAGAGGCAAGAAGCAACAAATTTGGCTGATAAAATTAATAGTGTACTTTCAGCAAGATTTATGAAAGACATTTTGAGTTAATACCATTAATGACATTTCAAATAAGAAATGAACACTCTGATAAATGTATACAGCCTTATGAAATAGCCCAAAGCTGGATAATTGAATAGGTCTGCAAAGAGAAATGAGAAAAGGAAAATCCATTCTAGCTCTACAGAGCTGAAATAAACTCGAGCAGCCGTGTCCCTGCCTGCTTACTTCCTGGGAGTGTTGGGGATGACACAGAAAGGCAGTACTGAGGAAAGCAGGTCACAGATCCAGAGTCACCTGGACTGCTGTGTGAAAAGGCACAGCTATAAATCAGAGCTCCAGCACGGCCAAGTGCAGGACACCCAGCTATGCAAAGTGAGTGCTGCCAAGACAGCAGACTACATCTGGCAAGTTGTAGCTCTGGAAATACTTGGGGTCTGGAGGTGTCCCTGATGCTGTGCTACAGCTGAAAGAGTTCATTTATTTCAGGGTTAGATGAAGAAATGTGATACTAATAAACAGGACAAGGAAAGTCACCAAACATTTACTTTGGGAGCTGGTGCCCAACTCTGTACTGAGTATAGAAGAGCCATAAAGAGTGCAGAAAATACTTGGAAAATGAAACAAAGGAATGAAAATTTTGCTTTATACTGGAACACTCAGGAACTCAACAGATTCCTGTGTCAAGGAGAATATAAAAAGGCAATTTGCTTGGCAACAAAAATGTAATTCTTCAGAGTTGCAAAAGATCAAATTATAAGAAGCTTAACTGTCTGAGCACTGGAGCTAGACAAATTCTGAACAGTGACAGATTAGCCAGTAGGACAGCTTAATAAGGTTGTAGTGAATTCCTATCGTAGGCCATTTTAAACCAGAACTAGAAAGTTTTCTAAATCAGATGCTTTTTTGGAAGGAGACACAGCTTACGAAAGTCCCGTGTCTAAGTTATGCTGGAGGTCAGAGTAAATGATGATACTCCCTCTCCATCTGGTTTTGTCATCTCCAAGTAGGAGCCTCAGAAGAAGCTTCCAATGGGAAGAAGCTGCCTCCTAACATATCTAGCTAGCAATTATTTTAAGTGCTTGGTTCTGATTGACAAAATGCATTCTTCACTGGTAGTCCACAGCAAAGTTATGATTTTCCAATCTTACTACTAAATTTTGACAATTACAATTAGTCTTTATTAGTTTAGATTGTCTGTAGCAGAAATAGTTGTTAGGAAGAAGCTGTCCTCTGAACAGCTGGTAAATTAGACAAATTCCCTTTTAAAAGAAACTTAGAACTGTGAGAAAGTGACTTTGTGCAAGATTAGATTAACATAACTATTTACTTCAAAAAGGAAAGAGCTAAAGGACAATGCCATAACTTGCGCATCAAGTCGCTTGTCTCAGTTCCAGAACTAATTGCTATTACAAATATTGACTCTGTGCATCCTGCCAGCAATCCAACAAGATGTCTCTTACTACATTTTCTGTTGAATCAGTCCCAGCCCCAGAACTATATGAGACTGTTCTCCTGGTGTTTATACAGACCCCAGGCCAGAGCAAGTGATTAGCTCCGGCTGCTGCGGCCGCCTCAGCAGCGCAGGATGGCTGAAGTCAGACCTGCATTTGATGACTTCATTGTTTGCCTCATCCCTGAATTTGCTGTAGGTGAAGACAGACAGAGCCCTTTATTTTTCCAGCTCTCAGAACTTTTATATTTATCTTTTCTTAGCACAAACAAAGGGGGAAATGGTGCATCATGAAGTGATGCTTTTCATGCTAACAGGTTTTTTTCAGCAATGTAAGTCCTTGCTAAAAAGTTAGCAAATCAAAACTAAGCTATATTAGAAGATAATTCTGTCAGTTGACATAAAACTTCTTCTTCACCCTTTCTGATCTAGGTTCCTTTGAAGAAATCAGAAAATTTACTTCTTTGGGTCAAACACTGGGGAGTTCTCTCCTTTATTCTCATTTGGTATCAATGCCAGTACACTTTTTTGCCTCTATTGATACATTGCACTTTTCCATCTCTTGATAATGCTGGATAAAAAGAAAACTATATGGCATAAATACACATAAAAACACAGGCTAAACATGCAGGCTAAGAAATACAAAATCTCAATCACCTTTGGCAGCAGCTCAGCAAAAAAAATAAAAAAAAAAAACCAAAAATTATCCACAAAAGTTAAAACACTTAATCAGAACATTTCTAAAATCACATGCTTTGGCTTTTCCTCTACTTTTTTTTTTTTTAACTGACCTAAATCTTTAAAGTAGAGTAAAAGAGGGAGTTAAGTAACATAGGGAGGGCTTCTACATCTTAAAATTGTTGGATGTCTTAAAATTTTCTCCATTCCTTTTTCCTCTATTTCCTTTTTTTCATATTGAAGCTATGGAATGGAAAAATCCATTATTCACATGCAAGGCTAGAATTCTTCCACTGAACCAGTCATATTATTTTTTCTAGAATAATTTTAATGCAGATTCGAATTCCACACAATTGGATGGGATTCATCTTATTCATGCCTTCAGTTAATTGCACATTCCTAAAGCTGTCGGTGATAATTTTGGTGAAATGCAGGGTGTGCTGCATGGTAGAAGAGCATCAAACACATCCTACAGACACAATGCTTACCATTGTTTAAGCTCAGTTTGTGGAAAGTAAATGCAAACTCTAATTTTAGCTTCAGTTGCTTTATTTCTGACTTTGTAAGCAATTTTGTGAGAGGAGTCTTCTCTTTTCTTTCTATAGAGTATAGGGTCATCTTAGTTAAACAAAATTTTCAATAAAAGAATGTTTAATCCTCCATCACCTAGAATAACTACCAATTTATTTAGTGATAGAAACTCATTAACTGGGCTCACATTGGCACTTATATTTCCAGTTGACTTAATACACCGTGGAAAAAATACTTCTACTTTTCTGAAAATCTGGTCCTAACCAGATTTTTAAGATGTCACTTAAACAAAAATGGCAATGTCTGTGCAAGATGTTTCTGTAATAGTTTTCATGAGGGATCCCACAGGAGAATAAATTCAGTACTATCTTCCCAGTGAGAAAATAAAATGAAAAGGGAATACAAAGTTTTTTTTTTCCTAGACACCAAACCTGGAGATAAACATATTTGGTATCTTGCTTTATATATGAATTAGGCAGAGAAGAAACATTAGGGTCATCAGTACAGAGGCAGTGTAGGGAAGGTAGTGTGTGGCACCCCTTTGAGAGGGTTAGAAATTACTTTGAGAGGGTTAGAAATTACTCTTTTCCAGGCAGTCATAGTGGGAGCAGACACCATTTTTCATTGTGTCTGAGAGGCAGCAATAAGACTGAATGATGTGCCAGTAAAAGGCAGTTAATTTTCTTTGTATTGGCAATATAGAATGTGAACTTGACTCATCTTTTCATCAAATTAGTAGTGGAGCAGACAGTAGACCATTTATCTTGTAGACCATCTTACATCTGACACCTGAAATTCACACTGTCCAAATTCAGCACTTTATTTTGGCAAGCAGTTATGTGTTCAGATTTTTGGTATTTGCTTCTTGGATGATTCAGAGTACAGTAATTCAGGAAGCAATATTTTACATCATCCAGTACAAGTGAGGCCATTTTCTCATATGCTATTGCAACCATCCTATTCCTTTCATGGTCTAAAAGAAAAGAGAAGAATAGAAAAAAAGTTTGAATGGAACTGCCAATAAAGGCCATTTATTTTGTATTTCCCTTTACAGGCTTTTTTTGGTATTCAACTGTCCCAAGTTCTGAAACATTTCATTTAATAAGATGTTAATAATTTTGGAAACAACATCAGAACTAACCTTCTTGTCAAGTAGACAGGCCTGTTTTGATAGCTTAGTAATGAATAGCACCTTCACCCCTGACTATTACTACCCCTTGCAATGCTAAGTTGGCATCATTGTAAACTTCATAGGTCTTTTTTTTTCCAGACCAAAAGAATGAAAGGTTTTATCAAGATATGAAGTACATTCCAGTAATATGGACAATTTCTTTATTGCTGAAAATGTAGCTTTAAAAATCTATAGATCCTACTTAGGAACAAAAAAATTCCTTATACAGCTGTATTGTGTTGTTTCCACATTTGTTTAAACACAGGAGTCTGGCTGAGGAATATACAAACGATTCATAAAAACATGCCTATGTTACACATGTGTGTACCACATGGAAAGTAACATGTGGATTTCAAACTCGGGGCATGGGTTTCCCTTTTTATAACTATTCGAAGAAAAAATATTCTTAGTAGGGACGTTTTTTCAATAACATTTTTTGAAACCTTAACTTCAGAGGGTATCAAAAATGCCTCTCATGAGATATGGGGCCACACATATTGCAGACAGCTGCTTGGAAAAGTTAAGACCCACCTGAAAAAGCAAAAGGGATGAAGTTTCCACAGCTCATTCCTTTCAGCAAAGCGAGAAGCATACCTGGAAGACTAACCAGAGATACCCTCCATTTACCTCCATATATATTAACTGCACTTTAAATTCCTGATCCAAATATAAAAGATGGCAACACATTGTATGGAGTCAAACTGGAGATAGAAGTCATAGTTCACACAGTCACAGGCAGCAGTGAGGCTCCCCATTTTCATAGAATGTGGCTGACAAGTTTGAGAACCAGGATGTCATCCAGAGGGATTGGGACAATCCTGACAAGTCGCACCATGGGAAGTTCACGGTGCTCAACGAAGCCGAGTGCCAGGAGCTGCACCTGGGGTGAGGCAACCCCCCGTACCTATCCAGGCTGGGGGATGAACAGATCAACCATAGAGAGATCACACACAGGCTCTGTCAGAGCTTTCCACTCGACTCTCAGTTTAACATCCTCAGTCCTGCCACAAGCTCCACACAGAAGGCTCCCCACAGAAACATGTATGGCCATATTCCAGCACACTCCTGCCAAAGCAATTTCTTTCACCAGGGGTTTCAGGTCCCCTTCATACCATTGCGTTTTGATATGGCTTTTGGAGAGGAAAACTTTAAATATTCTCAGAGTATTTCCAATTCTTTAACTTTCACGAGTGGCCACTCAATGAACACTAGAAGGCTGTTCCTTGTGCTGCATTTTCTTTGGTGTTTTGTTATAAAGATTACAACTAAGAGTAAAGAATCATTATTTTTTCAGTCCAGGCTCTCTTATAGAATGCTTCTTGGCTTTTCACTCTGCTGTCTTTGCGCTTCTGAAACTGCTTTACTACAATGTAACATTCAGAAAGATCCTTCTGGAACTGGCGCAAACTTAAATTCAGAGAGCATTTACAGTAAATTTGATTCAATTATTTTGATGGCAGAAAAAGCAAGCTATCACAGGTTCAAATATGGTGTTAGTGAACATAGCAAAGAACTTCCTCTGACAAAAAGTAAAAGAGGTTGAGATAAAAGGCAGCAAATGTAGAAGGAGAAAGAGCAAGAATATGTTTTGATAAACAAAAAAAGATAAAAGCTCCACTGTTTCAAGGTAGTGTAACTGAAGTCAGAATCATGCCCAGTGATCTCAATGTTTTTGTTGTAAACAAAGAAAATGAGGCAGGATTATTTAAGGTTTCAGCAATATAGGCTCTAGTCCTGAGTCTGTCTTTACAAACTGGTGATGGAAAGGCAGGCAGAGGGATACTGATGCACATAATATGGGGGCAATCACATAAAAATGAAGATTAAAATAAAGTCCAGTATTTCCTTGTAGGAAATGTACAGCATGGTGTGATTGAAGTAAAACAATGGTCCAGCAAATGAAATTGTGACAAATGGTGATCCTGGGGGTTTCTGCTATGGCTCCTATTTTGGGACTGGAAACTGTGGTGACTATTAACAACAAATTAAAAAGAAATTAAAAATTTTATATATATATATATATATATATATATATATACAAATAGGTACAGCTGTGGAAAACAACCATCCTAAGAGAGCACCTTAAATCACCTGTCACTCTGAGGCCAGGATAGCTGAAGTGGTGCCTGTTCCCATGTGCCAGAGCTGCCCTGCCCTGCATCAGCAGACAAGAGACTGAGGGTGCTCCAGCACAGACATCGAAAGTGCAAGCCACATATGCAGTTGTAATCATGGAAAATATATATTCCCATTGGCTCCGCTGTCAGATACTCCGAAGCCATGGAAAATGCCACAAAAGATAAGCCATGCACTTCTTTGTTCGCTCCACTTGTTTGAATTGTTCTCTGCTCTGCAAGTCCTTTATCAGTGCCATTTGTACAAAGGCATCAGTCTGCTTCTGATAAGTATTGCTGATATCATTACTGCTGAAGGATTGCTAGGGCCATTTATTTCTGAACAATGAACAATGGGCTGTGAGCAACATGTAATCAGGAGTTTATCCACTTATCTATTAAGATACTTAGTTAAATTTTGGGGTCCCATTGCCTGTTTGTATTTGAATCACAGCTCCACTTGGACATAAAAGCACAAGAGTTTGGAGAGGTGGAGTACTTTTTATCCTGCTGAGTCAGAGGACTCAGCTTAGCAAGTTGGGAAAACTCTAGTTTGCCCTTTCAGGCTTGGCACCGCTTGCAGTGGAGGGCTAAAAAACAGAAGGAATCCTGAGATCACGATTCATTTTAACAATATTTAATTTTCCTAGCACAAAATGCTGATTCGGGGAAATGTCAGTGCATACCCGATAGCAGAAACGCTTGTTTTTTTACTTGAAAGATAGGGTAGATTGAACAAAAAGAATTTCCTTGGCCTCAGAGGGGAAAAGAGGAAGTAGATCAGATCTTGTGTTTGTCAAGGTAGAATTAAAGAGAAAGCATCTCTGCCAGGCTCTTTGTGATGGATGTGATGTTATCTCAGATACACCAAAGTCAAAGGCACACTGCAAGATTCATAAAAGTCAGATTATCTGCTATCTATCTAATGAAAACTGTAGCTGCATTGCTGTCAAAAAAAAAGCTTATTTTTTGTGTGTTCTTTAATAACAGGTATAATTTTGGATATATAAATAAAATTGTGGTGGAAATTCCCAGTGAGCCAAATCTAATTTTCAGATGATGTGACACTTGATTTCCTAGAGCTACATTAGAAACATCTGGTGGAAAATGTTACTTCTTGATCTGTACTTAAAAAAATTTCCTCTCCAACACTCTTAATTAATCTTCAGAGACATTAGCATTAGCAATAGTTCATTTAATGTATTTCAAAAATAAAAGTTGGAGTATGATTGGTGGGCAATGATTTTGTTGCACAGTAATAGCTCTGTAGTAAAGCTGTTGTAACAAACCTAGGGTTTAGCTCTTCTTAATCATCCAGGGTAACACAGTTCACTAAGCATGTCACTTGGCTCCACTCCTTGCAAAGCAGAATTTTCGTGAAAAGCTTGTTTGTAGAAGAGGTGGGGGAAAGCGGGGGGCTGGAGGTGGAGGATGCAGAGCTGGCGGCACAATTGGCCATTGACAGCGCCCTCCTGCACCGCGGAACGCCCGCGAGGAGCCAGCTCAGGGCCAGGAGCTCAGCTCTGCCTGCCTTGGTGCTGAGGCACAGCCCTTCCCTGAGCTGGGCAGCCAGAAGGGACAAGTGCAATGTGGCACTGCAGAGTCTGGCGCAGGTCTCAAGGGTGCACAAGCGGATTTCCCTGCAGCCAGACTGAACTTTAGCACCAGACTGTACAAATGCCCAATCCATCTTGTGTACATCATGGATATTTTTGTTGAGTTCATTGAGTTTTGAGTCCCATCCATTAAAATATGATGAAAATTAATCTGCTGCTGTGCCTGTGACAGCCAGGTTTAAATAAACCTCACTTTTTTCCTTCATGATTAGTGCTCTTGTTGCATGTACTAGCTGAGGTGGAAAGATGAGTCAAGTTCAATGCATGAACAGGTGTAAGAGCAAATAACACCTTTAAACATTGCCTTTATTATCAAGAGACCATCTGGCACAGCCTGAGAGATGTTTAATTAAAAATAAATGTATATTTATTTTTATAAATAAAATAAGAGCTCTCCAATCCCTTTATCCCCACAGCTATCTGCATGGGATATAAGACTCATTTAAATGCACCCTCCCTCTGAAAGGTTTTTCAGTTCTTTTTTTAATTTGTAAATTTTTCTTTGACTAGAACTGTATGATACAACAGAAGTATATATATGCCATCAATTTGTCTGGATAGTAAAAGATATTCATGAACAACAAAAAACCAATTATGTTGTAAGAACATTTCTGAATTTCACTCTTAAAATAACTTTAACTTCTCCATCCAGATGAATTTTGTATGTGAAATTTTACTGTTGTAAAATTATAAAATTGTAGTGAGTTTATTAGGCTTACTATTTATTTCTTAGAAACATTAAATGAGTCCTAGTGACAGGGAAAGGAATTGAAATTTAAACATTTTCTACCCAGAACCAAAGATGTGCATCTTATTTTTACTTTTTAAAAATCTAAGCAGTTTGAAGTATTACGGAGTTAGCAATGAAACTACAGCTATTTCTAATTATTACTGTGTCTGACAGGATGCATATGTTTATGGAATAATCTATGCATAGCATGAAAAAGCTCTTTTTACTGTTTTTGAAACAATGTTTACATCAAAGTGAAACATATGTGTGATAAAAGAACAAAGCAGAAATCCCTAGTTGCTAGTCCTAGTTGAGATCTATATATAGGATATTTACAACATTTTTGGCATGGCAGAAATCTGTGTCAGAATGATTAATTAACAGACATGAAAAACTAAAGGACCGTGAAGGGCTGAGGCAGATACAGCGTCATCTAAACTACCAGGATAGGTAGAAATGAACACTTGAATTTGTCAGGGGCTTGCTGCAAAGTTTTATTATTACTCAAAAGGCACCTGGGCCCAAAGCATCAAGTGGAAACAATTTTACAAATCAAAGGAGATAAACTATGTGAAAAAATCATGAGTAACTAGTTTACTCAAAGGACCTGTAACAGGATCTGGAGCTTTCATCCTCGCCCAATTAACAGTGACCAAGACTAAGTCTCATCAGGAATAGAAAGGACAGATGTTGCCATCACAAAATCACCACTACAGCTGACACCAATTGACTTTCTTATTGGTCGTGTCAGCAAAGGGCCGATGATTACATGACTATGAAATATTGTCCTTCCAGAAAGGCCTCAGGATGGCTGAGGAATGATATCTAGGCTGTGTCTAAACTGGGAACAGACATTGCTTAGGCTCCCGTTTGAAGAACTGTAATTGCCCTGATTCTTTTATTGGACACAGATATTGTAAATCAGGATTGCTGACTTAGAGCAGCTTCAGTGATATCCACGGAAACAGCTCAACATGAAATCTGTGGGTGGAAGGGCTGGGTTGGGTCACTGGGTTAGAAGGATCTCTTCTCAATTTTTCTCACCCAATAAGCTGCCTTGGTGTCACCTGAGAAAGAAGATGGTTCCCTGCAGTGCAATTCTCTTAGTAAGAGCTGTTGAGCAACAAAAGAAGAGTCTGAAAAAAAACATTTTATTGGCAAAGGGGAAAGTTTTACTGTTGTTCTTTCAAATCCCTCATTGGGGTAAGACACACAATGGTGAGTATGCTCCCTTTTGCTCTTTGATGACTGTTCTTTAGCCATTCAGTTAAAATGGGATGTAATTTGAATTATCCTAATTTTCCTTTAATTCTTACTTCATGTTTTCCATACCTTCTGTTAGTTCTATAAGTAGGATAATATTTAGTTAGCTGAAATGACGTGGTTTAAGTGTGACTACTGTGTCCGGAGATTATGTGAGCAAGCATCAGCATAAAATTTATATGTACAGAAACATAAATAATTCTTTAATAAGTCCTTTCAATCTTAACATAATCAGTGGGAAACTAGAGCAGTTGCTCTAGTCCCCCCGCCAATCATGAAAGTACAAACTCATAGCAGGATTGGTTGATCAATGGAAAACTTCATTTTGGATAAGAGCCATTTTTAAGCCAAAAGCTGTTTATTTAGGCCGGGAAGTTTGGCTGTAGCGAGTAGGCATCAGAATTGTTTATTATTGGAACCCAGAAGCACATTAATTATGTGATTTGAGTGACTGGGTAGCATCAGCCCCGCAAGTTTTGGACGTCAAATGCCCTCATCTCGCATGGCGTAAACTGACCCCTGAAGTGTGGGTCTGTGCACCAGAGGTTAAAGGAGGACCCTCCTCCATCCCCACCCAGGCTCTGCCAGGGTGGCTGCACCACAAATTTATGTTTTGGGGAGATCAGAGCGCTTTGATATACTGCACAGGGCAGCAGCATAGCTTCAATTTCACTTACATGTTGTGATTTCCTATGAAAGATCATCTGTCATTGGGGGCTCTCGTAACACATTTGCAAATAAGGTCAAACAATTTGTTCAGAGGTGAACACGGTAAGTATAAACACATTGTAAATATTTGAGTATGAGTTTAATGGTGTTTGAGAGGCTTGCACAAAAAACCTTACAAATAAAATCGCTATATTTAAAAACAAATTAGAAACTTGCACATTATTTTAGCCTTTGGTGGGCATTCATCATCATTATGGATACTTGTGTTTATTTGGGTTAGTGCTGGGGAAAAAGGAACATTTAGAAAGGCCCAGCGAGGGTGGGCAGGGCGGGGCGGGGTGCCCCTGCAATCACCAGCTGCCATCGCAGAGCCACTGCCTGGGGGACCAGCTGTGCCCTCCCCCTCAAAAACCCATTAGGCCTGTCCAAAAAGCATTTCTGCAGAGCAATTATGGGGTACAGGAGCAGCAGCTTTGGTCTATTGGCACTCTTGGAGTGGACTGACCCAGTGAAGGGATGGGTGGCCTCTGTGGATAGCCCACAGCATGTCTCGGCTCTCTGGGTGGGGAACAAAGAGGGGTTTCCGGTGAAAAATGGCATGTGGCTGTTGGCGTTGCATTTTGTGGAGCCACATCACACTCTGAGGAAGATAAATTGAAGACGATTGCCCCCAAAATTACCTTAGGACTGGAGAAACATCCCTTTTGCCCCAGACGTAGTGATAAAAGCACTAATGGGAATTTCTTGTAAATCCTTGCTCAGTCCTGCCGCAACCTCCATAGAGAAGGCTCCCCACAGAAACATGTATGGCCATATTCCAGCACACTCCTGCCAAAATAATTTCTTGCACAAGGAGTTTCAGGTCCCTTCATACTACTGCATTTTGATATGGTTTTTGTAGAGGAAAAATTTAAGTATTTCCAGAGTACCCGCCCCCTCAGGTTTACATCCCTGAGTAATCCCCAAGCAAAGTTCAATTTCAAAAGTATTACAATCTATTGATATTTGATTCCAAAATGGTAACAAAAATGGTCTTGAAATAAGCCTGAGAGTCGTGATTTTCAGGACTGCAATATCCATACTCCAGCTGTTTGCACAGGGCCCAACCCTGCAAACACTCCTGCACATAAAGTGAGGAGAGCCATACCTGAGTGCAGACATTTCCAAACTTAAGTTTCCAGCTACTAAACTCTTTGAAACAGAGAACTATGTGTAAGTGGAACTGTACCTAAAGCATTTGGCATGTTTGGGGGGGTACTGTAATAAACCATAATAGTAATTGTGTATAAATATGCAAATTGCATCATACAAAATATGTAAAAAATAATGGATTAAAATATAAATATATAGGTCAGACTCCTAGCATCAAAAGGGACCTCTCAGTCCAGTTGAATCCTATAAATGGTATAGGTAAAGAATTTTAGTTCATTAATCTTACTTTTGATCTTTTTGAGTAAAATTCACTCCAGGGTTTCATTTGGTCTCTCATGAAGCCGTCCTATAAATCACACTACATATAGTGCACAAAGGCAATTATTTTGTTAAGGTTTAGGCTAAGTATTCCACTGCTTGCCATCACTTATAAGAGTTTTTTCCCCTTCTGTGGCATTATAAATTGCAATGCTCAGATACACTTCATACCTGCTACAGGGTACTGCTAAAAAAATGGATTCTAGGTGCCAAAAGAGCAAGGAGCATTGGCAGCTGCTTTGGGAGCTCTGCCTTAGCGAGCCTGTGAGTGAACAGCCTGTTCCTCCATGGCTGTGGCTGGGGGAGTGATCCCTGAGCAGCTTTTCACAGCTCCTGGGGGAAGGGTGAGCTATTGCGTAGGGACTGACCTTCTGTCAGCCCCGAGACACCACAAACCAAACCTGGGGGAGGACTGGACTTAAACTGTTTCTTCTCAGCCAAGATCACACCCTTCTGGAGATTGCTGTGTCCCAGCACAGAAGTGTGAGCTGCTGCAGTAATTCTGCCATGAATGAGAGCCTTTCTTTTGAGTCATATACTTTTGTTTCCAGTCTATGGTGTCTTGGCTTACTACTGTGCTGAGGATTATCCCTCCAGAAAAACAGAGCCTGGAAAAATGAGCCATTTTCAGCAGTTATGAAACTCGGTTTGAAAAAGTGTTTCCCCCTTTATATACATTTATATATGAATTGGTTTCACTGCAGTGAAACTATATGTATTATTGTAATAATAAAAAAATAACATATTTTAGTACTATAATGTAATAGGAAAATGTACTACCAATAATATTATCATTACTATTATCATTATTACTAGTAGAATAGTACTCTCATAGTTAAAGTTTTCTAGATGCCAGTCAAACATAATGAATTGGATTCTTTTTTTTCCCGAGCAGCAAAAGCCTCAGCCTTACAGGAAACTCCACACAGGCAAATCCCAAGTGAGCCCAGAGGAGTCCTTGGCAGTTCAGGAGAATGGCCCAGCAATGGCAGCATCAGGACTGGGATCCAAGCAAGGGCCATAAGAGAACTGATGAGCAATAAGAGATGGGAATACTTATGCATGTACAAGAAGACATTTCTGTCAGTAGTCTGAATTCAGCTCACTCCTACCCTCAAAATCCTATCAAAACTGCCTCAGGTAGCAGCAGAGCCTTATGTGTACAATTTTGGGCATAATTTGGCACAGACAGCATATTTCTCCATTCCACCAGGCTGGGGTCCCTCAAAAGTCGAATCAGCTAATTTCTAAATGCCCTGTGTAGCTATATTGTCCTGTATTAATGTGATATAATACATTGTTATAATTTCATAACATCAAATACAAAGTTTATGAAAAAATATTTGGCACTGCAGAAGCTGTGAAACTCTACATAGTTAAAAGAGAATATTGTAGCACAGAGCAGCTCTGAACACATTAATATTTTTTTTAAAAGTCCTGGAGGGTTTCTGGAATTTTTTCCATGCTAGAACATTCCATAACACTGCATGTCACGTGCCAGAGAATGGACTGAAATCTTGTCCTTTGCTCATCCTTTTGCTGCCTTATTTTTGAGTCTCCTGTGCTTGTACTTTTTTTCATCAGGCCCCGCAAAAGAGGATTGTCAATGGCACAAGCAGATCTATTGCCTGACTACATCAAATGTTATATTTCAGCCTTTTTCCATCAGAACCAGCTGCTTCAGGTTCTACATTTAAGCTTGAAACTCTGTGCCCTGGCTTACAGTTACTATTTCCCCCTCCTCCCTATCTTCTAGTAGCATCCTGAAGCACAAGGCAGTCTTGGGGCTCTTTTAATACCCATTTCTCTTACCATTAGCTACAGAAATCCTTAAAAATACCCATTCTGCAGGTGTATGAAGTGTATGAAGATGTATCAGACTGAGTGGGGCAAGAGGGTTAAAGTGAGACAGCAGAGTCCATGTCTGCCATGAATGTAGTTGTTTTCTTTCCCTTCCTATTTTTTTTCTAAGGATATGAATACTTGAAGGAGTAGCCCAGAAGAGATGAGTCACTAGGATATGCATTTTTTATATAGGGGAAAAAAGGGAAACCTTTATGAAAAAGCCAAATGGAAATAAGAATGAAAGAGGAACAAAGACCACAAGGGAGAGTGAGGCTGCAGGAAAGACATGAGGAAGATCTGAGGCTGAAAAGAGTATGGAAGCAAGAAGAATGGCCACACTGTGCTAGGTATAGGACAGTCAAATTAAACTTCTGAAGCTAACCCTGCCCCAACTGTTTGCCTTGAAATGAGAGCCAACTTAAGCTGTCCACAGCAACTGCAGCAGGTTAGCAGCTGAGTCACAAACTGGTCTCCTTACTTCAGGATAACCACAGAGTCACAGAATATTCTGTGTTGGAAGCAAGCCACAAGAATCCTTGAATCCAACTCCTGGCCCTGCATAGAACACCTCAGGAGTCACACCATGTGCCTGAGAGCATTGTCCAAACACTTCCTGGGCTCTGTTCAGGCTTGGCGCTGTGACCATATTCTTGATAACCTGTGCCGGTGCCCAAACACCCTTTGGGTGAAGAACCTATTCCTAACAATTCAGCACACAAAAGCACAGTGAATGGTATATCCTCGTCCATCCAAATCCAATCTCATGCTGCAAATCTGCCCAGAAATCTAAAGGCTGCATTAAGAGGGGATATAAAACATTTTGTCTTTTTCAGGAGGAAAATCAAAATAGCAGAATTAGCTATCTCATGTGCAAAGAGGCCCTGCTTGCCAGAGTCACATTATTTAAAGCTTTTGATTGACCTGAGAGACTTCCTACTCTTTCTTGCCTCTGCCTCCCACTCCACATACTACTAGAGGGGTGGGTTTTTTATTTTTAACTGTATCATGACAATAAATTTAGAACTCTTGGATCTCTCAGCTCACTCTTCCTAGTTGGCGCCTCATTTGAGTAATGGGTCATGAAGTTGACATTCCTCCAGTGATGTATTGCTTGCTAGAGTGGCACTGACCACAAAAGGCAGGTCAAATAATCTTTTAATTTAATCTTTTACAGCTAGAGAGTGAAATGCTATAAAAAATGCAAAAGAGGATATCCATGTGATACTCTCACTGGGGAGAGTATCCATGGGGGAGAGAGGGAGAGACAACATCAGGAGCCATGGAGAGCTATATCTCAGGAAACATGGCTTATTTTGGGGACTAGCCAAAGGCAGAATAACAAGTGAGAGGGAAATGACGGAGAGTTTCTGGGGAATTTTTCACTAGCTGATTACCTTCTGTTTAATGGTTTGGCTCCAAGGCTTTTTAGGTGGCTTCATCCAGAATACCCTTCACAGCAGAAGAAAACTGTTACTCCTGGCAAGTTAAAGCTGACTACATTAAACTTGGTTTTCTGACTGTGATTTTGATTAATTGTGTTTCTTAAAATACATGTTGTCTCTCTTAGGCTATTACTTCTGATGGCACAGTCCTGGAGGTTCTTAGATTGCTGAAATTTATTACACTGTTTCTTAAAGTGTAGCTTGTCTTCTTAATTTCATGAGGAATGGGAGTACACACAAACAAGAACAGAGAAAGAAAGCAGTGAATTGTTTAGCAAGCCACTATCACTTTGCATAGGATTATGACGGTATGTTAACCATTTAAATAACAAATTTGGCACTATTAATTTTTACTCAGTTTCCTCTACACTTGATGGAGTAAAGTTTGTCTGATGCAACTCTATTTGTTGTGCAATTTGATTAGACCTTCCCCAAACCCAAAGAAAATGAAGAACTCCTTTCGAAGTTATGAATCCCTTTTCCCATCAGTGCTTTGCCATTTTATTATTCTCCAGGCTGCACACAAGGTATGTCCTTGTTTTATAGATCCTTCTAGCTTTTCAATCTTTTTCTTTTTCTTTCACTGAAATACAAAGCTTTGTAAAACCACCATCAGGAAAACCATACACCAGAGCTTGTCTTGAATGAGGAGAGACATGTGCTTGTACTTGCTGAGGATACTGATACAGTCTCAGGAATCTGATTCCAGACAGGAGATTAATAGTTCTGAAAGGTATCGTAGATGAAGGGCCATATTTCTGCTCAGTGCATAAAAGTACTTTTTGTTGTTGTTTCAGCCCCACATATTGTTTATGCTGATCCATCTCCTCATGAAGAAAACCAAATGTCTACATTTCATCTTTGCTGAAGTCACTCCATAGCATTTTAAAGCTGAGGAAGAAATTCTGACATTCCTATTCATTCATCACTGACACTGGAAAATTATGAGACATTATGAGAATGTCTCAAGAAAGAAAAATGTTTATATTTGACTTCTCATATCTTGACCCTCTGAGGTTACTTGCTTCATATTTTCAACTTAGATCCACAGCCTGGAAGGCTAGCAAGTCTAAGTTGCCATTAAGAGCCCCTAGTTTTAATGGAAGCTTAGATTTTCACAAACTTCCACTATCCCAGCAGCTAAGGCACAGAAAAAAAAAAACCAACAAATATCTCAAGACTTTGTGATAAAATTGAAAAACTTGGCAGCCCTTTTGCCTCCTGTTGATTAGCTCTTTAATCTATGAGCAATCTGATATAAAACCAATGGAGTAAGTCACCAATAGATAGCATTCACTGTGAGTAAAGCTAGCAGAAATATGTGCTGTTTAAAAGAAAACATGCTGAAGAAAGCTCCCAGCCTGAGAGTCTTGGTTAAAGGATATACACCATATAAAATGTATGCACATACACACAAACACACACATATATCAATAGGAACACAGATACCCACACTGTTAAAAACCCTGCAGCAGCTTCCAAGCTAAGTAGAACTGCTTGGATGATGGCTCCAGCATGACCTCACCTTGTTAAATAAAACACCAAGTTATTATTTCACTGTTAATTTTTAATCAAGTGAACTGCAACTGTATGAAAAGAGAGAAATTTGTTTACAGCTTGCCTCTTCAGTGCCAGGCTGCCACAGAAATAGCACAACTCTGTGATCACAAGATGATACATGACAGGAGTTGACACACATATGCCAGGCTGGCTACAGGAAGCATTTCTTGCATCTAACAATTACAAAATCCTGGTGGTTTTGAGCATTTAGATTTCTTGGTTGTATACATCCCTTGATGTATAATAAATATATGTGACAACCTCTCCTTTAGACAGGACACTTGAAAAACCTCTTTCTCTCTCTTCTATTTGATCACTGATTTTGACACTATTTGTAAGAACTTAATTGCCTTTTAAATATCAGCTGCCTCTGCCAAATTTACTTAAAATCAGCTAGTGTTTTAAAAAAGATTATTGTGGGGACACACAGTGTGACTGCAAAATAAGGAAAAAAAGGCAGGTATTCAGCTAATGGAAGTAATTCTGCCTTATTTCTGTATTCTATCACAAATCCCCACGAGTAGCACTGGCTGGCATTTGTAAATGGCAGCTGCTGCCTATGCACCAGGGCAATCAATCTTCATGCTGCTGCAGATATCCATGTCAGAATAGTCAGTGGCTGTGAGTCAACAGGCTGAAGCATGTACCATTTATTCCTATCCACTTGAAAGTATCAAAATAACAACTCACTGAGGTAGAAAAGAAGGCAGTAGCTTCTTATTTTCATACCACATTTAATACGAATACAGTAGTTTAATACAGGGCATTCACAAAGCTTTACCTTAGATATTCATCTCATTTTATTGGTTTGATATATTCAGAGAAAAATTAAACCACCCCAACAGACAATATTGCGTTAATGTCTTAGTCATCCTGGACTTTGCTATCAGTGGCATTCTAGAAAAATGGTGATTTATAAACAGATATTTTATTCCAAACATATTTATATACCAGTCTTATATACCAGTAAAGACAGGAGTATAAATTCCTCAGAGCACTTATATTGCTGACCAAAGGACAAAGTTCTGCTAAATAATATTATGGAATTTGTATCCCTGGCAAAATATTTAGGGGCATGATTTTTACATGTATACAGATTTAGAGATTTTATAGATTTTTAATAGATTTAGAGATTTTTATTTGCCACTCAAAAAATAAAAGGTTGAATCCTTACCAAACTGAGAAATTGCCCTAAAACTGAAAGTTCCTATGTAGATTTGAAAACCTGGATTGAAACCTTCTTCTACGCAAGAGCCACGGAGGACATGTGGCAATGAATGAAAAATTGGCTACTACTAAAACTACATAAAGTAATATTTCCTTTAACTGAGATGTCCTGGATGTATTGAATCTGAGTTTAATCAGTTGCCTTGAAATGTTTATACAGTGGGGCAAAGAAGAAAGAAATGGATGGCTACTCTTCTCATTGACATTCATTATTTTGCGTTTGAAATCACATTTTTAGTCTCATTAAGCCTGTCATTTTCAGGTCATGGGCCATGGATAAAGGGATACGTGGACTACTTTGTAAAAAGTCTGCAGAAGGTAGCTGCAAAAGACAACATCAATTGCTCTCAAGAAAATGGGCTCCCATCTCTCATACTGAAAAAAACTGACCCTTCATCTGGTAACCCACAATTCTGAATGTTGGCACTCTAAAGCTTCATTTATGAAAGTGTATTTTGCCTGCTACTTTGCTAACCTCAACATTGCATGTCAAATGCCCATAGCTGGAGTGATCAGTCAAGCAAATCTTCACACAACTTTGACTGGGTTTGTCATTCTTCTCCAGAGGCTTTCTCTGCATAGCATCTTCATTTAAATCGAGGCATCCAAAACTGAACTGTGGTGCAACAGGGAATCTATCATTTGTAGTTTTCTATTAAATCATTATTACAGCGAGGTATTACTTTTGTACAGTATTTCTCTAATCCATCTCTTTGTTAGTTTATTTTGGAAAGGCATATTCATTAAGCTGTAATACTCTCAGTGATTCATATCTGGTTCCTCAGGGAACCATGTTAGATCAAAGTCCATTATGATAATGAAATTTTTATTATATTTTCTAACACATAGTAATTTTCAGCTGCCAGAAAGCTGATGGATGGAAGAATGAACATTTTGGGCAAATACAAGTATTTTTAGGAGTGTCTAATGGTCCTTTTTAGTTGTTACTGATCCAAAATAATTTGTTAACAAATTGCCATAAAAGTCCTTTTTCAAAGTATTTCAAACAATAAACAGAAATCCTATATGTTCTCTTTTGGTTTAAGATTGGCTATTTGCTATGAATTTCAAGCTTCCGACAGGCTGACCACATGGCTTGCTATTTATTTTATTTCAAAACCTCTCACAAAGGGTTCTGTTAGAAGTCTCTTGAAATTCCATGTAAATTATGTTCAAAAGATACATTTCATCTCTTACTTCATGCACTTTTAGTACAGAATTCTTGAAAGATGAAGCAGCACAACTTACCCTTACAGAAGCTGTGTCAGTTGGTGCTTATCGCATTATGCTTATCTTAATGTGTAATCTAGTCTTGAAGTAGATTCCATTTGAGGTCTTATCTTTCCCAACTAGAGCAGATTAAAGAGGAAAGTCTTTGTTCATTGAAGTGCTGTGACTTACTTGCTCTCAAATCCTTGGAATTCGGAGACAGACCTTGCTGTCTAGCAAAAGGTTTTACCCACTCGCTTAACCCCAGCACAAACAATGTCCCTGCAGCCAGCAGCCCTCTCTCTCACTTAAAACTACACGTGTGACCAAATGCATTCCAAGCTGTGCTGAGCAAGTAAAATACTTTGCGTAAGGAAAAGCAGCAGAATGCAACAATCTCAGTCTATTAGCGCTTTTTTGCCCCTTTCAATGCAGTTTTCATAAATCATATGCAGTGCTTGGATCATTCAGAAGGTTTTTCTGTTAAATACTCAGTTTCATTAGTTCTAACTTCCTCAGACATATTTTCTGTCATACCTAAGGAACTGCCAAATGTTTCCAAAAGAAGCACACGATGAGAATACTTCTTGATGAGAAAAATGAAAATAAAATATGTGCCTGACCTTCCCAAAGCCTGTTAGGAGTTCTGTCTAAATTTCTGTTTTCCTGTCATGTATGGCTTTCAAATGAATCTTACACCTAACACCAAATGGACAGAATTAGCCTTTTCCACATTTTTCCAGTGGCTAAGGGAAACATGCCCCCTCCACCCCACCTTCTGCTCTATCTCTTACTGTGAGGTTGTTTAGTTTTGCTGTGTTAGCATCCAATGCAAGTCATTTTTGCTGCGTGTAACTGGGTCTTTTAACTCTTGTAAAGCCTTTGAAGTTTCCTCTTTCTGCAAAGAGGTCAACGCGGTCTTTCTTTTGCCCTTTCAAAAGGACCTTTCATTCATTCCTGTGTTTGGTCAAGTTGTTGTGGGTTCTGCTCTGGCCTGGCACCATGAGTCCCCTCTACACAAGCAATTGCTGCTTTCGTGGCTACTGCTGTTTGTACTCCTTATTGCTTCTTTCATTTATCTTCGCTGACACACCAAAGGAAAGAGGGGGCCGAAAGGGGAGAATTTGGCTGTAAGCTAAATTGATTGCATGTTATATTTCATGGAAGTCTGGCAGGAAGAGTTGAGTGATCTCAAGAGTTTCGGGAATATTTTCGTTCCTATTGTGCAAATCAATCAAAGCGCACTCGGCCCCAGCTGCCCGCCCCCCTGGCAGCCCAGAGCAGAGCTCACTGCGTTGTCAACAAAGGTTTGAATAGAACAAAAGTCTCCCAAGTGGACGCTGCCTTCACTTGATGGGGTCACATATTACCCAACATTTAATAAAACTCACATGAATTTGAAAAGGATTCCCAGATAGATCAATGACCGGAAAAGCAGTAAATTTAGCAGGTTGGAGGGATGTCCTAGGTGATGGTATTACACGTGACAGTTACTCTTCTGCTTGGATTTTAAGTATCGTGGGTGTCTTGGGACTATTAGAATGAATTCTTGCCATACAAACATATCCACCGCTTTCCTGGGAAGCTTCCACCCACCCTGCATCTGTCATGGAGGAATTCGTTTAAAGTGGGTTGCTTTTTCCCAAGCTTTCATCTGCAATCCCAGCTGACCAGGCTGGTTTGGATGCAGCTTTAGACACTTCCCTGTGGCACCAGCAGAGCCAGCAGAAATGGGGAGGCTCAGGCAGCACCTAAGAAATTGCCCCCCTAAGTGCTTGGGCAGAGATGTCTCTAGGAGATCATGCTCCCTCCCTTTGTGCCAGAGCAATGTCGTAACCTTCTCTAAAAACAGAACCATAATCCTGATGTTCTCATCCTGCCTCTTCTTTTAAAACCCAGAAGATGCCCAGGCCATAGCCAGTCTGCTCACCTAGTATTCCACCAGGTCCTGAAAAAAGGTGATCTTGGTAATCGTGATTCCTGCTGCAGTAATAAACTCTTAAATGCTGGCACAACATGGGAGATTATAATTTCATGCTTGAAAGCAGAGTGAGAAATAATGACTCTGCATTCTCCCTCAGCAGAGGCCCAGCCTTAGGCTATCTCAGGAACACAAGGCCATATGATGTGTCACTGTTCAAATATTCAAAAGGAATCCAAAGGAGTACTTGGTGCTTGTTCCTCCGCCCTTATCTGGTTCCCCACTAGCTTTGGCAATCCCTGTCACAAGTGAGAGCTGAGGGAATGCTGAGTCTGGAGTCATCACTCAGCCAACAAGTTAGTGCTTCTGCAAGATACACAGAACTTGCTGACTGCTGGCACCTTATTTTGGACACAAGTCAGACTAAAAGGAGAGAATGGGCGCAAGAGCTTGCAAAAACCTGTGGTTCTGGGCAGGCCTTCATTCCGTAAAAAGATTTCAACAGACCCAGTCTGGATTTTGTAATTCTATTTGCCAGAACCTCTTTCATTTGGGGGCCATATTGATCCCCTCTCTGCAGCAAGACACAAAACAGACCATTCATTTGGAGTATTTGTTCTTTGGTAACACAATACAAATTTATGTCCAATTAACATATTTATGAGAGGAGGAATATGCATGTACAATTTTAAATCATATAAATAGGGAATATAATGTAAAAATCAGAAGAAAATCCCTGAAAAGGGGCATAGAAGGACATACTTTCAAGATAAGAATTATTTTCATAATGTTTAATTCTATGTCTCTAAAGAACAAACATTAATTTTTATAAAAATATACAGAATTACATTTTCCAGCTGGCTGCCCAAATTCTCTGCACCAATACCATGCTTCTGCAGCCAGAAGACCAATAGTGCACAAAATATACATAGGCTTGCCCTTTATACATTGTCATGCACAGTTATTCTGTAAAATAATTTCAGTTGGATGGTTCAGAAACCCAAATTTCAACTTCATTGGAAAGGCTGAGATTTTTCAGAAGAGTTTAGGGATTGACTTTTGCTAAATATAGGTGATAGTTATTGTCTGGCTGCAATAAACTCTTCAAAAAATCACAGCCCAGAAATCCCATGTGATAACTATCAGTTCAAGAATCTAGCAGAAAAATTGTATTCTTGCTGGGACTTTGCAGAGGAAGCCAGAAAACCACAGTTAAGGAACATTTAAAATCAGAAAAAAAACATTGCTGTTGATGAAAGTGAGTACTCTGGCTGTGAGTACAGCCAGTTTATTTCATAAACTTTTCAAACATAAAGCTCACACATCACCACAGAGCAATGGAGTTTGAAGCCACCTGATCCACCCCAGCCATGAGCACTAACACTGTACAAGAAAAGATTATTATCTCGCACAATTCTGCATTCCAGCAAGGATGCTATCTGTTGAATCCATGGATGTTAAGCTAAAAATTGTTTCTAATCAAAAGTAAATAATCTGCTTAAAGCCCATAGCCGTTTTCAAGCTCTCAGATTTATAGATAGAATAGGTATGTGGGATATACTTCTGTCATTAACCTCAGAGTTAATTGTTCTGTTTTCTACCTGCACCATCAGTTATCAAACCAAATTTGTTGACTAGTACTAGATGAGCTGTTATGTATCAGAGCTCAAAAGACAGGTGTGCTGATAAGAGAAAATGTGAGTTTAAGATTCATCTGCTGTTGAAAACCTCAGAGCAGGAGGTGAATCCCCTCCCTCCCTCCCTCCCTCATGCTGCTGCCCGCTGCATTTGGTGCAGCCCTGAACACAGCTGCTGGGTCGTGTTGAGCTTCTTATCAACCAACACAATCTACAACCTTCTCCTCAGAGCTTGTTCTTAATCCACTCTCTGCCCAGCCTCTGTCTGTGCTTGGGATTGCTGTCCACCCAGGGGCAGGACCTTGCACTGGGCCTTGCTGAACTTCATGGAGTTCTCATGGGCACACCTCTCAAGCTTGTCGAGGTCTTTCTCGATGGCATCCCCTTCCTGCAGCATGCTGACCACACCACACAGCTTGGTGGCGTTGGGAAACTTGCTGAGGGTACACTCAACCCCACTCTCCATGTTCCTAACAAAGATGTTAAACAATATAAGCTAAAATTAAAGAATTCCTATTTCCACCAAATGCTATTTTGATTTGCACTGGTTTGTTCCTTGGTTGGCTTGGTAAAGAAGGTTGGTGGACAGTTTTAAATCTGCTCTTACCACAAGCTGGCACATCCCACCAGGGGCAGTAGCAACCTGAGGGAGGAGAGGAAGTGGGGGACAGAGACAGAAGAAGGCATGGGATGCACACCCCACCTTGGAGGGCAAAATCCCACAGGAAAAATTACCTGCAGCCTAAGTTAGGATTGCAGCAAGCCCGTAAGATTTGGATGAAATTTGCCTCTTTTCTCAATGCGTGCATTTCAATCATAACTCATTCCACTCTCTCAAGAACACTTATAATTTTTTACTGGAGTCACTGACAAGTGCATTTGGGTTGTGCCATGTAGAGATTGGTGAAAAGGCCTAGGGTTGATTTGGCTCTGCTTCAGCACTGGATCTGTGAACCAATACATCCAGAAGGTATCATTTAAAGTGTAAGTCAAAATGTGTTTCCTCAAGTTTTCCAGTAACCCACTTTCTGCAGATATTTCAGATGGTCAAGTCTGATCATACAAACATTATGGAAAGCAAACACCAAACAGCTGTGAGCCAAAAAAATCAATTTCAAATCCAGGGAGGACATTTGCAGAATTCAATAGGAACCATTATCCTTAGTTCCCAAGGAAAAGGGATCTCAGTTTCTCTTGCTGAATGTGTATTATTTGCTGCAATTAACTAAGAAGTTGATGTATCAAGGATTTGAGGCCCAAATCTGGGAGATACTGTAAGGGGTGAATAGTGTGGAATATTTCTATCTACTTAAGCTTGGGCTTAGCCTGCAGTGCAGTGCAGTCACATGGAACATTTGCTGTATGGCTGCTGTGCTGGATCTAGAACTGTTATACAATTATAAAATATCATACAATCATTTAAATGTGGGGGATTTAAACTAGACCTCCTGCGTTGGGTAATTCCAATATTTTTCCCTTTCTTTTTTCTTCTTTTTAACTTTATCAACTTATTTATTTTCTCTTTGGCTTCTGGAATGTAATCAGCTGGACAAGCAGGCACAGAGAAAACAGTGTTGTGGGGCTTCCAGCCAGGCCCAGCAGCGCCCCAGGAAACACCAGGGCACCGTGACTTTGCCGGGTATCAGGAGGCACTCAGCACCTGCACAGCTGGCCAGTGTAAATGAACGCTGGCAGCAGACCTGTATTCTGGGAGTAAAGGTGACATATAATTAGTCCATATGCCTTCTGCTGATAATAATTGCAGGTAACTGGCTGCATTCCGCTAGTCCAAATGACTGTCACCATGCGCTGAGGGCACATGTTATCTGCAGAGGTTTCATATTTCATTTCAAGCAAGGAGTTATCCATTAATAAAAACAGAAGGCCGTTACACAAACGTGCTCTCTGCCAAGACTGCCTAGCAGAGCACATGCAGAGCTTTTTTGGCAGTGCCTCCCTGCTGAGCAGCACTGCCTCTGCGCCTCCCTCTGCAGCACAGCCAGGCACTGGAGGGGCTCCCAGGGAGTGGCAGAAACGCCTGAGTAATTCACTGTGGGGAAATGAAACAAGTAAATACTTGAACTGTGTTGTCCAGTGAAAAGGAAACAAGACCATCTTGCAGTGGGAGAAGGGGCATGAAAAGATGTTAATCGCATGAGCAGTAATCTCTTTGGCTGCTCAGTGTGCCACACTTGGGCTTTGTTTGCCTTTACTTATCTGGCTTACTTACCCCAATCCGTGTGATCATGGAGGTGCTGGAGGGCCTCTTTAAGTGTGCACGAGATCAGCTACTGGGATAGAGCAATGAAACATTAAAGAAGAAAGGTGGTACCATTAAAAAAGGAACCTTCAAGGCCACCTATCTCGACAAAAGTGGTCAGACAGGCAATAAATGCAGAACATCATTGAGACAGCAATGAATTATGAAGGCTATTAAAACCCACAACTGAATTTAAAGAATCAGCTTCCCATGAGGTATTATAAAAATGCCTTTCCCCAGGAACTGGAGATATCCAAATTTGTATTGCATATTAATTACAGCTTTATTTAGCAGGACGGCAGAGGGGGAGTTCGGCTCAGTCAAGACAGCGTGGATGTTAATAGTGTTAAACTTTCTGAATCTCATATACTGCCAGGAAATCATTAACATTACATTTAACAATTTCAGGTACTTCTGGTTTTGAACTCCAATTTTATTATTTATGGAATTTTGATTGCAGAAAAAACATACCCAGCACTTGTATTTAGATTCTGTTTACAAAGGAGCTCTGTCTTCTCCCTGGAACTTACATAAGAACAGAAAAGTAGATTATGTGGTTTCTTAATAGTTCTTCACAAAGAGTCTTCTGTTTCTGACAAATGGTTTATGCAAATGTATTCTCTGAACTGCTTTAAGCTGTACTCATGGAAAAATGACATTTTGCAAGAGGGAACAATGAATATTCAATGCATCATTTCTTAGGTGAGATAATGGACAGCTTGTATTCTGCAGCCACTGCCATTCTCTAATTTTGAAATTTTGACAGAGGGCAGAGAAGTATCAACAGGCAGTGGGAACTGAAAAGCACTGGCTCTCAGACCTTCCATCAGAATTCCAATAAAGGCAATTCAGGACTTTAAATTACAGGCTGGAAGCAAATTTTCAGTTTCCCCAAGCTCAGCTAAAGAGCTGTTTTACAAAGGGCAGTACAGAGAAAAAAATCTATCTGCATCCTTGAAATCATAGCTACTGCTGGGCTGTGGAAGGGCAAGAGGGTGAAGGCTTCACAAAAGCCTCCCATAGATATTAATCCCTGGTGTGAATGGCACAAAAAAAGAGGCAATTTGGAATGTACAGGCTGTATCTTACTGGCCTTATTCATAAGAGCAGGCACGCTGAAGTCAAAAGCTTTGTTTGTATTGGGCTGGGACTCGCCTGAGCGCAAAGGCTGCATGAGGAGCTCGCATTTTGCAGTGCTGTTCAGAAAGGGTGAGCTGCAGGAGGAATTTGACCTTTCTATGACAAAACCAATTTAAGTCATTAATTCACATGCAACTCCAATTTAAGTCATCGATTCACATACAACTGCTGTATAGAAATGATAGTGTTAATTTGATAGAGTGAAAGAAATCAAAAAGAGGAAGAAAGGCAAGTTAAAGGAGCTGGAATGTAAATATCTTAAGCCTCCGTTGCCTCTCATGCACCTCACATGACAGAGGTAAGATTTTTGAGTAGAGCTCCACTAGGGAACACAACAGTTTAGGGAAAGTAGGCAGGCTTTTCTCTCTCCTCCTCATCTCTTTTCTGCACCCCTGCAGTTTTTCACAAGTATTTTTCTGGCTTGGACATAGGATGCAGGTTGTTCTCAAGGGTTACTTTCAAGGGTAAGGGTATCTCGTCCAATTCCTTTGTATTTAGCTCTTAGTAGTCTTCTACATTTACCAGAAAGCTGGATAACTATATCTGTGAAACTTAGACATTTAGAGATAAAGAATTGTTTAGAAAATCTTCACCCAGATTGAAAAGGGTATCAGATCTCTTATGCTCATTTACAGCAAAGATATTCAGCATATGAAGCAGGGTAACTAATACTTTTGATTGCTGAGCTTCTCAAGTTCATCTCATTAAGTGCCACTAGAGATTGGAAAACAATTTCATGTATATAAATGTGTTCCAGTAAGTCCATTTAAATAGTGAGCGACCTCAAAAGAGAAAGTTTTGGACATGCTTTTAAACATGGCCTTCCAAACAGGGAATTTAACAGCATTACTGTAAAAAACATATACACGGTAGACATCTCATTTCCACACAGTCATATGAAGTTAATAGTCCAAATTCAGTGTTCAGTTACCTCACCATAATTCCTGAATTAGTTCAACCTATAAGCCTATGCATTCAACAAGGTGATTGTGGACAAAAACTCAAAAACTGAGATTGGAGATCCTGCACTACAGTGTCAGATCACATTGAATCTGCCTCAGTTGTTTTTACAAACTATGCCCAGAAAAATCAGAAACTCACTGCTTAGTCCAGGTCTATGTAGTAGTAACATATGCCAAAAGGATTACAGTAGCGCACTCTTTTTTAGTTCCAGTAGCAGAGGTGCTTTCAGAGACTTTCTGAAAAAACTGTTGGAGGGAGCAATGAGCAATTCCAATCTGCCTGTAGAAATATGCACTGATAGACATTAAAATTAATCTTCCAGGATGGTGAAAAAACTTTCTTGGTGGGAGGGATGAGGTTTTGCTAAACAAATGTTTTGAATGGCTTTCTGTGGACTGTACCTGCTAGTTTCAAGATTCTAAGCTGAGGAGGGTTTCCAACTTCCTTTGGACAGCATTTCTGGCTGACAGACAAACAAATTTTGAAAGCAATTCACAGAGGAAAAAAATTTTTGAAAACAAACACCAAAGATGTGCTCCATTTGTAGATTTAATTAAGATATCATGCCAATAGAAAAATACTACGTCTTGGTGCATACACAGCAGCAAAAAATTGTTGTTCTGCGACTAAGCTGAAGAACTTATTTTCAAAGTGGGAGATACTGGTCCTGCCACAGCTGCCAAGAGAAGTGAAATAGCACTCTTACAGACAATGTCTGGAGATGGTTTAATAATTTAAGCTTGTGGAAATCCTGATCGGCTGCTTGACAGAGAGGAGGAGACTGTGAGAGGAAAGGTCAGGTCTGTACTTACTCTTCCCCTCGAGGTCAATTGCTGGACACTGTCAGACACTGCAGCCAGGGTCACTGGCTGATTAGTCAGCCCCAGCAAGGCCATTTTTGAGCAGATGAAAGTTGCATGCATGACAGACTGTCAGTGTCACCACAGCTTTGCTTCTCAAACTTCACGTGACCTTTCAAAATCCAGTTGCTGCTTAGTGCAGGGTAAGGAACTGGAGTTTGTGCTCCCAGCCCAGTTTGCTTCCCTGGCACCATTCAGGACAAGTCCAATGCACACCTACACGTAACCCATGAGGCAAAGCTGGGCTCTTCTCACAGGGTGAAGCTAGGGCTGAGAATCTGCACTGCTCACTGTGGGTCACAGCTGGGAAAGGGACAGACATTAGAGAGAACAGAGTAGGTGAAGCCCTGTGACAGCTCTCCAGGGGACCATGGTCTTCTGAGACGTGTACAAAGCCTAAACAAGTAAGAAAAGCCTTTTGCAACACGCATGTGGGGCCAGAGGGAAAGGGAGATTTGGGATGCCATATCCAGGGCTGATCACTCAGTTCATTCAGTTGGTTCATTCAGTTCATGCTTTACACAGCAGAAGCTTTAGGCCAACTTACATATTTTCAGCAAGTAAAAGGCCAGCTAGGATAGTTTCAGCAAATAAAGATGAATCATTAGTTTGAGTGGCAATTTTCAGGTACTATTTCTTCTGAGCAATACATAAAGAGGTACGAATGCATCTAAAACAGTAAATTATTGGCTTCAGTTTGCCCAAATAATTGCATGTCAAATTGAAGCTAAAATATGGCTCAGTTCTCCATCAGGCTTCTTTGTTTGTTATAAATAAAACTTAGATGCACACAAAGCCAGAAAACACCATGTCCCAGTAATTCTCCCCAGATAGGCACAGATAGGTCTTACTGTGTTTGCAAATCACATTTCTGACACAGGGCCTATTGTGTAAAGAAAATGGCTTAAAACTTGACCTGAATCAATACTGAGACTGCAAAAGAAATTGGAGTGTAAACTCGGGCTCCTAATATTGTAACCTCAAAGTTCCTCTCGAATTCCTTCTTGGAAGTCGTGCTTGCACTACTTAGAAAGATACTAAAATGCTTCTTATATAACTGCGCAGGAAAAGCTGTACATGGGGAATAAACTACTGAGCTGGCATTAATTTAATTTTACTCTAGTGTTCTGCAATATGGTATATTTCACATCAGCTCCACTGCGTAAGGTTCTTCTATCTATCAACTTGAAGAGACAAGTTTGACATTAAATTTATTTCTTGGATAAATTACTGGATGCTTCTGAAGTCTACACTGAAGCATGAAGTGA
This sequence comes from Motacilla alba alba, assembly GCF_015832195.1. Lineage (NCBI taxonomy): Eukaryota > Metazoa > Chordata > Aves > Passeriformes > Motacillidae > Motacilla > Motacilla alba. The sequence goes on from NC_052018.1 coordinate 90,219,896, forward strand.
TAGTGTCTGCTGAAGCCATCAGTTCTTATTGACAAGTCTGGTTAAATTATCAGGTTGTATGTAATTTTATTTGAGTGTAGGAAAATGAAGGTTATAGCCAAGAACTTGGTGGGGTTTTCTTTCCTGAGATGATGATTTATTCATTTTGGCTTCAATAGCTACGGTGTCAGGCGTATTTTATATTTTTCCAACTTTGACACTTCAAACATTTGATTTCCCTTTGCAACTTCCAGCCTAAAACATGTTTCCTATTATATATATTCAAGTGACTGCCTTGCACACACTGACTCATGAGGCTGGTTTTTATTTTCACAAAATATATAACCCTATTTGAATAAAATACAGATGGTGTCCAATACATTAAACACAGCAAATTTGCCATTCCCTTCTCCATCCCCTCTGTGTTCCCCTCCCCAGATTTTCTGTAGCTGCATGAAATCTTATCAGCCTCAGCTTGGAAAGGACATGGCAACAGAAATTTGATGCCATTCGTATATGGTTTGCTGCAATAAACAATGTGCATTTTTTTAATTATTAGCATTTTTCTGTAGGATTTTGCATTTGGAGCTCTGCTTTAAAGCAAGCTTTGTGCCCCTTGAAAGGTACTGAACAGGCAGCTTCACATTGTTCTGTGGGAGAGTTTGAATAAAGGGCAGTCAACATGGCATATGGCACCAAGGTCCCAGGTGACAGCTGGAGCAGATTCAGTTGCCTCTTACATCACCAAGCAATTTAGAAGGAAAAAAAATGCCATATACAAGTGTATAGGAAGTTACCTAAGTAAATTAGTAAAAACTGTTGAAATTAATTGAAGAAAAACCTGTTCTTGGTTTGCTCTGAAAGCATAATTATACAGTATAGACCCATGTAACATTTACTTGGAATGCACGAGGTTTGGGGTTCTAAATAAGATTCTATCAGCATCACTAGATGGCATTGGAGGGTGCTTTATCTCATCATAAGAAAACAGTCTGTAGTAATTTTTATCAGGAACACTAAGTTTACACACTGAATTTATCCCAGGCAAGCTGAAGACATGCTCTATGGTGAGGGAATTGCAACATGAGGCAAAAACCAAGGCTGGCTGAGCAGTGACAGCATTGCTGCAGTTTCCTTCTGTCACACACAAGGAGCCCGCAACCTCATGGGATGACTGAAACCTGGAGAGAAATAAATTGCAAAGGATACTGAAGAAATTGTGAACTGGTGTTACATGGGCTGGTGACTTTGGAGAGGTACGAGTTAATATCCCCTTGAAATGTAGGGTGGAATTTTTGGACTGCATGTTTGTTTTTCCCCCACAGCAAATTATACAATTATTATAAAAAGAGTATTTCTGGTTTTCTTACACCTTTTCTACTATATAGTTCTCATGTCACTGTCCTGTTATTTTTAGAATGAGACATGTTTGCCATCCAGTGATATTTTTTGGTTAGCTTCAACATCCACTTTGGAATTACTGCTAACTTTAGCCACTGATTCCTGCCCATTGATTGTTACTGCACAGAAGCCATGCAGAGTCCACTGCACCACAGCTACCCTGGTTTCTGAATTGCAAGAGTATTTTTATACTCATAGAGTTCTCTTTTACTCCTACTCTTTAGTAGGTGGTAAAAAGAGGCAAAGAGGAGTTTGTTCACCTATGAATACACAATTCCAAGAGCTCAGTCTCTAAGAAATGGACTGTATATCATAATAATTATAGGCCATGGAACATGTGTTGCAATGTAAGGCAGTAAAATGGTGATTTCTTTTCACATCTGCCACTTTGACCCACAATCCAAGTCATTAAAATTTCAGTTCTCCAAGTAGACAGTGCAGAGTCTCTTCACAAATTCACTGCATGAATGCACACTATTTTTTGCCTCTGTAATATTCTTTCTGCTTAAGAGCTGTCATTGACCAAAGTTCTATAACGAATCACAAATCAGAGCCATGTACAAATGAAAACCTAACATTTAATTGAAGTGTTTCCATTTTTTAAACAGGCTTTAGATTTGTATCTCGTGGGGGTTAAAGGACAGGATGGTAAAACAGATGTAGAAATAGTAGCATGCATGATGATCAACAGCTTGTGCCCAAGAATGAGGCAGTACCTGCCAGTAAGTCATATGGGGCTCTTCATAGGTCATGAACTTGTACAAACCCAAGGTCTAGTATAAAACATTATATACACCCTCTTCTCAAAGTGCCACTGTGCCCCTGGTCATCTATTTGTCTGACTGGCTGCTCTGCATTCCTTCTACTCTATTTATGGAAAGCTGTAATTCATAAATACCAATTTGTACCATTATCTTCATACATGCCAGGTACTTGTAGTATTGAAAACTGCAACTTGTTCTTAGGGCATACTTGAAGTTGGCAGGAGTATGATGAATAGGAATGGCATTATCCCTATTAAACAATGAGTGTAAATGTGTAGAATTCATATTGCCTCCCTGGCATTATTTATTAAATAATATGTCTTTAATTTTCTGTATCTTGTTAAAACTTCCATCTAAAAGGAAGATAAGCCTTCATGTTGTCATTGTCTAAATTTCACAGGAACCTACACGTGCTTGCAGTCATGTACTATGAAAATGGAAAATCAGCGTATTTTTCCTCACTTATGTGGCTCAAACATTTAGGTCCAAGAGGTAGGTTTTACTGAGTTCTTTCTTTGTAGATACTTGAAAATCTACCAGTCTGATACTGTTTTACGTAAACATAAATCAAGGATTAACTGATTTTACACTGGTAAAATGAAGCTAAGTAAGATCAGATTCTGACTTTATCATTTCAAGTAGCCACTGGATAGTTTAGTCTTCCTTCTCAGCCTCCCCGTCATTTGCTGAAAAACTGTGGTTAGCAGGGATTTTTTTGTTTAAAAGCCACAATTTCCAATAAATGTGTTGTTTGCTCTCTGGCTTGACATCAAAGACAGTTTCATAATGAGGGTGGCTCCTGCTGAATTATATTTCCCATCAGTTTGCAGAAAAGTGGGGCACCTATTACACAAAGGCAATCGTTTACTGTACACAAGCACAAAGGGAAGCAACACAACGCCTTGTTTCCTTCACATTTTTTAAATGCACCTCTTAAAAGCATCCATTCCAATTAGAAAAAACATTGCTTATACTTACTTGCAAGAAACCTGCTTGTTAGAGTTCAAATGCCAAGGCCCGTGTCTGTGCTGAAGAAAGGACAGGGACTCTGCATGCCCTGGGAGCTCTAGAGGAGGGCAGCCCAACGTGTTTCACTCCTGCTTAAAACACGGAGAGGAAAAAAATATATTTTCATGACCAAAAGAAAAAGAGATTCGATGATAACATCTCAAAAAAAAAAAACCTTTAGCAGACTATGACTGTGAAGTCTTCATATACTGCACCTTTTCCACCAATGTTCCTCTTTTCTTTGAGTCCCATTTTCTGTTTCTGCAGTAGATTGATGAAAACTTCAGATGAGTCTTTTCAACCCAAATCTGTTTACTTCTTTCAACACCATTTCACATTTTGACCAAAAGTTTAGGGATATGTTTCCCTCAAAAAAATTTGTGAACAGTCTTGCCGCTCCATTTCTCCATTTTTTCTTCCCCCCACCCCCCATAGTAGTTTGTAGTTAAGCCTTCACAGAATTTCATGCTAAAGAATACAATGCAAGCTCTCCCTACTAAATCTGAACATCAGTGTTCCCATCATCACTGTTCATATTATTATTTCCTGACAGGTAACATAATATGATCTCTGGATATTCACTGCCATCTTCCATATGCTTTGAATTACAAATCCTCTTGGTAAAAGTTGACCAGGTGAATTTCAGAGGCAGGGACAATGGCTTCACTGTGCACTTGCCATGGTCAAGTCCTGCCCCGGGTGTCCTGTGGTGTGCCCTGTGGTTGCCACACCACAGACAGTAACTGCAACAGGAAGAGCTGCCTTCATGCCAAGTTGCTGTCCTCCCTGCACCCCACTCCACCATTCCCACAGATCTCACAAATGCTATGGAAAACTTGATCATGGCTGGCAGAAGGACTAAGAAAAATCCGTCAGTGAAGCAGTGAGAGGCAGGGCAAATCACAAATAATTGTACCACACTGAACTCCTTTATCTCATGTTGAAAGTACCTCTCTGACATTCTTTGCCAGCATCTCACTGCCCATCCAACCCCCTTCACTCCTTATACAAAATTACCTGGACCTCTCAGCTGGAAACAGGGCCCACTTGTTTTCAGGCTTTGTCTCATGGCAATGAATGCTCCATGGCAGCATTACTAATTCCACCACAGATTTCTCCCAGATGTGATGTGAGTTATGACCACCTGTTTGAAGCTGATTACAGGAGACCTCAGCTTTCTACTTAAAAAGACACACTGAAGTTGGGGAGAAAGCTCAGAAAAATGAGCTGAGATAAAGCAGTAGGCTCAGAGAAAACAAAGAAAAATAAGAGAACACATTTTTATTTTGGTCTAAGCAAAGATGAAAGCTCTTGGCATGTCTCCCCTGCAACCCTCAGGACATAAGGCTGAACGTGATGCTGGTCAGTGCTTGGTTTATTGCCTGGAGTTTGTTCCCAGTGGTGGGGCTAGAATCACCTCCTCACCAAACCATCAGGAGACAGTGGGCAGCTCTTGGAGGTGCTCTGAGCCTCAGACCAGCCAGCACAACATGGTGCTGGACTGGGCCAAACACTCAGCACAGCCTCTTGCAGAGCTGCAGCACCCATAGCCTCACACAGCTCTCACTTCTCCAGATGAACTCAACATCCTGTTTAGCACTTCATTTTGTGCACAGGCAATTGGTTTTTCACTGAGGAAATAAGCTCTCCCTGTGCAGCATGACACGTACATAAATACGTATACACATACACACACGTGCATGTGCACACACAGACAGCAGCCGTTTAAAGCCCTGTGGGTGTCTTCTTTCATATTTCTACCTTGTGGCTTGAGGAAGCCAGGAAATGTAAAAAGCAGTCAAAAAGTTAGGGGAAAAAACAGATAGAAATGCCTTTTCCACAGAAAACATGAAGCAGGTCCCAGGCTGACTGGCCCAGACCTGCCAACTCGCTTTGTGCCTTGCTTCCTCCTCTTCTTCCTCTTCTGTGGCTTCTCAGGGGTTTCCATGCCACATGTGCCAGACAGGCACTGCTGAATCAGACCCACTGCTGCAAAAATCACTTTCTCCACATAAATTCAGAATTTTGCCAGTGCTTACTACGGCTAGTAAATTCTCTTGTTGTAGTATCACACCTCTCTTACTAAGATTTTAATCAGCATTTCCACTGGAAAGCCTTACTTTCAGAGTTATAAAACCTGCCTGTATAAAGTTGATTACCACTGAAATTTAAAATCCAGCTTCTTGGCTCACAGCTATGTTTCTTTCTTGCTTACATGATCTCTGTTTGCAAAAGCTGATATAAATTGGTTTGGCAACTTTGTTTAATTCTAGGGATAAACAATTCCTGACTAAAGAAGCATTTTTTTCCAGTGTGCAGAAAGTGATGGAATGAAATTATTGAAGTTACCTACTACAGCTTTTAAGTATTACACTGAATGTTTTTTTTTTTCTTTTAAATGTTGGCATTTTTTACATAGGAATGCAACTCAAGGATTTAAATTTAAAGAACATTTTTAAATGCTGAGTATTTTTGGAACTGTGCGGTGCTTAATGGGAAGGAAATCACGGGAGGTTAAAGACTTTCAAAATACATACCAGCACCTCAGTGCCAACAACCCATATCACTTCAATGAACTGTGCAGTATGTGTTGGCATGATTTATGCAGCAATTTTAAAAGAATCCATAGTGTTTGTTTATTACCACAGTATGATTGATGGGTTCCTAAGTGCATGGTGACACAATCAGCTGAGCTATTAGGGCTGGGAGTTCGATAATTTGTGAGTTACAGCCATTACAGGACGTCACTTCAGCCAATTGCCAGAGCCATTAGGGCATGGGTGACCTCAGAGAAACCGCGGCGAGGCGAGACCCGCTGCCCCTGGTGCCACTGTCAGGCCTGCCCTCCTGCACCCCACACTGCTGCCCGACTTCCCCGGCTCCCCTGCTCTCCTTCCCTGCCCTCCCTGGCTGCTGCCCAGCTTCCCTTTTGGCCCAAGGAGCAATTTCATCAAGTCCTGCTCTCACCTTTGCCCCTACCAAGTGCTAAAAGGCTGATACCAGCACAAGGCAAAGCACAGAGCAGCAAAGGCTGCTCAACCACTGTCTGCTAGCCGTGACTCACTTTGTGACAGGCAACCACATAGGCAAAGCCACCAAGTACTCCAGGCACCAACAGACCTGTCCCTGGGAGACCCTGGAACAACCTCAGTCCTTTTGGGAAAAAATATCCCAAGTTTAAGTTTACATACAATACACTGGATTGAGGCATTTATTTGAAACACAAAGACACAAAAACCAAGAATAAAAGAAATTTTATTTATCTTTTATTTTTATTTTTTTACAAAAATAAACAATTTGAGAAACAAAAGCACATTTTTTCCTGACTGTACAAACTACAAAACAGTATGACATTGGTCACTTTAGCATTTACTTCATTGCTTTCATTGAAAGCAAATTCTCTAGACACACCTTGCCTTTAAGATGCATTTTATATAGAATTAAGGCTAGCATTCATTTGACATCATTAAGGTCATTTACTTCATTCACTCTAAGAATCAGCAAGCGATGCCTCAGAAAACCAAGGACATGATGATAAAAGGTACGAATAACTGCAAGATAGTCATTAAATTAGCACTGTTCAACCAGCTGGACTGCTTTGCCAGTCTGTCAAAGATGTGGCTTCCTGAACAATTCAAATTGATTCAACAAAAGTCTTAAGCACAGGCTTAATTGTAAGCATATGCTCAGACCTATCCAGCAAAGCACTCGGCACTTGGGTAAGTCCCTGCCCTTTCAGTGGGACTATTCATATGCTTATGTGATTTGCTAGATCCACAAAATGGCTCTTTCAAATTAAAAATGAAACTTTATGATAACATTGGAAGCAAAAATGAAAATTAGTTGCAGTCTTGCAATTCTAAACATAAGCAATTCCTTCCGTTTGACAAATAAGCCGGCATTGCATATTCCATAGGTTGAACACAAATGCTGATTGTCCTCAGTAATGTTTGCTATTCAGCAGACAAACTGATACGCTTCAGTTCCTCTGTTGTGATTGTACGTGCCCAAATAAATACCAGTGTGGAGGATACAGGCTTCCCAGAGAAATGATCAGCTTTCATCCCTGGACGCACATGTATAGGTCAGAAATGTTATGCTAACCTTGCTTAGAAAAGCCAGAGCTGCCAGCTGATTTATAACCAAAATTATACTCTAACAGTGTATCATCTCTTGTACTTTGGGTTGTTTTGCTTTGTTTTTAAATCACATTTTCAAAATCTTGTTCTATTGCACATTCATCCTGGTCATGCAGGTTATTTCTTTAAAGTTTCCTTTAGCACTCTATAGATTAGAATGAGTAATAGTGCAATTATTCTCTGGCCACAGCCGCCTTCTACCTAACAGCTGCCTATATTTATACACAAACAGCTCTTATCACTCACGTGTCAGACTGAGCCACTTTAGGTGTCAGTCTGTCACCTTCACATATGTTATCTTGTCAGGATCAGGCACAATATGATTTGAAGCCATCTTGAAGAAGACAAGCTGCCGACCTGCATTAAATAGGAAAGAGGGGGAAGGGGAAAATATTTAGATGTGATGAGCAAAACATTGCTTAAAATGCTGACATTTCAAATGCGACTTCAACCTATGCATTCTTCAGGCCATGCGAGACGTGAACTCTCTCTTAACTTCAGCTAGTACAAACCTGAACTGTTTTTGTCTGAAATGACACCAAAGTTTCCCTGGTTTCAGTATCTTTACCCTTACCTAATTATAGTCAAGATAGAGCTGTGCACAGCTAGCACAGTACATGAAAGAAAGGTCTTAAGACTTTAATACAAATTCCATGCAGTCTTTAAAAAAGTGTTTTGAGACTCCCACTAATAAAAACAGGCTTGGGTTCAGGGCTTAAATGAAGGACATTCATTTGATTGTACAGAAGCAGAATCATATTTGCATGCTTGATCTTTACAAAACTGATCAGTGCAATGTGTATTAAACGTGACTTTCCCTGAAACAGCTCTTGCTGATCACTTTGTAGCTCTGGGCTTTAAACAAGCTGCAACAAGGTTTCTAGTCCTCAGACAAAAAGCAGCAGCAAGTGACAACAGCCTGCCTGGGTAGCATAAGGCACCTGCCGCATGTATATCCAAGGCCAGTGGGGGCTGAATTTGTCAAGGTTTCTTTGTCTGGTGTCTGTGGGAGCCACAGCACAGCTTCTCTATCTCCCCACACTCACTGACCTGGCACCTTATTCACATTCCTGCCTCCCAACGAGCTCCTGCTGCCCCCCAGACCTGCAAAATCACTGCCTTTCTTTGCAGCACAGAGATACATTCCAAGTCTGCTGTACTTCTGCCTTCCCTCTGTGAACTTGAGAAAATCAAATGCTATTTGCTCCCAGCCTGCCTCTGTAGGGGGCTCCCATAGCACTATTTTCTTTGAAAGTATTACATGGCAAACAGGATGCCTCAACTACTGAGCAAATTTCCGAGCTGCAGGTTTCAGGGACTCAGGTGCTCATGCCTCAGGAATGGTATGGCAAAGGGAATGACAAATAAGACTATAAATATCGCTGTCCCATTTGCTTTTAATATTGTAACATGAGATAGGAGCCGCTCTAAACTTCCTATGAATTTGCCTGTGCCAGAATAAATACTTTTTTAGTATATCAATTAACTTCAATATTCCAACTATAGATAGTCTGACATGATGACCTAGTAGTCACTGGTTAGCCATAGATAAGGTTAACAGGAATTAGATTTTTCTCGGTTCCATGGAAGTGCCTGTTCACACCTACCAGAAGCACAAAAATGCAAAAAAAAAACCTTTTCAGATCCTGTGGTTTGGTAACCTGAGGTCTGCATGCTTAGCCCTCTAGTGCCAGCTCCTGGGAGTCGGTCTGTAGTTTCTGCTCCCCTGACAGCTGGCAAAGAGAAGCCTCACCAAAAAGAAGCTGCCTCAGCTGAACCTTCAAAAACTACCTCACTTCTAGATCCTGCTGGTGGCTCCCACAGGCCAGCACAACACACTCCCCAAGCTGTATTAAAACACTTAGGGCAGCCAGAATAGGTGACTCAGTTCTTCTCCACACCATCCAGGACCTACCTGTCCAAGTTGTCTGGTTAGTCAGGACAAAAGCTTTGCACTGGGAGTAGCTGTCACAGATCTCAATGGCTTCGTTGACATCAAACACGGAGAGGAGGCAGCCCTTGTGATGGTAGGATGGCCAGCATCTGTAGTTCTCGTCAGGAATAAAGGCTTCAGGCACCCGTCTGTACTCTGCAAATCAGAGCAAAGCAGTGGTTGGAAAGCTCCAGTAAACTGGTTGTTTTTAACAGGCAAGGTTTATTAGAGCAGCTTAGGAGCAGGATATATGATGGAAAAGCTGACGGTTTAGGCCATACCAGCTCTAGTTTACTCCCAAACGTGTTTATAGCTCTGCACTTTCCTTTCCTTTTCCTTCTTTCTTCTTCTCACCTTTTTCTCCAGAAAGCGTCTGTAAATAAACAGTCTGTGCACAAAACCCCTTCCCCTTCCCCACTGCGGAGGCGAGGCTTTGGTTTTATTAGGAGTTTTACAGGAAGAATGTCCCATTGAATAAACAGCATCCACTTGAATGAACTGACTCACTGTCCTACTTCTCAACAGTGAGCAGGATTGTCGGGGTGAGACCTGACCAGGCGTTCCCAGCCCTCCCTCTCCCTCAGAAGAGCATGCTATTTTTCTCTGGCTTCTTTAGAGAAGGAAGAAAAGACAGGCTTTTAATTAAGCAAACTTTTTTTGCTTGCTCAGATTAGGACAAAAGAGGAGTCGCTTGATGGGCCTCTGAAGAGAAGGGAGGGGGGAAAATAGCGGGAGCATGTCAGCATGGTCCTGCCCAGCGCCTCCGCTCTGCCCCACCGCCTGCTCCTCTCCCTTGGCTGCCGTTCAGTCTCACTTGCCTTTATGAGCTGCCTCTTGTTCTCTGTTCACAGCTCCTCTCACTTTCCCAGCCACTAACAGGGCTTTCTCTAATGAATGCATCAGCAAATTCAACTGATCATTTATAAACATTTCTGTTTAGCCTCCAGACACACAAATTAATGGTTCCCTCCTGTCTCTCCTCCCCACGTCCTATTCAAAAAAACTAAATACATTCTATATTTCTTCTAATTGTATCTATTATGGAAACCAGAGCTGCCTGCCCTGACTCACAGTCTATTCTTAAGTCAGCTTGGTTCAGGCATTTTCTGCCTGCTCTGCTGATTCAGCCTGCTAATATTTCATACAGCACATTGTATGAACACCACTGAGTCAAAGGCAAGCGTGTCTGCTGCTCCAAACTGTCAATATTTCAACTGGGAAAAGAAGTGTGCATTCAGAGTGCTCATTCTCACCACACAGTCTGAAATAGTGGGAAACAAATGTAGCAAATACATTCTATTTTAAGCCCTAGCTCATTTAAAGTATCATAAGAAACATTCCCAAATAAGAAGCAAAATCAGAGCTGATCATGTCCCAGTTAAATCAAAAACAAAAAAGCTTTCTTAATTCAGGAAATGCAGATTCATGCACAAGAAAAAAAATTCAAAATGTAGTTCTATATTATGACTGGTCATTTCTCCATCAAAAATATTTATGCATTTCTTCTGAAGAGAAGTCAGAGCACAAATCAAACTGTTGGCTAGGTAAAAGTCCCTTTTTTCCCAGTTTCTGTATCAACTGTAGTGTAACAATAATTGAATGTAACAGAATATTTTCTTATGTTCACGTGGCAACTGCTGAGCTGCCTCACAGCCTATGACAGTAAAATGATGTGCACAAATTAAAAGCGAAAAAAAAATCAATTCCCTGTCGTTAGCACCCTATGTAACCATTTGTATCAGCACACATGCTGTGTTGACCGGATATAAAATGTGATTATCCACAGCTCCTCTTTGCACACCACAGAGCAGCCACCTCACACTGCGCTGTGCCAAGCCCTATGCCACAGGAGGCATTCACAGAAGGATGGTCTTTGCTGTGGCAGCAGGAGATGAAGCATCTGCCTGATTCTCCTAGACAGCAGGGAGTGTGCCCCAGCCCTTCTGCAGGGCACTTTGAGAGTCTGACAGGCTCCACGCTGGGGCTGGGAGGAAGCTGCAGCATCCCTCAGCCCACCATCACCGCACTAAGAGAGCAGTCCTACATCACATCATGTGTTTTTCTTCACGCAAGGGAGAAGCCGGCCTTGAGGACCCTTATTTAATATTTAAAATATTTAAACTTCTCTGAGCACAGACATGCTTCTTAATAGGCCTAAGGAACCTCCCTTTTCCTCAGCATTGCTCCCAATACAGTTCTCAGGGATTAGGCTCTCAGCTGACATACACAGACTTCAAAAGAGCAGCAGTGATTCAGAGGTAGGAGATAAACTTCTCCCTTTCCATTGCCTTTTTCAAGGTGACCAAGCCTGGTAAATCATCTGGGCAGCTCAGACATATTAATCAACAGAGTTGGGCCAGCAGTAACTGCGATGGCAAGGTCAAGGTCCTGGTTTGAGTCTGCAAGCGAGGATGGAAACAGCCATGCAAGGGTAGTGTCACCACGCAGCAGAGCCCTGTGGCTGTCCCTTCTCGCTGTTCCCTGTCAGTTCTGACATGAGGGAAAGCCATAACCATCTCCAGTAACTCGTAGGAACAGGTAACAGGCACACGGCAGTGTGGCACAGATGCAAAGAGCATTTTCCTTTGGCTGGGAGATCACCAAGCACCACGCAGGTGGAAACACTGCCACTGGAATCTGAGGTAAGGCACAGAGTCACACGGGCTCCACCAGGGCAGCTTCTGGCAGAACCTCCCACTGGCAGCAGCCACTGGATATCCACTCAATCTGGGGACTGAGCCTGTGCTGCCCACAGGGAGGGGAGGATGCAGTGAGGGGAAAGGCAGGAAGGCAGCCCCTGTCCCCCCTCGCATAGCAAGCAGCAGCAGTGGCTGCCTGGGAGTGCCTTCCCTTAGGAGCATCCCAATGGAAGGCAGCCACAAGGACTGGAGAGCAGGACACGTGATGGTCCTGCACCTTGGTTCCTGCTCCCACACCAGCCAGGCACTCCTGCTCACCCTGGGAAACAAACATGGGACCTCCTCTTAAACTATTACAGTCAGAACTGATGAGAAACTCATTGCAACACCAACCAAGCGGTGGTCTAAGCAAACTGCACTTCTCTTCAAAACTCACTCCATCTCCAGCAGAGCAAGGCATTTGTCCATTTGCATGGTAAAGGCAAGTATCCCTGGAATCTTTGCTTGCATAGTATTGATTTAGGGAGCTTACCCTTCAGCCCTTATTTGTATGAGTTGTGAAGAAATGCACTCCTCTCACATGAACTGGAAGGACCCTCCTAAAGGATGGTCCTCCACTGACATGTGTCCCAGAAATGACATTAGGTCCAGCCCTCAGGAGAGTTGGGGTTCCCCTACATCTTTAAATTGGACGCCACAGTGCAGCTACTCAATTAAGCAGTACTCCAATGGTTTAAAGACAGCTCCAGCTCAAGTTTTTGTCCTGCCAAGACCTGGAACTTGCTTAAATGGAGTCCTTGGAATTTGAAGGCTCACAGCAGTAAATCACATCATAAAAAGGTCAAAGTTCTGGTCAATTTCCAGACTAATGGTGTTTAAAACCAATAAATGCTTGCCTAATACTATAAATGCAGCCATAAATTTACACTTTTGTGTACATACGCATAGCTTGACAGAAAGTACATAAAGTCTATCAAGGAATAGATCAGAGAAATGCAAGGCATCCCTACTGGTATCAGCAGAAAAAGAATCCTTTCCTCCATCTACTAATTTTGTGAGAACAGAAGCAAATAAATGCAGTGCAGTAAGCCTGATCTTAATGTCACTTACAATGGGTTTACTCCACAGTTTAACACAGGGGAAGTAATATAAGAGCTCACAGCTACACAGATAGATTCTACTCCAAAGCATTTTTTTCCTGTAAACATCTTTAAGCTTCAAGATACGTTGCTATGCTGAAGCCAGGCAGTCCTCAGAAGTTTTGTTTTGTGATAGCTTTTATAGTCTTAAATATTTTTACACTCTTGTTCTGATCAGTCAAAACATGCTGCTTTGATCAGGCCAAAATCTTAGAAGTTTCTTAGCATGTTAGCTACATCCCTATGATGGCCACACTGTTCCTCAAACCAAGATCACCCACTTGTTGTGACAAGAGAGGCATCTTTAAAAGCAATCTGTAGCATCACTGACCAGTGCAAGTGCTATTAAAAAAAAAAAGCCAATGCTTTAAATTCTTATTCTATCTTTCTTTCCATCAAAAACCACCTGCATTGTCCCAAAGCCAACTACAATCTATAAACATACTCATTTTCACTGTACTAGACTGAATCATATAAAGAGCTCCACAAGTATATAATAAACTATGTGAAACCGCCTGTGGTTTCCCCCTTTTCGCCTGTCTGAATCACCCTAAATCTGACTTTAATCAGTCCTAATGACCGTTTATTTCAGCCACAGCAGCCAGACTGCATTTTTACTACCAACTACAGCTACTTGTTGGAGATTTGCCCAGTTCTCTTATCACCTGCCAATACACTGTGGGTCAATGACAGAGACACAGCCATGTTCATCCTTGAGAGAAAAATCATGTTGCTCCTTTTTCTCCCTCCTTTTTTCCTCCAGTCTCAAGAGGAACACTGGCAGTCAACTCTGGAATTGCTTTTAATTGCTTTGCTCACAAGTAAGCAGAAAGAGCCTGATCTTGCCAATATCAGCAAAAAGTAGTATTGAGCAGTGTTTAGCTCTACAAACAGTCCATTCTGATTCCCAGGGAGCTCTTGGAGAACAGCATTGGATCCAAAATAGACAATAATACACTGATGTTTTTGGTATGCTTCATTTTACTCTGAACTTTTCCTCATGTTCCAATACCTCACATTTAAACATGCTTCTGACAACAGGCCCCGCGAAGCACCCTGCACCGTTTGCTACAGAGAGCCCCTTTTTGGTGCGCCTGAGGAGCGAGGGCAGGCCTGTCCCGCGGGCCTCTGCTTTCAATCAGGCCTGACGCATCCCAGCTGCTGGGAAAGACAGGCTGGCCTGGCAGGGCACGGCTTTGCCCCAGAGCAGGAGACAGCCCTGCTCCTTTGGGGAGCGTTTCCGCTTGCTGCGCGCGGGCCGGGAGCGCGGCCTCGTCGCTTTTTGTGCGCGCGCTCCCATCGTGCTGGCAGCAGAGCCGTATTTAAATCGCTATGCAGGCTGTCGCCGAAACACAAATAAATAACGAGAGGAACGACGTGTTCCCTTACATTTTATTCCTGCTAACATGACACAGCTGGAGCATTTTTCCTGCCTCATGCCCCACATCCCAGGGAGCTGTTCCATACCCACAGCCACCTCTGTGGTACACACCAATTTACCAAAGGCAACAAGCCCAAAATGTCCTACAGATGCTTAAATGTTGCATGTGGTCCACCTGATCGTAAAAACAAGGATGCTGATGATGGACAACCCAGAAGTTGCCTAGGGTCACGTGTTGGGGCATTTAAGCTTGAAGATAGAGGCCCACAGGATTTATAAAAGACATTCAGTGACTTCTTTACTGTTCTGGAAGGGAGCTGGAGACCTCAGCAGAAAGTATTTTGCTGTGCAGTGCCAAGCTGGACAGGGAGAATTTAGGAACAGCAGAACACATTGCTCAGGGAAAAGGGTAAATGGCTTGCACAGTGGTGGAAATACAAGTGAGCAACAAGCAATTATTTGTGGTCACTGCAGAGCTCCACAGACCCACTGAGCTGCCAGCACCACACGGGTGCAAAGGAACCTGCTCCTGTGTTCCTGTGTGCTGGGATTGCCTGATGGGAGAGCCCTTCCAGCCAGGCAGAGCGCAAAGGAGACTTTCTGCCCTGTGCACCTTTCCCCCTCAGCCCTGAGGGCTCTGGGAAAGGGACACCAAAGGCACATGTATAAAAATAATTTAAAAAAATATAAAGCTGATAAGATTTATTATAATATATTATGATAGAGCAGGAATCTGGGCTGCAGTTTGTTCTTGATTTCAATAATTCTTGGGTAGATTTACAGATTCCTAAGCAGGTTGCTATAGTGACCCTGCAGAATATTTTTTTCAAAACACTGTTGTACTGTAAATATTTACATACAGCATAATCCTGCCAAATTGTCTTGAGACAAAGGAAAACACAACGTGTCTTTGCTTTGTGCCCAGCCTTCCAGCTTTTTTAGCTTTGAGAATGTGCTTTCAGCTAACAGCAGCTAATTACAGCTTTCTGTGGGCTTGCACACTCCCAGACCTAATAATGGGTCATTTATTAGCTTTAATGAATAACAAAGCTATCCGATTTATGAGTGTTAGCTGATTTCACGCATTTCTGAGTAAATTCTGAGTTAACTGAAGGGCTGGAGCTTAGCTCAAGGGCCAGACACTCGGTACAAATCAATGTCACTTGATTGAAGTAATAAAAACCTTGATACTGGGGCATGACTTTACTGATGAACATCAGTAGTTTTTTTATAGTCTCCTTAATCTGGATAATTAATGGAATGATTTAATCATTTTTAGATAACATATGTCAGAAGAAATACAAGATTCCAGTTTTAATTCACATTCTTCTGGATTCCAGCAGGAGAGGCCAAGAGCCAATGGAATATAAAAGCATTTGTTCCTGGTGTTGTTTTAAACGCTGCAATGTTCCCATATCAACATGAACAGCAGTGTGATTTATGACTGCAGAACACATACACAGCTATCAAATGTCTCCCACGCCTCTACTCTAGGATACTAAACCAAAGTCCAGAGCATAATATAATTTACAGCACTATAAAATCTTTACAACTGAAGCACAGTGAAAGCTTAATATCCAAGACCTTCTGTAATATGACTATGTCATCTTGTTAAACTTTATTTATGGGAACACTAGGGCTGACAAGAACTTTCTTCATGCCACTTCCCGACTGCTTATCAATATCACCTTTCTCACTTTGTGGTGTTCATAGGAGGAGGTCTTCCTTTCAAAAACATAAGTTCACATAGATAACACACTGTTTCCTCAACATTAATGTTTTAGTTATGGCCTTACATGACATACCCAAGATCATGATCTTGTCCTTCCTACTACGAATTTACAATGGTCTATCCAAGATAATGCCTAATTCCAAGCATTTAAGACCTAAGACAAATTCTGAAGCTCCATTACCTGAACCTTCTGTAGTTTCTTTTCAAAAACAAACCAAAACAAAACCTTATAATTCTTGGATCTGAATTATCCTCCTTTTTTTTAGGATTTCAAAATAGGTCATACACCAGAAAGTTCTTATCTCCTCATTAAACCTTTAGATGCCAGGAGATTGGCACCACAGATTCCTGTCATTTCTACTATTTGTGAGAGTGAGTCACCAAGAGTGACTCACCTTCTGAGAGTTCTATCATCTGGAGCAAAATGGATGCAAACTTGTGCTTCCCCCATCTTGGCACCCATTAGGGTATGAATGCAAAGCTGATTAACTCCAATCAGGCCTGAGTACCAAATGATCACCTTTAATTTTACCTTAACTTGGCACTGGGCTGAAAAACATCCTTCTTGAACTTTGTCTATGCTGCAGAGCCACACAGAAAACATTTTATAAAATCATGCAATCTTAAAAATATTTTTTGTACAAACAGGGCCAAAGCAGGACCTCAACCTGCAGCTTGGGAAAATATCCCAGTTGTTCCTTGTCATCCCTGTCTACCCCTCTACCAAGACCTATACACAATATTCTATCTGCTGAGCTGTTCAGCCTTGATTTCAGTAGTGAGGATGCAATCTCAGGTGGGAACATCCTGCCAGTAGAAGAGGCTGATTCCCTGGACAACACTCCCTTCCAGGACACCTGTCACCCTCTCCTGCAACTCCACTGTACCACAGGAGAGTTCCTCATTCCATTATCTCCAAATAAATTCCTAATTAATAATTTCTAATTCCATAATCTCTGGATTGAAAATTTTAAAAATTAATTCCCACACAATATTAGTATCAGATATCAGTCAAATATCAGATGAGGAAAGATTATGGTTTGAATTAAAATTATAAAAGTGGGTATATAGACACATTTTAGCCCTCGTGATATGACTTCTTCATATTTGGCTGGCAAGGAAAGAGAGTCTTAAAATAGAAATAGATTACAGCACCTTTTCTGTTTGGTTAAAGTGGCCTTAGAACAAACTAGAAACAGGCCTGCACATCTTAAAGGCATGGCAGCTAAGCCTGAGAACACAACTAATCTAAGTGTAATTTCTAGTAAGATACTCAATTCCTCATGCTTGTCCCTGGTTGAGAACATTTTCCTATCAAGGAATTAAATATTACACTCTCGGTATTTAATGTACAGTATCCAATACGTTACACAAAGCATCTACAGATTTTCAACATCTTTGGTCACACTGTGAAGTGCCTAAGTGCATTAGCAGTGTCCTGCAGGTAAAGCAGGCACCTTACAGAGCAGGGCGTTACCAACCATGAACATGGGGGTAGTGGACTCTGTGTTATGCTGTCCAGGACTCTACAGAATTAAAGGAGCACAAAAATGTGTAATTATTACAGTAGCTAAATGTACACAGAGCTCTGCTTTGTATCTGTGGAAACCTGCACTGATACATTGACTGCTGCTGTCCAAAGCTTCTCTCCTTGTGAGTCTTTACAAATATGACAGATCTCTAAAATTCAGAAACTTCATCTTGTCCTGATACATCAGTTAGACCTGGAATCAACCAGCATCATAGAACAACTTCAGCTCTACTGGCACTTCTTCAACAAAGGACATGTTTGTACTATTGATTGTACTGCTGAAAATAATTTTGCTGTGTTGACAGGTATCACTCAGCACAGATGTTATGAAAAGCTGAAAATTAGAAAGTTAAATGAACACCTGCAACAATTTTCCTGCCAAATTTACAACAAAATAAATATTGAATTATTCTGATAAGTGGGTCAAATTCATCCCTGGTATCATGGCCCTTTGAGGTTAACGGAGCCACAACCAGAATGAATTTGGCTCTTGTGTCTCTTTCACTGAGCAAATGCTTCACTGAACTTTTCAAACCCCCTGTGCCAACATTCATCTTCATTTAGAACCCATCTTTCCCTCTTTACTGAGTTTTGCAGCAAAGCCATAATTTTCCTATCAACTTGCAGTCAATTATGTTGACAGTTTGACGTGAACATTGTACGTACACAAAAATAATTTGCAAAACAGCTTTTACAATTGTTGGGCTTAACAGTCATTTCCAGCACACATAATATTCTTTGACATGTACAATTCCACAGCTATCCTTCTAGGAAGAACATGCACCACTTCGTACCACAGCTTGAATAGCATACAGACATATTATGAAAAAGATAGTTGTTCAGCCTTGTTCTCATCCTGTTCTTTTTTTTCTATTTTTTTCATTCTATTGCTAGCAGAAGATGAGGGACACACTATTTTTCCCTCGCAAAGGAAGTAAAACTTTACTTCCTCTTAGTCTTCCAACCTATAAACATTTATGTTACAAGAAATTCATTTTAAGTTCCAGGAAGCCCATGGGGGGTTACAGCCTCATGACTGGATTCTCCCCAGTATATGTTCAGGCAGGTTTTGATACTACAACAGCAATGTGTGGATGTGATGAAACACGTTTTCCATAAATCTGTCATGGAGAACTCCCTTTGGATTTCCTTATTCCCATTACAGCCTGCTCACACTTATGGACGTCCAGCTACATCACAGAGTGAGAAGAGTTACAGGAGGCTCCCAGGAAGCAAAAAGCAGATAAAATATCACATGCATGACTTGAAGGACCACTGAGCTTTGTTTTCTGCACATTAGCCCGTGCAAACCTCACAACAATGACAAAATCTCAGTTTTTAAGTTTCAAGGAAGATGACTTTACCGGCTTTCGGCACCCGGGTTGTGTTTTGCAGGTACTCCCCACTCTTATACAGATTCAAAACTCTCTCCAGCTGAGCAGCTGTTTCATCTATTCCCCAGTGAAGTTCTCCTTTAAAAAAGCAGAGGAAAATAATGACTTAGATGAGGAGCATCCTGCACAGGACAAAAGAAGGTTTTATTTGAATGAAGCCCTAAGCTTGGGAGCCCCGTGGTGCCCTGCTCCATGGCAGGGTGGTGACGTGGGCAGGAAATCCCTGAGTTCCTACAAGTTCCTACAAGTTTCCTACCTGACATGGCCCAGGCATTCCAGAGGCTGGCACATCCAGCTGGTAGCCCCAGGCCTGCAGGCTCAAAACACTGAGGAGAACTCCCCACAAGAGATCAACATCAGCCAATACAGGAAACTCCAAAGCTTTGCTTGCTCATTAGCTATAGCCCAGTATCAATTATTTTCCCTTCAGATGCACACTGGGGCAAGGCACTGAAAAACCCTCAAATCAGTGTCACAGGCAACTACTCTTCTCTCAAAGCCACTACCTTGGTAATCAGTAAGGATCTATGGAAATGCCATTTGTGCCTCTGAGGCATAAAACAACAGTGATATCATTGACAATGAGAAAGAGCCTGGGCTTTATCATTAAAATTTCTCCTTCCCAGGACAGAAGTTTTTCTGGACCCCACAAGGAATTGCATTCTGATGCAATTCACCCTGAAGTGTCAGGATGAAACAAATATCTCTGTGAAGCCTAGATGAACTCTAAAAATGGGATTTCTCCCATGTGTGGGCCCATTCTTGCCTTCTTGGTATGGAAGCAATTTTATCCTGGATAAAAAAACAATCCAGTTCTATTGCAGTAAGCACAAAAGCAGCCCCCTCCCTCCCAACCATAATAGATACACTAAAAAAGCAACTACTTGGCATTACCATGTTTATTGTGATTACCTGTTGCATTGACTATCTTATCCAGCAATGGCCTCAGTGAGGATGGAGCACTGTGTGGAAGAAGATAGGTAAAAAAAAACCTGCAATAGAAAAGTAACCAATATTGACTTTTTTTTTTTTTTTAAACAAGAGTTTACAAACATCTGGTATACTCCTGAACATCATAAAGAATAAGATTCCTATTGCTTATATGCCACTGACCTATTCAGGAAATATAATGGCATTCTATACTCAAATGAATACATAGCTGAGACATTCACACACAGCTGTCTGGCATACCTAGACCAAGCTGCTACATACAAGGCTGCCTTGTACCTACGTGTAAATGTTCCATTAATACAGCAATTTGCTGTGAAGCCTCATGGATTGTGACTATTTGCAAAGCTGTCTGTACTTCAACAAACTAAAAGGGTGCCATCAACCCCATAAATCTTGGGCTTGCTTTTTTTTCAAACCTTGAAAGTGCATAAATTAGATTTCTGTTAATTTCTAATAAATGAAATTACTATTTTCTTTACTATAGATTTCTTAGACTTTCAAATTAAGGGCCAGGAGAAAGCCACCTTCTATTGTTTTAACGCTGCTGGAATACAGAATATCCTCTCTGTTCCTATCATTTATCTATAATCAAGATGCATTCATGTAGATATTCACTGATGGAGGTAGAATCACAGAATGGGAGAGGCTGGAAAGCACCACTGGAGGCCAGCTAGTCCAGCCTCCCTGCTCAAGCAGGGCTCCCTAGAACAAGTTACTTAGGATTGTGTCCTCATGGCTTTTAAATATCTACAGAGAAGGAGATTCCACAACTCCATTTTAATGTTTTTCACTACAAAAGAAAAAGAACTGTGCCATTACCATCCCTTGAAGTACATTTAATTTTCATATTCCTCCTTCAGACTTCCACTGCTATGCCAATACTACTACCTATTGCAACTAACTCAGTGTCACAAAAACCAAAGATGGAGATGGGCAGATCAGGATCTGACAGTACAAACAGAACTACTGGACATAGATATTAGCTAATGAAAAGAACAGGAACACAACTGGGAAATTGCCCTGCTTCACATCTAACTTGCAAAGCAAAGTAAACAGTTTTTCAAATACAGAGACCACATTGTCAAATGGAAACCCCCAGGGACTCATGCTCAGGAGGGAGACCAGCAGATGCTTTACAAACACACATTAGAAAATTTAGTTACTGATACCAAAAATTGATAATGGAGGCAGGTTTTATTGAGCTGACACTATTTATACAATGAATATTGCTCTGAAAATGTAACTCCCTTTTCCATCCCAAACAAAAATAATGTTTATGGTTTTCCCAAGTGAGATAATCCACCCGTAGGTTTTCCTGACGATGAGTACAAAACAGCCAATGTAAATACATACAGAAATCTGAAGACCAGCACAGCATTTGTAACAAATAATTTGTCTGGTAAACTTGAGCTCATTGTTTTTGCTTAGAGATTATCCCTAAAGCAGAGTCCAACTGATTGTGAATAGTTCTTTGCAAAAATTCAGTAGCTGTCACTAAGTTTGCTCAATGCTGGCTGGAAGCAAGTCACGGAGGTTATTGTTTTTCCGTAGCTACAGGGCCACAGAAACATGCGACTGTTCTACTGCAAACACCCACATGTGAAATCCTGACATGTACAGACACTGCAGTCTGCACAACTTAACTGCAAGAACATTTGTTATTCATCGATTCCAGGGCCAGTGGTATCCCCTGTGATCTGCATAACACAGACTGTCAGATCCTTTTACATTCGTTCCTACAAATTGTTTCTTTTTGAGAACGATTTGATCCTAATTTAAGAATTCTCAGTGATGGAGAATTCATCTCAGCCATTGGTTAATAGCTCAAAATATTAATTTTGTTTACTTTCAAAACTGTCCAGTGCTTTGAAAAGCACTGTTCCCCCAAAAACTTGGAGGAAAACACAGTGAGATACATTTGTGACAGGGGGTAACCATCTGAAAGTCAAAACAGGCCAGTTCTTGTAGAGGTTTCTCCTAAATGCTTTCTCTCCTTTAATTATTTACCTCATAAAGAAAGCAGCAAGATAGGCTCAAATATGCTCTCAAGGTTAGGGTGTGCTCTGTTTTAGAATTACAAGGGGTTTATGTATTGTTTGACATATTGCTGCTTTTGACTTCTATCTAACAGCTTCAGAGGGCAACCTCTAAGCCTACAGCAACAAAGTACACCTATGAAAATAACAAATTTAGCAGCCTATCCCTAATGAAGTGAGGATTTCACCTTCTGAGACAAGTGCAGAGGGCTCGAAGTAACTCCTTAGCATGGGTGGTCACAGCCTCCCACGGCATGAATCCGCCATTCAACAAAACCCCATGTCTCTATGGAATTAAGGCAAAGCAGGGGCTGAGAACACTGGGGCATTGTGCATGAAATACACACTTGAGAGCAGTTCAAAGGCAATACTAAAAACTGTATTAGAAAAAGACCACTTCCTTCAGCGTGACCAGCAACCTGCCACAAGCCCACCACACCACAGATATGTCCCCACTTACAACCGAGATGGATGGGCGCCTATTAAAGGCTTCTTATCCAGAAACAGTAAAACAGTCTTAACCAAAAGCTAGCAACCTAAGCAAGATCTTTAAGCCAAGCAAATGGAAATGGAAAATCTTGCAGGACACGCTAAATACTGTGCTGCACAACTGCAGATGGCTGTCATGTGGTGCAGCCCATTTCAGTGTGGTCAGCTAATGCGACACACATGCTGGTGAGCGCCCTGCGACCAAAGCAGAAGGCTCTCTTGGAGCAGCCTCTCCTTGCTGTGGTCTGGAAGGCAGTGAATGGCATGGCACTTGAAAGGGAAGCCTAAGAAATGAGCACACCATTATGGCACTGCTCTGAGATCTCCATCCTCCCATCTGGATCAGCCAGAGTGGCCGCCCGTCCCAGCAGCGCCTGTCAGACGGAGCAGCAATGGCAGGATGAGCACGGCACTAAGCATCCACTACTAGCTCCCTGGAAAGCAGTGACATGGCTCCCCCAGCACCCCACACAATCCTCTGGGGGTGTGATAGTTGATGGGGGAGAGCCAAGACCACAAACACAAAGCCATTGCCCAGAAGGACCCAGCTGTAAATCTGGACACAGCTTTAGAATCAAATTTGGAAGATTTGCAATAGCTGAACGCTTCCTCCAGCTGGCCAACTGGTCCAGCATGGCCCATTGCTCACGTGTACCCCACTGTAGGCATAGCACTGGGAGTCAGTCCCACAGCACCTGCTCACACAGACCCGGGGCTGGGAGGGAAGGGTGAAAAGACGACCCTTGCTTTAAGAGGTTTGGGCTTAGACCCCAGAATATCAGCAGCTGAGGGTGGTCCCAGCAGCTCCAGGGACACACTGGGGCTGTTATCACCATACCACAACAGGCTCCAGTAAGGCAGAGAGAGCTAAGCCAGAGGGCAGGATGTGAACTGAGCTCTAAGTCTCCCTCTGAAGCCAGCCCTTTGCTCAGCTGGTGGTGCAAAACATGTGATGACCCCTCTTAACTCACACAAAAGAGCTACTGGAATTGTCACACCACAGAACTTGTGGGCCCCAAGCTCCAAATGTGCTTATGCTTCACTCATATGAAAATCTCTGCTTGAGTGAAGAATTCGGTGGGCTTCAACCAACACAGAATGAGACTGAGTGAATCACACTCAGAGTATGCAAAATATTTCAAACATTATAAAGCCATGTATTTTCACAAATGAAACAATTATTCATGGCTTCACTTACTCCTGGGCATTGGTTCTGAGACAGTATGTGCTCATTGATGTGAATAACTATTAAGGATGCTGGAGCTCTAGGCCCACCCTTAACTCTCCATGGCTTTATCTGATCACAGACCTGTAGGCATTATAGAGATTCCTCTTTTCATTCATGCTCTGACACCGTCCCTCCACTGAGCAGGGCAGGGTGAAGTTTCTCGCAGGGAATTCCATGAAGCAGTCACTGTTACTGGTGCAAGAGCTCTCCTCAACACTGGCATCATCCAGATCTGTCACCTTCAGCTCCCCATCCACGATCACAAACTGCCGAGGGCGAAAATCCAGTAATGTCACCGAGCCAAGAGGAGAGTGAGCCAAGTAATGCAGAAGCCGAACTAAGCTGAGACAGATCTGAAACACAAAACCATGGGTACCTCGCATTGTTTTCTGAGTGCAAAATGTACAACAAAACCACTTTAGCTGAAGATATGCTCATAAATTTATGACTTAATATAAGCATTTTAACTTACCCTCAAAACTAAATGTTGCAACCAAGGTATTTTTCACAGGATTAGTATAGCTGATTGTAAAACCCTGAGAGACTTGAAACAAAAATAAGCTTCTTTATGCTTTCCCACACTATTCTTGAAGCAGGGTTCATTGTTGCTATTCTTACTTTTAACAGAAATAAAAGCATTAACTTTTAATAACACTTTTTGCACAGGCATTGACCACACAATCTGATCTTGCTCTTTTACAAACTCCAGGTCTGGAAATATTGGCTGGACTGCCCTGCACCCATGCCTGGAGCTCCAACTGCAGACAGTGTCTGCATTGCCTCTGTACTGGTCCTGCCTCTTTATTGTTTTTATAATTTTTTCCACTGTTTGCTCTGATTTTTTCCTTTTTCCAGGAGAGAAGGAAGCAAATTCCCAGGAAGAGGAGCTCCACAGGTTCAGTGTAACTCTGTACCATGCCTCAGAGTTAGTGTATGTCTGTCTGCCTTGATATGTCTCCTGTGGTGGACCCTCATGCTCCACTTCGAGGCTGAGGTGGGAGCTCTGTGCTGATGTTTCACTTTTCCACTACAGATTAGAAACTTGAGTAACTCTTACTAGGCAGCAACCCTGATGAACATTGAATTCAGCCCCCTTACCAAAGTCCTGTTTTCAATTCATGCATTCCTTCAGAGTCCACTATGTAACCTATTAATCCAAAGGTGGCAGTACCATGAAAAGTTCCATTTAAATACTGGAACTTTTATTTTATGTATTAAATAAATAACAGGTCTTATTCAGTTTAGCAGGCTTTTTACTGATTATATATAATCTTTGTTTTCTATTAAAATACAATGTTAAGGGCATGTGCATTGAAGTAGTCAAATCCAAATTCAGTCTAGGAGCTTAAACATTACACTCAAGGGTGCACCTCAACACATCCTTGATAAGAAAGCTGAGCACAGCTGAAGTTATCCCTCACTTGTGGGACATTAGAACCATCTCATTCTTCTACCTAAACCTTCTCCTGGCTGACCAGACAAGAACATTTCTCTCCTACTTGCAGGATACCATAGTTCATATGGAGATGTTTGTAAGTGCATACAAGTGTGGTTAGGGGATGCTAAACTTGACCACCCTTACCTCCCCTTGGAAGGACACAGAACTCATGTCTGTATTATCCTGCAATACACTGTAGAGAAAAAGCCCATCCAGCTCAAGCTAACCTATAATATAGGTATCTTCAAATGCCAACAAACCCAGAATTTAGCTTGAGCAAACCCACGGGTTGTCATCCAAAATTATTGCCTTTTCTCAAATGCCAAAAAGCCCCCTGCTCCTGTACCAGCAACCTCTGTGCCCAACCCCAACAGGCTCTGCCATGCAGACCTGCTGCAGGCTGAGACTGCAAATGCCTCCTTACAACAAGCTTTACGCCCAAGTTTTTTGAAGGCTCTGCTCTGTGTCACACACCTATGGATTACTCAGCTTACTGCTCAGTCCATCCACACAAGGAAATTGTCAATTGTAGGAATGACCTCATGGATTTATGCAGTCATTTTCAGGACTGGACCACAAACAAGTCTCACATATCAAGAAGAAAATTTTATTCTCTTCCTTTCTGTATTAGTTGCATCCTAAACAAAGGAATGAGCATGCCATTATTTAGGACTCCATTACAGTGGTCACAGGAATGTTCACCTGTAATTCTACCTCTGTAAAGGTTTTCATCTAATTCTCCTTTATCTCCCTTTGCAACTGCTCACTCAGAAATATCCACACTGGAAAGAAACTTGTCTTTTTATTTCCCATAATCTCTTGGTCATTTATTTTATACATAATTGCTATCACAGTCCATTATTTGCATTCCCTGGATGAGATGAGCTAAAAGCAGGTGGCCCTGTGTTTTGGGAACCTTGCTGAGTACCTCTGCCGCTTATCAAGACCACAATTCTTTCAGGAAAAGAGAGCTGCAGCTTAGTGCAGGCAACACACTTGCTCCAGCTGTATGAGTAAAATAAACTCTGCCAGGGAACATTCCTGGGCACAGAAACTTAATCCCACATGCACACTGGCTAGCATGGTCCTCTGGCCAGGTCTGACCTGCACCAAGGCTGTTCTCCTGCACTGTCCCCAGGCAGGATCCAGAAGGCAGCATGGCCTAGGGACCATTTCCAGCAGGTTCCAATCCTGCTCACAGCCTTCAGAGAGAGCAGGAATGCAAGAGCACAGCCGTGGGCTGCACCTTGCTCTCTCCACCCAGAGCTCACTCAGGCGCACTTTTAATTTTCTGGCACAGATGTAGCCAAGCAATCCAAAGTGTTTCAGATGCAGACTGCTGCTGCCTTTCAACGTCCTAGGGAGTGAACCTCAGACAACGACACATCCCCATACACACCAAGCGAGACAGCTGTCTTGATCAAAGCATTGCTGCAGTCTGGCTTCATTTTGGACAAATTAAGTGTGACCTTTGTGCTCCTGGTAAATTGCCAGTGCGGTGGACAAACTGGGTTTGAGATTTGTGTACGTTTATTTCACTCTTTCCCCAGGAAAAAATGAACAGAGCAGGAAGCAGTAGAAAACAATTATAAAAAAAAAACCTATGATAAGGATCAGGAGAGAAATGTAACATCCTTCTATTGTTTAAATCCCGGTTGCAGAGCACAATGCCAAAACTCCTGGGCCTCAAGCTTTAACAAGTAAGAAATGTTTCAAGATATCATGTAAAAACCATATAACTGGTTACAATTAGATAACACTGACAGACAAAATAACACCGTGTCTTAAACACTACAGAAGGGGAGTGCTGAATACTGCTTCTAAACCAAGATGTAATCATATGCAAAACAAACATTTAATAAATGTGAATTGTGCTGAAGAGTACACAACCCCTGCTTCATAATATTATTTATTTCTCGCTCTCCTAAAGATCCTTATGAAACAGCTGTTACTCACCCGAAATCTGTCTTCCCAGGAAGTCTGTAAAAGCTGAATCATCTCCAGAGGCGAGCCGAGTTCAGTGATGGTGGTCAGTGTGTCTGGGATGTCATTGCTGTCTTGGTAGCAGTAGCCATAGAGCTGAAAACAACACAACCAACATCAGTGCAGGGCACCTTGGCAGGAGGATTCCCAGAGGAGGCTGTGAGCAGTGCTTCTGGCAGGATTTGTCACCCTGCAGGGAACACAGGCTGAAGGACTACATCCAGTGGGCTACATCCAGCCCACTCTGGACCAGTTCATGAAGAACTGCAACCTGAGGGAAGGTCTCAACACCAGAGGTGTTCATGAAGGATTGTCCCCCGTGGGAGGGACCCCACACTGGAGCAGGGGAAGACTCTCAGGAGTCCTCTCCTGAGGAGCAAAGAGTCAGAGAAACAGCATATGGTTAACTGACCACAGCCCTCATTCCCACTCCCCTGCACTGCTCAGGAAAGGAGGCAGGGAAACTGGGAGGGAAGCAGAGCCCAGGAAGAAGGGAGGAGTGAGTAGAACATGTTTTTAAGATTTGGTTTTATCTTTTATTACCCTACTACGATTTGATAAGCTAAATTAATTTTTCCCCAAGTCCAGTATTTCTCCCATGACATTAATTGCTGAATTATTTCTCTCTCTCCTTAACTCAATCCATGAGCCTTTTAAAATATATTCTCTCCCCTCTCCAGCTGAGGAGGGGAGTGAGAGAATGGCTTGCATCCAGATAGGGTCAACCCATGAAAAATATATTACAAAAAATAACAATAATAATAATAATAATAATAATAATAATAATAATAATAATGTAACATATCTATGAATGCAGAAACACAAAACTAAATTACAAGGAAAGGTAATTTAACCTGACTAAATTATACTCACTTTACGCTTAAAAAATACCGTAAAATAGTTGAAATTACATTTTACTGTTTGTGCCTTGAGTGGCAATATGTATTTCAATGACACAGCACTTCGAAAAGCATCTGAAAGGCCCACATTTATCTTTTCCCAGCCAGAAATTGCCTCACACTATACCTGATGAATTTCTGTGTACAGTATCATTAAAGCAGGGCAAATACTCCAAAATATTATTTGCCAGTAGCTTCTACTGGCAAAATTTAAAAAGCATTTAAAAATAAATTTAAAGCATTTAAAAAATAAAAATTTAAAAGCATTTAAATGGCAATTTCAGCCATACTCCAGCTTCTTCTTTTATTTGCTTCCCAAGGATTTTTGAATGATTTCTACTTGCACAAATAATTACACTAGAAGAATATTTAAAGACTGTGGAGGAGAGACTGTCTTGCTTTATATGGAGTGGGACAATGTCTGACAGGCTGGGGGACAGGCTTTTTATGAACTCCCTGCCAAGCCCTGGCAGAGAAGATATTAAATGAGCCAGATAAGAATCTGATCACAACTTTCCAGCCAGAACAGCATGCACATGAAATAAAATTAAATGTAATCTCTGTCCCCAGTCAAATAAAACATATAGTAAAAGGTTTGATGTGAAAATGCAGCATTATAAAAAATGCCCTGTTGCTACTCCTCTGCTGCCTTGCCTTGAGAAATTTGATTTTTCAAACCTCTTTTAGTTTTAAAAAGCTCAGGGAAGATGACAGGGAGTTCCTCAGTGCTGAGGGCACTGCAGAAGAAGTCAGGCTCAGGCAGCCAGGACAGGGACCGATCCCAAATCATGAGGAAAGCAGAGTGCCATGGCCGGAGGGAGCAACCGCGGCAGCACACAGCCCCTGCGAGCAGATTACAGCATCCAGCACATTCTTAAAGCTTGTGACCTCCCCAGGCAGAAAAGCAAAGACCAGGCTAAAGTCAGCAAATATGGGATTTGTTATGAGCCATGCTGCTAGTTTTGACTGTAGCTGTCTACATTTAAAGGAAAAAAGGGTGCCAAAAATGTAAAAGAAGTAAACAGTTTTTCTTTTTGGTGTAAAAATGGCACTGTATTTCAAAACAGCTGCTTAAACATGGACATTAACTTAAACAAAAAAAAAAGAGCTAAAAGATTTTATTTTAAAACAAGCCAAAAAGAGGATTCGTGATAGATGCCAACATGAACATTTGAAGTAGGAAAAGGGACGTTTGTCTTTACTGCCACAACCATGACAAAGATATTAACAGCAATAATTTCTCCATCTAGAGCCATTCAGACCACACTTGGGTTTCTCCCTTATCATCTGTGACACCACTTTTGTGCAGTTTATTGCAGGAGTTAAATCTTAGAGGATCACATCAGCACAACTGTTTAAGCAAACCAAAAGTTGCTTTAAATGAAAATATTTAGTACAACATATATTATTTTCTCAGGGAAGGTTGGATTCTGCAGTCCTTACCAGCTTCTTCCCACCCCTCCTGTGTGTGGGCACACTAAGGAGATGGGCTGAAGCTTGGCAGATTTGAAAACCCTCACTTCCGAGTGTCAAAATCTAGCATCTGTTTCTGTATCATCTGCAGAATTCAATTCTTGTCTTTAGCACAGTAATACTATCCACTGGGGAAAAAAAAGCCATAGGGGAAATTAGCAAGCAATCCAGACTGGGAAATGACAGTATTGCGGTAACTGTTGGTTCACAGTAACACTAATTACAAAAAAGGTATCAGTCTCCATCAGACATTGTTAATATTTGGGAAAACAGCTCTGGGAATAGAAACACAGAAGACAAACAACTATTATCCATTCCTTTTGATTATACAAACATAATACATATATATATATTTACATCAAAAAATATCAAAAAATGAGTTTCGCTATCTATTTATGGCATATGATCACAGGAGTAGAAATTCATTACAGTGCCTCTTTTTGTCTATTGTATCTCAATCTATGAATGTCAATAGTAATAATAACAAGTTAGGTTTGCTCTCAGCTGGAAATTTTGCCCACAATTCTTTCATTTTATTGTCCAGTTTGTACCTTGGCAAAAGTCTTCACTGCCCAAGTATCTGACTATATCTACAAACTAACCTGAGCACTTCATTGATTTTACTTAAGAGAAACCTCTCCAGATACAGTGTTACTACATAATTATATTGGGTTATAAAAGCACAGAAGTCTGAGATATAGAGGATTTATTGGGCCGCATTTATACTTCTCTAAATGAACTCCTGAAACTAAACGCAAAAATGCACATGTAATTACATGGCCATATTTGTATGTGCAATTACCATGATTACAAACTGGGCAAGTCCCAACAGCCAGTTAAGCATCTGAAATGGTTACATTCATCCCCTCCTGATGAACCACGACCCAGCACACAGATGGTACAAAGTTCAGAAATATATAGATGCAAAATATTCCCAGGCAGCAATACTGAGGCCTTCCATTTTAAAAGCTGACTTACACAACACAAGAAACAAGTACAAGGGTACTACCCAAAACATTTTTTTAACTTCTTTTTGTTTTTGTCCAATCCATTTTAAGGTCAGAAATGAGACAGAATGGTTTGTATTCCCAGACAGTGAAGTAAGAAGCAGATAGCTGGTGCATACAATAACAAGAAAAATAACCACACGGGGAAACTGAATATAGCTGGAAGCAAAAGATGAGCCAAAATATCTCCTCTATCTGAAATTCTATTAGGTTGGACATCATTCTCAGCGTCACAAAGCTACGCTTCAGACATATTGAAGAGTGATGGTTTTCATACGCTTTTTCAGTATGGTTCCAATTAAATGAATGGAAAGAAATACAATCCCACATCTTTTTGCTATCTCGAGTCACTGCATTTAAATGCCACCCCAATATATTTTTGTGTAGAATCTAATAGCAAACAGTCACGATACTGGGATGCCTTTCTGTCTGTTTAGAAAAATGTATGCCAGATATGAAATGTTGACCTGTTCTCACATCATGTGTTGTAATTCATTTTTTTCGCGTAGCCTCGTTTACCAAATTATTCCCTCGCCGTTTGGATTTTCTTGTTCGTATAGGCTCAGTCCTGCATTAGTCTTTCTGCACCCAAAATACCCACTGACTCCCAACAGCTTTTAGGTACACTGGGCATACAGGGTCAGCCCTGTGAAAGTAATATTGCATTGTAGGAGCCCATGTCCTTACAGCCGGCCAGTTCACCTCCCTTTACAATTTCCTTTTACTACAAATTATGGGGACAGAGGTGCCTCTTTCAGAGGAGCTGGGGCAGCAGGGGAGAGCAAAAGCAGAGGTCAGCCTCTACACAAAAGCCAACAAGCTTACTGAATAAAAACACACAAAAAAAGAAGCTTATTAAGCTGTCATCAGCAGGGTAAGTCTGTGCAAACATTTAGCCCTCCTGCATTGGTGTAGACACCCCAGCTGGACTTTCCAAAAAATAAATGTCAAACTAGAACCATTGCCAAAGTGCTACATTTCCTTTGTGGAGGTTGCTCAGTCACAAACAGTAGGACCCACCTTTTCCAAACAGGACTCCAGCCACTTTCCCCAGCTGGGGCTCTGGTGGCTCAGCTCGGCTCTGCTGCCAGGCTGGGGCAGGACTGCTGCAGGGCAAAATGCCCCTGCACAGATCATACCACTTCCCTAAAAGTTACAACACATTGTGAATGTTCTTCTCTCTCTACAACCACAAAAACTGGCAATTTCCCCTTTTTTTTTAATGAACATGAGATTTCTGTGAGTCCTGGAATGTGAACTTCAAGCACACTGCTACCAGCTGTAATATAAGTGACAAGCTCAACTGCATTACACCAGAAGTAAATTTCAGAAACCTAACTCTCTTCTCTTTCAATTTGGACTGCTATTCTCTTTTAATTTTGACTACAGTAGGACCCAGCTTCTGCCCACAATAGAAAAGTGCAATGAAATACAATCTCACATGTACGAAGAGTGACAGCAGTCAACACTTGACACAGCCTTTCTTTTCAGAAATACATGGAGACAGAGTTGCTTAATCAAAACTGGTTGTGTCGAGATTGTATTTTGTAGAGTTTTGGTGCCCAGGGGAAATAAGGAGCTCCTACTGGCCTTTCAATGAGCTATTTGCTTAAGCTGCTATGCTTTAAAACCAGAACCGTGCGTTTTAGAAGTTCTTGCTACTTTATTGCTAAGTTAATGTAACATTTCTAGGCAACCAGTCCTTGGATTCACCTTTCATCCTTGAAGCACTCAGACAGTACATCCCTGCAAGAACAGAAATCCCCAGCACAGCCTGATACAGCTATGGTTTACCAGTACATGATCTGAGACATTTCTGTCAGTTTAAGGTTTATTAATCACTTGTGTTTTAAAACTTTGCCCTCCTTGCTGATGCTACATACATCTATAAATATACATACATATACACACAAGCACATATATACACGTATTTTTGTAAATATGACATACATGTATGTGCCTGTTTTGATATCTAATGTATACACACAATATTTGCATATGTATTTTAAAATGGTTTATATATTTTCAAAATACATACTCAATATTTGTATATATTGCCAATCAGCCCAAAAGCACATGGAAACCTGTAACATGCAGGGAACCGGGAAAATGCGTGGGAACTCAATGCCTAAATTTACTAAAGACCAATCCAACTTTCCTGCTATAGAATATATCAAGATGGTGAACGAGAAGTAAATTTATTTTCTCCCATAGAAATCCAGCAATCAAGCCCTACAAAGTGCTGAGTTTCACTGGAAAAAGACTCACACAGAACATCCTCAGCACCATGAAGAACTTTTTGAGAGTGGGACCCAAACTGTGTGCTGACAGCTGTGAGGCAGTATTTTGTCTGCTGGATTTTGGGACTGAGAGAAAGCAGTGAGTAATTAAAATATTAAACTCTAAATTTACAGTTCTGCCTAGGCTTTATTTATAAATGTATTATTATGATTAGCACTAAACTCCAGGAGAACTAAAAGGTACAAGAATCTCATTCCTGGCACCATTCCTAAACATGTTACTAAACGTTTTCATTAATAGAAAAAATTGGAATGTAGTACTCAGAAACAGAACACTATGTGTATTTACCCATATCTGTTGCTATATCCATAAAGGTCCACAGATATCTCCATATATTTTAGAGGTATATGTGTGTATACATATCCGTACATACCTGCTGTTCTGACACATATTATGTTGGCTATAATCTTATGATTTAGTAACTTTATCTCCCTTTTACTCTCCCTGCTTTCCTTATATTCTGAAGTGGAAAATTCTTCTACTAAAAACATTTACAGCTCTTTGAATTTGCATTGCACTGCACAAGCTCAAGGCCCAACCCTGCAAATATTTAGTCACTCAAGCAGCCTCCTCTTGTAAAGCCTTCCAAGGAAGACAAATGGATCACTCATACAACCACGATTTCAATGGAAACAGGCTGATATCACTGGAGGCATAGTTCATTATCTTGTAAATAGCCAGATCAGAAGCTCCCCTGACCTCCATTCACATCACTCAGTTCCACTGCACCACAAGTTTAACCCTTTGTCATGACATGATTTTGCATTACAAAACTGTCAAGCAAGCTCTGTGCATCACATGTTCAGTAACGCTTGTCTTGGATTCATTGTAATAAATCCATCTGTATAATTTTTCTTTCTTAGGCATGAGTCATTTTCAACTTTATCGTGGTAAGCTTTAAAGTAAGCTTGGAGTCTATCTCAAGCTTCACAGTCCAAGAAAAAAGGCAAGTCTATCCAAACAAACTTGCTCCAAATTTGGCCTAAAACAATATAAAATACCCATGTCTGGTGTCTGTTACCCAAACTGAGCAGTTCAGCTGAGTGTGATGAAAAATAACAAGACCTTTAAAATTAGTCGAGTTAATATTAGTATTAGCAGAGTGCCTGTGAGAACTAGTTTTTGTCAAGTTTTTCATGGCCATCACTCAAATGAAAATGGCAACAGAAGTTAGATGTCATGGGGCATCTACCTGAACCACCAGATGACTGTGTTGACACAAGAATCCATCAAAAATATCTTTTAAAAAGACCAGTATATTTGACACAGACACTTCACAAACCAGGACTGCAACACTTCCAAGGATGGTCTGAGCTGATGCCTGAATCCACCAACACTGTGTCCATACAGAGAGCAGAAAGACAGAGGAGCAGAGCTATGCCAGCCCTGGTGTCCCCTTCCAGGGGTCCTCTCCTCCTCCCTGGCCAACCACCATGCCCCTGCCTAGCCTTCCCAAACACAGCTGCAACTAGAAGACAGAGCATGTGCAAAAGGGCCACAATGATGCAATTCAGGGATAGGATTGGATAGGATATTTCAGTTGGTCTGTTGGAAGGGACAGGAAATCATGTAGTCCAACTTCCTGACCATTTCAGAGCTGACTAAAAGTTAAAGGATGTTATTGAGGATATTGTTCAAATGCTTCCTTAATACTCATAGGCTGGGAGCATTGACCACCTCTTGAGGAAGCCTGTTCCAGTGTTTGACCACCCTTCTTAGTGTCAACTCTCAACCTTCCCCAGTGCAGCTTTGAACAATTCCCACGTGCCTTATCACTGGATACCAGGGAGAAGAGATTTACCTAGCTATCCCACACTGGGGGGCAGGGGGAATGAAAGGATAAGTTATAAAAACCATGTGCTTCCCTCCGCAATTGTGTCCTGGTCATAACTAATTCCAGGCCAGGATATTGATGGCCCGGAATGACCTCATTCATTCATTGTTGCTCCCATGAAAAACGGCAAGCAGCAAGGGAGAACTTGATCATACCCACAGCATCCTGTGGTGACCACTGATCTCTCCAAGCCACTGAGCAGAAGAAGCAGTGCTGGGCTCTTCTCAAAGAAACTAGATGAGGTTGCAAGTCATCAACTCCCATAAAGGAGGCAGAAATTCAAACCAGTCTTCTGGAGTGATTTACATGGCACATAAAACTGAGAAACAACCATAGAAATCATTCAACAAATGATTGGGATTAGTTTTATGAATGCTACTTTTAAAAGGAGGGACAATGTAGCCCTTCTAACTTACGTGATGACATGTGCCTTATGGAAAGTCATGCCTGCCAGCAGCTTTGCAAGTTCAACACCCTCTGCCATCCCAAGGAATTCAATGGGAAAAAAATACTATTTGGTGACTTCAGCATCAAGATGTGCAGCTTGCCTTCCAGGGACAGGAACAGTTAAGAGTGGGATTGCAATTGTATCAGCTCTATGCTTCCAGCAGCTCTGGAGTTCTTGTGTTCTTGTTAACAGATCCTTTCTTCACTCTTAAAAGTGCAGGATAACATCTGGGCCTTTTGGGAAGCAGTCTCACAATAAAGAAGCACTTTGTGTAATTCTTCTTTCCTCGCCAAACCGCATCTGTCTGCTCTCCCTGCCCTTCTCCACTCCAGGCCGAGCTCCGTGGGGCTGTGGGGACATCTGCTAGCAGCAGCGGGCTGTCTCTGCCGAGCCATCAGTAGGTGGCACTGCCTGCTTTTTTCTCTTACCACATGAATGCCCATCCCCAACACCTTCTGTCGACCACCACTAGCCACCTCGAAGTGTGCCCAAGAGAGCTAAATACCTCATCTCCTTCAAGGTGCACCTACAATAATGTCAAGCAATGGATTGACTGAGGCAAAGGAGCCACTCCATCACGGCTCCCCAGGCAGTGGTGGTGGCAGCAACTTCCAGAGGAAGGAGGTGGCCAGCAAGAGGTGCCAACCTCCCCTGCCAAGGTATGACAGGCTCATCTGTCTGGGAGCTGAGGTTCCTCTGATCCCAACACCAGGTAAACAGCCACTATCTTGCACCACGAGGTGGCCTCACTCATCTTTAACAAACCTGTCCCAAGAGCACCTCAACTGAGGTAATTGAGAAAAACATTCCCAGTCTAAGATAACCTTCCTAAATGTGGCAGTCCTGTATCTGGGGTGCATAGTCAGAGCCCATCCAGCTCCAGCCTCAAAGGTTAAATCTCACTAGGCACTTGGTTTTGAAAGATCCCCAAGAACTGGGAACCTCTGCTGCCCCATCTACAAATTAAGAATGACAAATTCTCCATATACACTCCCACCAGCTGCTATCAGCAAGCGCAGCACTTTCCTCAGGTCAGTAGTTCCCAGAGTCCTGATGGCCAAACTGCAGCCAGACAGAGAAAAGACTTGTTGCTGCGAATCCTGCACCACTGCCACCACAAAAACGATTCAATGGCCACCTGCTGGCAACAGGGAAGAGGTCCCTGAGTAGCTGTTTCCACAACAGCACAATCTCCCCTTCCCCCTGCCTTCTGTGAAAACAACAGTAGAATCCTGCAAGAGGGAGGGTGAAGGACCAGACCTTCAAGACTCCATACAATCCCTATGCAAATAAGTTTGCCCTGGAAATTAATTGTATATTGACTCTCTTCACACTTGGAAAGATTGTCTACTTCCACCTGGAATAAGCAAACCATATACAAAGCTTTATTATTTTAATTCTCGCATTGAAATTAAAACTGCCCTATCCCATTGGCTATGCATATGTATAGGAAAACCATCAGGGTAAAAAAATCTCTTAATTATCACATGTAAAGAAAAGAAAATCCTGTTTAAAAATGGGTATTTAAAAATATTGTGATTGGCTGGCACATCTTAAGTCTACTTGTCAGCAGTAAGTGATGTACTATTTGCAGTCTATTTTAATAAACTAATTTTGCAAGAGACAAATATTCTCCCTGTAAATCATGACCATCTTTAAAAAAATCAGTTACCAATACAATAGAGCTAACTCGCCCAATTCATATAGAAACTGCTTTGATATTTGGATGGTGACTTTTCTAGTGCAGATGCCATCTCAGTATTTCAACTACACACTTTAACTTCACACTAAAGCTAAATAAGCTAAATGAACTGAACTCGTCCGGGCAGCCAGCAAGCCATTGGTGCTGTTAGTAGCTAAGTGTCTTCCACCAGCATCAGCCAAAACCAAACCTTATCCCTGAGCTTTTGTGTGTGTTTTTAAAGAGAGCGGTAGCTTCTTCTTAAATGAATCATTGTGAACTCACACTGAAAGTGCTGATAAATAGTTGTCACAGAAATAAGCTTGCACTTTTCCAAACGTCTGCAGTTTCAGACCTTCCCTCCCTTCTCTTCAGCAATGCAAAGACGAAGAAAGAACGGCACCACCCTTAATTCTGATACTCCAAGGCTATAATTACATTATTACTGTAAATCAAACATTGCCTTTGTGTCACTACAATTGTGCTCGTTGTTTGAAATTAACTGCAAATGGTTTGATTTTCTTTTCTTCCTCAAATATGGGCAGGGAGGAATTAAAGCACTCTAAATCATCTCCCTCACTAAAATGCTCAGAAAGCCAGGATTCAAACAGCAGCATGTGAACTCTGCAAGAAAAGAAATCGCAGCACGGAGTGAAAGGAAGAGATCGGGCACCGCATTCGACAGAGCGACTGCAAAGCAATTAGCGGGCCGCTAAATCCTCTGTTACAACAAACCAGTGACCCAGTTCCCCCTCTTCCCCAGTGCCCTTCATTATAAAATCAACTTTAATGAACTACCCCTCTCTTCGCCACTCCAAAGCAAATATATTTCCACTGCAGCCTGCACCTGCCCTTCCCAGCGGCTGCCGCCCCAGGGAGCCCCGGGCAGCCCCAGACGGCGGGGGCAAGGGGGAATGACAGCCCAGCGCTGGCCCTTCGTGCAAGTGACGGAGCAGAGCGTGGAAGGAAAAACAGGAAGGCAAGCTGCCTTCGCCTCAGCATTGCCTAATGTGAAACCACTCTTCCTCTTGCTAGTTTTCCGTGTTTCTTTTGCTAGACTTGATTCACCACATCTGCCAGAGCTGACACATCTGGCTCCTTCCCCGGGCGGAGGGCACGGTGGATATGTCAGCATGTTGTCTAAAGGCACTGGTACTTTCTGGAAAGAGCTCTTTTCCCTTCTATCATATATCGTACAACAATCAAGTCTTTTTAAAAGGATGGCTTAAAAAAAAAAAAAAAAAAAAAAAAAAAAAAAAAAAAAAAGCTGATTTTGACAAGAGACAGGCCAGAATGAGAACTGCTGAGACAGTAAAGAACAAGCCTGTTATCTTACAAACTACACTTCAGGCTGTCAGCTGCCAGAGATTTACAGGAAAACCCCCTTTCCTAGGACTGAATGGACACGAAACTTGATTTTCAGCAAAAGAAACTCATGAACGCACTCACCGCCACCAGGCCCTGACCGGGGCCGGGGATACCCGGGAGGGTTCCGCTGAGGCAGGGCGGCTGCCGGCCGCCTGCGTGGCCGCGTCCCTGGGGTCGCTCCCTCCCACGCCCGCGGCATGGGGAGGCGGAGGAAGAGCTCCCGCTCTCCTCAAGCGGCCCGGCTTCGCCTCCAGCCCCGGGCGGCCGCCAAGGAGCGCCCCGGTGAGTGCCGCGCCCTGCCCCATCCCTCCCGGCTCGCCCGCCCGCCCCAGCCCTCCCCCGGCACGGCAGGGTGACAGGAGGGTGGCACGTCCTTCCTGCTAATTATAGCAGCCGGCTCGTATTTGGGTATGCCGGGGACGGCCGGGGAGGGGGAAAAGGAGCAAAACAGAGGTAAGAAGCAAAGGCAGGGAAGCTCCCGGGCCTCGCTGGCCTAGAATATGTGGCATAGTGCCTTTGGCGACTGTAGCCAGCGCGGTCCTCCTGCTCCAATGGGAGCTGAAGCGCCTGTCAAAAGCCAGGCTGATTGAACTGATTCCTCTGCCTCGGCAGCAAACCTTGGACAGTGAATTCTAAGCCCTGGGCCGACTTTTGGTGAAAACAAGTTAAAAATCATGAAGTCAGCCGATCCTGTCCTGTGTGAAATTTTAACAGAGGCATAACCAATATATTTCGTGTTATTCCCTGGCGCCCCGTTTTCCACATCGGTTCTACGACTCCTGCGTGACACCGGAGACTTGCTCCTGGCCCACAGAGCTGTCCCGACAGTGTCCAGATAGCGCCTGTCAGGTCGATATTTCCCGTCTCCTTTCAAGGCAATGCCTTATCACCCTGACTCAGGCCGCAGCGCCCTGGCCCCGTGCGCCCCCACCCCGCGGGGCATTAAACAGCAAAGCGGGGACGTCCGGGGCCGCCGGCTTCTCCTCCCGGCCTGGCAGCACCGCGGGGGATGATGCAGCAGGAGGGCAGGCGAAGGGAAACACAGTGACAAAATCGGAACGAATCTGAAAACATGTTTCTGCTTTAAATGTAATCTATTTTTAAATGGGGTGGCATGTAAATATGAAGCCCTAACTAACAGACGGGATTTTTGCCCATGAGAGCGTTTTCCCAGCACGA
The DNA here is from genome assembly GCF_015832195.1 of Motacilla alba alba. Taxonomy (NCBI): domain Eukaryota; kingdom Metazoa; phylum Chordata; class Aves; order Passeriformes; family Motacillidae; genus Motacilla; species Motacilla alba. The sequence goes on from NC_052018.1 coordinate 90,259,251, forward strand.
AGGCTGGGCGTGTTTCTCCTGGCGCTGGTGGAAGTGCCTACTCATCCTCCAGCTCCTCCTGCCCCGGCCTCCCCGCCAAGGGACACCGTGCATCTCGCCTGCGCTTCCCCCCTTCGGAGTCCACCTGACATCCCGGACCAGAGAAGCGAATTACTGTGGTTCCTCCACATCATCCCGAACCGGAGAAGAGAATTCCTGCGGCTCCTCCAAAGTTTGCTGTGGGGGGAAGGGGGCGCTGGGCAACTTCGGCAGCGCTGCCAGAGGAGCCCCCACCCACACCTGCGGGACAGACAGCACACCCCACTTCCTTTTCATGAGAGGGATGGCTCCAAATTAATGCCAAATTAATCTTTCCAGAGAAGAAAACTACACATGAGTAAAACGGGAAAGGAATGCTAGTGCCTACCAAAATGACTCAACTTTAAAAAACACACACTGGCCAACTCGCTTACACCAAAAGAAAAAAAAAAAAAGAAAAAAATCAAAACAAAACCAATCTTGGGGGGAAACAAAATCCTCTCAGAGCAACCAGTAACGATGGCTGCACTGAAGCATGGCTTTTCCGAACAGAATTCATCATAGCTTAAGAGGAACAACTAATAGCCTTCTAGGAGTGCAAGGTTTTGTAGTTTGTTCTCCCTATGCATTATACTTAAGACCTGGCCCCACAGAGGAAAGAGTATGGAAGAAGGAAGGAAAGGAAGGAAAGGAAGGAAAGGAAGGAAAGGAAGGAAAGGAAGGAAAGGAAGGAAAGGAAGGAAAGGAAGGAAAATGTCTATTTTCTTGTGGATAAATCAAGACTAGCCTTTCTTTGAACAGTTTATGAAACTCGAGAGCTTTGATCGCTGGGATCTGAAGTTCTCGTGGGGGAGCTGGTACTCCTGCTGCAGCTGCTGAAGAAGAAACACAAAACTCCTTTACCCGATTCAGTTCAAAAAGCACCTACTGTGAGACCGTCTGGTCTAACGTTCATTTTTTATTCTACTGCAACGCTCATGCTATGCGAAACGCAATAGGAATTTCCATACCAGCATTTACATCCAAATGGACCCGCTGAGATTCACGCTGATGTGTAACAGCCCTACAATGCAGCCCCTTCTGGCAAGTGCCGCGGTGCCGGCGCAGCGGCCAGCAGGACTCCCACCCGGCCTGTCCTGGGTGAGCCCCCTACGCTGACCCGTGTGCCGGCGCTGCGCGGATCCAGCTGAGTCCGCCGGGAGTCCCAGCAGAGGCTGCCAGGGGTGATCCCACCGCTGCCTTTTCTTCGGGGGTACCGGAGCCAGCGGCGCTTGCATTCAAACCGGCCCTTATTTCCCGCATTCGGGAAGTACTTGTGGATTTCCGAGTCCTTCCTCAGCCTCCCCCTCGCCCCCTTCCTCACCTCAATATTAATTTTGTTTACGAGGAAGCGGGATCTGAGCGCAAGCCGCAGGGCCGGCCGCCGCGGGGGGATGCCGTGGTGGGAGGGGGCCGGAGGGGGAACGCGTCGCATCCCGCACCGCTCCCGGCCTTGCCTGGGGCCCGGCGCGCCCCGCCGGGGCGATTCACTTGTCGCCGGGGGGTGAGCACCGCCGCTACCCATCGACGCGCCTTCCCGCGGACACGCGATGGGGACGGGTGCTACGGGACCGCCGTGCCGGAGACAGGGACATCTGCCCCGGCGACCGCGACCCACACCGCGCCGGCGGAACGGGGGACGGGGGTGTGTGTGCGAACTCTCGGGAGCTCCCCCGGGCACGGTCCCGGCCCGCTCCCCGCGCACGCCGGGAGTGGCGGCGGTAGCTCCGACAGGTTGCCCGCGGTGGAACTGAGAGCGCCGGGGAAAAGCAGCGCGACCCACCCGCCCCGGCGGGGCTCCGGGGCCGCACCCGCGTACCTGCAGGACGTTGGCGTGGCGCAGCCGCTGCAGCAGGATCATCTCTTTGACGATCTTGTAGGCGGCTAGGCGGTAGCAGTCCCCCAGGGCGGAGAACTGCCGCACGCAGTGGGCGATGTCGTGCCCGCCGAAGTCCACCGCCTTCAGGGCCACGGCCAGCGTGCGGTTGAGGACCGCCTTGTAGACCGCCTTGGTGTAGCCCGAGCCCAGGTACTGCACGCCGCTGACATCGCGGATGTCGCGGCAGCCCAGCAGCGGCGGCTCCAGCGAGAGTTCGGCCGAGGCGCCGGCCCACGGCTCCGCCGCCTCTCGGCCCCGCGGCCCCGGCGGCCGCGGCTGCTCCGCCGAGGTGCGCGGCGGCGCCAGGTCCATCAGGCGCCGCTCCCGCGGCCGCAGCGGCCGCCGCCCCGCCGCCGCCGCCCGGTGCTGCCGGTAGCGCAGCACCTCCTCGTAGCGCTCGCGGATCTGCCGCGCCAGGGCGGCCTGGCCGCCGCCGATCTCCTCCTCCGGCGGGTAGAGGGGGGCGCCGGGCGGGGAGGGGGGCAGCTCCTCGCGGGGCGGCGGCGGGTGCTCGGAGCCGGGGATGAAGAGGAGGTTGAGCAGGGTGCCCAGGAGGAAGGCGAGGCAGCAGCCGGCCGCCACCGCCGTCTTCCTGCGCCTCATCGCCACTTCGCTGACGGCTTGTCCAGCCTTTCGGGCTTCTCTCCTCTCGCCCCTTCCCCGGGAACCAGCTCCGAGGCTTTTTTCTTTTTCTCCTTTTTTTCTCCCCCTTTTTTTTCCCCCTCCCGGCTATGCCGGCGGCAAAACGGCCCCGGGCGCTCAGCCGGAGCTCAGCCCCTTACGACGCGCCCGCATGACACTTGCCTCCCTGCTTTTAAGGCTCTGAAGCACTTATTATTAGCGGGACACGGGGCGGGCGGGGGGATCCCCGTCCCGCTGCCCCCGCCGACGCGCGCTGATTGACAGCCCGGCCCTTCCCGCGGCCCGGCCGAGCAGCAGGGGGGCCTGGGAAACGTAGTCCCCCGCAGAAGCCCCGCCGGCCGCCGGCGAGCCCGGGAGCCGGGACTACATCTCCCAGGCTCGGCCGAGCCCCCCGGCGGGGAAGGCGCGGAGAGGGGCGGGACGGGCGGGCGGACCCCCCCGACGGGCGCTACCGGGCAGGGCGGGCCCTGGGCGCTGCCGCCGGGCGGGGAGGGAGGGAGCTGTATGGCTGTGGCTCTTCCCACGCGTGGCCGCGCAGCCCGGGGAATGTCGCGCCGGCAGCGGTGTGGGCGGGATGCCCTTATCCCCCTCCCCGGCAGCCAAGGGGTTTGGGGTGGTGTGTTGTACGGGCATCCACTTACCACCACCGAGCCACACAAAGGAGAGGGGTTCGATGTCTTTTCCACACCAAAATAAAGCGAAAGGAGGCGGCTGCCGCCCGGAGATGTCGGTTCGTCATTGGGAGTGAAAATTGCAGCGGTCGCGCCCCCTCCAGCTGCGGCACAGCGCGGAGGAGAGCAGAGAGGGGATGGGGCTGCGTGTCACCCACGGGAAAGAACAGCCACAAATCACGGGCTCGGCAGGGGGTAGCCCCTGCCCCGTTGGAAATGTGAATTGCAGGGGTAAGCGCTAATGACATGGTTATCCATCAAGCCCACATTACGATGCTGTTAGCAACTAATTAACAAATACAATCAGTCCGCGAAACTTCCACAAAGGAGAGACCATCAACAACAGAAAAGCCGTAAAGAGTCAGGCGAGGCAAAGTTCACCACAATAGAAGTGGGAAATCATTTCCAATAAGGGAAAGGGACGAGACATTTCGGTAATACACATCGGAGAGACCGTAGGGAAAAAAAACAACACACACAAAAAAAAAAAAAAAAAAAAGAAAAAGAAAGAAAGAAAAAAATTTAAAAACACCAAAATAGCAGCCGCGGTTCCTGGGAACTCGCGATCAGTGATCGTCTGCCTTTCCTCCAGCACTGACAAAAACCGGAGTAACTCGGGGTAACTCAGCCCCCAGACTCCGCCCGTCCGCTGCCGGCGCCCGGGAACCGGAGGCAGCGGCGAGACCGGGAGGAGGCAGCCTCGGCAGGAGATGTGGAGACCGACCGTCTCTCCAGCAGCCCCAGAGCCTTTCTGTCGCCGCTTCCCGAGAGCCCTGCGCAGGCACCGGGAGCACGGCCCACCCGCGGCCCCGCACACGGCGCGGGCAGAGGCTCGGACTGCTGCCGGACCAGGCGCCCCATGCCCGCGGGACTCCCGGGGGGGCCTGACACCAACCACCGCAGAAAAGTGACGGGAGGGAGCGTAATCACCAATTAAAACAAAAATAACAACTGTAGGAAGGGGGGGCTATCTGCCCCCGAAGGGACAGCAGGCTCCCGGGCACCCAGCCCAGCCTCCGCAGGCGCGCCGCTCCCGCATCCCGCTGCGCGCTGCCCCGCGGAACTCGCTCCGCCCGCCGGGGCGGTGCCACCTGCCCTCCCCGCGGGTGAGGACCACGGCTCGGGGGGAAGCTTTCATGGACGGGGTGGGGTTTTTGTTTGGTTGGGGGTTCGGGTCTTCTCCTGTTTCTTCTTGGGGTTTGAGTTTTTTCCTTTCCTTCATCGTTTCTGTTCTTACCTATCGGGAGCAGCGTTTTACCCTCCAGAGGCAGCCCGTCCCGCTGCGATGAGTGGGATTTTCACGGGTGTAGAAGACGGGTAGCAGGCCATTTTTATGGGTTTCTTTCCAAAGTAAAGGCGTTCATAACGACAGGAAATGCGTTTCCAAAGATGTTGTGACACCTGCAGCCCTCCCTGTTTTGAGCGGGATCCCCCCAGCCCCCGCAGGAGGCTCGGGTTGCCTTCCCGCGGTAGGTGCGGGAGATCTGAACGCACCGGACCCCCGCGCCCCACGCTGCCGAGCCCTTCCTCCGCCGGCCCCTGTCAGGGCACAGGGCTCCTGGAGAGGCTCGGTGCGTTGTTACCCAGCCGGTCAGCCCATACCCAGCGCTGAGGCCAAGCCAGCGCGGAGTGGCCAGCGGTGCGCTCTTCCCGCTGCCCGCCGTCCTGCGCGTCCTCCGGGGAAATCACGGCGATTTGTCCGTGCCTTTGAAACGTGCCCGCTCGACTGGATTTACGGCTTGGTTGATACGAGCCAACACTTTTTTATTATTGCACAGATAAGAGTCAGAATGTAGCCGCGCTCCGGCGGAGCGGTTGTGCAAGCCGGAGGCGGCGGCACTGGGATCGTTTCGAGCGAGCGCTTAGAGCTCAGCGGAATATTGTTTACAGGCCAGACCGGGGGTGACCCGAGGCCAGCGGTCTCATGGAGCGAGCAGCCGGCTTCTCCGAGGGGCCGTGCCCGCAATGAGAGCAGAGTGTGGCCCTGGGAATGCTGCAGCCCCGTGGGGGCGGCTGAAGGCCCCGGCAGCGCCAGCGCGGAGAGAAGAGAGATCTTGCTTTGCCGCGCACCTCGCACGGTACCCGCAGCCCCGCGTGTTTGGAGGAGGTGCGCATCTCACCGAGGCGGGGGCAGTGCCCGCGTTTCCGGCAGGCCGGGAGGAAAAGAGGATCCGCAGCGACACGGGGGTTCTCCCGTGAGCATCCCCGGGCGCAGCCCCGGAGCTTGCGCACCCTCCGTGTTTGCGCAGTTTACAGGAAGACAACCGGACTGCAAAACAGATGCTCCGCAACAGCGGGTCACCTGTTTTTCACATCATGCCCGGTCTCAAAGCCGGTTTTCTTCATTATATCCTTCCCGACAGATACCATGAAATACATCACTCATTTAGATATGGGAGCCGGCCTCTGGAGGACGACTTGCGCGGAGCACTTTGATGTTGAGAGACAGATTTCAAAAGATAGAAAGCCCCTTCGATGTTTCTAATTACCCCGCGCCCGGGGCCTGCCACTGATTAGGGTGGCGGTGCCGGGGTGATGCCGAGGCGGGCGGCCCGCGGGGGCACGGCCCGGCTCGGCCCGGCTGCGCGGGGAGGGGCGATCCGGCTCCTCCATCCGCTGGCCAGGGAGAACGATCTGGGTGCATCCGAAGCGCGGCCATCAGCCCGTGCTGGCGTGAGAAGGGGGCAGCAGCCTTTGCTGCATGCCCAGCGCCTCCCCGCCGCGGGAGGAGGTTTGGGAGCAGGCGGGATCTGCTCCCGCAGCCAAGGCCCTTTTCCAAGAGGCTGCGCTGAAAGCATTACAGCCCTTGCTAACACTTCTGCTCACATGCGAGTCTTTTATCTCGGCAGCGCTGTTGGAAAAGCTGAATCACCCGGAGAAAGTGAGGACTGAGGGGTATTTTTTCATATGCAACAAGCTGCTCTTTATTTAATCCTCACAGCCCCTATTTCTATCAATATTCCAAGAGCTGAGAGATCAAACACGGAAAAATTAAAACCATGCTACCACACTAAATAAGATTAAGATCGTGGCAATACATTTGCTGCTCCTTGGGGAAATAATTTTGTTGCTGCAGGAGCCATGGCCATCCTGCAGGCAAAGCTTGTGTTTCAGGAATGGGTGATGGGAAAGACAGTTGGGAGTTGCCTCCAAACCCAACCAGGACCCACCTCAAATGCCCATGCGCCTGTGCCCTTCTGGTCCCAGCCCAGCTGCTTGGGCATTACTTCCCTAAGGAGTCAAAGAAATTTGTCGGCTGAGCTCCATTATCCCTGTTTTACTCTCACCAGCAGGCATCTTCAAGTGAGTCCCACTGTTGCTCTCAAGGGATTTTGACTCCAGGCCCCAAAAAAAGAAGTCCCACATTTTCAAGCATAGGTAGCTTCAAGATCTCACTTTAAAAAAAACAAAAATGGAAGCTTATAGCTGGAATAATACAGTTTCTGCTGAGGAAGCTTGTTCTTTCAGAACTGTCCCGTGCTCACATGATTCTTCTTTGACACTTAAGGAATTAATTTTATCTTAAATTTTTTATTAGAGCATAACCTTTTGAATTCCTGGCCATCTATTCTGGCTGCTTATGTGGAAGAAGAGTTTTTTGTAAAGTCCATCCTCAGACATGAGGCCAGAAGTCTCTTGAAAACAGAGTCTACAGACTGCATGACCTTTTGCTGAGTGGTCTTCCATGGCCAACCTCTCCTCCATTCCCTGCTTTGCCAAGGACTTGTCAGCTTTCAGGGCAGAGTGGAAAGCCTCTCTTTCCTCAGGGATGTGGGGCCAGCAGTGGACCCTTGCACATGTACATTTTGTAGCCTTCTTTAAGTTTTTTTACAATCTCTACAGTGTTCTTTACTTTAAACAGGATCTCTTTTTCTGATGTTCATTCTTTTCTCTGAGGAAACCCACTCCCTTGTATATTTGAAACGAGCTGAGATGCAGCCAATTGTATTAGTTCTGGCTGGAGCAAAAATGCATAATGAAACACTGGATGTGTGGTATGAGTCCAAAATAAATGGTCACTAGCAGAGCCAGCAAAAACCTACAAGCTCAGATAGCCTGCAAAAAAAAAAAAGAAAAGCTTGGATTTTACCTGCAGTGCTCTGCATTTTTCCAAAGGGAAAAATGTACTTTGGAGTTTAGAGAGCTTGGGAAGAGATGCTGGAGTACCGAGCCTTTTTCATTATGTTTGTGAATTGTGATGATTCTTGCATTTTTCGTGAATACGGCATCTGTAAGTGGGAGAAAGTGTTTTATCTCCTAACCTGTTATTCTCAAAGCACAGCAGTTCAGGTTTTATGTGCCAGATGTCAGTGTGTCCTGGTTCTTCAGGCAGTTGGGATTAAAGCTTTCCTATATCAGAGAGGTGTTATAAGGATAACTCTGTTAATGTATGTGGAAATCTGGTACTGCAGCGATAAAGACCCTGTAAATATTTACACAGACAGACGAGCTCATGGAAATTTTACATTATTAGCTTAACTTCATTACAAGGAAGTAGTTGAGAAAGTCAGTAGTATATTACATTTGGTTTTTTTTTTTAATTAAACATTGACAACACATCTGGTGCTGCTTCAAGCCACTAGATTTAGAGGGTCACTCTTTTAAATATTTTACAATCTGCAGGGAAATATCAAGTCTCAGGCAAAAGAGAAAAAGAAACATAGCTGCTATAAGAATAAATCTTGCCAGTCAAACCTTTTACACTTTTAAGAGTTAATAAAATAGTGAGTAAAGAACAACCAGAGAAAATAATTTATTTGGACATTCAAAAGCCTTTTGATAAACATCCATACAAGAAACTGTTAAGGAAATTTGGTAACCACAAAGTGAGAGGTAAAGTCCTGTCATGGATTAAAATCTGGTTATAAATGGGTGTGGAATAAATGGCCAATTCTAGTAGGAAAAGAGATTAATAATGAGGTGCCCTAGAGAGTGAGACTCAGACCAATATTGTTTAATGCTTTATTAATAACCTGGGGGTGAATAGTGAAGTGGCAAAAGTTGATGTCAATAGAAAAGTACTTAGCTTAGGTCAGGAGCAACTCCAGAAGAATTTAATAAAATGGCAGGAACATATGCAGAAGTATGAGGGCAGCTTGGGAAGTGCCTTCAAAACCTACAGCAGCTCTCTTGCTCCTTCTGGCACATGGGTCTGTTCTCAACAAAGCTGAGGGTAGGTAGTCAGAGGACAGGCAGACATTTCCAACCATCTCAAGTACTTTCTGATTCTTTTCAGTTGCTCTTTTCAGCTCCCCTAGTTAGTTATGCCAGGAAGAAAGAGTGAGCTCCCACATGGCCCCTCTACCAGTCTCTGAGCAGTATCCCCACGAGCTCCTCCAGTAATTGTTTAAAAAAAAAAAAACCATTGTGAGTTTCCACAACTGATCATTCCCTAAGGACATGCCAAAAACTCTGGAGGTCACCTCTCACAGACATATAAAAAACTATGTGTTCAGTCTGACTAGCATGGCATGGTAACGAACCTCAAGTCCACTTAGTCTGAGGATGTAAGCTCCTGAGTGGTGCCTGGCACCTGGAAAAACAAAACCTGCCAGCACAGCTGGGGTGCAAATATCTATGTGAACATAGTGGTCTCTTTATCTGGTGCTTAAAATAAGAGGCAAAGGCACAAGGAGCTACCTGGACGACTGGGAGAGTTGTTGCTTAGAGTTGTTTACTCTGTGGCTTCTTCCCACTGATTTCTGTGTGACTGTTCCTTAACTGAGCTGTGCTGATGTGCAATGCAGCACCCTGAGCTGGCACAGGCCTGGGCTCACACTGCAAGGTCTGTGTTTGAGCCTGCTACGCAGACAAATGTACTCATGGCACCCTGCATGGCGCTCCGTGGCACCTTCTGCCACCTGAGTGCTGCCAGTCCTCAGTCCCAACTGCTCTGTCTCCACAGTGCCACCCAAACACAGCCCAGGCTTTTGAAGGTAATGACATTCATGGAAGTTCAAACGGCTGGTTTTCACAGGGATTTAGTATTGTTTTGTTTTTACCCAGCGGGTCATTTCCAAGGATACTATTCTGGAAAAGAAAGCAACTCATAAAGAAAGATTTTTTTTAAATCCTCTTGATATGGCTTGTAAAGTATTTTGAAGTACCAGCAACAAAAGAAATTATTTTTAAATCCCCTCTTTCATTTGATGATTTATATTACATTAAAACTGCCCTGTGTCCCCCCCCCAAAGGAGTAGGTGGGGCTCAATACCCAAGGGGAACTGGAAGGTGTCGCACCCCAGGTGGGAAGTGGGAAGTCCACATGCACACGGAAGTGACTCCTCTGATCCTGCAGCACCCAGGAGACACCCCAAGGCTCTCCTCTCCCAGTGAATCACACTGCCTTGCCTTATCCCCACGTTTGTAGTTCAAGCCAAGCTCTCCATGGCTTGTAGGCACTCTGGGGATTCTTACCTTTACTTCTTTTTTTTCATGGTCTGAAATGGAAAACCACACACACACATGCACATAGCATCTGGTCAGCCTAATAAACAATAACCTAATACTTTAATGCAGGGGTGGGCTCCCAGTGTTAATGGGCTTCCTTTGTGGAGCTCTATGAATTGACATCAAATAGGGACCTGCTCAGAAGTGAAGAAACACCTTCAGAAGCGCTGGTCTAATCGCTCAGCATGTGGAACCAGGGTTCTGCTGAGGCAGGAGCAATTATACAGGCCAGGGATGGGTGCTATGTGTGCTCCTAAGCCTCTGACTCCTAAGCCACAATTCTCTGTGGCCATGGCTCACACAGTGTTATGGGAGGCAAAATGTTCAGGCAACATCATGGTAATATTTGCAGTGATTATGATACTACACAAGCACAGTGTGCAAACATGGAGGTCGCTAAATGTCTTGGGATTTACAGCTTAAAATTTGTACATTTCATGATTACCACCATCACTTTTCTCCATACAAAGATAAACTTTGGGAGCTTGTTCTGGGAATTGGGATAGGCCGGAGTCTAGGGCAACCTGTGGCCCTGGGCAGCTGCAGAATTAAAGCAAGAAAGGCTACAACTCAAGTATGGGACTTCAGACCACTGAGGCAGAGCCCTAGCATTCCTTGGAAGTGGCTGCCCTCTGCCTGCCTCGCTGCCCTGATGTGGGAGGAGGTATGGCTGCCTCCACGGTGTCTTCACCCCTTGTCTCTTCAGGCTCTGCTTAAGGTCTTCTTGTCTTTCCCATCTTCACCTCTGAGCCTGCTGCTCCCAGCACACCCCATTTTTCCTTCATCAAGCCTCTCCAGTCGTGCCTTCTGATCATTTTGAGTATTTTGTACTCGGAAGATTTCTTGCTATCTACCAGTTCACAAAGACATGGCAAAGAGGAAGGCCTAGATCTGTAGTTTATTCCTGTGCCTTTGGTATCTGCCTCCAAGGATGCTGGCAGGCAGGATAATTGCAGTAGTGGTTTCTAGAGATGGGAATACAGTACTTTCTGTGAGAGAAAAGGAAAGATGTCAGGTCCCTTTACAGCCTTTCCTTTGAATAGACAAGATGTTTGAATTGTTTCTCAGAGTCACTTAAAAAAAAAAGGCATGTGAAAATGTCAGAGAATTTCCTCTTTCCCTTTCCCACCCAAATACAAAATCAAATAAAAGCAAACACATGGGACACAAATACAAGAGCAGCCCCCTCTGCACGGATTCACTGTGATACACAGGCTGTTTCCAGATGTATGGATTAGATTTCATCCAACTACTGCTGAAAGCTCAGCCTGAGAGGATATATTGACCAAGTTGGAAACTTCTGGGGAAACTAAAGCACTCAGTGGTCAGGCTCCTGTCTTTGACTATTGGTCAGTGCATCTACTTCGTGACCCTTTTGCCATCTCTTCATTCCAATTAGACCATTTTCAAGCCTGCTAAAATATAAATTTAAAGTCCCTGTTGGATAATTAAAAATTATAAATAAATTGTGTGGGGTTTTTCTGTCTTTTGCTGGAATATTTTTAAATCAACTGTTGGCATAGTTTAGGGAACATATAGCCCTGTTAGCATAAGCAGTGAAGTACACTTACATGAACACTTCATTATTGATAAAAACCAATTGCATCATGTTAAACAACCTCACAAACAGTTTGGGATTTTCATGCATCATGTGGATGAATATCCCACAAAACTGCTTTTACTAATTGAATATTTGTGTGTGTGGTTGGACCCCGGATGGGAATTTCTCAGACATAAGTCTGCCTTCAGTAATAGTGAGTATATGGGTAAAAGGCATCACATGTACAGACCTGATGCCTGAGGCTGTAATTATTACTGCCTAACTTGGTGCTTAGTATTTCTGGTCCTGATTCCAATCCTGGTGGTTAGGAATGTCCTGCAATCCAGGAGACCTACATATCTGAATCCCGGAGGGACCAGAGTTATCCCTTGTCCCTCATTTCTTACTGGAGTACTCTGGCAGGAGACTACATTATGAGTTTTCCTCCACCATGAATACTCATAATGGGCTGAGTATTACAAATTATTACAGAAATTATTCTGTCCTGCAGTACTTTTTATCAGTTGCTGCATAAAAGCATTTAGTCAGTCCCTGATTCAATATGTATGAAAGAAACAGACACACAGCACCCTCATTTCCAGCAGCTGGGGAAGGTTTAACGACACAGAAGGTGGCCTTAAAGCCCATTTTGCTCGTCTCAACCTTAGGACAGTTAATGCATGGACTTATAGATGGGAGAGATGCCCAGTGGGTTTCTGCCTGGCCAGTCATTCCCCGAATTGGCTGCAGAGTGAGGATGCTCACACCTGCATGGCTCAGCACATGGCCACGGGAACAGGAGCACCCTGCAGCCTTGGCTAGTGGGGACTGACCTGCCAATAGGGATTGGGCACCCCTGGGTCAAGGGTTAAAGAGATTTCTGAGGATTCTTCACATTATGGACTGTTATTCAGGGTAAAAATAAAACAACACACCCCCACTCCAACCCCCCCAAAAAATTAAAAAATGTTTTAATCCTCAAATCTAGGTTAATTCTGGAGCCACCTCTGAATCTGGCAAAACCACACTGATCTCAACTGCTTTGACAGAAATGCTGAGAATTTTATATTCTTTGAGCACCCCAATAGTTTGAAAATATTCCTGAGAGATTATTAGGCTCTCAGCTACTGCCCCAATTCACAGAAATTAAACCTTCCATCATCTGGTTTTTATATTTGGAAAATGTCAGCTATACTTCCTATCACATATATTGTTGCTTCAATGCACTGAGCCTTCTGTGAATTTCAAAACACATAACTCAGCTCTCAAGCATTTCTTTTGTAAATATTGATAATGGTTTCAAGTTCTTTATTAAATAACTTTTTAATGAGTTTGAGGACAAAGAACTATTTTTTCACAGTCTCACGAAGATAAGAATCATAACATATCTTTCTGTACCATGGAACACATGGTTCTCAATACCCCATTGTAAAGCATAGGCTTTCCTCACTTTAAAAAAGTTTACTTAAACAAAAAAAAAGTCCCACAATTATGAGAAATAAAACCTAAGCAGGCCATACTAAAAGGCCCAAAATTGCATGCAAATGCTATGTGACAGCTTTGCAGGAAAGTGTGTGCTGACATTGGAGCAGCCTTAGAAAGCTCCATTTAGTCCAACAGCAGGAAGAGCTACAAAATGCCACCATCACTGCTTAATAAGTTCAATGTATAGACCTCTCCTTGCTCAGTATTATTTATTGCCTGTGCTTTTGCCAGAAAGGATCCCTGTGCATATGCTTAAGATCGAAGAGAATAAAATATTATGATGAGGTTCACCAGGGGAATTTTCCAGGGGGAGGTTTTTTTATCAGTTTATGAGCATGGTCAAAGTCTTGCAGGAGAGCTCCTCTTTGGAGCTGGCTGTAAACAATTTACATGGAAAGGTAATAGGAAGCCTTTAGAGTGCCTTGGAAAATATTAAGTTATAGAAGCTCTGACCTCTGTCTTCTAGACCTGGCCCAGAGGACCGATGTTTACTAGCAACTATGCAGCTCTCTAGGAAACTGCACACTGTCAGTGAAAGAAGGGTTATTTTTTTAATATATTTAAAGTTGGACTGGGTAGCAGTATACTCAATCAAGTATGTTGTACAACTAATTTTCTCTATAAAAAGCCAAATGTTTACCTTTGAACTTAAAAATGTTGCCTTCAGGCAAATCGTGTTCCAGCCAGCTGTAGTTTAAATGCCTGGTGCAGGTTCTGTAGCTTGCTTCTTCATTCAACAGTCAAAATCACTCATGTTTGCTAAGTGGAATTAAAAGCCAGCTGGGAACAGATTACTGGTCCCCTGATATTAGCCTTTCTTCTCACACATCCCCTTAAAGACTTTTGGGTCTAATAATAACATTTTCCTGTGCTGGTCCTATTGACAGCTTGAAACCTTAATGACAATCCACTTCAAATGTAAATACCTGGTTTTACTTGCATGCTTATTCGAGGGAACTTGTATTGAATCACTCGGCTGTGACTGAAAACAGAAGTCAAGAGACAAACAAGAAAGTTTAGGTGATTTTAGATACTGTTTTAGGCCCAGCCCATAGCTGGATGTGTTGTCAAAGTTGTGCTTTCCCAGCAGGCTAAGAGAAATATCTCAGGCTCTCCCTGATCAATTGTTCTTCTTAAAAATAGATGCAAAGATATGCATTTGCGCTGGTGGTTGGGGGGGTTTTTTGGGTTTATTTCTATTTTTTCCTGCAGTCAGGATGACAACAAAGCCACAGGATATCTGTATTGAACATGAAGCCGATCAATAAGGACTGGGAGAGGAGCTGTTGTTGATTACCAGCCAGCACCTTATTTGCATCTATTATTTTAATAATGTTGAGATGTACCTTAAGTGTTTAGGATGTGTTTGGGCACCAAGAGCATTCCAAGGGTGTCTTTCCAGCCGTTTCCAGTTAAGAAGTCTGTATTACTGAGCTGTGAATCAGAAGAACCATTCAATCTTCCATCTTTGTCATTGTGCCAACACACAACCTCTTCCTAAAAGCTGAGCACCTGCAACTCTCATTAAGATCAGTCCAATGTCACCCATTGCTTTTCCGACTCCAAAAAGGGCCTCTTACAATCTACCTGTTTCAAATTCCCTGAGGATTTATTGGCTCAGAACATAGATTACTTGTCTTGGTATCAGGGATTTCCTTTCTTTTGAACAGGAACATAAAAACACAAAGAAAGCCTAAACTCAAGTAACGTGAAAATATTGTGTTTGATTCCAACCCATATATTCAAAGTTACAGATGAATGCCTGACTCTAACTTGAAATGTGATGCCTTGAGTCTGCACATGATCTTGCTACATATAAAACGTTTGGAAGCCTTTGAAAAAATGGAAATATTCTTGGCTTTGGTTGCACTCTTATTATTATGCTTTCTTTAATGTCTTTATAGTTGGCTCAGTAGATCTTTAGGTATATCAAGCTCGGGTAGCAAGTTTCAGGACTCATGAAATCTGTGTTGTTCCTGGTTGTAATGGCAGCACACAGTCATGTCTGTTGTGCACTTTACACACGTTGTGTCTTTAGGTGAGAGTGTCCTCGCACACAAATGGTACAGTCCAAAAGCTTGATCCAAATCTTCCTGAAATATGCAGCATGGAAGTTTATTTCACTGATATGCAGGACTAAAAGTTTGAAACATTGAGCTCTCCTTTCTTAAGAAGTGAACAGTAAATTATAGGCACCTGCAACTTTACACTGACCTGAAATTGCCCTACTTTTGCCCTTTTAAATTCAGACAAAGCAATAAAATTTAATGTATACATGCACTTACTGCATTAAAATTAATGGTTTCATTTCCAGACTGATTACTGACCATGAGCTTAAATGAAATTAGTTCTCCTAAAAGATGACTAAGTACCCTTAGCAGTGAATACTGGTTTTTAGACATTGTTAAAATGCACCATAGAGGGCAATGAAAATTTCATGCTCAACATGCTCAAATGCCTTTATGATCTCAGGTTTTTTTGATAGGTTCTGACAAGAAATAATCTCTGAGCTCCATTCAACAGCTCACTCAAGTCAGAGTTAAAAGGGAAAATACATCAGTCATCTTGAAAGGTTTAAATGTAATCCTTTCTAATGAATATTTTTTTCCGTTGCTGTATGCTCACTTATAATCCTATCAGAAGTCTTCTATAAGAACACCTGAGCAACTTCATACATGGCTTCTTTTAAAGAAGATATTGTACATTCATCAGGCATGTTCAGCAGTGCTCTCCCAGGAATGACTTTTGTATTATGAGAGCAAAAGTTGAAGCACATAATTAATCAGCAGTCAGAGCTAGCTGAATGTGAATGGACATGAAGAGCTTGCAATCAGAACAAATTAACAGGCATGTAGTTTGCAGTGCCTGCACACCTTACAGTTTGGTTCAGGCAGATGCTGTGTGACTCCAGGAAGGATACAGTCCCTATCCCACAAGTATTGGAAGGAAACCCTTCACCATTCTGTGATTTTCCAGGATTTTAAGCCATCCAAAAGCTAGTATTTTTTATCCGTACAAAGACTGATCAATGGTTCACTCTTCAATCAGTTGTCTGAAAGGCATTGAATTGCTCCAAGGCTGGAGTATGAATCAAGAGGAATTACTGTGTTCTCAGATAATAGATGGGAAGTGGTGTCTGAACTAGGAGATGACTGGAAAACATGGTGTTAAATAACCTTGGATGTGATTTCACTGGGATCTCAAAAGCTCTGAAACCAAGGCTGGTTCCACTGAAGGTTGTGCGATCTCACAAGTCCTATTCAAAATCTGGCAAAGTATTATCTCCACAGCTGATCATGGTGGGCAGCTAAAGGATGATGGCAATGTTTTTGTGGGGGGACTGTTGCACGTGCAGCACCTTCTAGTACAGTAATCTTTGCTCAGTGTTGCAGTCGTTACATGTGCTTTTAACAGAGGAGCAAAGTTGCAGTGTGAGTTGTGTATCCGACTTTGGAGATATATGCAGGGGCTCTCTGTGAGTATCTTCTGCCTACCCTGTTGACAGGCATACATGCAGGCTACATACTTAGTAATCACCGTCCAGGAGCTTTTGCAGGTTTAGCTATCAACATCTGGAAAGTTGGCAGAACCAAGTTTGGGATTTGGATTACAGTTTTTTCACAAGGTGCGCAATTGTCCTGGCAAATAAAGCCCTTAAGCCCCATAAGGAGCTTTAGAGTATGCAATTACTTTAAAGGAAGACCATTTAAAGGACACTGAAAGCCTCACAAAATTTTAAAGCTTTTGTGGCAAGACCTTCTGACTCTTAACTGCCAAACTCAATCCAATGATAACTATATGTCTTCTGAGGGGAAAAAGGCCCTGATTTCTAATCCTACACATAGTTCAGCAGGTGGGGGTCTGTGGGTGGAATAGTGCAGGTATTTCTTTAGTTCTTTCTAGTAGGTACTCGTCAGGGGGAATAAAAAGAGTTGTGTAAGTAACCCAACATTCCCCTTCTTTTCTACCTGAATATGAGCTCTGTAGGGCTGCCAGGGAACAGAAACATCTTTATGTTCTATTGCAACAATGGACCAAAGGACATATACCTGAATCACCATATGTGAGAAAGGCAGCCTGGTGTCTAGGAGCCAGAAGGAAGAAGCCCTTTTGTAAGATGTTTTCTCATGGAAAAGATTTTTAACAATGCTGTTGAGCAGCTAATGTCATATTTACTTTCCTGGTTTTGTTTTAACACAGACTGTCTTATGTAAAAGGAGACTCCAACACACTCACCTGGCACTTCTTGCCTGAGGCAATGAAAGGAGCAATTTCATCTGCCAGTTGCACCAAACCACAGCACGCTTTTCTAAGCTTAGGTTGCTATTGTCTCTCAGGCTGCAGAACAACTCAGGGCAATGGAATAGTTACTGGCGCTGTAAATGTTTTCAGACACTGAAGCTAGTAATATGCAACCTTATTTGAATTAAATTACCTCTTTAAGAGAGTCTGAAACCGGATGACTTCATATAATTCATTACGTTTAAGAAGGCAGTTTAGTGTGGCAAGTTAAAACCCATTAAATTGCTCTGTAGTTTTCTTGGCTGTGGTTGTTTTCCTTAAGTGAAAGTAATTAAACATAAATATTTACTAATATCCCAGGCTGTGAAACTCTATAGCAAGAGGAACAAGGAGAACCAACCCAGTGCTGGCTTCCTGCATTAATACCCCACACCGGCTGAAACATTCTTGCTGGCTTTTGCACAAACAGGGCTGGCTGATGCGAAGCTCCGATTGGGAAATGGAAGCGGAGCAGTTGAATTCATTTAAACAAGAGGAGGAAACCACCACTCGGGTATGATCTCTTTTTTATATGCAGGATTCATGCAATAGGCAGGGCAGTCAGACAGCACAAGTAAATTGGCAGTTTCCCTGCTGATCCTGGACAAAGACCTGCTCCAAAAGTCTTCTGTCAATGGAAAGAACTCCATCGAGTTGCATCGAGGCAGCATGTTTGTAAGCTCTGTAAATGGCACAGATGAGCCTAGCCTGAGGCAGCAATTCCTTCCCTTGTCCCAGCCACCCCACCTCACTGCTGCTCTCCCCACCAGCACGAGCGTTGGTAGAGCGTACAGAGAGCCAACACAGGCAAATACCAACCAGGGCTGGTGGCCCCAGCTTAGCCTAAAGTTTCTGCAAGTCAAAAGCTCCTTTCTGACAGGCTACTGTAAAGCTGGTAAGATGAAAGACTAATGGAGTCAGCAAACTCTTGTTAGTCTGGATAATAAAAACTCCCAATGTGTATGTTCCAGAGGACCTGTCAGGACACCAGCAAATGGGTCCAGACTGGCCCAGTGTGCCCCATGAACATATCAGGATTAATACTCCACCTGAGACTCTTCAGACCTGATTTTTCAGAGACAGGCATAGAGGATTTAGCCTTGAAACAGCACCCTGTACTCTCTCCTTATACCCATCTGACACTAAAGGCCTCTTGCAACTTTTTGGAACTTCAAGATAACACCATTAAGCAGGCTTAAATTAGTTCCATTGCTTATTGAAAGTTGATCTATGCACAGATTTTTGCCCTTTCTGAACAGACTGGGTTCATTTTGTGCTTCTGTAATGACCTTTCTTCACCAGCATATGCTAAAAGAATTCTCATAAAAGACCCAAGACCTCCTACACTGTCAGAAAAGTATGGACCTACTTAGCCTGAGGAAGATATCAGTTGCTGACCCAGGGGCACTACTACCAAAGTGAGGTACCGTGCACTGGGAAAAAGAGCAACAAACCCCTAAAGTGGATGGTGATTAGGGTCAGCCTTATGCCCCATCCTCCACCCTCTCTGTCTGCACTGCTTGCTCTCGCATGCACATGGCGGGATGTGAGAGCGGTCGGTGCCTCACAGCATCAGGCTGGGCCAGCACAGCCTTTACAGGACAGGGGTGACAGGAGGCCTTCCCAGCCCTGAGGGTTGGTACTGACCCCACTGGCCCCAACACACCACTTCCATCACACAATTTGTGCTGAGACACCCCAGGACCACAGTGGCACCCAGTAACTAAGGGCCAGTCAAGCAACATTATTGAAAATACCATGGAGCCTTAAACCCAAGCAGCTCAGCTGAAATGGGCAGAAGAAAGCTTGAATTACGTGATTGGGGAGGTTTATTAGCACAGTCTTAGACTGAGCATTTACCCAGAGATCTTATTGCTTCATGTTTAACACTGAGGATATGGCTGTGCCTTTTAAGGTGAGTGAGGAAGATGGAGTTGTTGCATTCGTGTTTGCCATCCACATCCACATAGAAGGGACCTGTGGAAGGTTTGCTTGGCAGGGTGTTCAGGGTATTCCTCTTCTCAGGCAGAGAAGAGGATTAGACCAAGGATTATTAATTTGTGGAGTGATGTTTTTGTGTCCTGTGAGTAACAGCCCTGTAAACTATCTCCCCTGCCCAGCAAGCAGATGTCCCATGAAGAGTGATGCAGCACTCTTTTACTCCTTCCTGCTGACCTCTCAGAAGACACACTATGAGGGTTCAGGTCACCCCAGAACCAGTGTTTCTTTACATCCCCTGCCAAGCAGGGTGGTAGTTCAGACAAAGCATGCTCTTAAGGCACATGATGTATTTCAGTCATGGTTAAGTCCAAAACCTTCTGCCAAGAACAAGCTTGTTAAAAGCTGCTTTAGTAAAAAAGATGGAATACTAAGCTGCCTGCCTTTAGAAGACAATTGCTCATAGGAGATGAAATTCAGACATTTTCCTTTGGAATAAGCTGGCTGGATCATTTCAGTCTTTTGGGGGTATAAAGCGCAAAGAAACTGCCAAAACAATTTTTAAAAATGAGTTCTATACGTGGCTGGGAAGCAATCTGTATGTTCTGCTGGAAGAGGCTGCCCCGCACGTGCTGGGTGCCTGCAGATCCAAGCCATCCTCCTCCTTGTGCTGGAGTGCTGTGGCCCTGGCTGCTGATGGGCAGAGCACCATTCAACATGGGGCTCCTGTGCTCCTTGGCAGCACTGTAGCAGTGGGCTGATTTTTCTGCCAATAAGAGCTAATGGTAAAAAGGAATATTTCACATTTGGTAAGGCTGTTGGGTATATAGGAAGAAAATCAGTTTAAACTGTATTTAGCAAAAAAAAAAAAACAAACCAAGCCCTTACCTAATTTACAAATCAGTCAGCCAGAGCATCCTCCAGCCATATTACCCCGAGCTGAATTTTTGTCAGATTTTTGTCACCAAATCAGTAGCATTTGATCAAATGGACACATGCAAGTTTGATATGCAAGTCCAACTGCAAAAATAATTAATCTCCAAAAGTGACAGTTCAGTAGACAGCATGTTTCTATCCAAGTAAATACAACTAAATAAATATCAGGAACAGGCTTAGTGCTTTTATTTGAAATCTGGAAGGCAGCTTTCAAGAATCTGAGAATACAGTCTTCTCCTTTTAGCCTTTGGTACACAAAGGACTGCTGGAGTCTCCGACGCTTCATGGAACCATGGAATTGTTAAGGTCAGAAAAGATCTCCGAGACCAAGTCCAACCATTAATCCAGCTCTGCTAAGTCCACCACTAAACAATGGCCCTAAGTGCAGCATCTATACATCTTTGACATCCCTCCAGAGATGGTGACTCCACCACTTCCCTGGGCAAGCTGTTCCAATCATTGAAAACCCATTTGGTGAAGAAAATTTCCCTAATATCCAGCTTAAACCTCCCTGGAACAACTTGAGGCCTTTTCCTCTTGTTCTATCACTTGTTACCTGAGAGAGAGAGAGGAGTCTGACCCCACCTCACTACAGCAAGCTGTGGTATTGCTGAGCCAGTCCTGGCTGGCTGCATGCTGGTGGCCCTGAGAGCATTGCCATGGCAGTGCTGGATAGAACAGAGATAAAATCTCTGCTAGGTCTGGGAAAGCATTCATGATTTTATGTCCCAGGCAAATCTGGTTCCCAGTGCAGCCTAACAGAGGGTGAACTGCTTTTTTTTTTTTTTTGCTCATTTTCTTATCCAAAGTGTCTAACAAACCCTCGGTAGATGTTGTAGCAAATCTGATGCCAGCAAATGTGATAATTTCTGTACCTTTAGGGATTCTTCTACAAATTTATCCTTTTACTCTAATTGCTGTGGATATTTCAGTCCGCAGTGCAATTCAACCGAACAAATCAAGGAGAAAGCTAAAAAGGATAAAAGTTTCTTTCCATTGCATTTAATTGGGAGTTTCCCCACAACCTGTGTGGCAGTAATAGGCTTAGAGTCTTATTTGTACAGTAATGCTTGATTTACTTGTTTCTCCTCTTCTTCCTTTCTCTTCCCATGGTGGCACATTATTGTTTCAAACCACTGATCTTTGCTGTGGTCTCTTGTTTCCCACAACTTGCATTGCTGGGATGTTTACTTCCTGGATTTAATTCTAATTTAGCTACTACACTAATCCTTAAATAAATCTTTTTCAGTTCAACTCTTTCCCTTAGCCCTATACACCAATGTTTACACTAATTTAAATAGGCAGGATATTAGATTAAAGTTAATTGAGGGAGTCAACACACTAATCCAGTTTCTTCAGGTTTGCACCCCTGAAGAAAATATTAAGAGCAGCCATATAAATTTCCACTTCTCATAGAGCGAGGGTGAATATATTTGGAGGTAACCCACTATTAGGTTTTAGAAACCCGAGTCTTTTGTATCATAAGTTTTGTCAAATAGTCAAACATAATGTAAGACAACACAGGCGGTTAGGCTGAATTCTCTTGCTTTCCCATTCCAAGCCTCAGGAGAGCGGTCTGAACATGGTTGGAGAAACTACAGGTTTCCATGAGAGCAAAACACAACATATTATCCAAGTTTAACAATCCATACAGTACTTCCAAACAGTACAACTACAATTATAAAAAAACTCATTCTCAACAACTTGAGTTAAATGCTTTGAACGTCATGTGTTTTAAAGAGACAAGACTGAATTTTTAAAACAGCTAAGTAAATCTAGTCGTTCGATTTCTAGCCCCCAAGTTATTAGTCTGTTAGTGATTCACCTAGGATCATGCACACAATTAAAAGTATATAAGCATTTTTCTAAAAGCTGATACAGTGATATCTAAGCAATAAAAACATAATCAGAATAATATAGGGGAAAAAAAACAAAATAGCAACACTACCACCCAAATGTTTTAAAAAATTGGGTTTCACAGATGTTTTTTGTCTGAAGATTATCTGTGCTCTGTGTGGGCTGCACGTTCTAGCTGTTTTCTTGCATTGTGAGGGCACAAATGCTATGATAGGAACGTGGATACTGGTGGGTATTTTTTATGATGTAACACTGGCATTGCAATAGAAGCTTTCAGTAATAATTTCATTATGTTCCATATTGCACGGGTGTGTAAGAATAACTGCAGCTGTGTATTTAATTTCTGTTTTCAAGAGTTACAAAGAAACTTAGCAATGGAGAGGGAACAGAACTATACACAAGATACAAAACAATACCTGTGAAATGTCTCTTTTTGAAAAAATGAAAATCCACTTTCAACTACAACAGCCTGGAGTTCCCAGAGCTGAAAGCCACATGTAGTCCCACCCCTCTCCTTTCAAACTGCTACCACCTACCTTTCTTTCATGTCTCCCTGTAACAAGTTAGATGCTGACTTACTCCAATTAATAATGTGACCCAGGGTGAAAGTCAGCAGTGAATGTCAGGAAATCAAATTCTGAACTCCTACCAATTGCTTGCCCATAGCCCAAGCACATATTTATGTAATAAATCCGCTCACTGTACTACGTCGAATCCTGTTAAACCCCGAATGCTCTGGGGCAGAAGTTGTAGCCTTTCCCTGCCAGGTAGGTGTTTACGAGCCTGGTAGCACCAGAAGCGTTTCTGGAGCCCACAAACATAATTTAGCTGCAGTAATGTGAAATTACTGAGCCTGTCTCGTGCCGACATGTGTTACACGCAATTGTAAAAAGGAAAAAAAGTTTAACAGCTTAGCCACAAAGGAATGTTTATATCTGATTACACAAACTGCTAATTTAATGGTAGTTAATCAGTGGCATGTAATACAAGCCGAGCAGCCCAATGGATTTATTGATGAATGGCATTTAAAGTTGTTGCTGGAAAACCGGTGCAGCAGTTGGATTGCACAGGCAGGCACAGAGCCCTGTCAAGCAGCAGTGCCTTTGCTGAAGGCAAAGTTCTGCTTCTGCCTACGGTGCTTCAAATCCTGAGGTGCCCCAAACTTCCCTGAACAGCAGGGCAGCAAGAAAGCTCAGGCCCATTCCTGCACAGCACAAAGGAGATCCCCTGGGGTCATTACCAGTAAGTGCCACACTGCTGAGATGAGCTCTGGATTTTAGGGAAGAGCAGGGACCCTCCACAAGCTTGTGTGCTGCTCCTGCCTACCTTCCACCAGTGGAACAAATGTTACCAGGGCTAGAATTTGAAGCTTAAATACTGGGGTGGGATTTTTATTCTGTGTTCCACATGGCTATAGGATCTATAAGCTACAAGGGGCACACCTCTTCCCCACAGATAGCAGCAGGGGCTGAGAGATGGATGCAGTCCCAGTGCAAATGCAGCATTGGCAGCTAAACAACAGCATCACCTCCCTGCCTATTCCTGGGCTGATGGGGTTCAGTCAGGGGCATGGTAAAGACTGGTACAGTTGCTTTAACCCCTCTGGCAAGCATTGATTAGCCTGGATGCACACTCTTCAGCCCTTCAAACCTGACCTACACAGCTGCCACGTACCGTGGAGCTCGTTTTCTCTAGTATGAAATATGAGCAAAGGGAGTCAGTGAAGCAGTGCTGGAAGCAGATTCTCATGGAGTGTATCTATGCCCAAGATTAAAATGCAGATAAAAACTTTTAAAGAAGACCAGACTGAACCCTTTACTCACGAGGCTTCTTGGAGAGGCTGCTGCTCCCTGCTCTCCCCAGAGTGCTGCAGCATCCAGATATCCATCCTCAGCCTCCTGACCCTTTGGCCGGCTGAAATCATCATGAATTTTTACTCCTGACTTGGTTGGGATGAAGCCAGCTGCCAAGAAAAAAGCATCTGTAAAGGAGTAAAAAGTTGGAAATTATGTCAGTTATTTATTAATGGGAGGCAGTTTACTGAATGCTGCCAAAATTTAAGAGCTTCTGTTTCTTTGCAAGCTCCAGTTCCTTCTTGTGCAACTGACAGGAATATGTCCAACAATGCCTATTTCATGAGCAACCTCTTTTTATCGTTTAACTGCAAGACTTCAAAGACACAAGTTGGTGAGTTTTCAGACTATTAGCAATGGCCACAAGAAGACTAGACAAAGAAAAACTAGTTTACTTGGCGAGATCTGCCAAATAAGGTGCCTTTTAACCTGGACTGTAGTGACAGGGCATTGAAGAAGGGCACACTTGAAAGATAAAACCTCATCACAACCTTGATATTGTATGAAATTCATCCTGATGATATTACTGCAGGAAAAGCAGAAAAACCAGCATGGCAATAATTTCTTGTTCAGAATTAAGTGTAAGCCAGCCCTGAGAGGAGACAGTCCATTAAATCATCTCCCAGCTCCAGGAGAGGTATGGGGAGCCCCAACAGTCTTCCAGCTCCTGATGGAAATAGTAGGTGATGCTAAACCAGTTGCACCCTCCGGCATTCATTTATTTATTAATAAAATCTGGCATTAACATTATAACTTATGGAAATTGTGCATGCATCCCCACAAAACCCAGTCGCTGCTACTCTCCTTGGTAGCCCTGGCGAGGCTGGTGCACTTGGAAAGGACTGGGAGAGGGGGAATGAAAGTCCTCTTCCTTAGAGTAAGGTACTGCGAAGCCAGATATTTAATCCATCTACACATCTAGGCTTCCTCTGTAATCAATAGCCCATAGATAAGGTGGGATGAGACCCTTGTCACGTGCTTTTTCCTCATTTCTCTATCTAGTTGGAAGAATCACCCACAGGAAATTCTCTCCACCAGCTGTTAAGGGCTCAGAGCTGACTAGCAGGAGGTGAAACCATTCCCCTCTGGGTGGGTATCACTCAACCTTATGCCCTTTCTCATTGTGTTCTTCCTGAGGGCCACAGCTGGGAATGCACACAGGCAGCCACAGGCCCCAAATCAAAAGGAAGTCAAATTGCATTTGGAGTTAGATGTCAAATGAGAACAAAACTGCTGAAGTGTGCAAAAGAAAAAAAAAATCGAGCTTGCATTTCCCAGAAATAAAGAGCTATTTCTGATCTTTCAGGATCCACACACACTCAGCACAGAATTAAGGTCCCTAGCAGCATCTGGATAGTCAGCATCTCTCTTAACAGGTTTACTGGGACCAGCAAGATAAGCAAGTCAAGGATGGGCTTCCCCCCTTGTCTTGTCTCCAGCAGCACCCTTCCTGGGAAAGTGCAGAAACAGAGGAGGAATGCCATGGTGGTCTGTGGGGAGCTGGAGCTCCAGAAAGAGAAACACTGAATAATTTAGGTTGGAAAAGACCTTTAAGATCATCAAGTTCAACATCCTTCACACTGTGTGAATCCCATAGGGATGGACTCTGGCAGCTCAAATCAGTGGAGCACTGCTGAAAGCAGCAGGACAGATGCGTCCCTTGTCCCCCAGCCTGACAGGATCCCACTGATCTGTAGCCAAGAGGCTTCTTAATAGCACTGCAAATATCTATCAATTACATGAAGGGTACAAACAGCATTGCCCACCCAGGGCAGGAGAACCCAGCTCTGCACATAGCTCTGCTAGAGGAGAGCACATAGCTCTGTGAGCTCTGCACATAGCTCTGCCAGAGGAGCCCATGAAGTCATCCAGAAGAGAAACATTCCAATTAAACATAGGAGGCTTTGCATGTGTGGAGCTGGAACCAGCTACACTGTGAGCTAAGAGCAGTGCAAACCTGCGTGTGCAACTGCACCAAGTGCCCACCAATGTAAGTTCTGTGACCCTGTAGACAAACATCAACTGGGACTGTTCACTTTCTTCTTGGCTCTTCCCCATCACTTGCCATTCTTGTGCTGATCCTATTCTCAGCACTGCATATTTTTGAAAAGAGTACTAAATAGTGATGGTGCTGGTCACTTCTGAGGCAAGGGATACCACAGACATAGGAGGTTTGTTGTTTGCTGATTTCCAGAGCTGAATTTTCTATTTCTTTCCAGCTCTGCACATAGAAAAAGCAGCAGTGCTAGACACAGAGTGTGCTGTGGAATTTGTTGCTGGGCTGGTATAAACAGCCTGTCCTGTGTATTGACCTAATGTAAACAGCCAGTAGCCTGTATAAACAACCAGCAGTTGAGCTCAGGCTAAATGAAACTCCAAAGTATGTTTGAGCAGCAAGAAATCAAATGTCAATACATATATTTCTAACTTGCAAGCTGGTTTTCTGTTTGCCAGTGAATGATTTTTTTGAAAATTTCTTGGAAGTTTGGCATTGTGTTGTTTGTTTCTCCAGAAAACAGGGTTGCCAGGGGGACATTGCTGCCATCCCACAGTCCTGTGTCCGTGGCTGAGCTCCTCCCAAAATGGGGCTGCCAGACAATGAAAGAACCCAGCAGCACCAAAGGAGCCTCAGAGGAAGCAGATTCAACCCCAAAATCCCAAAGGAAATTCTACAAGTTTCCAAACTTCCCCTTGGAAAAAATTAAGACAAAATTATTTGCTAGATCACATTTGTGCATATGAGTATCCATATAGTCACCTTGAATAACAACACTGCCCTGAAAAGTTGTCTTGCTTCTGAGAAAACTCCTCTTTCTTCAGGGTAGAAGTTTATCAGAAAGCAGCATCCATTCCAGAATGATGTCCCTCCTTTTTTTTTACCTCATTTGATAGGCAGATTTCTTTGAAAATCCCAACCCTTCTTACAGAAATGTATGAAATACTCTTTAAAATTCATAAGTTTAACCTTTACTGTAGATTTGACCACATGAATATTTTGCTGCTTTTCTCAGAGGGAAATACTGGACTGAGCTAAAATTAAATGGAAATTGTGGAAGAGAAAGGAGGGGTGAAAAGGGCAAAGAGATAAAGTAGAAAGGTGGACCCTCATATAGATATACTTAGCAACAGCAGGGGAAAAAATAAATAGGTGCAGTTATTTTGTGTGGCTGAGAGAAACTACAGAAAGAAAACAAGCCTTTTATCTTGAAATAATCCATCTGACTTCGGCCCACCTTGGCAGAGAGCTGTTTGCTCTCCAAGGAGAAAGGAACCAGATGGTTCTCATATTTCTAATGGCTGCATATCTATATGACAAACACCATCTTGGAGGTTAGCAGTAAGTGCTGGAAGCTTCATCGCTGTGTGTGAGGGGAGCAAATGATTAAGAGAACATCAACACTTTCTTGTCTTTAGTTTTTCCATTCTGTGGTTTTGAGTGGGTTTTTTTTTTCCTCCTATCCTAAACTAGTCCAGAATGGGAAACGCCCTCCCAGCAAGGGCTGCACATCAGACACCCAGGCTGCATCTGCCCCTTCATGGAGTGGATAGTGGTTTGATTCTGGTTTGATGCCATTATTCTGGTTTGATGCCATTTAGCAGTTCTCACCAAATGGATTCATTGCAAACATACAGAGTTGGTCCAAAGATAAGCTGTCTACTACAACCATGTCACTTGCAGGATGGTTGACTTTTTGCATCCATACCAAGAGCGAAAAACCAAGCAGAATTCAGCCTGAGGTGAGCCCTGCTGGGCCATAATGTATTTGGTTTCTGTACTGCTGAACCATGTAATGAATCCCAGGGTTGGTGCTAATGCAAAACTAGTGGTGATGTGCTAAATGGTTTAACTGCTCATAAAATGGTGACTAGCCACCTGTCCAGCTTTTATTGGGCAGGGGAAGTTTAGCACTAGTAATAAAACCATACATATTAAGTTACAGTGGCTAGCTCTTAACAAAAGCAGGAAATAAAATTAGAAATTAATTAAAAGAATTAGGTTACAAATAAGGTGTCAGAGTGGCAAGCAGGATGATGTCTTCCCCTCACTGTCCTGAAGGACACAGGTTCTCATTTAGAAGGTTTCACAGCAAATATGACACCAAAGTACTTTAAAGCAACTTTGAGCTCTGTTTAACTACTCATGGGAATTAATTGGAGTGAACATTAAGAACTCACTTACCTTGAAGCCCATCAGGGTAGCTGCATCATTCAACCCTGCTTGGTGTAATAACTGTATTTTCATTACAAAAAACAAGATTTTGCCTCAAATTGCTGTGATGTGTGAAATAAATGCTCTATGTGGCTTTTGGAAATGAAAACCTCTGTCGATCCTACTTTGTTTACATTTTCACAAAATGGAAAAAAGAAGTACTCTAAAAATAAACTTACTTGAATATTAACAGGAGGAAAAACGATGCCTTTGCAAGTATCATGGACAGAATGATTACTTTCCAAACAAGACTTAGAAATAATAACCTAAATTGAAATCTTGCACAAACTAACCAGGGCATAACTGCTTATCCTTAACCAGTAGTAAATCCCAGCTCCTTGAAGACTCTGCAGTGTGTATAAACTCATATCTGTTAATTACAGTTGTTTCCTATTTCCTCTACAGCAGTTAAGTCTGCAAGGTACTGGCCAACAGTGATGATGAAGTTCATCTCAAGAGAGGTGTGCTTCTAGTAGGTCACACTTGCAAAAAAAATTTAGAAAAGCTCATCAAGGACATCAGTCTGAAGATAATCTGAGTATCAGCATGATTTTCCAATAATAACATTATCTGAGGCATGTGTCTATGTATACCTATATATAAGGTATATACTTGCACTGATCTTTCTCCATGCACAATTTGTTCACATTAACAAACATGGCATTTCTGTAGAACTTTGTCAAGGACCTCCCAAACTTGGGAGAGGAGCAAGCAAGTGATGGCATCTCACTAGTCTCTTTTTACAGGTCACCGTGGCCACCATCACCACTGGGCTGTGGCTGTCCCCCTTACAGGCAATAAGGCGCTTTCTGCAGCTTCCGTAGGGATGGGCACTCCAGTGCCAGCCAGGCTGGCCTCCTGGGCACTAACACCCCAAACTGGCACTGCAAATAATTACTTGCAAGCATGACAGAGGTGCTTAAAACTGATTTTATCATATTCTTCACTTTGCGACATGGGATTTTTTAAACCCAGAATATCCAAAGGGAGTTTGCAGCAGCATCTTGAATTCAAAATAAATGGATACAGAAGTGATACAGATATTTTAAAAGAGATTTCTGGTGTTTTAATTATAATTTGTTTAAAGGATGAAGGTACCATTAAGGAACTTTTGTGTTATAGGAACACATATTTCAGCCATGTGCAACAGTGTTAAAGGTTTTCTGTGGGTGAATTATGTTCTTTTCAATGTTTCAGATGAGCAGGGCTGCAGATAAATATATGCTGTATCAAGCTAAATTGTGCAACTGAAAAACTTTGAGTAATCAGCCTGGAATGATCTACTTTTACTCCTCATGTTTTATAGAAAGTCAGCATGACACTGTTTCCAAGTTTTACACCGGGGTAGCCTTTGGGGACTATTTCAACCTGTAGTGAAGCTTCGTAACACACAGATGTCTTTCCGCAGAGCCCCAAGATGCAGGAGCAGGAGTTTCACCCCAAACCTCTTTGCAGCACAGGTGTGGCCTCCACCCAGGGCCACAAACAAACAATAAATTGCTGTGGGTAAAGATAATCTTGCCACGGGTTTCTTGGGTTTGTACGAGGGTTATTGAATCCCAGTGCTCACCTCAGGAGGATCAGTGCTTGGTATGCCTGAACAGAGACACTAAGGGCAGTCTGTCCAAGCTCACTGCAGGCTGAGGTGCTGGCAGTTCTCAGGTGTCCTTGGGATCTGACACATGCACCACCCTAGTGATACTCCTGATTTCAATACATTTAAAAATGTTGCAATGATTAAGGAATGCATTCCACTAGAAACACAGGGGTTTGAAGATTTTCATCTCCATCTTTTGGAATCAGCTTTGTGGTTTTTTGCATTTGTCATTCCAACAGCTTTAGTGTGATGGATGTGCAGCAGAATGTAATGTAAAAGGAGATGCTAAGTAATGTGAAATCAGGAATAACTCAAATTAAAGACTAGAAAAGCAAAACTTTCATAATTAAGCTCATTTCAGTATGAAGGATGTTTTTGATTTGCACAGACAGCTCTGTGAGCATACATCTGGGTAATACCAAACTACTGTCCAGAAAATATGTCAAATGCTTTAGATTAGGGATTATATTTTTAGTCTTTCCTTAGTTCCCTTGTTATACATATCATTTCAAGGCAATTGATTTGCCAGTTGCCATAAACCCTGTTTAAATATTCTCCATGTCTAACAATATTACCAAAGGGAAGCTGAGTCCTGAAAACCACCCTGGCCCAGTGTGACCTTTTTTCCCCTGGAGCGCCTGTAAAAGCTACTCTCACAGCAGCAGCGCCTGGCTCTGTAGTGGACTTTGCCAGAGCAGTTGGATTTTTAACAATCCAAAGAGTTCAGATCTCGTCATGTATGCATTGTTTTGGTGGTTTCAATGACAGATCCAAACCTTGAAACTCTATACCGAACATGATGCTTATCATATGGCAAAGGAATAGAGACTTGTTTATTATTAATAGCAGCCCATCTAAACACAAGCCAAGTCCAGTCAGAGATGTTGCTCCCCACCCAGCATTGCTGCAGATTACATTTGCCTGCTGCTTTTTACATTATCATTATTCATAGTCCTTCATTTCTCTCAGTTGTGAATGATGGACAGCAACGGACAATGCACAAGGGTTTGAAGTGTGGATTTTAAAACATGTGGGAAGAATAGAAATGATATATCTATGGATACTCCCTCAGAGGTCTCAGCTCTAATACCACAAGGAGACCCTCCAAGCTGTGTGTCCTTTCTGGCAAGGAAGCTGAGGGAGGCAGAGATAGAGCACTGGGCTTACACTCTTGGAGTCTCAGCAGGTTTTCACTTGCAGACACTCGGGGCATCAGTACAAGTCTGGCCAATGTTACCTGATATGTCTTCTGCCTTCAGATATGTCTTCTGCCTTCAGAAATAAAGATATATTTTGATCTAAAGATACCCATGCATATGGGCTAATACATACGTGTACATATGATAAATCCATGGGTTTCCTTCTGGATAAAATATTGGTTTTCAAGCCTAGGCTTGACCCTTTTTACTAGGCCTTCTCCTTCATTCTCTGAGAGCCTAACAACTCCTGTGAAACATTTTTCTTCAGAGGACAGCATCTGAACATGTACATATTTATGTCTCTCAATATGTATATATGTATGTATGTATGTGTATATAGATATATATAAAAATATCTCTGTGTCTCACTCCATATAAATATATTTAAATGGTCTGAAGTGCTTACTGTCATCTCTTTAGCTGATGGGCACCACCAACAGAGACAGTGGAAATAAATTCATAGTATCTCATAAGGATCAGATCATTATCTATGTAGCTATAAATTCATCTTACTGAATATTATTTTATAGGCCACCTATCACCTAATGATGATATATCTGAATAGATATAAGCTTTGAGATAGTAAGGTTAAGCTACCACACTGAGGAATGCAGTATAAATCTAGATGGGTAGAAAAAATGGAATCAGATTAGTGATGTTTTACATCTTGTGTAAGACAGAAAAATATACAACAGTATCTTCTAAAAAAGCTGTACAAAGTTCCAGGTTCAAAAACTGGCACTCTTGCTCAATTCCCTGTCTTCTTTCAGCCTTTCTATTTATAAATGTTATTTGTTGCATTTTTCTTCATACTTTTGAGAATATCCTTTATCCAGTGTGATCATAAGATATTAACACAGTGTGTTTAAAAATGTTTTATATTCGGCTATCCATGGGAATAGGTGGTTCTGATGGGTAATCACATTAACCAAAGTAGGTAAATTAGAATTTGCAGAGTTGGCAAGATGCCTCAAAAAATTGGATGTTTTAGGAGACAGGTTCAGTGAAGATTTTGTACTTTAAAATTCCTTTTATTTATAGCCTGTGATTTGATTACACTGTTGGATACCAATTATTCCAAAAGTTAATGAGTTGTGTAATATCCCATAAAACAAAAATCTCATGCAAAATATGTTAGTAAAGGAAACCATAATTGGTGGGAAAAGTTTTTTTCCCCTTTTTTCCCCTAAAATAAATAAAAATAAATTATTTCAAAGCACTTTTTTTGAACTAATGCATAGTTAATAATTGACTATGCAAAACTGCTCAGCATGAGGTAGATTCTCTAAGGAATGGTAGAGTGAGGAGGAAAAATCCTCAAAGCTGAACTGTGGAGTACATGCAGCAAAAGTTATGGCCAGGGCTCCAAGGACTCTCCCAGGAAGAGTGGGAAGCTGTATAGAAATGCTTTCCCCTTTCTCCCACGACCTTTTAGGCAGCAGGTCTCTAACAGCTGCAGCTCTTGCCTTCCTTCTTCTCAAAAGGAGCTACCATGTTCCCTACATGACAGATTCAGACTGGAGTCCATCTGGCTGCAGCAAGACACACTTTTGCCGTGTCCAAGGTGCAATGAAGTGCATCTGGGATTTCATTTCCCCAGATTTCCTCCTGCCATGGGAGCCTCTGCACCTGCTGCCTGGCACTGGGGAGTGAATCCCATGGGCAGTGCCCACCCCCCCAGCCCAGCAGCACTGGAAACAGGCTGCTCAACATTTGTTTGGAGCACCTTACTCTGTGTCCGGACATTTTTAAGGTAGTAAATTCTACCTGTCATGGCTGCAGAGGAAAACCACCAGCTTTCTTCTCCAGACAACTTATGGGAAGAAACTTGAGCCGAAGATGCTCAGATGAACAGAATGCCTAGGCTAGAGAAAAGATAGTTTTTCCCATTCAAGAGGTACAGACCAAAATATTCTCTCAAACACCTAATTATTCTTATTAAGGTAACATTTTGATCTGAAACATCTGCAGGTTCTTGAGACCTGACTGAACCTGACATTCTCAACCTTTGGCAACTGTGTTACGCCTGGCATTCATTTGTGCATACGTGTGCCTTGGGGGAGAAGCAAGGAAGGGCTGAATGCATCCTGGTACAGTGGGATCCCTCTCCAAACTCCTGCTGGGTGTAGAGCACCAGCAACCTCCCAGTCCCTTTGTTTGTGACAGTCCTGATGTCCACACAGAGCCGGACTTGCATTACAAGTTTGCAGAACCCATGTTATACCTTCAAAAGGATTTCCACAGAAATCCTGCCCTTTTACCCAAAAGAGGCTACCAGCTCCCTTTACCTCTGCTAGGTGACAAATCCAGGCTGAAATCCATCTGGCTGCTGCAAAACCAGATTCCTGCATTTCCTTCCAGAACCAAGCAGCTAGCTTATCTACCAGAATTCTCCTTTTCCAAGGTCATGAAGATTTTTATCAAAAAAAAAAAAAAAAAATCACCAACCAAAAAAACCCCAACATCCCTCCCAAAAAACCCAGAATACAAAACCAACAAAAACAATTAAAGAACCCAAACAAAAAACCTATAAATTAATAGCAATATAATTTTAAAAAAAAAATCTGACACAATGATAATTGAAAGCTCTACAAAATAAAGGCATTTCTGAATAACTAACTAGATTCTTCTCTGGTTAGCATAAAGGCATACCTTTACCTATGTCTAGGTCTTTGTATAGAAATCCTTGAGGAGGAAAAGATATATTCTCAACAAAATAAAATGCTGTCAGCTCTTTAAGTTTTAGTGGGAACTGAAAATGTCAAGCTTATACCTGTTAGGCATTATTTAAATTGAAATATGGACCTTCCTCAGTCTTCAAAGTACTGCCCTTCAGGTGATAATGATGGATTAATGTTGAGAGAAAACGACCTAGCAGCCTGTTAGTTACTTTTTTCAATTGAGTGGGAGCGCACCAAATTTTTCATCGATCTGCCAATTGGAGACAGCTGAGAAATGACGACTGTGCTCCACTACAGGGTTCGTACATAAATATTCACTGATGAGCACATTAAAATGTGGGAAAGCAGAGGAATAGTTTGTTTGAATTCTGCTGCATTTAGTCTTGTGTTCAAGCAGCTATATATTTCTAAGCAGTGAGGGTTTACAAGTTCAAAGAGCTGCCCCCTTCACAGTCAAGTTTCTTATAAGTTTCTTATAACATCACACAAATTCATTTTACAAGGCAACTCTGTTACTCCAAGATTAATTCAGTGCCCTTTAAACTGTGGGAGTTGTATTCAAATGTGGTTTAGATTAAAGTGATTTAGCATTATTCCAACATCCAGCAACATGAATGTATGTTTTCAATGGATGAATCTGAAATCAGCTGTTCTGCATTGTTAAGCCTCTTACAACAAGCTGTTTGGATTGCTGGCTGCTCAGCACCCCAAAGGGACAGATTAATCTCTGAACTCTGTGGCTGACTCGTATTTAGAGTTCTCAA
This sequence comes from Motacilla alba alba, assembly GCF_015832195.1. Classification (NCBI taxonomy): domain Eukaryota; kingdom Metazoa; phylum Chordata; class Aves; order Passeriformes; family Motacillidae; genus Motacilla; species Motacilla alba. The sequence continues at coordinate 90,293,291 of NC_052018.1, forward strand.
GCGTCTGCTGCTCATCTGGGCAGCCCTCAGACAAATAAGACAACTTACAGGAATCAATAGCAAGCAATTCCAGACACTGGGGAGTTGGTGATAACTCTTGCCCTAGGCAGATGCAGAGACCGTAGCTGCACCTTTTTCTTTCCAAGACCCACCCTTGAGTTTGTGGGGGTCATCCTCCCCGAGCAGGACAGAGTCATCTGGAGTACCAGGGACACACCCTGTCACCAAAGAAGTGAGGGTTGTGCTGTGCCATGCAGTGCAACGAGATGCCAGGAAGAGCACATTTTCTGGGAGTGCAGGAAAGAGCCCATGAATGCACTCTGTGAAACACCCCAGCAGCAGCAGCAAGAACAGAGGTACAACAGCAAGCCCTTCATAACGTCGTTAGTCATAAGTAATAAAGTAGGAACAAAAGTCCCCTTTCATTCTGAAGGGAACAGTTAGCTTTTCCACTTCAGAGACCAGAGAGAGATGACTTTTGTTACCTGGAGCACTGAAACGTGCAGGAAATAGGGCTCTGTGGATCACTCAGGCATTAAGCCTGTGAACCTGAGATCTTTTCCAGAGAGGCAAGTAAAAAGCATGAGAAAATAAATGTAATTCAATAATTCTCCAGAAGAGAAAAGCTTTGCCTCTGCTTGTCAGTGAAACACAACAGTAATAGCAGGTGCATGAAAAGCAAATTCACCACATGAATAAAGAAAAAGCAAGGACACTTTACTGACATATTTGGGTCAAAATGTGAGAGGGAGTCCTTTAGATAATTCATAAACAAATCAACCAACCTATTGATAAAGAAATAGTTTGAATTCAAGGAGGTTGTTTTTTTCAAATCATATTTACTACCTACTGTCATTGTCTGTTCAGATGAATTCCTATTTACTGGTGTGAATGTGCACTACTCAGCTGCTTACTGCAGTCCCAGTGAGTCGGAATGCACATCAGTTTGAGAGTGCCAGAAGGAACACCTTTCCTGGAGGTGAGAGTAAGGGGCTTCCCCTGGGTAAGTCAGCAGTTGCACTGCTCTTCTTCTGAGCCTAATGCCTTACAAAGGTTTGCTCCCTGCAGACACAGGAGATGGGACAAGGCTGATGCAGTAAGACAAAGGTGCTGATGGCTCTGATGCAGCCTGCAATGAAATCCAGAGGCAAAATACCTGATCTATCAAAGAAGGTGATCTGCTCCAGTATCCAATGCAAGGATTCCTTACGCAGTCCTGGTTTGGCATTTTAATGATCCAGTTAATAATTCATGGCAAACAATTTATAGTTAATAATACAAAATCAGTGGAAAATAAAAGGAGCAATGAATGTGACTTATCAGACAGAGAAGGAAGTTTGGTACCCTGTCCTTTACTGTTATTTTTCCCAAATGATTTTTTTTTTCATGCAGAATGAGTGATTTCAAATCAAGCTAAGGGAAAAACACCCAAGCCATAGACAAGACTCGCAGATTCTCTTTTTGATTTCTCACAAGTGTTCCTTAAAACAGACTTCCAAACTCTAATAACCTACTGTTTGGAGGAGAGGCAGGATAAGGAGTGGACAGGAATATTTGCAGATTATGGAATTTCTTTGGGATGGTGAAAATCGTATCTTACATCCCTGACTATCTGCATAGGATATCCAAATCATTAGTCCTGTCACATACCCCTGCTGAGATTCCTGCGACATCCCGTTACAGAAAAGACATCCTAGGATTTGTGTCCTCCATGCTCAAGAACATCACTGCCTGATATTTCATGGTTTCAGAGAAGATGTGGAGATAAGAGAGGTAAGAGTATAAGGCCACCAAGTCCAATATGGTCTTTTACTAGGCAGAAAGAGAGGCTTTTCAGGATAAATTGCCCCATGGATGCCAGCACACTGCCTCAGGACCAATCTGTGACCTCCCAAGGGTCAAGCAAAGAGAGAAGTCAAGCCCCAGCTGTGACCGAAACATTAGTTTCTCTAAGAATAGCAATGGCAAACAAGAACAGAGTTCTTTTCTCCTATCAAGAACTTTCCTCAGATTTGAAACAGTAACGTAACTCTGCTCTCATATTTCCACCACAGTCACCAGGAGAGATCTTCTGGGGCTGATCAATGTTGAACTTTGAGGGTGGATCTCACCAGAACAGTGTAGGATGGTCATTTTGATAGGCTGGAGAAAGGTCACAATCTCAGCCAGTGATAAACTTGCCTCTGTGGCTGGGCCTGTGTTTGCATTTTTGTTCTGATTTCTTACCATGACTTCCCCTCACCCCTCCCGCCCCCAGGTCACTCCTCCAGCAGTTGCAACAGTAGGAGCATTTTTGTAGACCACCAAACTGTTCACAGCTGGTGCCTTATCACAGGGATGCTTTCTCCAGTTTTCCCATTGCTAAATTTAATGCAGCTTAAGTATAGAATTGGATACCTGCAATATGCTCGGCTCTGACAAATTTTGTAGCTCCCATGTCTTTAACTGTCTGAGTTCTTTATGACATTACCACTTTTAAAAACCTTTGATTTCAAAATAAATATGAAATATGGCTGGAATAAATTCTACACTGAAACAATAAATAAAATCTGTTCAGCAATGACAATTTTGTTCCTCCCAGCTGTGTGGATATTCCTGTGGGGAGTTGAGCAGGCATAAGTTAGAATAGCCTTAAGGCAACTCTTAACATGCACCTAGGACGCTGATGGGTCGCATGGCTGGCATAGGAACAGAAGAATTTCAGGATTACCATAGTTACTGTTTACTCACCATCCCTGGCCCTGCACAAAGCACAAATCATGAGGAACTGTGGGTGAAAGCCAGAAACTTTAATATAGAATTAAATTATGGCTAGCAAGAAACAAGAATCAGAAGTTTGGCAATTAGTTCATCTTACATAATCTCCTCAAAGTCCAGCTGCTTAGCAGAATTATCCAAAGTAAACTCCTGTCGGTATTTCTTCTTCTTCTTAAAAAAAAAGAATTCTTTTTAAAAATAACCAAAAATAATCCCTGCGTACAGACTTTGTTCCTAATTGGACTTGCCTGTTTATTTTCACCCAAATAAAACTCTATTAAGTGAGAGGTTTATCTTGGACACAGTTGTGAATTATGTAGTTTTCTGTCATACATTTTAACTTATAACACTATGTCACTCATTAAAAAATAGGCATTTGCCCTGCACCTGAGACGTAAGTTCTTGATGTAATAACAAAACCAATCTATTCTATTGCATAGAAGATGTGCGCATAGGAAGGAAAAAGATTCTAAGTAATTTTTTTTTTTTTTTAAAGCAAGTGTGGACAAAAGTAATGAGAAAAGTCTCAGACACATTATTTCCACTGCCCTAAACTGGCTTAGATTGTATTACTTTAAGTCTTAGGCTGACAAGAGGCTGGTGAACCTTGGAAGACCCTGGGCTTCTTTTAGCTTTGAATTTCAATTTGGAAGTGAAATCTGACACTGAGCAAGTTTCACCTGGTTTCGGGTTTCCCTGGAAAAGAGGGACGCGGCTGAGGAAACGCAGGTAGCTGTCAGGAGACAATAACAGCGAGAAGGGCGAGGCTGTGAGCATCTTCCCATTGCAAACAGCCCGGCCCTGACAGGTGAGGAGCATCCCCAGCGCTGAGCACACGCTGCCGCTGTGTCTGACAGGGACATGCAGCAACCGGGCTCAGCAAAGAGGGCTCGGGGCTCTTTAGCCAAACGTGTCTGTCTGTGACCTTTCCAAATGGCAGGGAGGCAAACCACTTCATCCTGTGTCAGAAGGCACAGCCAGACTCGGCGGATTTTCCCACAAATATTGTCTGCCCTGAAGCCGCATTCAAAAAAGAATTACAGGATGACAGAGTATTTGTCCGCTAGCAAGATAAATGCTCAACAGCTGGAATGTGAGACCTGGCACCAGAGGGCTTTTGCCAGCAGGCCAAGGAAAAGTGTGCAAAGCAAGTAGGAATGAAATTACATGCCTTGTCTGTCCACACTGTGTAAGAGCGTAGGGCCAGCTAACTGGAGTGACAGATTAGCAATTTGTCATTGTAAGGGAAGCAGTTTACAAAAAGCATCAAAATCCTTGAAAGATGTGTAACGCATTGATTGAATTCCCTGAATAATATTTTACCAGTTAAAAAAACCAACAAAAACAACTGAGATTTAATTATACACCCCCTTTCCACAAAAAATCATTAAGCATTACAGCTGCTTCATTCCACCCTTCCCAATTACTGATTGTTATCAGCAGATTAAAATGCTTCCAGCTGAAAGACTAATTAACTGATTTCATGTTTTCTGCCTGTCCTGATCACAGGGTAAGTCTAGAGTCAAGGGAAGCACAGCTACAAGTGATGGGAAGGATTACTGGCAACGCTGTGTGATTCCAAATGAAAGAAAATGCATTCAGCTCTCTGTTCCACTCTCTTACAGCCATGCACTCAAAAGCTGTGGTGCCTGTCCTCAAGCTGATAGTGCTTCTTTGTCACAAGTTCCCTCTCCTCCCTGATGAACACTTTCTCTCCTTTCTTCTTGTAAAGATCTTATTCTCTGAATAATTCAATTGTAAACATGGAAAAGGTTGGGAAGACCTGCTTTTGCATGTATAAACACAAGGCAGTTCATGCTGCAGCTTTTCAGGGAACAAACTTGGGTTTATTACTGTAGCACTAAAGCCCTGTAGGAAGAGAATCAAATCTCAGGGTCTGTGCACAACCAGCTACTATTAGTTTTATTTTACATTTTCCAACCATTTTCCATATTTGACCATGTGAAAATCTTAATCGCTGAATCAGACTAATGCAGAGACGATACAGGTAATTTTTTCCTACACTCTTCACTACCCACTGTAAATTATCTACATATTTATAAAAATTATCTAAAACTGTCTAATTGGATAAGAGTTCAGAAATTCACACATGAACAAAACTCCTTTCTGGCAGACATAGCACTGTGTATGTTTTGGACTAACATCTAGTTGTCACCATGCTTTAAATGTGTATACACACACACACACACACACACACACACACATACACATCAGTTCGAAACATGCTCAGCCTGCATAAGAATACCATCCTGGTTTTAATTTTGAGGAATATGTTGTTTTATTTTTACTCTGGCTTCCTTTTCCTTTTTTTTTCCTTTGTTTTTGAAACTGTTGCATTTATAACAGAACATAATCTTTTATGAATAATGGGAAAGCTCCACAAAGGAGCACTCTGGACTAAGTGAAATAAGCTTTTGAAATGAATGAAGGTCTGGTGCTTTATATACTTTATTTCATGTAGCAGAAGGTCTGGTGAATGTGTGAAGCCAAGCATATATTTTGGTAGTTTAATATTTAAAAAGCCAGATTCTTCACATATATTGCATAGCTTTAGTTGAAACAATACCAATACTGCACCAATTCAGAATATGGTCCAAATCAATTATATACAACCTGTCCAAATAGATAGATAGATAGATAGATAGATAGATAGATAGATAGATGTGTTCTAATGCATGAATAAAATAGATACGGGAATAATAGTGATATGATTATTTGATATTTCTGAGTTCAAGCTATACTGTTCAAAGAAGAGCCTAAACCCAGCCCAAAAAAGAAAACACACCCCCTGACTTAAGACATTAGTGGCACATGTTTGGTACAAATACACATCCCTCCCAAAAATCCCCTGTTGTGTTTCAGTGCTTATCATGGGGCATTGAGCATCCCATACGGCCACCCTGCTGGAGGATCAGACCATGGCTTACTTTCAGTGTAAAAGTAGCCAGAACCAGGGCTCCTAAGAGACCCAGCCCAGACATCACCAGTGTGAGGACTGGGAGGGATGCAATGGTCTCCACAAAAAGCCCTGACATACCTTGAGCACAGCTGAGGCACAGCAGCCTCACTGCTCTGCTGCCAGTATTGTATAAACCAGGAAAATATTACTCCTGACAGGGGTTCAATATAATCGAGAAAAAATCCTTAAAAAAAGAAACAGCACCAAAAAAATAAACATTTAAAAGCCACTAGGTCTATATTTTGCCTGAAAAATAAATGTTATTTGCACTCAACTACAAGATGTCATCATGACTGTGGCACAGTACATAATGACAGAGTAACTCCAAGCTGTCATCAGAGATGATCCAAAATAAGCAGAACGCTATAAATCCACAAATAGAAAAATTAGGGCTTTCACTTACTTTTTTTTTTTTTTTCTCCTGAACCTAGCCTAAAATTGGGCTGAAATTACCTTTATCGGCATGGCTTTGAACCCTGACTTAAACAGGTCAGTGGGAGTGAGGGGAAAGAGCAAGTGTCTCTTGCCATCCTTCACAGGCATCACTCTGGGAAGCCAGCTATTTTCAACATGTGAATGAAAACCAGGGAAAAGTTGAAGACCTTGAAACATCACACCTAGATCCTACCACTGCATGACAGAGAGGTCAAACAAGAGTTTCAAAGCTGGATTACAAGGCAGGTCCTTGCTCACTGTCAGCCTCGGCCCCATCAGACCGAGGAGGGTTTCATGGCCACACCGACCTTCACACCTCTCCTCTGCTGCCAGTGGTCCCTGATGCATGACAGGCACCAGCTACATCCAAGCCACTTCTGGAAGTGGGATGGGAGAATTTGTGAATGCAAAATAACTCTTCTACTTTTACATCAGTCCATCCATGCCAAATGTTTTAAGTACAAATGTTATGCTGAAATGAGCATTTGCAAGGACCTGAGGCCAAAATGTCAGCGGGCAATTTTTACTGTTTGGTACAAAGTTGAATCCTGCTCATGATAAAATATGGTCCCTACGCTTAACTCCCACAAACTTCATGAGGAATTGAGTAACACATGCTGGAAAAAGTGGCAGTGTCTTCTAATGAGATCCTAATGAGAGCTATTTTCTGGAAACTGCATTTAAATTCACCATAAATTAAGCTGTTGATAATACAAGGTATTTTCTTTTGTATGTAGTAAAAGAGTGAAAGGTTACAAATTTGATGGTTTCCAGCCAAGCAGCTCTTTTGTACCTTTTCAGCTTTAAGGCTACAGCTCTGCAGAGGCAAAGCATATGTTTAGCTTTATTTCATAGACTCCAATGTGGTTACTTACCATATCTAAAACTTAATCAATTAAATAAGGCTTTGCCTGGTTGAGATCAATTCCCACATATGTATTGTCTGGGACACAAAGTATAGTTTATTTTATGAGAAATGATTGCTATCTTAATTTGATGATTTAATTTTTAAAAATATTGACAGATGTGCTTTTCAGTAAATGCAAAAATGCATCACAAGAATTTATTCTTCAGTTTTGGATTTTAGCCCTGCTAACATCAGCCATGCTGCTTACATTTCCTTGTATAAGACAGGGAGGAATCAGATACAGAACCTGAAAGCTTAATTTGGTTTTAGGGAGCCCATGTAACTGCCTGCAGTCATGGAGAAGTAAAGCACTGAAGATGAAATTTTAGGTCTTCTCAGTTGGATGCACCATGCTTTCTTTATTGTTGCTCGTATTTAAAAAAAAAGAAAAAGTATTCTTTTATTTCCTGTGAATTTTTTTAAACTCTTAGTGATGAAGCTATACCTAGATCTTCATGTTTCATTTTGATGTCATTTGGATGATTATTTTCACCTCCCACTTCACTAGACTATTTTACCCTCCAAAAAAGGGATGGTACGTCAGCAGTTTTTTCTAGCTCAAAAAGCAGTGGGAAGCCTGACAAAGGCAAAGAAAGATGCAAAGTACATCTGACTGACTTCCTTGTCTGTCTGTCAGGTATCAGTCCTGGCACTGGCATAGCCAGGCCACCAGCCTCCCAGAGGAAAGCCATGTTACACAGTGACATCTCTGACAGGGCACTGTCACTCCCTCGGGGTGCTGTCAACCTGCACTAAAAATGGGAGAAGGAAAAGCAGTGAATCATGTCAGATGAAAGGCAATGTCAGGGAAGCTCTTGTAGGGTGGCACAAGTTAAAAAAGGGGTTGTGATAACCCTTAGAGCTTTTTGGGCTCTTGTGCCTGTGTGAGAAGAACCACTGGGAAACGCAGGTTTCAAAGGCAGAATCATAGAATCATAGATTCATGGAATCATAGGATCGTAGAACCATAGGATGTTAAGGGTTTGGAACAGACCTTAAAAATCATCTAGTCCCAACCTCCTCTTTCCCCCAACATGGGCAGGGACATCTCCCACCAGACCACGTTGCTCAAGACCTTGTCCAACCTGGCCTTGAATACTTCCAGGGTCGGGGCATCCACAACTTCCCTGGGCAACCTATACAGCAAAGCAGGCTATAGATCTCCTTGGGAATAGCAAGAAGTTTTTGATGGCTTGTGCCTACTGGAGGCTGGATTGGAGGAGCATCCTCAAGCCACAGACAGCATTGGAAAGCTAAAAGAAGATTCCCAGAATGGCACATAACAGGGTTATGGTGTCCTCTGTCATCTCCTGCCAGCCCAATACGGGCATGAAATTCCCCTCCAGAGCACGGCCTTACACCAGAGTCCACCACCAAACCATCTTCTCCTGGGAGATCAAAACCCCAAGGAATTCCAGGCCAACAGCAAGTGGGCTTCGTCCTGATGTCTTAACATCTGACATTCACAGGGAAGGGTGTTTCCTTGTGCAAAACCACAAATTCAAACTCTTAACAACCAAAGTGCCTAGGTTTATAAACCTTGACTTTCAAAACACAATACAGGCAGGAACTCCTAGAAATTGTAGATTCCCACTGAAAATTGCAATATTTGTAAACAATAACAAAGGCCTATGAAGCATGGAAAAAAAGATTCTTCCAGGAGAGAGGAGGAGGTTAGGAGAGTTGACAAGCAGAGAGAAAACAGCTCCCAAAATCTTTCAGCAGAAATTAAATAAGTAAACAATAGTCTTTGATTTTTATGGGATTTTTTTAAAAATGGTATTTATTTGGATTTTTGTTTGGGCATGACAAAAAATCCCCGACAACCTCACAACATTTCCAGCTTTCGCTTTTTTATTATAGATGGAAACCTTTTTAAAATTATGTGCATACACTTCTTATAAGAAATAATTCAAGGGAGAACTTTGTCCATCTCTAGGGAGCATCCAGTGGATGTTTCATGTCCTCATTGCATAATGAAAAAGAATAAGTGCCAAATGTAATAACTAAGCCCTGATTTTTGCAGGCAAAAGTCTTTCTTGCCAAGTTTCACACTGGAACCAACTGCAGCTCTCTCATATATTTTCTTCTTGGGATTTTTTTTGCAAATTAGAAGAATGGAGTTTTCTTGCAAGTACCACCTGCTGTTTTTGTAGAAAACGGGAAAAACTCAAGTTTGACATATGACCTCCAAAAATTTTTCTTTTTATGAATAAAACAGAAAGCACTTCTCCAGCCTCATCACATCCCAAGCCAATATAATTCTCAAAAAATTAGAGCATTTTTCCTTGTAACCAAAAAAACTCTTGGGGCTGATTCCACAGAAGCCACATTCAAACGTTTGACAACTTTTGTCTCATACTTTCAGACAGAAGTCAAGAAAGAAGTAGTACTTTTTCTTAATTATTTTAATGTGCTATAGGAATTAATTTTTTAAAAATCCAATGTAATTACTTTTTTTAATGCTTGTGCAACTAACCAATTGTAATAGTTCAGTTTTTAAAAAAATATTTGCAGACTGCTTATGGTTTTTTCTTGATTAAAATGTACTATGTTAAAGTTTGGTTTAAATCTAGTAAGTGCCTTCATTTCTGGCACTCTAAAGTGCCTGCCATAGCTCACAGCTCCCTGTAAATTTTCCTGTTTATGGACACTGGCATCTGAAAGAAGAGCTGCAGTGTTTCTGCCTAGCATATTAATCACCTATGCTACTAGCAATTTATCTTTTCCAATGCCTACATAAAACAAATTAGTTGTAATGGCAACAAAAATAGCTATCAAGTATACAGCACTGTCCCACCCTGTATTATTAAAGACTCATTTTAACAACAGGAGTACAGATCCTGTTGGTCTCACCTGCTCAGCTATTAGTTTCAATTTGTCTCCCAACGCTTGCCAACATGCTGGGGTGTGAGAGCAGTCCCAGAAGACCTCTTTGGAAAATCTCACTCCATTCCCACACCTGACAATATTTCACTATACCTCAGGGTAATGTTAAACAATCTTTGCATTGTCCTATGCCATCTGTTCAACATTTTTCAGCATAACTGCTCCACACTGGCGTCTCACGCATTGTAGCCAGTTTCTGTTATACCATACCATTCGTTTTTGTCATACTCTTTCCTTCCAATTCATTTCTTTTTCATCCCTAGCCAGCACTGAGTATCACCAAATTCACTGCATGACGCAGCCAGGAAGCTGAAGCAGCGGAGGGAGCGTTGCCCTGCCCTTTATTATTGCCAGAAGCAGAATATTCCCAGCTCCCTACGTCGGACAGCCAGCCGGCGTCACTTCCAGAATAGCCAGTGGGCACTGGGTGACAAATCCCACAGCTAACAACTGATTCAAATAGAGGCACTGCTGCTGCCAGCTCAGCAGGGACCATCCCAGCCTGGTTGTGTCTCATGCAGGGGGGGAGCATGTCCAGCTGGGTGGCACTTCCATCCAGCAGTCAATGCCATGTTTGGCTTTAACCTGTGAGAGTCCCAGGGGCTTTGAGCCAGCCACAGGCACCCCACTACTGCCTGGGCTTGGCACTGGCTGGGGAGGACAGAGACCCACGCTCCCTCTTGGCCCCATTAACAGCTGGCTCAGGGTCTCAGCCCTACCCTTAAGCACCAATAAATTACATCAGCCTTCCTTGTCTGTAAAATGCATATCCTTATTTGGGAAATAGTTTGGAGCTGGCAGTGAGGCTTTTATCTAAGTGCTAAAATCATTACTATTGCACTTGCAGTGCTCAAATTTGTCTCACAACTTAAATTCAAATGTGTTTTATTTAAAACCTCCAAGCACTTAGACTTGTGTAAACAATAGTAACAACTACTTTCCTTAATAATTAATACCTTCAAGTACTCAATTGGTATCCTAAATGAATGCATTTCCAGTACCTGATGAATAACAAGTTTTCATGGAGTCCATCTGTTTCAAGAAAGCTCTAATGTTAATGTAACTCTGGATATTTACATATTGTTTATTCAGGTCTAGAACAAATCATAAATTAACTGAAAGGCCTGTTGAATTTGCCTAATCAACATCCTGAACTGAGATTTTTGAAATCCTGGCCATATCCCAAACAAATCAGTTACTTTTTTTTAGGGTTTGTTTTGTTTTAATTTCTTTGCCTTCCCACACTGCTGCTCACTAAGCTGAAGCCTGACCATCTCTATTTTTCCAAATGAGCACATGTGGTGACATCCATCTCCCGTAACCATTGACCTCGGGAAGTTAAGAAAACAAACGGTTTCAAAACCACACTGTGAAATATGGCTGCTAAGATGGCCAGCACATTCTTCTCATTTTTCATTAGCCTCTCTTGTAGCTGTCGCAGGACAAATCATCCAGCAGGAAATGGCACCCAGCTCTCCATACAGCAAAGTCTGGCTAAGCTTAAATCAATGGATAGTCTTTTTCTAAAAAATCTCATGGGAGGGATATAAGACAGCGTATTTGTCTTGGGCACATCTCAATCCTGGCATTCATAGGAAAGTATATTTGGGGCAAAGGCTTCTGAAGGGTGTATCACCATCATCCCCCTGGGGTCCCCAGACCCACCCCCAGCATGAGGCTGGCACCCTGCACTGCTCATGCCTATCCAGGAGCCCAGGAGACACCTGGCCAGTACCACCCTCAGCGCCTTACGTGTCATGTCCCTTGATCACCACTAAGTGAAGTTTGATTGACTTTTTTTGTCTCCCAGTCCCTAGCTCTTCACATGCATTGTCATAGCACCAGGTGTCACATCTAACAGCTTTTCTAATACCTCCCCAGCTTGGTACTGGGCTCTAAAGTGCACAAATTCTTTCACTAGCTGTGATGCTCTCAAGCTCTCACCATTTGAGCAGGCCAGTGAAGGCTGAAGCGATGTCAGCCCTCAGCTTGCAGAGGAAGAAGTGGGATGCATCACCATGCTTGGAGTTTTTTAAAAAACATGTAGATGTGGCACTTAGAGACATGGCTCAGTGATGGAATTGGCATTCAAGGATCTCAAGGGTCTTTTCCAACTTAATTTATTCTATAACACAGTGAGAGGGAAGGAGCAGTTTCCTGGCATTTCCCCAGGAACACGTGCTGCAGGCACCAAGGTGCACCAGCAGCTCAGGCTCTGTCCAGGGGCCCAGGCAGGCAGCCAGGCACCACTGGGGGACAGATTTGGAGCCAGGCTAAATTACTCTGCAAGGAGATGAAGGAGCACTCTGCTTGCCTGCAACAGAGAGGACTGCCTCTCCTGCACTGTTGGAGAAATGCAGTGCAACCCCCACAAACATGGAGCATTTCAGCCATGGGGATGCATGGGAGATACTTTGCCTTGCTCCAAGCAAAGATAGCTCTGGTCTAGTGTGGCCCTGCGTACTTGTTAATTGAAGGCTTAACTGTGGCCTTAAGGTAAAAGCCTTGTGTTTGGAGTTTTTTGTGGGGATGAATATCCATAGGGAATCTAGTGAGGTTTTATTTTTAAAAATCTGAACAAAGAGTAGCATTGTTGTTAGGTGAGTCCCACAGGGAATATCAAGACAGCAAGGAAGGATGGATACGGGCCAGCCACTGTAGGAAATAACGTACTTCATACCTAATGATTGTGAAGTCCACAGGCAGAATGGTTCCAGAAGCTGTACTTTTAATCCAATCCATATCTTCAATGTAAGTGGTGGAAGGTAGGCAGGTGCTCAGATCCATTTGAGGCCATCAGTTTATCCACAGTCAGAATTGTCTCATGCCTTGCTCAGAGTCAGGGACTAATGTTCCCCTATTTGCCTGTGCTAACACTGGTGAGAGTCCTAGGTTATTAGAAACACCACACAACTATACTTGTTCACAAGAAAAGTGCTGAGCACAACACCATCACTATTTTAACACATCTAACCTGAATAATACTACTTCCACAACAAAATCCCCTTTCTGGAAATGCTACCTGTTGGTTTGAATTGGAGAATTCATTTGACTGACATTAGACTGCTCAGGACAATCAGGTGTCTGACTTTGTTATTTATACCCAGGCTTATGAGACATGAAATGCATAAATGTGAATAATTCTGTGCAAACCCCCCGGGACTAAAACACATGTATTAGCCGACAGCATGTTTTAGTAATTAGAGGACAGCAGCCAAGGAATAGCATAGTGGTATTCAGAATGTATCACAACCACTCTTTCATTCCTTTTTTCCTAAATCTCTCTTCTTCTCTCATTTCTGTTGCTGTCATGCTGCCTTTTCATGACTGAAAGGAAGCATTTCTAAGCCTCTAACTTTAGGTGCCTGAGGAAAGCTCATCTCCAGCTTCCAAACTGTGCTTTACTCTCCCCAGGTGGGAATGAAGATTCCTATGAAATGCAGCAAAATCAAATCAGAGAGAAAACACAACAGGCCCGTTTCTGTGGGTTCCTGGGATTCCTCTTCCAGAGGCTTCTCAGAACCAGGGTAGACAAAAGCCAAAGGATTCAAAAAATGTTGAATCAGTCCTAAAATATTCAGGACATTGGCCTAACTACTCCAATGTCTCTAAGAAGCAAAGCAAAGCTACAACCCCTTCTAATTATTTTATTTGCCTTCTGGTTTTTGAGCAATTTGAATTCATGAAGCACATTTAAGCTTTACTCCTTAAGGTCTAGATGTACTTAAAAATAAAAACAAGAAGGAACAAAATAAATCCTAAGAGAGGTTCTCATGTAATTATACATATCCAGGGACTAAAATTTTAAAGAACAGGAGAACATATGGATAACCTAATAAAATTGTGAGCTGGCAGTAACCAGCATGTAATTGTGCAAAAAGAGAATGTAAGCATCATTTACTTTTTATGTGGACTAATGAACAGAATACTGGCATGTCAACAGGAGAAATCAGAGTTTTTCTTTCCCTTCTGTTGCAAAGCCAGAACAAAATCATATAATCCCTGCATGACTCATAATGCCCTTTCATTTTTTTATTTATTTGCTTGTATTGCAAGCTTCCTTAGGGTATGGGCTACCTCACTATCTGCCTTTACTATGTCAGCACACCAGGAAATCATTTGGGGTCAGATTTGTCGACACTGCTTCATATTGCAATACAAGTACTCAAAATTTTAAAATATCAATAAAACCAGCAAAACAAACAAACAAACAAAAGGCCACACATACAAAAAACAAAAACAAAAACCCCAACAACAACAAAAAACCCAGCAAGAAAAAAATCATAACCAAAATATGGTCCTCAACTACAAACACTCCTTTTCTTCAGATTCCTGGCTGGGAGAAGCTCAGTGATAAGGAGGCCTGCACCGCAAACTGCAGAAAGTTCAAACAGCAAGAGCCTGATGCAAAACCACATTTACTGCAACTCTAATCTACTTCTAATCCACCTTCCTCTGAAGACCGCTGCACAGCATAACACAGCCTTTAGATAACAAACAGCTACAAAAATCCATTGATTTTTCAGAGCAACATAAGCTGCCAAAAATGCATTCAGCCCCTGTGGAAAAGACCTTCACCTCTGGACAGAGCCCATCGGTGCACACCCTGTTAGCAATTGCCAGCTCTCAGAAAACGACTTTCATCTGGCTGTAGAAAACACAGATGCAGAAGCAAGCCTGGCAGCCCTTCTCAGAGTTTTATTCACTGCAGCTTAAATGAGATAACCATCCGTCGTCCCACAGCACACACCAGCCCCAGGTCTCGATCACACACAGCATCTGCCATACATGAGAGGTGCTTTGAGTAGCCTACCTTTGCTACTACCTATTTATTAACTTTCAGGAAAATACTCATGCCTGGCATTTATTTACTCCTTGCCATGGTCTCCCTGATAACTGAGAGGTTTTGTTTTCTATTTCTTTTTCTTTTATAGAATGGTACACAATGAATGGTCCTCAAAGCGTCCTAGCTGTTACTCAGCTAGGCAATGTTTTCACTCATTAAAGATAAACTTCAAAGGATTGAAATTAAGTTCTTAGCACATGGAAGTAAATATAATGAGAATAGAAAAGAAAAGAAGACATTTTTGTTACAGCACTACTGTCCTGAATAGCTGTTTAATAGTATTTGCCCTTCAGTTGCATGGCACCTGGGTACAGGTGCCAACTTGCCTCTTGTTCCTGAGCTGCCTCCAACTCTGTATCTCACTCCCAGCTCTAACTGGACATCACTATTTCTTGCTCAAACAATTAAACAATTTGGCAGCTGTCTCTGATGCTTCCCTCAGGCTTTGCCCAGCATCGCTAGTGGCAGAGTGCTCAGACAGAGCTGCAGAGCTTGCCCAACAAACCTCAAGCTGCCTCTTGCTCACAGAGGTTGATGTCTTATAGTCAGTGTCAGACCTTATTCTTGAAGCTGAGAGGGCTCAGAAAAGGCCAGAAAAATACAACTTTTCTGGTATGTGGGTGATGACAGCAAGGAGAACTTGGTCCAGTAGATCTAATTCTCTTCTTGACAAAGTCAATAAAATGGTCTTTGCCAAGCAGCCTGGAAAACACCTTTTCATGCCAAGTACAGGCAAAATTATACAATTGCTACAACACTGGACTTCAAATTTCTGCATAATCTCATCAGTGCAACCCTGCCTCTGCTCAATGAGGCAACTCTTTGACATAAGCAGAAGCAATGAATGCTCAACTACTTTCATTTATAAATTTCCTAATTCGCCTGAAATGCAATGGTAAGATCAAATCACACAGAGGAAATGGTCAGGACAGCAGCAAGAAATCTCCAAGCTCTGAGAAACTATTCACACCAGTGACTTGGGTATTGCCAGAGAAATTTCTGAAACTTGCTTAAAACAGCTCAAGTTCAATAAACACACAAATAAGACTCTCTTGCAGGTGTCAGGGCTTATTCTCTTCCTCACAATCCTGAGGAGTTATTAGCCCATGACAGACACTAGAAGATATTTGGTCCAGCAAATAGCTACCTTGCCACTATGTGTAGCTATCTTGAAGTATATCCTGATACCTTTTGTTTTCCCCTTGAAAGATGAAGGGATTGTCCATGGTCCTGTACCCCAAAATTTATGGGGGCCACCCTGAAAGAACAGAACATCTTTTTAATTCATTTTAACATTATTTGTGGGTTATCAATAAATGTAGAGTAAATAACATTCATAAGCTGCAAATACACATATTTTTGCTTCAACATTTATAGAGGCAGATGAGCAGACATGAAAAGAATATTATGGATGACTAAGAAGTATTGGAGTTTGTGTGTGTGTGCATGTGTATCTGTGTATATATATATTTATATATGTTCTGTCTTTGTAAGCTGTTATTAGCATACATTTTACATTTGTCAGTCTAGGCAGCTAGTTTTTGAGCAACCTAGGGAAGTAATCTGTCTTAAATAACCCCATATTCATGAATGACTATTAGGACTTAGACATTCTTCATAATACTTGTCCTGGCATGAAAGGATATTAATATTCTTATCTTCTTTCACACCATCTCATCCAAACATTTCTTCACCCATACTCCATCAGGAAAGACATTTTTATTTTTTAGGCACTAGTTCCTTGGCTGCTATGTTCATATAACCAAGTTCAATTTTCACCCATCCACAGAATAAAAGGGGTCAAGGAATGAGCATTTGACTGAGCCATTTGGCAGTGAATCCATGGAGGAACAGCCTGTGGTGGGTAATACTCTAATAATAAGGAATAAGGTTTCTCTTCATGTTATGGACTTTGTACCTGCTATTTACCCTGCTATTTTCTACCTTCTTAATCACGCTTTAATCTTGCAATCAGACCCAATGATAACTATTTTCTCTGGAGTGATAATAGATTTATGGTTAACTCTGAAAAATATCATGATGAAAAAGAACTAGGGACTTATCTTGAACATCCTGTCTTGCATTAACAGGGAAAATTGTAAACCAGGGGCAGGTAGATTTCCAATCTTTGTTCCTGTTGCTTTTACCAGGTAGTAACAGCAATCATTACAGAGAAGATAGGACCCACTGAAGGTACATGAGAATTAAGATCATCATGAACTGGGACTGAACTGTTCAGATTCAAATTGAAACTAATGCAGGTTTTCAAGGCACAGCTATAGGTGAAGATCATAGTGAAATGATCTTTATCAACTTTAATATTGGCATGCAGGATGAGCCAAGCTTCTGCTTGGCAACAGGGTTTATGCCTTACACAGCTTAATCTTTCACTGCAGACTAACACGGAAAGGGACTTGCTTCTGTGGACTAACTAGTCATGGACTTGCTTCTTGTCTGTAGGGTGTTGCCATTGTCAATGGATTAGGACACCAAAAGAAAGTAAAAAAGAGAAAAAAAAAGGAGTTTTCCTGGCAATGTTCAGATCCTTTAAAAACCATCCTTCCAAATTTCTCTTTGATCCTAATTTTGTTTGTTTTATATGCTTTTGAAGGCGCTCTGATGTGACAAATCTCTATTCTGTGCCTGCATACAGCTACAGGTTTGCAAAGGAAAGCTTTGTTCTTCTCCAATATTGGAAGATTTTTGATTGCTGTTCTACCCCATGCTTCATCTCTGAATCAAGGTATCAGACCTCATTCTTTCCTCACTTCCTCTGATGTGCATCAGGAATATTTCCAAAGACACAACATTCTAATATTGAACTAAGCGAAAGGACTCCCAGACCTAGCATGTTTCTTTGAATCTACTTCAAGATGAGGAAACTTTGTTTTTTCTTTAGTTTTGATTGTCCTTCTGCAATGAATCTAAAACAAAAAAATTGTTTTCCTGGGCAATTTTAGCTGGCATTCAGTTACTACTCTACAGGGAGCTATGGAGTGGGTAGGCAAGGTATTGTGTCACCACTGCAGATAAAAAAAGAACATAGTAATATTTTTTATATTGTTGGCTCTAAGATTTTACCAGTATTAGAGTACCAGTGATTCAAAATGTCTTACATGCTGGCATTGCTCACTGTAATGCTCTCTAACTCACTTCTGTTGAACCATGCAAAGCAGATGACTGGAAGTGATTAAAGTCTTCATCTGCCCTCCAGCCCCAGTGGGGTCGTTCAGGCAAGAGGTTCTGAGCCCTTTCAAGCCCACCACACATTCCCCAAATTGGAGACTTTTAAAGAATAAACTCTCATTTTTAGCACAAAGCCACTGGATGCCAAGAACTGCCATTGTGCAAATGACATGCTCCAAGACTCATTTCAGTATTCAGACCCCAAATCCCCCATTTCCTGTTGACTCTCATTGCTTAAGCTAATATCATTCAGCCTACTCTTTCAACTGGTTAGAAGGGCTTAGTCAAAACTCTCTGCAGTCAGAGGAATACAGTGCACATGTGTAACAGTAGAAATTGTTGGCTCAGAGCATATTCATTTGTTGTGTGTAACGCAGTAATAAAAAACAAATGCAGAGACTTCATTTTATATATAATAAAAATACAGCAATATTTTATGTGTCTCATTTTAGCAGCCTGTTTTTAAATAACAGCCCTACTTTTTTTTCCAATTGCAAATCCTCAAACAGAGGAGCAAAACATAAAAGTATTTTTAGTTTATGGGCTAAACGTCCAGCCCAGCAGTTTGCTAGTAATATATGTATACTGATAATAACCACAACTAGCAGAGGATGCAATGCAGCCTCAGTTATTTCTCTCTGCTCTGCAAGAACATACTCCTCTCATTAAGAATTTAGATGTCAGCCAGGATTGCTAACTGCATTGGTTCACACTTCCCTGAAGAGAAGCAAAATGGTAGATTGTTCTCTGAAATACCACAAAGCCTTTCTGAACACCACAGCTTAACTATTCGAGGAACTGAGGCAGCAGCCCTGAAAGTTTGAAAACAGCTCTCTGAAGAAAAGAAATCAATCAAGAAGCCGGTTACTGTTGGAAATGTGTCATTTTGCAAAATATACAATTCTGAGCACAAAGGATAGGTCTTTATCCAGAGAATGGGAGCAATACTGGGGACCTCCTGAACTCGAAGAGATGACTGAGAGGGGACCACATCAATGTCTGTCAGTGTCTGAAGGTGGGGATGTCAAAAGGATGGACACTGCTCAGTGGTGCCAGTCACCAGGACAAGGACAATGGGCACAAACTGATGCACAGGATGTTCCACCTGAACATGAAGAAGAAATTCTTTACAGTGCAGTGACCAAGCACTGGAACAGGTTGTCCAGAGAGGTTGTAGAGTTTCCCTCACTGGAGATACTCAAGAACTGTCCAGGCACAATCCTGTGTAATGTACTCTGGGATGACCCTGCTTGAGCAGGGAGGCTGGACCAGATAACCCACTGTGCTGCCTTCCAACCTTTCAAGGACATTTATTTTTTTCTCCTGAGAGTCCACTTGTCCCTGCAGAGCCCAGCATGGGTCTGACCCACGGTTGCCTGCTGCCAGCAGGAGTCCCTCCCAGCCTGCTCCAGGCAGAGCCACTCACAGAGTTCCTTGAGACACGGGCAGACACATCCAGCACCACAGACAGGCAGGTAAAATGTCTGTTGTGCTTTGAGTAAAATGTTGAGCATGCTGTGCAATGAATGTACCATGAGTGAAGTGCCACTGGAGATGTTAGCCCTGAGATGCAAAAAAATTAAGAAAATTTAGTGTTAAAGTGTGCCACAGCAGCATATTTATGCTTTCAAACTGTAATTTCAATTTTCACAGACACTGTCCAAATCATCTTGGTATCATTTGGTAAAATCTGTACTGAAATACAACTTTCCTGGAAGCAGATGGGCTGAACCCCTTCAAAAATGAATTTTTCAGCAGGGCCAGACCTCAGCTCTCCCTAACTTACTCCCGAATCACATAAACTTGACATTACAACACCTTTATTCCTCACCCCTGCCCCCATCTAGTTGCTGTATTTCAATTAGGATGCATTTTAGCATACCATAAAAATTGGGAAGATATAAAACTGGTACAGCAGTTCCTAGAGAGGCTGATTTGGGAGAATTGCCACTGGGCAGCCCTTTTGGTTTTCCCCAGAGGGTCTGGAGTGAGCAGGATGTATTGTTTCCCTCTGGTTTTTAGAGGTGAAGACAAATTAGCCTTTGCTTCTGACAAATTAGCTTCTTGTTTTCAATAACAAAGTCTCCTAATTGAAAACGTAAACCCCAATTTGAAAATCACTTGTTTTTCACACTTTGCTTCTATCTTATTTATGCATCTTCATCATCTTTGAAAAGCATTTATGGGAAGTGAGACAGCCTCAAAGTCTCCCATTAAAATAATGATAATCACCACTGAGAGGCTTGACTTTACAGGTGGTGACAGACAAATGTATTCAGAATAGCAGACAGAAAACAGTTTTTACCACCAGCCTGACTCTTTTCCCTATTATGTATTTTTGGAAGCAATCAAGTTGTCCTGTTTATGCAGAGGGGAGTGTCCTGGAATAAAAAGACTGGCTGGGCAAAGTGGGAAAACATTGGTGAATCTCTCACTAGGAAAAGTACCGTACCATTCTTATTTTCCCTCACTTAAGTGTCAAAACCAACAGAGCCGTGCACTACACAGTGAGCCATAGTCAGGAATCACTGCCAGGCTCAGCAATCACAGGGCTCACTGCCTTTTACTTCTCTCCCCAGCACAATGCCGGCTCCAGCCAGCTCCTGACTTCTGATTGTTGCTTCAAGAAAAGGGTCTGAGAAGGCTGTGCCGAAGTCTGGTTTGCCAATAAATGTCCGAGAAATCTTCCAAAAGGAGAAGCAAGAGAAGTGTGTGCTCTCCCCGCAGTGGTGTGGGGAGATAGGGTACTCTGAGAGAGGAACCATGGCACATCTTCTCTTCCTGTTTTCTTTGGGCCCTGGAAAGCTCTCTCTAATTAGGCACTTGCACTGCCCCTGAGGAACAATGAACAAACAAGCCAATTAGCCCCAATTCATTGCAAAGCTTGAAGTCCACCCACAGCAGCACTTTTCAGAGCAAATTTCCTTACTGGTGGCTTTATTTTGTTACCATTTTTACTGCCATCTAATTGAAGCCACTGATGGCCAATTGCTTCATTTATCATCAAGTTTACAGGCCACACACTGCAATACTAATTAGAGGCCAGACATTGTGCTTCAGCCTGCCTTTGAAATACTGCTGGCATTTACATGTAATTCCAATTCATTACGTTTCAAAGAAACTGAGAGAGTGGGAATGAGATTATTTCTCAAAACCAGTACTGAGATTAGGCAGGCCCAGATTGCACTCTAACACAGCTATTTTAAGTTTATTAGGAAAGAGGGTGGAGGATAATTAGCAGTTTCCCCTCCTCCCCCCAATTTCTGACACTACCAAGAGCAAACCCAAAACCCACATAATCAATCTTGTATAAACTGCAGTAGTGAGCTCTGCTCCGTGTGCAGTTCTCACCCAGACCGATTTTCACAGGGAAGTGGTGAATTTTGCACTTGAGGTGAGAAATACTGCCCTAAGGATTTAAATCTGACAAGTGCCAAGGTCTTGTGAAGGTTCCTCTGTTTGGCGTGGAAAGAGGGGAAGGCAGACCTCAGCTTTCTCCATGCATTGGTTGAACAATAAATCACCAGAAGCCTGCAGACATTTGGCAGAGCTGCAAAGAATTGTTATTTTAACTGAAATCTGATAGATTTTCTACTTCTAAGGCATTTTCAGATAAATACCTCCAATTTGGAGCCAACTTCACTCAGCTTGCATAGGTTTCTCTACCAGCTTCACTGGGGCTACCCTGGACTGAGGTATGCAGGACCCAGCTCTGGGCAAGAAAAAAGCTTATTTTTTCTTGTTGTTTGATATTCTCATATTGCAACTATTCCCTTCCTTCCCCTTTTTAGGTCCCCTACATCCTGACGGCCTCATTTCTCCCTAAATAAACTTGAAGCACAGAAGCAAAATGCATTTGTTGCCTGGGAAACACACAATTCAGTATATGAGGTGGCCATCCTAAGAGAGCCATAGACCTCCAAGGAAGATTTTATATCAATAACTGTGACCAACCAGAAGTACCAGGTTAGTATAACATTCCCTGCTACGTGGTTGTTACTTTTTGAAATGTTTGACGAGTCCCTCATTATAGCCCATGATTTATTTCTGTTTTATGTGGAGCTTTGGTCTTAATTTCAGAAATGTTTTACTGTAACAGTGAGAGAATTTGACAGAATTTCAGGAGAGAGCAAAAAGCACTGCCTAAGGATTACTGGTAAACTCCTCACTGTATCATCACTGTCTCATTAGCTCCACTTTTTCACTTTGATTCACTGACTGTTTTCTGTAACACGCTGCTCCTTTGAATCACTTATCTCCTCAGGCTTCTAAATGCCAGTAAATACATTGCAAAAACATATGAGATTCTGGCACTGACAGGAGGCTATCAACAACAAACCCCCTTTCTCTCAGGAAAATATTCACACCTCTGCTTTCCTAGAACAACTACAAGGAGGGGTGTGCTTCCTTGGGGAGACTGACTGAACATGCTCCAAGAACCACTCCAGCACTTCACATATGGGGCTATTTTCCAGTTAATTTATGGTGACTCCTAAAGATCCCAGCAATGATCATTTTTCTTCTTGGCAAACAAGGAAACTATTATTAGCAGGGAATAAAATTATATATTTTCTCAGATACTAATCTAGGGGCATTCATTAAATTCAGTCATATAGCAGTCCACTGTAGCACAAACTCTGTAAGTATCTTGTGTGATGCATCAGGAAAGCAAACTCTGTATCAACACATGATTATTACATTTATCAAGGATTTCTTCCAGCTGGTTCACAGTGCTTGCTATAACAATAGCAAAGAAAAAAGGGACAATGTAAGAGGCAGTCGCAATCCCTCAGACAAGAGCACTAAAAACTAAAGAAAATGCTGAGAACCCTGTCCTTGTGGTAGAGAACCTTGAAATAGTCCAAGTCAGAAGCTAGAGTAACTGTACCAAGAAACTAGTCCCAGAATAAAGGTTACGATGGGTTTAAAAGCGATCCAGATCTGTGGTTAAAGGATCTTATGTAAGGACTTGTCCTGGTTGAATGGGGCATTTTCTGAACTGGGAACAGGAGATCCTCAAATAGGATTATAGGGCTGCCTCCAGCTTTCTTTATCAGTGAGCAGCTTTTCCTCTCTCTTTTCTTCAAAGAGACAGCTCTAATACTTTTTGTGTCTGTGTGTTAGCATTATTGTCACAAGGCCTCAGAGAGCATCTATCTCAGCCAAAAGTAAGGCTGAGGTGACATCTACACATGGCAGCATAGCCAGGAAAAAAGTAATCTTTAATGCTGTGCAGCACTCACAGATATATTGGCCAGCCCAGGCAACAACACCTTTTAAACCCACAGCATTAAGCATCACTTTGTGATATAAAAACAGTTTTCCCAAAAATCAACCCTCCCTTGATTTTTCGTACTATCTTTTCAACAGGGTTCATAAGGAAGCTTTAAAAGAAACTGATGAGCTTTATCAACAGAGCAGAGATGTAAACTACCCTGCTTCCTTGAGCCTGAACCAGGTTTCTGCTTTAACATTCTTCTCCAGCATCCCAGCTCCATGCCGTAACTTGATCCCTCCAGTGACAGTAAGAAAAGCAGCCTACGTTGCTGCAGAAGAAAAATAAACCAGAAAAATAAACCAGCAATTAGCAAGTTCCTATATGTTTCCTGTTTATATAATACAACCCTTTTGCAGGGAAAAAGGCCGGAAGAAACTGATAGGCCTGGAAAAGATTTATAATAAAGGTTATTTGAAATACCCACCAATGCAACTAGACTTGTTGTTTCCTCCATTTAGAATGGAAAAGGATAGATTTAAGTGTGAAATTAAATAGCTAGGACTGGCTAGAGATGGCTTTAGGAAGGGCTTTCTATAGCTGTCTCCTCCTGTGGAAAAGCTGTTTTGCACTGCTAGGAGAAAGTAGAGATATGTCCCACCTCAACTACTTTGTTTGAGAAAGACTATGTGCAAAGTCTGTACACTTCATTATGCATTAGAAATTGCCATTTTTGAACATGACAGTAGTGAAGGAAACTGTTGATTGCCTGCTGCTCATTTTTTAAGGAACCTCGAGGTAATACTCTCCTGTGCCTGTCTTGCTACACCTTCAAGATGAGAAGTTGTACTTGATCTTCAGGGAACACTACCACACATTTTGCCACTTGACTTCTATGCTTGAGCACCTCACCAAAGAAAGAAAACTGGGCTTGTTCTTGCACACAACACTATGTTCCAGGGCCTTCAATGATACCCATTATCAACTATAGGTCTCAGAGTTTAGGGTTTCCCCCCCTCTTTTTTATGGAGTCTTAGACAAACTGCTAACCTATTGAGACACTCTTAGTACTAAGTCCTTTCCCCTTTGTCCCAGTCACATTTGATAGTTTTAGTTTTACTCTTCTCTCTGAGCAGAGCTGGAATTGAGAAAGTGAGTTTTTGTTTCAGGACATGGAGGAACCACAAGAGGAGCTGAGGCAGCTCCTGCCTCTTGAGGTGGAGCAGCAGGAGCAGCGTGTGCACGGGCAGACTGCAGTCTGCCTGTGACAATCAACAGCACCAGCAGGCATGGGTGGAACAGCTAACACACCCTGCAAGAGCCAGCTTTAGCCTCTCTCCTGTTTTATCATTAGTTTGCTGGACACCCTTCCCATCACACTGCCCAGTGATTTCTCATTTAACAGGAGCTTAGCATCACCAGTCTTTTACGTAAAACACTCCAAGAGCAAAAGCACTATAGAAGATTCAGGCACAATTCTGTTAGCAGGGGATATTAAAAGACCCTACTCCTGGAAATGTATTTAGCTCTGGTATTCCTGGCTTGTCTGAGTTTGAGTTCACATGCTTGTAGTAATGAACAAAGTTTGTCGTTATTCCAGAAAATTTAACTACATATCAGAAGATCTAAAATGTTGGTTTGTGTTTTCCAAGTTTTTTTTCTGAACTATTAACTCAAGAACTAAAAAGCTATAAAACCACCCAAAGTTTGAAAGAGCTAAAAGGTTTCATTCTGATCCTTGCTTTAAGATCAAATGAGCCAAAAAAAAAAAAACCAACAAAAAAAAAAAAAAAAAAAAAAATTGGGCAGGTCAACTCATTTTAAAAACTGGAAAACCACACTGCTGGGACAAAATTTGGGGTGTATATATCAAGCAGAATAGTGTAAGTTCTGGTCAAAAAGACCAAAGCCCATGCTTGAAAATGTACTTTAAACGTACTTCCCTGAACTTGGCCAGAGACAGAGAAATTTAATTTGAGTCTGTTTCCCCTGATTTCAGTAGGGGTGGGATCAGAGGCCCTATGTACCCAAGGTTCCAGTTCCTTATGGCCCCAGCTGTGGGGTCCTGCAGAGTCAGGATTGGCCGGGTGTGTTTGTTCCAGGACCATAGCCTCATGCATCTACCATTAAACTCCCTTTTCATACATTTAAGCTTTAAGCTTCAGTTTTTCATTAAGTTGCTAAGCTTTACTTTGCAGATATGCATTCATGGACTGCCAAATCTAGACAAAGAAGCTGCAAGCCCAAGGACAGTTCTAAGTTCACCATCCAAACTTTTCTGAAGAGATAACCCCATGGTATTGCACAATTGTAAGCACTGACTTCAGCATTGTTTCTTACCTTTCCAAAGACCTTTTATTCCACTAGCTGTTTATTGTATTTACTATACATTAAGCCAGCAGTTTCTCCTCTTGCTTGGGACTATTATTAGCAAAGGTTTAACATATACAAAGTTTTCTCAGTTGTCCAAGCCAAGTTTGCAGACTGTGCATTAAGAAGCTTTCGAGTAAACTACTGGCAAGAAAAGGCTGGATAAATTAAAAATGGGAAGAAACATTGACTTCTCATATTCTAGTTCAAAAAATGGTAGAATATTCATTCACATTTCCCAGGACACTACTGAAGAGAATGGTTTTGTGATTGCTTAACCTTAACTGTAGATTTATGATATGAATAAGCTATAATCATCAGATTAAAGGGGTGAAATTTAGGGAAAGTGTGGGTTGAACAATCCCAAGATATATGGTCAGTCCTGTGATGTGAAGTGGGATATGGAAAAAGAATAACATAATAATAACATACATTTTTACTATCTTTCATCCACAAGAATTTCAAAATGCTTCCCAGACCAAACATGAAAGTCCAGATTCTGATTTCTTCTTCCCTGGTGTAAATCCAAGGTGATTTGACTGAAGTTATTAGAGTCGACTCTTCATTTTCAAAATTGAATTTGAGATCAGAGGTTTGGCCCTATTGTAGACATGCAGTAATGGCATTCATTTGTGCACTGGTCGCATTCAAACAGTTATAATTTGAAGCAAATTCATTTTCCAGCATTGGGAAAAAAGAACTGATAAATCTGGCACTCAAATACATACAGCAAGAAAGAAGAAAAAAGCAGTAATGCACATTTTTAATGTTCATCCAGAGATGTAAAACAGGCAAGCATTCCAGTGAGTATAAAATATTATTCCTTTAATTCAGATCAGACAAAACTTCTCCAAGAAAACACTGAAGTAAAAGAGTAGGAGGAGGCAGAGAGACGAATTATATAGGAGCACATTAAGTTAAATTACATAGATGCTTTCTGTCCAGTCCACTCAAGAAATCTTTCTTTACAGCACAATAAGTTTTGTTTTGATGTAGAATCCCTCATTTCTAGCCACACCCAGATCCTTTCTGAAATGCATGAGGATCTATTTTCCTTAGTTCTACAATCACTATGTTTTACTATGCTTGAGAACAAGAAGCAAGAGATCCTTCATGATTCTCTCATAAAGAGATCCTTCAATATTTTCCAAGCTGACTTGGGAAGACAGTGCAGCTGATCTGTGAGTTTTTGGGCTCATTTCTTTGGTAGCTTTATGTTTGGGGATGTTGTGTTTGGTTGTTGGAGGGTTTTTTAAATGCCTAAGCCATATCCTACCTTTTTGCTTTCTGCACTCATCTGATACTCGCTGAAGCTCACTTAGTTTCTTTGGTAAGTCCAGTGAAGATAGACTGAGGTCCTCTATGACCACAGAACTGAAGTACATTGGGTTAGGCTTCTTCACAAAAGAAAAGCTGCTCGACCATTTTTACACACCCTGCAGAAATGCTCCCTCGACCCTTTTTCCAGGGCAAAGAGCAAGGGTCAATTATTTTTCAGGGAAAGAAACTTCTCTACTTTTTTTCTGCCTTTTCACAGAATTGTACCCTTCCTAATCCAACTGACTGTCAGCAAAAAAACCTAAAACTTCCCAGGAGAGTATTTATCTGATCTCAGGTCAGTAAAAGTGGCCTTAGAACTTAAACTGCTGGTATGTAAAGAGCAACAAACCCTGCTGTTTATTTGAGCAGTAGGGTCAGAAAGCAAGCCCGAACCTAGAGGAAAAAAGTTATAAAAAGTTCCCTTCCAATGATGAACGTTCAATTATCTGTTGTTATTTAAATAAACAGGGTTTGCACACAGCATTGATCAAGATTGGAAAAATCCTCTTGTATTTCTGGGCTTCTGATTTCAGACATTCAGACAACCAAGGGCCACCACCAATACAAGTTACCATTTAGTGAGTGAGTCTGCCACTTCTTAGCTTTCTGTAATTCATTTCAAAAAAAAAAAAAAAAAAAAAAAAAAAAGGAGATGCTGCAAATTAATTACACTACCAGTATTAAATTCAGTAGCCTAAGATTTAAATTAGTTAGGGTCAAAAGAGAAACAGGGATAATTGACACAAGTCCTTTAAATTTTTTTCACATTAACAAAAAAATCTTCATCTCATTAATATCCCAGGAGCAATTCTCCAGTTGCATTACTGTGCAACTAAGCCCTGAAACAAAGACTGTGAATTTAAGGAAAATACTGATTTATGTACAGACTGTCATTGGGACTGCTAAAATTGAGCAAAATTTGTCCTTTGTGGTGATTTTGTAATGACTAATGTTAATTAAGATACAATTTCTTTGCATTGACTTAGGGAGTCCCGTTATAACCTATGTATTAAATACATGCTTGCCAACTAAAACTTCTCAGAAATACAGAGGAATGAGATTTTTAAGACAGCCCTTCTCTCTCTGGCACCTGTGTTCTTTCCTGTCTGGCCCAAACAGAGAGTTTAAGGGTGTATTCTATTTGAAGAAATAAAATTATTTAATAGTGGGTTGGGCAGTAACCTTGCTACGTCTCTCAGCATAGCAAACAATTGCATGAGCAGGGACCAATGCCTGAACATCTCTAGTCCTCTGAGGAAAGGACAGAGGACTGATTTTAGCCTCTACCACTCTCTCACCAGGACTGTACCTGCTTGGACTCTGTCACTGGAGAGCCCCCGGGCCACACTGGGCACTGAGCAGCCACAAGGAAGGAGCAGGGGGAGGCACAGCCAAGCTGTGACTCTGCTAAGCAGCCACAGCCTCTGGCTGCTGCCAGCTCACAGCTTGGCCCCTGTCCTTCAGCCCTGAATAAAGCTAAAAGCAAGGTACCCTGCAAAAGAAGACTCATTGCTGAGAAAAATTAAAAAAAAAAAAAATCCATCTACTTCCACTTGCTGCATGAGGCAACACAGGATTTCCCATGTACTGCCCATAAAAATACAGGATTGCAACAAGGAGGGAAGCTTAAATTACACAGTTTGTGAGTTTTTGCTTTTTTTAATGAAACTATCCCAAAAAGACCTAAATATTTCTCAAATTACAGGAGCTAACATTAGAGACAGGTATATCCTGATTTGCAAGATAAATATCTTGGGTTCCCACTAACTTCAATTAGAGCTTCAATTATCCATTCCTCTGTCAAGTCAAACCTCCCTCTGATGTAGAGCTGGGGACTGCTCTGAGCAAGAGAATTTGCAGAATGCATAAGAAAACCCCTTCTGCAACAAATACACGAGCTGTGTTTTCAGTTAAACCATTTTTAAACAGAGCAAAGGTACTGCGACCTGAGTGTGAATGGCAATGTTACACTCTGACAGAATGGGATCTGGATAGAGATGCCTCCTCTCCTTTGCCTAAAAGGTGCCTGCTTTCAGCACATCCAAAGGGAAACATGCACCCCATGCATTTGTTTCTTTCCCTGGCTCAGGGCATCGTCACAAGTAACAAAAGAAAGGGATGCCTAACACCTGCCTCGTGTTCTCCACTTGTCTTTGTTGCACGCAGTATGGACAGGAAAACATTCTCCAGCATCCCTCTGGTAACAGTGCTGAAAGATACCAATGCACTCTCATCAAAATTCTTCTGTGCTTTTCTCAAGTACAAAATGAACAAAAAAAAAAAAAAAAAAAAAAATCAGTCGTTATGCCCCCTACCTTTAACTGGGTATAGGAGCAACCTCTGGATAAAAGATGTGTTTGATGCAAGCCCTTATCACCTTGAAGCAGGATTTTAAGTTAAAGATTAAAAATGTGTCCCATTGAATTCAAGAGTGGTTGATAAATCCCACTTTAAGGGATATATGTGCATATTACCCCAGCTCAGACTCACTCTTCTGGAGAGTTCTTCTACCAAGTTGCATGTAAACATTTATTTCAGCAGAACTACTTATTTAAGGTACCAGGCATTTTTTGCATTTACAGTCCCATATTTCAGGGTCTCCAGGGAAATGAATGAAGCTGCCTGTCTCATTTGCCCTTATTAACAGTACCTCCCACCTGTTGCAAGTCCTAATTCATATTTGAAAAGGGTTTGAGGCAGCCAGATGAAGCAAATACTTGAACTACAAAAGATAACTTAGTCAGTAGGGTATCAAACCAAACACTGAGCTATGTTTGGCTTAAGAAGCAGTGATACATTTTCTAGAAAATATACTAAAGAGCTGAAGCTAAAATCTAGTGAATCAAGGCAGGAAAATGGTCTTAAAGTGAGAAGTTAGCTGTACTAAGCACATGTTTTTACAACCACATGTATGGAAAAGATGAGATGTATCCTATCAGTATGGAGATTTGCATTGTCCATTTATAAATATATTCACTTTCTCGTGCTACAGTCTCATTCAAATAGGAATTTTCATTGCTTTTGTAGTGCTTGAGTCTTATTAATTTATTTTGAATTTGGGGTGTGTGTCTTATGTGTTGATCTTTAAGAAGCAAACTCAATTTTTGTGAGGAGAAAGAAAGAATTACTTATTTCTCTGATAAGTTATTACAGAAGTGGTCAGGTTAAGACCACCAATATGCCACTTTTTCACCACTCAAACAGCATTTGGAGTATTGGAACAGTATCCAGCAATCTTGGCATGCTTAATCCAGCACCACGTATCATGCCCTGCACAAGGAATAGGAGCAGGTGGCACAGATGGCACAGAAGCCAGCAGTGGGACACTGGAAGCATCATTTATCTGTGGCTGTTTCTGGAAGACAACCTGGAAAAGTTTTCTCATGCAACACTGCCCTGCCTTCAAAGGCACTACAATGGGTGTAAAAGCACTGCAGGTGTTTCCAATGACAAGTGGGGTTGGAATTGCCAAATGCAATGGCTAAGGAGGTCTAAATATTTGCCCAGAGCTTTGTCCCTGTTTTTCCTCTCCTGCCAGACTTGCTATTAATGTTTTCTTTGCTTTGGAAATGACACAGTGGAAGAAGAGTGCCACTCCATACCTCAGGCCCACTGGTGACTAAAACATTTCTTACATCATTGGCAAAGGAGCCACCAGTGTTTTCTTCCTCAGCATGAATCTTGCGCTGTGCGAGCCTACTGCTCCCCCTCACCTTTTCTGCTGACAAAACCAGTGACATGACAGTTCTTAAATAAATCAGCCCCCGGTTGTGTTTTATGATGTCATGGCGAGCACAGGCCTGACCCTCAGTAATCAGCATCTCGGCACACCGGGAAGCTTCCTGCTCTAACCGCTCTAGCAGCCAAGCAAACTTGCCTACACTGCAGAAATTATGTGAATTACCTCACCTCTGTGTATCGTAATAACCCTTACCACACATTATGCCAAATGTTCAGCACTGAGCTGCGAGGAGCCAAAATGCAGACGAACCCCCAATAATATCTAAAACAGAGTTTAAGTGAAGCTGGGTCCATGCCAGGCTGCGGAGATCGTTCTTCATGTCAGGCTCAGATCTGACTCTTGTGCATATGAACTAACAAAAGGGCAGGGAATAAAATAGCATTTGAGTTATTCTCACAGAGCAGGTACTTAATAATATCCACATTTCAAGCATTTGAACGCTGTGCTTTTATTAAGCAAAAAACGACTCCCACCAAATATCCCTCAGTTGCAGTAAAGGCTGTGAGCATGATTTTATTTCAGCCTGTGAACAAAGCCATATGGATTTCATCTGAGGGATTTGGGGATTTTGATTCTTATAAAAGTCATGATGTCAAACAAAACTTCAGATCAGTCCCAAAACATATGCAGTGTGACAGCCGACAATGGAAACTACACAATGCCATTCTTCGACCCGAAAACATCTTCAGGCTCAGCAAGGAATCAAGCACAAACATGGATGGGCTTCAGCTTTAGAAATCCAAATGAAAGTCTGACACTTGAATCATGTCATCCCCCAGGCATGGGGATGCATTTTGATAAACATGTCTCTCATGGCCACAAGCCATTCTTAAGCTTTTTAGATGAGTCAGTATTTCGAAGAAACTGCAGTCCCATGCCCCTCGTCACCCAGCCTTCCCTTCTTTGGAATATACCTCCATTCACCTCCTGTGAATTTTATAATGCCCATAGTTTTCACATGCTGCACAGTTCTAATGTTAGCAGGGATATTCCTTGGAGGGTCTGGGCTCGTACTCAGCCTCTCTAGCACTTTCCAGTCACCTCCTTGATATTATTCCAGAAGGAAAAGAGGCCTAGTCCAAAAATACATGTCAGAATCTTCAAAAACCAGGCCTCAAGGAGGCCTCAATTCCTCTGTAGCTGTGGCTAGAGCCAGTCAGAGGGGAACTGGTAAAGCAAAATAACGACATCAAAAGAACTTTTAATCATAGCAAAATAACTATCTATTTTTGCATCTTGAGAGGTTGCTTGGAAATTTAGCAACACATTTAGGGTTATTATGCATCTAAAACAAAATTCAGGATTCATAACAAGATCTAGGTTTATTGGCTATGTGCTCTCCTATTTAGCCCAGCCAAAAAGACAAAAAAAGTCCTGTTTACTTCTAGTGCCAAAAAATTACTAAACCATTTATAACAGCTGGTCATACTACTGAACAAACCACTCAATTAATCAGCCAACTACCGTATGTTTGAAAGAGACAACGCAAGCTTCCATTCCTAATAAAGTGCAAAATATTGATTAGTTCCGGGACAACACATGAATAAATTACTCGTGCTTAGCAAATTAGGCTTTGCAGTTTCCAAAAATTCTGGGTACTATTCACACATCATTTATCAGTATTCTTTCTTTCATTTCTCTTTACTTTTAGCCCAGGTTTTTTAGAATGATGGCCAAAATAAACAAAATATTTCCTTATAGTTCCCTCTCTCACTTCCTGCTTATGAAAGAATTTTCACTCGTGGCCTCTAGCACTTCTTGGAATCAAATTTCATCCAGAAATCTGCAGCTAGAATGCAGTATTTTAATTATGAGTATTATTACAATCTCCCTTTCACTCCCCCATCCCACATTCCTCCTTCCTGGTCCCTCCCAAACCAGCTGTTAGAGGCAAACCAACAAATTTATTACTTGCTTCCTTACGGTAATGTCCTCTCTATGCTGCTTTATGAGTGCTGGTCTCTCAAAAAAAATCAAAACAAAACAAAACAAAAAAAAACAAAAAAACCCCAACAAAACAAAATAAATAAAAACAAACAAACACACAAACAAAAAAAAAACCACTAGAAAAAAATTAATTTAAAGCCTGAAATTTATGGATTAGCTCTTCCATGTTGTCTATATTTAGATGCACTTTATAGGTTGTGAAAGGCTTCATCTATATGCATACTGAGGTGCCACAACTCGTGGGAGTGGCTTCCCCCAGCACAACAAGCAAATGCAAGGGCTCGGGATCTCTGTGACGCCTGTGGGTTTAGCAAGGCTGCACCTTGGAGTGCTGCAGCCACCAGCAAAGTGCTGTGGGTGACAAAGCGCCCGTGGGTCCTCTGGGCACAGATTGTGTCATTAATGGCAGTAGTAAAAAGGTAGTTCTACCACTGATTTCCAGAAATGCTAATAGTAGTTGAAGGAGATTCCTCGGTCAAATGTGAATTTCCCGAAAGATTAAAAAGTTCGAAGGATTAGGGAGGGAGAATTCCTTAAGAGGACAACAGAGTGCTGCTTCCAGAGGCATTGCAAACTAAGCTGCTGAAACCATCTGAGAACTGTCTTCAGATTGAACTTCTTGCCAAGGAAGGACTCAGATAACACTGTCTATATGAGAAAACATTCCAGGCAATATCCCATCACATTTTAAGTTTAAACCATAGATTTTATTTCTTCACAGTGCTGACAACAGATGTATTTTAGCTAACAGAACCATCCAGGATGAAACTGAAGGAGACCACAGGCATAACATTTACTCTAACTTCTAGTACTGCACAGGAAAAAGTCTATGTCTTGTGATTATTTAATTGTCTGGGCTTTCTTCTCCCAGCATGAAAGTGCATGTGAGCTGATATGTACATTTATGTACATACACATATAACAGTAAATATATATTCATGTATATGCCTTTGGAGGAGATCATTCCAAAACAAATCTGTGAATGACAGTAACACAGTGCTCACTTTCAGCCACAGTTCACAGAGGACTCATCAGAATTTAATGCAGACTTTTTTTTTTATCTGGCACTTTGTAAGTAAGACACATGAATTCAATTCCTTAGGAAGACTCTACTGATCTGGAATGAAAACGTTGAATATATTCAGTAATACAAAGGTTTTTCTTAATCTGCCACACCTATTTCAGAGTTAGGTTCCTTTTCACCATATTCTTTATAAGAGTGTCGTAAGTGCTCATAACTTAAAAACTTGGGGTTAGATTGAGGAAGGCTGATAAAAATATTGGGCTCGTTGCACAAGAAAGTTGCATGATATTTGCACCAAATATGTAAAAAAAAAAAATGATTTCCATGCAGAGATTAATATAGGTATCTGACTCTCAGAGTAATGGCTTGACCAAAACTCTTCAGTGGCCTTTGCTTCAGGAGTTAGAACGTGACATTTCACATGCATTTTGCAAACTATTATTCCTAGCACCTAAAATTATTTTAAGAATATTATAGTACTGCATTAATTTGACAGAAAGGACGGAGACAGAAGAAAGAAAAGTACATATATTTAATACTGTTTTAATTCAGGTGTTTGAATTTTTCAGGGTCTAAACACTGGCAGGGGGTTGGGGGAGAAAAAGTATTCCTTTAGCTTTGGGGGAATTCTAGTTGCATTTCCTTTTCTGCATGCTCTCAAAGAAAATTTTTTTCTCTGTAAATATCTGTAGAATATATATCTTGGGCCAGTAGCAGAAGTTGGCTTAATAAATAAATTGAATTGAATGCATAGGAAGCGGAGAAGCAGATACACTTTATAAACACATAAATCATCCAGTTAACAAGTAAAATGGAGTTATGATCAATCACAAACCTTGGATAAGCAAATTCAGAGTAGCAAGTACAAACTCAGTATGCGCTGTTCCCAGATCAAATATGTTTGCAAACTTCACAGACTCAAGAATTATGAATGTCAAAAGTAGGATTATAAAGAAACTGTTCAAGAGCCAAGAAAAGGGGCTTATTGAATAAACAGTTTGCACTGATTATTATGACCAGATTTAGCCTAAGATATGCTGTATGGTGGTGATTGTCCTTTCAAGAGTGAGTAAGGTTGCTAGATTTTGTTAGATTGCCTGGTACTGAACAAATGGGCACACTTTTCAGCACAAAATCCCTTCTTGGAGTTTAAAAAAGAAAGAAAAAAATGTCAAGTTTGATGCAGCTTGGGAATAATTGCTCCAAGCTTCACCTACTCAGATTGCTCACTTGAAGAAGTGCTGTGCACTCAGAAACTTTTCTTTTTTCCACCTATCCACAGACTATTTCTCCCTACTGAGTCTGACCAGCCCTGCGTGTGTGCTCAGCCCATCACAGAGCTACAACAAGAGGCTACTACTGCTTTAAGGGCAGAGATGGCAAGAGACCAGCTCAGCATTTCAAAAGTCTAGAAAGATTTTCCATGAGCAACTGTCCTTCAAGGTTTCAGTTTGAGTAATTTTTTTCCCTAGAAGTGTCCAAGGCCAGGCTGAATGGACCTTTGAGCAACCTGGTCTGGTGGAAGTTGTCCTAGCCCACAGCAGGGAGGCTGGAACTGGATCTTTAAAGTCTCTTCCAAACCAAACCATGCTATGATTCTATGATGAATTGACTTCAGCCCTGAGAGTCAAAGCACTCTCCAGCCTGGCCAAGTAAATCCATGTCACCTGAGAAACTCTTGAAGCAATCTTGATCAAAGACCATACAATTACCCAGTAAAACTGAAAAAAAAATTGTGAGATGAGACTCATAACGCTGTTGGTGTAAGGTAATGGAATTGGCCCTACTGACAACTATGTGAAATTGTAGAATCATCAAATATCCTGAGCTGGATTCAATGATCCACAATGATCATTGGGTCCAATTCCTGGCTCTGCACAGGACAATCCCAAGAACCACAGCATGTGCCTGGGAGTGTTGCCCAAACTCTTCTTGAACTGTGCCAGGTGTGGTACTGTGACCACTTTCCGGGGAAGCCTGTTCCAGTGCCCAAACACTCTCTGGGTGAAGAATCTTTTCTTGATATTCAACCTAAACCTTCCCTGACAACTTCAGGCCATTCCCTCAGGGCCTGTCACTAGGCACCACAGAGACCAGTGCCTGCTGCTCCTCTTCCCTACATGAGGAAGGTGTAACTGCAATGAGGTCTCCCCTCAGCCTCCTCTTCTTCAGGCCGAACAGAAAAAGGGACCTCAGCCACTCCTCATACAGCTTCCCCTCAAGGCCCTTCACTTCATTGCCCTCCTTTGGACATTCTCTAATAGTTTCATATCTTTCTTATGTTGGGGCACCCAAAACAGCCCCCAGCACTCAAGGTGCCACCACAGGGCAGAGCAGAGTGGGACAATCTCCTCCCTTGCCTGGTTGGCATTGCTGGGCCTGATGCCCCCCAGGACAGGGTTGGCCCTCCTGGCTGCCAGGGCAAGCTGCAATTTTCATCTGAAACCAAGTCAAACCTGGAATGGAGATTCCATAGCAGAAGATCACAACACCCTAGCTTGATTCAATTAGAGTTTATTTGCCCCTGTAGTAATTCCTCCTTTATCAGCAAGGCTGATAAAATCAATAGCTGCTTCTTCACCATATGTAGATAGAGTGCTGAATTAAGAGACAATTGTTTTTCAAGTTCATTGCCCTAGATATTCTTAGTCCCTCATCTTTTAATTTTGATTTTTTTTCCCCCAGTATTGCAGCCATGTCTTGTTCACTTTCTCTTCCTAGTGGTTGATCTTGCAAGTGCTTTTCAAACAAGGAATTCCTTGGAATTCCTTCAATAAGAGTTCTCTTATGAGTAAGGTTATTTATTATTGGGCCCTAACTACACATTTTTTGAAGAAGAAAATCCTCTTTATCTGTTTAGTGAAAGAAGATAAATAATAGACTCGAGGGAGACAACACTCAGAAGAAGTAGATGGCTTAACAAAACCTGCATCTGGCACACAAGTAGATTTTTTTGGACTCCACTATTTTTCCCTGATTTTTCCAGGGAAGGGAGGAAGAATGAAGCTTCAGGGGTGGGGAAGTTATAAATGAAAAATACTTCTAAAAGAGGAAATTTTCCCCTCCAGATTTCTTTCCTTCATAAGTAGGATGCTGGTTTTAAGACACATTTCTTTAACAATATGACCATACTGAACCATTCCCTGTTGGGGTTTTTTTATGGTAGAACATAAATAGCCTCAAAGTAGAGAGCCTGAGGACAGGCTCTACAAATGATTTCTTGACTTCCTCCAGCAGCCCCAGCCAGCATGAGAGAGGTCTTCCGAGGGCGCCTCCCGCGCCACCAGCACTGCCAGCCCACGCGAGCGACTGCCAGCACTGGAAATGTACAAACACATGGTTAATGATCTTAGCAGAGATTCCATCCCGAGGCCTTGCATGTCAGCTGTTCTCACATTTACCCTCTTCTTTGCAATGACAAGGGTTATAAACTTTAAGGGTAAAGGCGGATGTTTCCAGTTTGGGTTTTTTGGGTGGGGAGGTGTTGTTGGTTTTTTTTCTTTTCTTTTGAGTTGCCAAACTGGGGCTCTTGGGAAAGATGGTAATGCTCAGGTAAATTCACATGTCTCTAAATTATGCTGCAGTGGGGTAACTGCAGTAGTACATTTGGGGTCCTTTACACCATTCTGCAGTGTTTGACTGTGCTGAGATACTGTCACCCCAGTACAGCTCTGCCACGAGCCTCAGAAAAAGCAGGGAAGGAATGAGAGTCAGCAACATGAGCCCTTTCCCGGTGCTCTTGTGGTGCATGCAGCATCGCCAAACCAGAAACTGCTCCAATGAAGGGGCAATTTGTCTTGTTTTATTCAATTAAGCTTATTTGCATATCTGAGGTTAATCTTTTTTCCTGTTATTCTAGCAGCAAAGGCACACCAAGATATACACGGATACACTGAGTGGAAAATCACATGTTTGTGTATGCCCGTCACTGAAGTCAATCACAATAAAAGATATGACAAATTATGTGATTCCTTCTCAAAATTGAATCCTGTGATGTTTATGCAGAGCATAAGGATACTTATGCCTTTAATGCAACAAGCCTGTTTTTATTTACATAGATGAGTGAAACATTGCCCTGGCATTACACAGAGTAAAGTGTGCAAATTCTAAACCCTTCCATGGTCCCTGGATATAAGAGTGCATTCATATGTTTGTGTTTAACATGAACAAATTTATGATCTGATGTGGATTCCTCTGAGTACAGATGTATTCCAACTATTTGCTGAATCCTAATTTTGAAAGAACAAATGTGAGTGCTCTGGAAGGAAAAAAAAGTTATTTTCTATTTATTTTAAGGGGTTTCAATGCAGTGCAGGCTCTTTTTTTTTTAATAAGAGGGGGTTTGAGGGTTGTCTGTGACAGTTTAAAGCACACAGGTAGTGAGAATCAGCACATTAGTAGAACGTCAAGACTCAGAAAGTAAATCAAACACCTCCAGATCTGTATTTGTATATTTTTGCAACTGCAGATAGTCCAGGTTTTATGAACACTGCAAACAGAAACATACCCAAATCCTGTTGACACCGCCAAGAGTGGTATAAAGTAATCTGCATAAATCCACAGCATTTCCTGCAAAATCATTTCAGACAAAAATGGCATGTTTTGTGATTAGGGCTTCTGCAGGAAGGCAGAGGGGGAGAAAAGAAAAATGAATGCATCCCCTGCATGTAGCCATGCATCTTCTGGTGGAGTTTCCCTATATGAAGGAGTCCCTCCAGATATTAATTCAGCTCTTATTCTCCAGTGCATATAGATGCCCAGTGCCCAAGGGCTGTGCTTACAGCCCCTTTTAGCCAGATTGTTTCCCTTGATGTTACATACAGGGAGACAAAGGGCACTGCTGCTTTTCCAGTGCCTTAAGTCTGTCTTACAGCCCTTCTGTGCTGATAGTGTGGCTTAGAGGGCTCACTGCAGATCCCAGAGCACACATTCCACTGCGCCGGTTGTGGTTCAGGTTAGAGATAACTACATTAGAATAGAAAATATTTTAGGCTCAGGATCAAAGTTTACATCTGAGGCCAAATCAAGGGAAAAGTCTGATGTTTCAGTAATCATGAGAAAAGTCCTAATCATACTGATATGCTTTCAGTTTCCACAGGGCCAGTAATATCTCAGATCAATCTGATTTGCCTGAAACTTTTGCCGTCTTGAAAAGAGGGAAATGGAGAAGGGCAGCTATTTGCATAGTTTTAAATCTGCTCTGAAACAAGACCCATTGGAGCAGAATTGGAAAAAAAATTACTCCAAACATTTCTTTAAATCTAATGGGGATTGTATTCCTGAGTTTATTTCGTCCTATTTCACATGCATACAAATACATATTTTTCAATAATCAGCCATCTGCATCAAACTTACATGTCCCAGTGCTGTTTCCTTTGATATAGTTGGCCAAATTCCCACTGATTCCAGTTGGAGGGGAGTCAAGACTAATGTGCATTTCCAAAAACATGCAAACCCATATTCCGGCTGGCAATTATTTAAAGAGCTGTGGAGCTTTTAGCAATTCAAAACATATAAAGTGTCTTTGATATGACTTAATTTGCTTGCATGTCAGAAAGAAAATACAAGTGATATTGTGTACCTTCCTGAAAAACCCTTTTGATGGAAACATTCTTTCCTTGGGCAACCTTCCTTTGTGCGCAAGCCAGCAACTTATTCCTAAAGTATTCTCTTGGAAGCAAACACCTCAAGTCAACTAACAGAACCTAACCTAACTGAATGTTTTGCTGTCCCTGATTGTCCCCTTACTAAAACTAGACACTGGTTTCAGGGAGCCAGACTCTCACCAGCAATCATGGACTTTACCACCTAAAAAAGAAAGGCAAATGCTGCCTTCAACAAAGCCAAGGTGTTGGTTTTTGCAGGTGGAGCAATAGGAGGGGTAAGATCACCTGATGAATTATTGAGTGGCCTTACCACCAGGCCTTTGACACACAGAAAAAGTCACTTTGCAAGAGAAGTCCCACACTGTTGCTGAGGGGCAGCACTATAGCAGCAGGTACACGGACCAGCTACAGCTCAGCCAAACACGCAGTAAAGCCAACAGAGCTAAAGATGTACATTCCTCTGCTTGCCAGAGGTAGAAACCCAGAACAGCTGCAAGCTACTGACTCCCTTCAATGAAAAATAAAACTGCTGGACATTGCTTGAGTGGTGACCAAGAGGAAGGACAACTAGGACATTGGTGTGGCAGTGAAAGATGGCTGGGACCAATGACAGCCCTGTCAATTTAACATGTAAGGTTGACACAGGCTAGGGAAGTCCAGAAAAAAAGCTACCTAGAGGCAATGGTGAGTTTTGCTAGAGATTTTTAGGCTGTGTGCCTAATTCCCATGGAGAGTAATGAGAGATAATAACCAAAGTACAGGTTTCCTAACAAAGAAAATAGTTTGATCCTGGTTTAAAGGTGAAACTCACATCATCTGGAAGACAGGGCTCTTATTTTTGGAGGTAACATACTTTATGTTTCTGGCAGCAGATCCAAAGTCGGAATTTTTCGAGCTCCTTTGTGTTTCAGCTTTTTAAGTTCAATTCACTTTGCTAGTCTCTGAACACAGCATTTATAGTTACCACAAAAGCTCAAATTACCTACAGCTTTGATACATATGTTACCAGATAAATCACTGCAAATACATATATATGTATTTGTGTATTACTCTTCCCTAAGGAAATGAGCCAGTGCAATCACACACTTTATCTCTTTATAGCTCTGGAAATCTTTCCCAAATGTCAACCACATTAGACAAAGGATTACAGGTCAGAGAGATAACCAAGTTCCTAGAAATGCAGTGATAATCAGTAGCTGGGTCAATGTATAGCTGAGACAGGAGGGCAGGTAGAGTCGTGCAATCAAACCCCCTGTGTAGCAGCAGGCATCTAGCCAAAGAGTGTGCACAAACTGGATGCTGGGGTCTGAGAACCTCCTAGTAGTTGTGTCTTCCTCACTAAGTGTCAGGAGTTTTTACAATGCAAGAAGTTCGATGGACAGAAGGAAATAAATCTGAAGGCAACTGCGGCTCACTTCACCTGTTCTTTGCAGAGCAGCTTGTTCAGGAAATGTTAATTGCTTCACACTGGAGCATGTTAGTGCCTGGGAGAATTTACTTAAATTTTGCCTCTTCTTTTGTCACTGTACTGCCTGTGCCATATCACATGCCAGAGAAAGTAATTTGATATATGCTAAAAATTTGCATGCAGTTTCATAAATGACAGACCTTTTCTTGGAACAGTAAGCCATTTAATGCCTGGTTTGAAGGAAGGATTAAATTCTGAGTATCATGTTCTCCGTAAAATACCCTGTCTGTAATTGCATTTTAAAAAAAACTGAATTCAGAAAATAATTAAAATAGGTGATCATCTTTCCTGATCCTTCAGGTTTATGTCAAAGGTTAACAGAGTGGACCTATGATGGGTTTGACCCTAATTAATTAGTCCAGGCAAATCACTTGTGTACCAGCATAAATTATATACATGGTTTAAAAAGAACAATAGGAAATCCTCATGAAGTTACTTTACCCTTGATTTCCCAGGGAAAGATTGCTAAATGTCCATTTTTGCTTAACATAACAAAATGGTAGTTCTAGACCTTGTCCTAAAATTTACCACAGCAACATTTAATAACCAGATATATTTTTCTGTTACTGGAAGATTAACTAAAAGAAATCTTTCCATTTGTGACTTTTTTCCTAAGATGCAAGCATGTGGATTTAAGAGCCTCTCTACATTTTATTACACCACAGTCATGACAAACAGCACAGAGGGATTATTACTGGGTCCTCAAGTTTTCCTAAAGAACTAGAAAAATTAATTGCAAAGAAATTGCTATATTTGTCCACCAAGTAATATTATATAAGCTTTTCAGTAAGAATATGGAAAAGGAGCATTTCTAAGGTCAGGCATAACATTAAGAAAGCAAGACATTCTGTTGGGAAATGTGTGGAAAGCTTCATCTTAACTTCACCTGGAGCCAGTTTTGGCTAAAGGAAAATTTATAAAGTACCATTAAAAGTCCCCTTTTCAACCTCCAGCATTTTCTTTTCCTAGAAAAGTAGGAAGACACAGTAGAAGTAGAAGTAGAAGTAGACATAGCAAGGAATAAACCTAAATATACTAATAAACGCTTCACTGGGGTTCCACAACAAACATCTGTGTAAATTACAGAGTTTTACTCAAGAATTTGCAGACTTAATAAATCTTTACTCAAATTATCCTTGAACAACTGTTAGCTGGA
Source organism: Motacilla alba alba (assembly GCF_015832195.1). NCBI lineage: Eukaryota > Metazoa > Chordata > Aves > Passeriformes > Motacillidae > Motacilla > Motacilla alba. The sequence goes on from NC_052018.1 coordinate 90,335,139, forward strand.
ATGCAGGTTACAGCTCTTGAGTTTTGAGATACTATCCATCTTTCCTCACCTAGTCATCTTTCCTGTCTACATTACAGCCACATAGTGGGTTCTGCAAGTGGAAGACATTTCCTGTAATTTCAGATGGATTCTGGTGTTTTTACTCCTAAATTAAAAGAAATGCTTTGTCCATTTGTAGGAAGAAATGCAAATATTTTTGCATTTCAGTGAAATTCAGAAAGGAGTGAGAAAGTGCATGTAACATGAGCCCTGTGTTTTCCTGGTTTGGGACTTCAGTTTTTAAACAAAGAAAATAAATTCATTTTCAGTCTCTCTGAAGAATAGTCCAAAACTCATTGTAGTTACCATAACTCCTTTCAGACATCTGCCTTTATCCTTGGGATTACAAAAAAGAATACCTGCCTTATTTTCAATTTCTCAGGGAGTAAAAGGAAGGTGATTTATGCTACATAAATTGTCTAATATGATTGCTACATTTATTTTGTTGCTCATGACTGTTCTGTAGTTGAATAAATTACACAGTGTAATAAGTGAAAGAAGAACAGTGTATCCTATTTTGAAAGGGAGGGTTGGTAGTTTTTGTTGGACAAAAAAACTCTCACATATCTCGTAGGGGGAACATGTTAAATCTGCTTGATCCAGCGCATTATGCAAATTCAGTAAACCTTTGAAGCTCTCAGGCAGTTCACCCAGTTTTTCCTAACATTCCTGTATGAGGATTCAGCATCCTAGGTCTCTGAAACCACTTCTATGAGGCACAGTGTATTAAACCTTTTAAAGATTATTTGTGGAAAAATGGCTTCTTTGTCATTCAAGATGTGTTTTTAGGCCTATAATTTCCTTCAAGTGCGCACAATTCCGCTAACAGCAGTATATTATTTTGACAGTAAGTCAGTTGGCATAAGACTTCATTGTGTATGCCTTTTGTTTATATAATCCTTCCTAACAGTAACAAGGTGTTTACTGTTCAGCAAACACATTTTATTTTAACTGCCAACAGTAAAACTGTCTGATAAATTTTGATTTAGCTAAAGAAAGCAAGTTCTCATTTAGCCCAAATAAATCCATGGTGCTATAGACAGCTGTTTGGAGTACCTAATCCCCCAAGCTCTTATGGCGAGGCAGCCATCGCTGGTGAATGAGCGAGGGAGAGCCGGCTCAGCTGTTCAGGATGTGCTCCATTAGGGCTGTAATCTATAGCACCGTCCTGCCACGCCGGAGAGCAGGGCTCACGTTCAGCAGCACTGCAGCAAACACTCCTCCGACAGATGCTCTGCAGACTGACAGCTGACACCCTGAGCTGAGCCTATGGATTTTTCACTAAACACATCCTGCAGCCCGGATCGATGTGGTCTGGCTGTCTGCTTCCCCCGCTCTCCTACAAAGAGATCAACATCTAATACCGTTTCTGCGAGATTCTCAGGGAGTTAACTGTCTCCAAGTGGAAAAAGTTCAGATTTCAGAGAAACAATGAACACAGACACTTCTCAAAATAACAGCATTTTGCTGCTTGAGAGAAAGAAGAATTCATAAGCACAAAGGCATTTGTCTTCCGTTTTATTGTTGACTTTATCATGGAGAAATTTGCCAAAGAAATGTGATTTTTAAGGTTGATATTATAAAAAAATTTTGAGAACAGCAGGGGAGAAATACCTGATCTGTCACATGGAGTCCAAAAAAGTTGTCGATAGCAAAGGCAAAGCAAAATAGACTCCAGTATTTGCTTCCTGCCAAAATTAGAATATGTGGCAAGAGCACGGACACAGGCAGAGATCAGGATGTGCATAATAAGCCAATGCTGCATTTACATTTTCAAGAAAAAGCTATAGAACAAATCATTTTGCTGTAATGACTATAGCAAACTTCTAACCTTAACCTCAAAGCACTGGTAAAGTAGTTTACTTTTCCCCCTGCTTTTTTCTTTTATATGACTACTTCATTAGCACTGCTCCTGCTCCCACCAAAGTCACCAGCAGAACTCCTGTGATTCACTGAGAACAGGAGCTGGCCCATAAAGGAGTTGTGGTTTGGAAAGAGCTTTCCAGGATGAAAATCATTTTAAAGTCTAAAAGCAGTCGATTACCTGCACTGAACATAAGGAATAAGTGCAGAAAATAATGCAAGTTGGTTTTAAAGTGTATCAAGGGAAGTTTAACTATAATTTCTGTACTGGAATTTAGGGACATTTAGGTTGTGTTTTGTTTTCTGCTGTTATTTGTGCCACCTCAAATAGTCTATATCCTAATAATCTTACATCGGATCTGGGAGCTTGTGGAAGGGCAACTAGCTCTGCTTCTCATTTTCATTCTGCCACAGCACATGTTGCATGGAAAGACAAACAGATGTCTGTGCCTTCTTGCATAAAGATTACTAGAACAGGGTTAATTGCAAAGAACTGAAATTCCTCCTTCTGACCAAGCAGTCTCATATTTTGAAAGCACATCCTGTGGCCACTTTTCAACTTTCAGTGTGTTGTTCCACTCCTTGTTGTGTTGGACTTTATCTTTAAACTCATAGTGCCTAAGAGTTTTGCACATACACGCACACGCACACACACACACACACACATATATATATATATATATATATATATATATATATATATATATATATACGGTAAATTGTTATGTGATTATGTGATAATTGAATGAAGCCTACTATTTAAATTGTGGTGGTTTGTCACTGGCTGGACACCAGGAGCTTGCCAAGCTGCTCTGTCACTCCTCTTAAGTCCTAACTCTTGAGCATATCACGAGGTGAGGGAAAAGCAGACTCTCTGTGTCTTTGTAATGTCACATCAGAAATTTGAGTTATCTCTCAACATCTCATCAATTGAGATGAGATGACTCATGTCTCAATGACTCATCAATTTGAGTCATCTCTCTCTCTAACACCAACCTTGATAACAATGAAAATTCCATTTAAAATCCCTCGCCTTTAGCAATATGTGTTTAAAAAATGTAAGGAGGTTTCCTTCTCTTACAGCAGCTTTGCTGATGTAAGTGAATTGACCATCTCAATGGACAGTGTTACATACCTGTTCAAACACTTGTGTCAGAACTGCACCTCAGTGTCCTCAGTGCCCGACAGCTTAGCTGATGCCATGCTTGAATACATGGAGCATTTGAGTCATAAAGGGAGCTTATCTTGTACACCCCTGTGGCATATGCCATTATTTAATAAATAAAACCATACATTAAACACTGCACACTCAGAAGAGAAAGTATTTATAGATAATTACCAAATCATTGCACTCACCAAAAAATCAATAAACATCAGCTCAACTCATTCAATGGCTTAGAGAGATCTTGGCCAGAAAGGCATGCCCTTCCTTCAAATGTATTAGTTCAGCTCTAGTTAGGCAAAACTACTACATTTCTCTGCCTTATATAAGAAATTATTAAAATCTCATCTGTGTAGATAGTTGCAAGCAAAAGATGGTGCAACTCCAAAGGAAAAATTGGCAAGGAGCAAATTTCACCTTTAAGGAGGTATGAGATGCAGATGGCCCATAATCAGATTGCCCAAGCCTTGTATCTCATCACAAAACCATCCCAACAGTTCAGACAGTTCCTCATTTTATCTGATCCTTTTAGGATTAGAAGAAGCAGGTTTTATAGGGTCCTGCTTCCCCTTTAAAGCCTTTTGTCACTGTTACTGGAGAGCAATCACATTTTTGACAGTTAGCATCGCTTCCTGTGATCATTCTCCTGCTTACACTAGTGTTAGCACACAAACACAAATTTCTGTCTGTAAATGGCTTAATTCTTGCAGTTAGGCTGGTAACCAGCTGTTCCAAACAGAGAAGATGGAAATGCTTGAAGTAAACCTAATGAGGCTCTAAAATGAGTTTTGGCCTTGAGAAACACTATGCCCATGAATCTCTTCAGACACAGGTTCATGTAGGCTGCCTCCTAGTCATAAACACAATTGAGAAAAGTTCAGGGCAATTTTTTTCTTGTTCCACAGTAACCTAATAGTAATAACATTCCAATATTTAAAGCAGCTTCTAGATAAAAATTTCAAGGATTTTCCCATTGATGATGCCATTCTAAAAAGCGTGAAAGAATGATGTGAAGTAGTTAAAGGCTTGGAGTCAGGTTTGGCCAGCCCTTGACCTTAATACAACTGAGGTGAGGGTTCAGTTTGATTTTGGGAAGAAGGGAGTACGTTGGGAGCACTCGAGTCAGAGTGACCTTAGCCAGACAGGACAGCCTGTGCATTAGCCTTGGTATGTTCCTCTCTTCCGGCAGATCTTGCAAGAAACATTCACACCTGCATCAGCATGTCTGCAGCAAAAGCAAGAAAATCCTCAGCTTACTGATGTTTCCAAGCATGCAGAAGAGGTAAGGCTGAAATTAAACTGTATGTCTGAAGGACTGGCACTGGCCTTTAGGAAAGCTTAGATACTTCAGTTCTACTTTTGGGAGGCTGAAATATTTTGAAAGCTTTGACTGATGGTGTGTTGGAGGGTGATTTTTTTTCTGCTGTAGTAAAATACACAATCATTACCACCTGAGAATAGAAAAGCTGGTCTCTGAATAGCTCATTTGAGGATTATTTTTGCTCAGACTTTGGAAAGCCCCAAGAAAGAGAGACTTCCCTCTTGGAAAAATTTTAGAAGAATCTCTACAGCTTTCTCTATAACCATCTGTTGCTACCATTATATTAAAGCAAATTATCTTGAAAGCTGTTAAGAACAATTTATATAACTAAATAAAGCCTACAGAAATTGTGGGAAAGAAATAACAGAAAAGATAGCCAGCATGACTACAAAATAATTTAATTATTTTAGAGAGGAATCTGTGCATATCTGCTTTATGTGTGCACTGCAAACACTATATTAACTGTGGCATTAGAAGCACATCAAACGAGAACCAGATACATCACAGAATACTGTTCAGATTTTATATTAAATCTTGCAACAGGCTTTACATTATTGTTGTTTCAAAATCTCAGTGAGTTTTCTGGTCCTTGTCTTCAAGACTGTGCACATGTGATTAACAGCTCTGCATACTCAGGGAGCATGCAGATAAAACTTAGCTCTGCAATACTTTCAGGTCTGCCCATCAGCTTACAGTTCCAGGCAGTATATCTCTAATACACACTCATTGTCACTATTAGATTCAGCCTGTATTGATTCTTTGAAAAGCATTAGAAGTGGGAGAGCACCATGCCAAACACCAAGATGTTCAGCATTTCAAAATCAAGTACCTTTAAACATTTTGACATTATGGGGTCGTTTCTTCCGCTTCTTCAGGAAATTATCTCATCACCCAGAAGAGCAAAGCATGAGTAGGTGTTCACCTGAAACTTCACATAGGATTTCCTGGTCAAAATTGTTTCATCTGCACTGAGTTGCCAGTCAATAGCTTCCCTTTAATGCAATTTAGGACTGCAGCAAAGACTGGAAAAATGACAGCCAAGTGTGTTCCACTTATTCTGTTGCCAGGTCTTCAGCTGCAGAGTTTTCACTGTGAACTCCACATGTAGTCTCTCAGGGATCTGCAGCTGGTACAAGAAAATGTTATTTCACATCAAAAGCTACTGTGCTTGTATTTTATATCTCTTGCATATACACATGCATGAAGAGTCATAAACCCAATTAGACTAAAGAGGGCATATGCACATCCTTAAAGAGAGAAAGCTCAGTCCTGACAGTGTTATATGTTTTGACTTCAGCTGTGTATATATTTATACAGGCATGTGCATGTGTGTTCTGTCATCATATGGTATCGCTGAATTCAGGACAGCTGAAGCTATAAGCTTATCCTTTCTGCATATTTATGTGACAGAAACGTGGAAGCCCTCCTCTGATTAAAGAGAAGTTTCACAATAACCTTCATTTCTGTCCCGCCCAGAGAAAAATGTTTTCTACATTTCATGATCAGTACCTCGACATTAAAAACTGGATCATTTCTCCATCTTTCTAGGCTGGGATATTTGTGCCCTATTTGGAGTATAGTGCATCAATTTCTCTTGTACATGTCCAGAGAGGATGAGCCACAATCTTTCCTGAACTTGTATGCACTTCTCTGAGAACTGAAAGTCCTTGCAGTTTTCTAGGGTTTTTTTTAAATCCTTTTAACCAGAAGCTGTTGGTCAAAACCTTTTCTTCATTTAGAGTCTGCACTGTAACAGATGCTAACAAATTTCGGGCACACAAGTCTTTTTCTAGGAGAATGAATTTTCAGATGAAATCACCTCAGAAACTCAGGGAAGTCTTGTGACTGCTCTACCAGGATGACTTTGTGTCTGGTACAAAGTACCCATCTTCACACTGTTACAAAGTAGGAGAGCTCAGTGAGCTCAGAATGGGATTTTGTTTTGTTTTTTGGGGTTTTTTTAAAGTAAATGAAAGCACCACTAGAATGCAACTGGGCCAAATTCTCTGCAGTAAAAGAAAGAGGTCAACTCTGTAGACTTGAGGGTGCAGATTTGCATCTGCAATGGTAAAAAATGTGGCCAAATATTTTCCTGATCTCATTTTTCAAATGTGTTTATTAAATTTTATTTTCCCAGCAAATTCATGCAAGTATGCAATAATCCCCATATTTTTTTAATTACCTTGCCATAAAACCTGAATAACTCTCCCTACTTTGATCTCCAACACATTCTGGAGAATACTGCACCAGGCATGCCTAAATCAGTTAAGCCATGCACAGAGCTGTTCCTGCAGGGAAGCTTTCCCACATCAGAAGATTGTGTAATAAAACTTAACACAGCTCATTAATTTTCTCTCTTAACCAATGCATCTGACAAGAAGTGACTTTGAAAACCTAAAGGAATGACACAACTCTTTCGCTTTGCGTGAAACATCTGTTTCCAGCTCCTTTGCTATTAAATTGACATCTTTTTATTTGAAAAGTTCCTTTTATTTCCCAGCTTCCTGCAATTGGTAATGTATATATCCCAAAGAGCTTAAATTCACAGCTTTTAAAACTTGATTAACTAAATGCTGGGTTGGTCCTTTCCCAGAGGAAAAATGCCTCTCGCACAGACAGATTAAGTGGTACAGCTATGCCTTTTAATCAATTATTAAGAATTTGTTTATTCAGTCAATGTCAGACTTCATAAAGCATCAATACAGACTTCAAATCCCAAAATAATGTAAACATCAGTGTGATTGCATATGAAAAATATTAGCATCCTTGGATCTGGAAAATCAATAGAAGGTGAGCATGTCATACTCACTCTCTCACCCTTGAAGGCCACAGACAATATCAGGTTTCCAGCTATGAAGACCCACAATGCTACTTCCAAAAGCAGAAGTTGCAGAAGTCTTGCATGAGGAGTTAAGATGATTTTCAGCAGAGGCAAAACACCTTAATAACTCTGACTTTTCCTTTAAATTCCCATCACTTACCTCCATATTCTGATTAAATTTCTCCCTTAGATTTTCTCCCTTAGTTCCCAGTAAACTGGAGAAAAGACAAAAATAAATATCATGGCAAACTTTTTTGAGATCATTTCATGTTATGTGCAGATATCAAACACAGTTAGATTCTGGAAGCTGATTCAATTCCAGTCTGATGAACAAGATGAATGCATTTAAGTGCACCTAGTGTTTGTATGGAAATTAAGTATTGTTTGGTAACTCTGGTAAACCACCTACACCCTAAAACTAAAGCAATTTTAAGACCTTAGAACTTGTTCATACACTCCTCCACCTTCAAAAAGCTTTACTCTTCATTGTAGTTTAGCAAGGAAGACTTAGCAGTAAAAAACTGTAATAAAATGTTTGAGTATCTTTAATTTTAGAAAATTAGAGGAAAAACAGGTCAATTTTTCATATTATGAGCTCCTCCTGGTGTCTTGATTGCTCTGAAAAGATAATTTTTTTTTCTTTCTAAATGATCCAAAGATGGTCAGTAAAGAACCAGTCCTGGAAGTCACCTAATCTTCAGACATAATTTTACATTAGATTAATTGGGCAGCACCCCGAAGTCGCGTCTGGCTTAGTGGGACTATTTAAGTGTACAAAGTGCACACAGGAGCCTTTGCTGGATGGGGATCTAAAACAGAATCAACTGGGGAATAGCCTGTTCACCCAGAGGCAGCTTTCCCTCCTCTTCCTTTTTCCAGGCTGTGTCATCCATCAGCTTTGCATGGAGCTTGAATCAGAGCCCTATGCTCGTGAGCTCACAGGCTGCCTGTGAGCCTGGGGGTTGCTCACTCTCTCAGATCAGTTTCTAGGGAAAACTTATGTTTTGCCAGATCTATTCTCAACCCCTGTCAGTCCCAAGTGTGGGCCTTTTTCTTACTCACACTGCACAGACAAGCTGCACTCGAAGGAGTAGGTTAGCAGGATTCTCTGCTGCATTTACACACCAGTGTAAGTACTGCCCACTATCAAGTAAAGCATGAAGCTTGTGCCAGACTGAGAATCAATACTATCATTTTACAGCCCCAGTTAAATAAAATGCACAGCCAGAAAAACAAAAAGAAGGAAGGGGAGGAAAAATATGTCCCTTCTAACATTGCCAAGCTAAGTGGGAAAATAAGGCAGTAGGAGTCCAAGAGGAACACAGTACACATAATTTATAGGATCAGAGGAACTGAGCAAACAGAGTGAGCCAGAGAATTTTGACATGCATGAGGAAGACAGCACTCTTTAACCCATGCAGTTTATTTATTTTGGAAAAAAAGAAGATGACTGAAAGGTACATTATAATGTGAATCAATCCTGATACCTGCACTTTGGTACCAGCTTGGTGCACCAGTGGCATGTTTGAAAGCATGGCTCAAACAGACGCGCAGGTATAAACTTGCATCTAGCAGGAGGGAGTGGGCCACCTGCTCTCTCCCAGCCTGCTTTGCTCTGATCATTCTTCTCACCAGAGCTCAGAGTATTTCCCCTTTATTTTCACATAAGAGTGATTGCCAACTTTGCTAATCCTACATGTTTCATACCAAAATCTTAACAGGGTGGAACACGAAGGTGACTCACCTGAGGAGCTGTTGAAGAGCAGGTCTGGGCTGCTGTGCAGCCACATCCCAGGACATCTGGGTGGTATGAGCATGAGCAGCTGTAGCCATTTGTTATGTCCCACAAAGAAGCTTCAGGTTGCCCAGAAGTATCCATACTAGCCAAACACAGTACAAAGACATAATTTACATACTTTGGGAGTGCCATCTTAACTGCTTAAACATTTCAAGAATGCTACGGATCAGCCACCTTCGCCCTGTGAAGTAGGTGATTAACATGGCTGTATTATGAGGGCAGAAATAAATTACTTACCCATGTTCACATAGGAAGACCATGGCCAAACTGGTAATAAGATCCAGATTTTCTGCCTCCCACTCTGCTGCACCACAAAATGTTACGTATTTCCACAAGCTGTGCACTAGACAGGGGAAGACAGGGGAAAGAGACAGGGAGAAGTCAAAATGGACATAAAATAACCAACTAGTGTATGGCAGTACAAAACTCTTTTCTGCTGTGGTGCTTCAGTGCTTGCAATCCTTAAGGGAAACAAAGGAACTGTCCAAACTTTCCAGGAACTATTTCCATTTAGGAGGTCTGAGGAAAGAGGTTTATAATCCAGATGAAATCTTTCATTCTTTGCCTTATTTTTCCTACCCTATAAAAAGGATAGAAATTGCAATTCTGAGAACTTGAGGGGAGAGGGAAGTAAAGACAAGCTGAATCATGTCTAATAAAAAGGTTTATAGCCATTCCTAGCAGGAATCTATCCAGCTGGCACATCACACTTCTATCAAAGGCACACACAGCGAATTAGATGGTGTGTTAGTGCTCCAGCAATATCACCTGCACACCTATTTAACCTCAATGCAGGAACCCCATTTTTCCCTAGTAAATCTAGGCCACCAGAAAGTATCATGTGATGATTAAATTTAGTTTCACGTGTCCTGCTTCTACCTGATATTCCAGCCTGAACTGGACCCAGCTGGTCATTCATAACAGAAGAAAGTAGAATTATCAAAGCAAATACTGGCTGACATGATTGATGCTGAGGAGAATAAAAGAGAAATGGGCACCATGCAGAAACACAGCCTAAAATTTATGCCCAACTTTTTCTTTTTCTTCACTAACATATCAAACATAACTCTATGGCATGCAGAACTGGGTGCAAGCCCTGTGCAAGAGCTGAGAGAAAAGGAATTGATGCCCAGTCTCCTTTGTACCATGTCTTCACATTTCTCTCACCACTAGCCATTTTCTCTCTCTCCAGTTTCATCATTTTTCTCCTCCACTAGAGCAGAACTTCAAAACATGAAATACTGTGTTCTTTTAGTGTATTTTAAAGCCCCACAGTAGAAAACTTTCAGGAATATTCATAAAGCCTCACTTATTGAACCTTTGGATTTCATTTGTACGTGGGATATAAAAAAGAAGCACAAATATTCTGACACAAAAAAACTACGGATGATAAAATGCATAACTTACATGACTTATGAAAAACCACATTACTGTAAAGTGTGACTATACAGAATATACAGAACAAGATCAATTCACAAGTCTGGAATTGTGACACAAAGCAAGCATATGCAAATTGGGAGTCACTCCTCAGTGGATGCCAGGAAGCATAATTAATTCCAGCACAAAGTTGTCCAACAGGTCTGAACTTATTGGAGAAATAACTTTATTATGGGGCAACATGCATGACTTAGGCAAATTACTGCACTTACAAATGAAGCGAGACTGGCTTTGAGATCCACACAAGTGGAGAGGTTTGAAAAATTGCCAATAATATGTACAGCTGGTGCCAGGTTATTCTGGAATCCATATATCTGCCAAATCAGTTGCACATACTGTGAATTAACCTGGCAATATGGGAAGAGAGGCAGGAAAGCTGTGCCTAAGATGTGGGTGCCGTTGGAATTTTGCAGCTGCACTTGCGCTTTAATTGGAACCAGTGGCCATCACTCATCCATCACGGGCCAATCATGTGCCCATCCCACACACACACATCCTGCACCCATCCCACGCGCATCCTGCACCCATTCCGCACCCATCCTGTTCTTATCAGCGCCCAATCACACTCCAATTACACACCAAACATGATCCATAGCATCACAAATCACCCTCTAATCAGGCACCTATCGCACAGATTTGGAAGGCCTGTGGAGGTGCGAGGTCCCTTAGGGCCCGGGTCTGAGGATGAACATCACCAGAATGTGAAATTCCAGTTAATCATCCAGTAGAAAAAACTTAACTCCATTTTACTGTATCATAACTGTTTTATTTCCTATGTGCTTATGCAAATGCAAAGTTAACTTCTCTTGCCAGCGCAGCACTGAGAGCTGTACGTTCCTGTCTAGGCTCACATTGCAAGTACAGCACAACCAACAAATACTAATAAACACCTTGAGCTGCTCCAATCAAACAGCTCTCAGTTCCTTTACAGGGCTAAATTACATAAATTAACAGGAAGATGCAAGAAGCAATGGTCATTAAATGTTTTTAATGTGTTTGTTTTGCAGTAAAGCACAACAGCTTGTAAAACTGTTTTTACAATTTTTGTGGTAACACAAGTCAGGAAGAATTTTAGCGCAGCCAATTCTCTCAGAGCAGTTAGAAAAGCACCATCAATTTGAAGTCTTTCAGTCACCCTTTCTGCTAAGAGAAGTAGCAGTAGATCTATGTCCTCCTAAGAGAAAAAGGCCTGAGACAGCCATTAAAGTATCCAGGGTCAGCTAAATTTTGGGTTCCATCTGGTGCTGCCATTTGCACCCATGAAAAGTGAGCACACAGTAAATGCTGACATTTTGACTAGATGTGTTCCACAGCCACTAAGTGCAGAAGTGTAGGGCTCAAAGGCATCGTGGAGCTAAACTGACTGTCTACATACATTAGAGGTATCACTTCTCTTGGAACTGTTCTCACACCTGAGTTCTCTTCCACACATCCCTGAAATCTTAGGCAAATCACATAATCATCTCTGAATTTAATTTTGCTTTTATAAACCAGGGATGGTATTTTCCAGCTTTGAATGTTAGAAACTGATATTTTCTGGGAGAAAATATTTATTTTAGCTTTCAAATTTCTTCTCAAGGAATTAAACTCTACAGCTTAGTTGTGGCATTTGTACAATTACCCCCTTCTGGCAGCAGTCTGCACATTTGCTTACAAGCTCAGAACAGCCCCATCAATATAATTTTTACACTGGAGTTTCCTCTTTTTTTTTGTATGGGTTTTTGGTATATTTTAGAATACTCACCTTTACAGTAACAGAGCCATTCTGGCTTCCCCTTCTTCTCCCATACTTTTAGCTGTTGGTACAGCTGAGTGGGAAGTCCTGTGAAAGTTAAAAATGTGGGGGATTTGAGAAAATAATGAAGCCAGCAAAGGGATAATGAGCTAAAGTTGGGAGCAGGACTAGAAACCATGTAGAATAAATTACTATATTATAAAAATTACCTTTAACTGTAACTAAAGTGTGGTGTTCTGAAATCTGCCAGGAGCAGTCTTTTTACTCTCATGTCTCTAGACCTTCTATAGTCTGTTCACAAAGGAATATCCTCTACCCACAGAGACCTGGAGTTCAGCTTGGGTTAAAACCCTCAAGGCATTTCACAGCAACTCCTGCTTCCTCAGTCTCTTGAGTCTGGGGCTGGAAAGATCACTTACTCCAAACAGGCAACAAAAATCTTTCCCTGTAAACAACAAATGTGAAGACATTTTTACAGAATATAAAATTTAATAAAGATGTACAATAATGGAAGTACTGCGAATGCTAAAAACAAATAAGTATTCAGGCACGATGAGAGCTAACAGCAACAGGCCAATGCCCAGTATGTACCAGGTTGTGGCAGAGCTAACATGGTGACAGACAAGGCTGTTGTAGGGCTTCTTATGTTGTCTTCAGAAGCAGAAACCCTGGTGCAACCAAGGGGGGACTTGAAAATGTTCCTTCTTCCAACTGTATTTTGCCAAGCCCTTGCACTCAAACTTTCCATGTTGGGACACAGGGAAATCCCACCCTACCCAAGAGATTTTATGAGCCACCCCCTGAGGTGTCACTCACCAAACTCCCATTTGTCATCCTCACATTCTATCTCCTCTTACTGGCTCTCCTCTACTGGCTGCAACTTTCTGTTCATGGTTTTTGGGGTTGCCAAAGCTTTTCTCCTCAGTTTACTGCTCTCTGGTTTAGAATCTGCTAGGAAACGTGAACGTTCCATACCCGGGATGATGTTAACAATTGAGGGCATTGTTTCACTTCATCATTTTTACGGAAAACAGTGACAGCAGTAAATATGGTGTGACAGCTGAAATGATGAGAATTACCATCCTCAAAGAGAGCTCTGTAAGGTTTATAAAGCTCGCAATTTTTTTAAGAAAAATTGGTTTTTACTACAGGCATCTTATGAACACAGGGTAAATTACTTTGAGTAATAAAAGAGCATGAGACAAGCTGAATCTCTGAATCTCTGTGCTCTCCAGCTGATTTTTACTTGAAAGGGATGTTCAGAAACTGGGAATAGCTCAGAACAGGGTTACAGGAACGGGGCTGTGGATGGAAAACCTGTCTCTTTCTGAAAGACTCTATAGATGCCAACTTATCCAAGGTAATTTGAATGCTTGACTTGATCATATTTTACGAGCTCCAAAAATGCCAAAAATATTTCCCATCTTATAAATCATCAAGTCTGCTTTAAGCTTGGAGACAGGGATATTAAAAAGTCCGATGGCTAGAGCAAAAAAAATCAGACTGAAAATAATGTGAATTCTTACTAGAAAGGTAAATTAGCACTGAAATAGTCTACTTGGCATAATATATTCCCTGTGACTTGAAAACTTACTTAATAGCAAAACCAAATGACTTCCTAAAAAAAAAAAATGTTTGGTTTAATTCAGATCTATAAGCTTGATGTGAGAATAGCTGGCAGAAATGGTTAAGGGTGACTGATAGGATCTGTCCTCTCTCTTGAGATTCAGGAATATATGCAAGAGCTGCAGTCTTGTAAGGATATTCTCATACCTTTAACATTAATTGTCCACTCATGAACAACTTCAAATTGGTGTTACTTGTCAAAATCAGAGAAGTGTCTTGTTACACAAGACAAAATGAAGTGATACCTTTCAATAATTTCTAACTGCAGACTGCTGCCCTTACAAAGTCCACAAGCCTCTCAGTAACTTCATAGCTTTCTCAGCTGGGTTAGAGACTGAAAATGTAAGGGATTTTGTCTGGCAAAGCTGACTTTGCTAATCAATAATTTTCTGTCCCTGGTTTTACACCTCTCAAGACTAATCAGGAATATAAGGTCGGAACCCAGGGCAGGAGCCCAGGAAAGAGCCCAGTAAAAGCCAAGGTCATTCAACTTCAAAAAAAAAATGCCCAGAATATCTCCCACTGACCACCCATGAATCACAACATTCTAAAATCAAGTATTTTCTGAAAATTGTTGTTTAAAAAGAGAAGCAAAAGCCAGGCTACTGCTTTATGACATATACTTTGCTCATATATTTCAACAAGCACAGTTTGTTCTCATGCATAATACTTTCTAAAGTATTGGGAAATGCACACAGTACATTTTCTAAAACATAAATAATTATCTGAGAAGTCACTACTGAACCCTGCTCTAAACCCTTTAAGAAACTGAAAACACTGGCATGTTTGGGAGCAAAATTAGGGTATCACACCAAATTCTCAAATTGCTTGTGCACAAGTATTTAACTTGACTTTGGTGAAAATAAAATTGATGGACACTCTGCTGTGTCAAGATTATGACTATTTGATGAATGATTGTTCCTGTGGGTGACTCTGCCCCAGAAAGCTGCACATTTTTTTTCTTCTACTTTAGCCAAAATGAACTACCTGGACTTTTTGGGGCACATTGTAGTGACATTCTAGAGGTTCTTTATTATGACTTTCATAGAAGTCATTTGCACACTGGAATGACATTTAAATGCATGTCTATCTATACTGTATATAAATGGAATAAATAGTATATAATTTGCTTCAAAAACACTGCCATCTTGAAGATAATAGAATGTGATTAAAATTTATCCCCTTCTGGCTCTCTTCCCATTGAAGAATTACAGTTTCCCCTGGTAACTCTAACCTGCAAGAACTTCTAAATATTGTGGGTTTGCCAACTAGAACAGGACTAAAATAACACCCCCAAAACATTAATAACTCATGTATAGTTCAATTTTTTTGAGATTTTTAGGACCATCCAAGACAGGCACCATCCAGGTCACTGTTGATTTTAGACCATGATTTGAATATCTGAATATATATTAAATATTTCAGCTGCACAATTCTCTAGAGTAACTAAAGTATAAAAGTTCTGGAACTGCACTATTAAAATTTTAACTAGACAATAAATCTCAGGCTGTGGGGGACCATCAAAAGATGTTTATTTCTCCATTCTTGCTTTTATCTTAAGGATGATTACAAAGTCACTTATTTCATTAATATTATGGTCACATGTAAAACATGTAAAAACAACACTGAAGTTCTTGATATGTAGGTGATTGTTCAATTTTCTCCAAGACATTGTTTAGGAAAAAAGCCTCCTCTTTACTGAAGTTTCATGTTTTACAAGCAAATCCAAGTGTTTTTTAAACAACAGTTACAATTTCCTAGACATATACAGTTTCCTAATGGGAAAATAGCTCTTGATATAATAGTAGTCAGAGCCTACTACTTGTTAAATATCTCCTTTTAGACTTCTCATAACTAGATAAAAAAGTCACAAGAAAAATGCAACTTTCATTAAACAGACTGCAAAATAGTCATCCCTGAGAAGCTGCTGGGGTACGTTTGTAATCAAATAATTCCCTACATTACTAATGGGTATTTCTGGCTTTCCTCCTTTTCTCTAAAGGAAACTGCTCACTACTAAAATATAGCTTTTAATTTGTGGAGGGTAAAAATTTAGTACTTAATAAGCATACTTACCAAAGACTTTTAAAAAATTAATAGAAACCAAATAAATCTTGGCTATTAAAAAAAAAAAAAATCTGACACACAGGTTGAGTTATACCAGCCAGCACAAGTACACAGTAAGATTCCAGATGTGCTATTTTCCTGTACACTGACAGCTATCAAAACCACCCCTGCAATAAAAAGGTCCTGAAATGGGTTTTTAATCAGGTCTAGATTTCCATTAGCCCATGAGGACTGATGTCTGTGTGTTGTGGTTTTTATTCTTTACAGCATATGCCATTGCTCTTAATATGTGGGGAACACATATTAAGTCTAAATCTTTTTTCAGTAACCTCCTGAAATGGATTTTTTTCATATCTAAATTGAAGCCAAATAAACGTTATTAACAGCTGTATTTTTACAAAGTATGTGAAGGAAGGGTTAAACTCAGGATTGCTCAATTAACATTTCCCAGGCACCACATAAGGCCAGAATGGTCGATGGTTGGACAATGTTAAAAAGGCTCTGAAGTATGAAAAAATGTCAAGGGAATTTAAATAACATGACAAGTTTCAATAGAAATAAAATAAACCCCATTTTGTTCTCTTTGAAAAACACTCAGAGGATGGCTTTGTATTAATTCCCATCTTCCTGGAAACTGTTAGATAGCTATCAATTTCTTCTTGTATATTTATTGTAAACATTGGTACAAGATGTTCTGACTGTTTCCAGGAAAATCCTGTTAGTTACAGTTGTACAGAATCAATTTCACATAAAAATTATACAGCACACTCACAGACAAAAAGAAATGTGTAGGCATCTAGTGCAATGAACAAACCACTGTGGTTTAAATCCTTTGCAAAACTTCAGCAGAACAATTGGCATCAGTAAAAATACTGCAAATTAAAGATATTAGAAGAAGCTGTTTAGGAAAAACATTTAACCACAGTAAAAAGGCTAACAGAAAAAAATAAACTATTTTTATTGTTTGAGTCCTACAAGGATGTAATTTACCTCCATCACATCATGCAGACCAGTATATGGATTCCTTAAGAAGCTGGCATATTTCCTTCCTTTGAATAGATGTTGAGAATGTGACACTTTTTACCTTTACAGTGCAAAGGTCATTTGCGATTAATTCCAAAATAATATTCCACCGTATGAAAAAATGGTCAGCCATGTGAAGCATGTAAACCAGTCTGCCTTCTGCCTTCCTGGTGTAAATGTAAATAACTAATACTCCAAAAACAAACCCAAAATGTATAAGAAAAACTTTGCTTAAAATGACACTAAGAAAAAGACACGGTATGAATCAAGAGAGGAGTTTAAATTGTCAGTCAGCAATTTCAATACAGACTTTATTTTTGAGGTGGCAATGGGGAGAGGTGTCTGTTTCATGTAGAGAAGGGGTTCTAATTTGCTGTGTTAGATGAGTCATTCTACTTTTTTCTTCAACCCATCTTTGTAGTTCATACTGGACTGAAGTGACAATATTATTTTATCTCCTTTTTCCAATCTATGTCAGTGCTTTGTTTTGCCACAAAGGACCAGCAATCACAGTTTTCAGAGCCATGTACTAAACCTAATTCAAAGTCAAAACAGGAAATCCTGGTCAAGTTGTCTCCATTAAGTTTTTCAGGCCTGCCTTTTTTCCTCCATTGCAAAAGGCAATGAATATGCTGTGAAACTGCACACATATTTGCCCATCACTTCACCTTTCCCCACAGCTGGAGAAATTCTTCTGTGAGCAGGAAAATTCAGAGTGCAGGACCAGAAGAGCAGATCACAAGTAGCTTCTCCTTTGCACAGGTACTGCATGTGCGGCACTGCCACATGCTGTGAAATATAAGCAGAATTCCAACTGAGATGAATGAAGAGGTCTGTTTAAAAGTCCAAGCAAGCAAACCTTCACTTGTGGAAATTATTCTTGGATTCTCACAGAGCAACAACAACTTAGACTTGCTGAAAAGCCATCTGAGGAGGACCTTCTTGCCCCTCTCTCAATTTCAGTCCTGTTCACAGCCAAAGTCCCTGTCCTGACAACATCAGAGCCATGACTCGCAGACACCATCTCAGCTGGGAGAGATGGAGCTTTACAAGAAACAAGAGCCAGCAGCAGCAGCAGCCCAGCTCTGTAGCCAGCACCCCCATCCAAGAAGGAGACACCTTTGTCATCACTGACCGGAGCAACCAAAAGAGAGAAGCAAAAGAGCAGGATCAGCTACACCGGCCCTGCCTTTGTGTGCAGGAGGGTTTGCACCCTCTGCCCAATGCCCAGAGTCCCATTGTGCTGGAATGCTGCAGGGAGCCTCCTCCAAGCTCAGAGGAGGCAGGAATCAGTCATGCGTCTCCCTCATTGCCCCACTTGCCACAATCCAGACAAAATTCACATCACAGTACACAATGGCACCCATGTCAACAACATGAGATGGGATTCCTACAGGTTTTCATCCACAGCAATGTTGCTTGAGTTTTAGTCAGATCCACATCTGAGTGCTTCTATGAAGTGATGGAATATCACAGGAAGACTTACAATGTACATTCTCATACCAAATGAGTTTGTGATGATTTATGTTTACTAGAGAAAATAATATCAAAAGGATTATTAATGGTGCTACTACAGAGCTTTAGAAATAGCTGGTAGCATAGGCTCAGAGACTTAGGAAGTGAATTTGGAGTATGCAGAACAGACTCTGAGGTTTTTCTTTTGGTAAATAGCAGTCTGGTATGAATACTAAATCAAGAGGGCACTTCATTCATCTTCTAGTGGGTTTTTTTTCAGGGTTTTCTAAAGTATGTCTAATGAAAGTCATACAAGCTAACTTTGAAATACTGACCTTAAAATCCACCAGTTAATCTGTGTGTAGTTCTTACAGAGACTGAAATGACTTCTTGACATTTTCCAAACATTTTTAGCTATTTGTTTGCTTGCAAAACTAAACTTGTTGTCCTTGATCCTGGAGTTTAAATAAGACAGAGTTACCAAAAAAAAAAGAAGAATCAGAACTGGACTAAAATTTATAGCATTATCTGAGGGAATATTTTCCTTTGGACAGTTTTTTTTTGTTTGGTTGGGTTTTTTTTGTTTTTTTTTTTTTTTTATAAATAAAACCACAGAGAAATGTGCAAATATCAAACCATTGAAACAAAAGCAAGCTGAATTTCTCCTGGGAATTTTGCACTGCTTGGCAAACATATGTTAACAGTAAAGAACCTGGAGTGAGCTGGGCTGCACACTTGTTGGGGAGAGGAGAGGAGAGGAGAGGAGAGGAGAGGAGAGGAGAGGAGAGGAGAGGAGAGGAGAGGAGAGGAGAGGAGAGGAGAGGAGAGGAGAGGAGAGGAGAGGAGAGGAGAGGAGAGGAGAGGAGAGGAGAGGAGAGGAGAGGAGAGGAGAGGAGAGGAGAGGAGAGGATGCATCTCCAGAAATGATGCCTCAGTCCTGTGAGATGATACCTGAATCATTACCTCAAGGATGTGCTCTCTCTTCACTGACAATATGGGAAGGGGAGGATGAGTGTAGGTCTCACTTAGGCATCATGGGTAAATTAATAACAGCAAATAACAGCAAACAACTGTCCTGAATATCCTAAAAGCCACAGACTTAATGAAAAAACATTTTCTCCTGAAAACATAACATGGCCACTCCAGGCTCACCTCCCAGAGCTCACTGAAGTGCACGGACTCTAAGCAAATACAACAGGCTAAAGAGCCTGGACCACAAGCAAAAACAGGCACAGAGGGATCACTGAGATCAGTAACAACAAGCATTTTTTGGAAGAACGAGAGTCAAAGGATTCATACTGAAACCTGAAATAAATATACCTGTATGGCATTTAGTCCCTAAGAGTCAGCTGCACAGACATTACCTTTAGAGCAGCACAGAGTAAATCTGTTTAGGCTACAGCCTCCTGAGGCACCTCATGATAAAACTCTCTCAGCTGATTTTTCTTGCCTTCAGCCAGCTGTCTTTTGGTCCATGTAGCAACAGGATAGCAAGGCCCCTTCAGAGTACCTCTGTCAGGTACGTGGCTCCTCTGTAAGATCAGCTCTTTTCTTCCACACTTACATTTTAAATCTCAACAAACCAAGACTATCAAGTTTCCTGTCCAACAAAAGAGGACTGTGATGCTGCCAGAGGGAGAACTGCTACTTGGAAAGCATTTCCTTTTGTGAAATGCAGCACCAGGAGTAAATCAAGGAGTGGTCTTGCAGCCATTCATCATGACAGATTTATCTTTCTGAAATTCATCTCCAATACTTTGGTATTGAACGTAGTTTCTAACACTCATCTATTTTTTGTTTTGTTTACAGAAAAGTTGCTTTCCTGTTAGTGTGGTGTGCCCGGGAGGGGAAGGGATGCATTTGTGCACCTGCATTTATGTTTTGCAAAGGGCTTTGAGATGAAGCTGATTGGGAAGGCACAGGATAAATTGATACACTGTGGCTAAGTCAGAGCAAAAGGAAAACAGGCTGCCTAGATACTGAACTTTCAATTTAAACCACAAAGGTGGATGGCAAGCACTAATCCAAGAACAGGTGGCTTTTTGCTCATAATATTTTATGGCTTTCATTGCTTTACAGTGGAATGAGCTAACCCACAGGTCCCCTCTTGACCTACCCAACATCCTCAAGTTTAGTGAAAAACAGGTGTTTGGTATCTTGGCTTTCCCTGAGCATTCCCACAATCCAGGGACTTTTTCAGCAGGCTTTTTAGACTTTCACTTCAGAATCGAAGGCAAACAGCAGCATGTGGAAAGAGTAATGGGTACCCACTCAATAACCAAAAACCTTATCCACAAAAAGAATACTTGTCTTTTATATCCTGCACAAGTAAAATGCAGTAAAAGGACAACAGTTCAAAAACTCAGAAAAATCTCATGGCAACAGCTTTAAAATTGGACAATTGATAATGAGCCTGGGGCTGTGGGAATCACATATTCACTAAAAATGCTGAGTGAATCCACTCCTGGTATAAGGCCTCAGTTAAAAAACTTCATTCCAAACTTGAAAAATCTGATGCAAATTTGAACAAAAATGTTGCAGCTGGCCACATTTTGTATCCCTCAGATGCAGCCCTTTATTGATATAGTTAGTATTTGTAATATCTCTTGTGGGAACTTTGAGTCTTGCTGCAAGACAAAGTCAAACAATAAGAAAGATCCAGTTTTACTGAAAACAGTAGTTCTGCTAATGCTAATGGGGTTAAGGGGGAAAAAAAGAAAAAGAAAACAAAAAAGCAGCAGTAGCTTGATACAAAATCCTAACAAGCTGGGCGTATCACAGAGCAGGAGTCCCGTGGAGTGACACTCTTCTCTCAGCAGCCAGGGTGTCCATTTTCACCTGTGGTGAAAATGTGTGAAGAGAGTACTCTTTATAAATTTACCTGTTATATCAATATGGATGAAATATTTTCTGAGAAGTAGAGTACCTTTTCAAAAGTCGGTTGTTTGTAATTGGAATAGATAGACAGATAGATAGATAGATAGATAGATAGATAGATAGATAGATAGATAGATAGATAGATCAGTAGGTAGAGAACTTAAGGAAACTATATATTGCTCAGCAAGGCAATACATATGATGCATATTCCATGTGGATGAGCTCAATCAATTCAACTTAGTACTTAATAGGGACTAAATAGGGGTTGTTTATCTGAAGTGCCTATGATTTCCACATACAATAAATACGGTTGCTGAATGAGATGCCTACCACTATATGAAACTGTCATTTTTATAAAGCATTTTACTCATTACATTTAGTTTACAAACAATGTGTGACCTGAGAATAGTGTAAAACATCTGCCTTCTTGTGTTGCATCAGTCCATGGGGGTCTGTCATTTCCTCTTTTTTTCAACCTTAAATGTTCAAGAATAATGGAAGGGCAAGCCAAGTAATATTAAAAAACATCAAACAAAATAAAAGCTGAAAAATGTATATACATAACACAGATCTGTGAAGCTGACGTGAAATATTTCAGATTAACTGGCCAGTGGATTAATGAAGCCAGAAGGAAAAAGTCCAGATCAAGTTTGCCATTATGTGTGTGTGCACATGCAGACACGTGTGTTTGTATGTGTGTGTGTGTGTGTGTGTGTGTGTGTGTGTGTGTGTGTGTGTTTCATGGAGTTCAAGTGACCCATATTAATACATTCTGATTTCTCTTGCCCTCATCAGTACCCTACATCTTGCTAATTTCTGATTGATTTATTTTACTCACAGGAAAGTTTAGAGTTTCTGTTTCAGTGTTTCATTTGGGTGGCACAGTAGTTCAAACTGTTTTGCTAAGGCATTTAAGTGACAGTTCCGTGTCATACAGGCATGGGAAAATGTCATAAATACCAGCAGAGCCCCCTGTCCCCCCTCCCCCCATTTTAACTGAAATACTTAAAATATTAAAGATCATCAGAAAAGCCATAATAGTAGTCTCATTAAAATCAAATATGAGGAATAAGCAGAAAGTTCCTTGCTTCAGAAATGACAAGGCTACAATATATTAGCAGACTAAGGGAACCCACACTGTAACATCAAATCATGCAATAAAAACTGTCACTTCCATCACTATTCCATAGATAAACATGGGCACACTGGTGCACGTGGGGCTGGAAGCTGGGGAGCAATGTGAATGACAACATTACAGTGTTTGTGTTTGACAGGCTGGTTTTGGCAGCGTACGTGCACATACGGCAAGAAATCAGTGACTGGATCTACTCATGAGAGCCAGAGGAGGAAAATCTGCAGCAGGGAAATTGGTGTCTCAGACTGAGACTCAGAAGAGCTCATGAGATGAGTGTGGATATCTCAAAACTTCCCTGAAAGTTTCTCAGGGAACCTGCAATGAGAAATAAAGACTCAAAATCTTTTTACACTATTTTCTCATATTTTTGGTATAAACATGACAAAAGACCTTTGGCTCAAATAATGCACAAATGCTTGTGACAATAGGAAAAATAATAAAAATGTATGGAAGGAAGAAATGAGAGGGAGTACAGGGAAATAGGTAATATTTTAAATTTACTAATAAAAAGTAGGTGCTCGAAAGTATCATCTCCTTTAAATTAAATATTCATTTTGGGGTCCCTAAAACAAAATATGATGAGGGATTGGGCATACTTTACAGATGAGCTCCTGGGGAACCTTCTGAATATATACCACTAGGCAGGAATAGAGATGTCTGTGTGAGATGTCAGAAACTGCTTGAACAGGGACTCCTGGAAGCCACATGAGGCTCAGCAAGGTGTATCTCATTTTTATAACACATATTCTACATAAATGAGCTACTGAAAGTCAGATGAACAGCAAGAGTTAAGAAGGGCTTGAAATTATCACGCCAAAATATAGAGAGAGGAAAACAGAAATGTGAGGAAATCTGCAGTTCCAAAAAAGAGCTGAGAATAAGAATTGCCATATTTTCTTATCAGATTCAAACCTAAAGGCTTTCTGAATGTTTCTACAACACAAAATAACCCCACTCCTCTACTTAGAAGAGCTTTATGAGGCAGAGGAGTAGAATGTTAACAGCTTCATTTTCTGGTACCAATCTAATAAAAATGCCTCGCTTTAAAATATGTCCACCTTAAAGTCACAAATCAAGCAGTATAGTATATTTCTTACAAATATTTGTAATTACCATGAAGTAGTACAGGAGCCTTAAGAATGCAAAACAAAAAGAGGTCCTGAAGTAAAGCCTATTGACACTACCTCATACTTCACTGCTGCAGACACAAGGGTACAACACGCAGTAAAACTTCCTGCACGTGTCCGAGCTCAAGTCCTGATGAGCCTAAGAGAATAAACAAGGCCAGAAAAGTGATGTCTCAGAAATCAAACCTCTGGGTTAAAAGGCTTTCACAGTGCTTTCAAATCGATCTACCAGGAGACAGTTTTCTTCCATTAAGGGCATACTAAAAAAAAAAACTTTTCTGGAGCTGCTGTAGCTGGGTCAAACACAGCCTACCCACTATTCTTTTTTTTAATGACCTCCTGATCGTTATACAATCTTGACTAATTTCTGCAATTAGAGAGGCTCATTTTCAGAGACCAAGATGCTAATGTTCTTGAATTAGTTTTTATGGTTCGGGGCTTTTAATTTGAGATTTAAAAACCATCATAGCTCACAAAAAAATCAAATAAACTGCAGCTAATGAAATTCACAGAAGTGGAGTGTTCACAGAACATTTCTCACTAGCTTTCCTGGATGATTTATTGACAGCTGGTTGTAAAAACAATTTTATTAAAGGTCATAATGTTTGGTTAGGAAAAAAAAAGTTTAATTTATGGTGTAATTAGCCCTCCTGCAATCGGCATGATGCCAGACCCATCACTTACAAACTTTGGCTGAAATAAGCTTGGTGGTTTTAATTATATCTTTGAGAGAGTGTTCAAAGGCAAGACCACAGTGCCATGGTGTTATTTCTTTCTATAGCCCCTCTATGGACATTACAATGGCCCCAGGAACAGATTTACTTCCACCCACTGACAGTTACCCATGGTACTGCACTACCTGAGGAGCCCAGCAGAGCCCCACTCCCTGGAGAAAGCCTTTTGGGATCTTCTCTCTATCCAAGCCTTCCATGATCGTTTGAGATGCGCAAGAATTACTAGGCTTTCTAAGCAATTACAGCTTTTTAAAATGCCCTTGAAATGTCTTCTTTGCCCTGCCTGTTGTATGGCAGAAAGCCACGCAAGTTCCCTACCTGGAGGGAGGCACTGTTGCTCTTCTGGAAAGCAAGGACTTCCATCAAGATATACCCACACGTTTTCTTATGGTTCTCCATTTTATCCCTCAGCTTCCAGGCATGTTTTGCTGTTATTAATTTCTGATTCACAACATTAAATTTGTGGAGGAAGAAAAAGAAAGAAATTATACGAGATTAAGGGAGAGAGCCTGTTGTAGGTCTCTGGTGAATCCAGAGCCTTGCCAGATGGGGTTAAACTGTTCAGCAGGAGCAGGGCCATGGATGATCATGAAGTGCTCATACACAAAATGCCACTCAGCAATTATCTACCTGGCCATGAATTTTTATTTCCACTCCTTCACCTTGGTGCAGCACTATTTTCATGAGGTTTCCAAGACCATGAAGTTCACATGGGGAGGTTTAGGTTGGATATAAGGGAAAAACGTCTTCACCAAAAGGGTCGTCAAGCATTGGAACAGGCTGCCCAGAGAAGTGGGGGAGTCACCATCCCTGGAGGGATTAAAAAGACATGTAGGTATGGCGCTTAGGGACATGATTTAGTGGTGGACTTGGCAGTGCTGAGTTGATCTTAGAGGTCTTTTCCAACCTAAACAATTCTATAATCCTACATTGTTGCAGCAGAGAGCTGCAAAACCCTTGAGAAATTGCCAAATCCCTCTTAATTTAGGGAGAGCTCCTGATTTGAACTTTGGACAAAGATTTAACACCTGTATGTAGAGGCAAAGTCGGGACACTCAGCACTGGCTTTTCTTTCACTAAAATCTGGAAGCAGCAGTACAAATTTTCCTACTGAAGGAACATCCTGGGAGAAGCATACCTGTGAGGAGAAGTCCTGTGACAGTCATTAGGAGAGCATTAAGAAGCCCACATCCCAAAATGCCAAGTTACCCTTCCATCCTCCAAGCTGTTTCACATACAGCCCACCCTTCACAGGGTATGTTGTCAAGAAATGTTTTCATGAAACTTAAGACATGAAAATCTGTCTAACACAGTAGAAAAATTATAAATCTAATGCCTAAAAATCCAAGAGCCTTAGCTGTGTTTTATTAGAAAACACTTGACATCAGCCATCCTACCTGCTTTTGTCACCCGTAGCCTTAGTAAAAATTGATCAATGCATGCAGCTATATTTCCATCAATTTTAAGTGAGGCAAAACAGAAAAAGAGCCTGAAAAAAGCCATAGTTTTTCGGCAGAAACTCTCCCAGGAGGAACTTCAATTATCTCCCAGTGGGAGTCTCAAAATGGGCAAGAAAGGAGCCATGTTAAGCAGAAAAAAAATCAGAAATGTTGAGACAAACCAAACATTAATTCCACTTCTTGACTAAAACACTGTTGAAAAGAAAAAAGGCTCACAGCTGTGGGGCACCTGAGATCTAACACAGAGCTGTCTGATCCAATTAACATTTCTCTCATTTGTGGCTACATTTGAGTTCTCCACACAAAACATCTCAGAAAGCCTTATCCATAACATTGAGGCATTGCCTGAAGTTAGTTGGCAGTGACTATGCCCCTATATTCGAGTTTCAAGGGAGAGCAGCATTGATGTGAACAGCCTGTACCAGAGATGGATGCATTTTGAAGCACACATCCATGGCACTCAAGACTTTTGTTTTCAAGAAGCCAAAATCACACTGCCAGGTCCTGCTAGACCTGATACTGGAAGCTTTAGGGGCACACAATGTCTCAAGGAGGCACTAATGAGAGGGATGGCTCTTTCCTAGTTCCTGTGGTTACCATTAAGCACATAAAGCTGTGTCTAGACATGGCTGAAGCCAAAGCAAAAGGTAAACACATCACTTTCTCTCTTTGTTAAGGTTTCCTTGTGTTTTTTCCCAACTCACTCAAGAGCCATCACTCTCTCTCTGTTGCCCTATTTTCTAAGACACGTCATCACTTGCAAGACATGAGCAGGGCCAGGAAATGTGAAATTGTTCAAGAAAAGTACTTTCTCCCAGTGCCATAGAAAACAAGAGGCTCAGGCTGGGGGGAAGCAGTAAAACAGACAGCTGAGTAACTGCTTGTTAAAATTCTGCTCTGCCCTTCCTTAGAAAGTCTATGATCACCAATTAATTCTTTTTACTTTGCTTTTGCTAAAATAATGTAATATAGGTTTACAGAATCTCATGAGAACATGAGACAGCCCCTGTAATTTAATCTGAGAAAGACACATACTTCATCAAAAGAGCAGTTTGTTTCAATGATCTACTAAGTGTCCCAAAGGGTTCTTTTTTCTAATTTTTGAATACAATTATTAAATATTATTTGGCAGCATTGTGCTTTTTCTGGCTCAGCTTCTTCAAAACAAATGCTTTATAATTAATTTTGTTTCAGCCCAGTTGAATGGTTTAGAGTTAATTCCAATATAATTAAATCCTTTCTTTGGAATCCTTCCTGCCCCAAGTCTCCCACTTTTCTTTCTCAGACTTCAACTTTACCCAGCACCACCCTCCACACATAGGTCAGATATGATTTTTGTGGGGGCTCAGATTGTTCTTCTCCTACTGATATAAAAGAGACCTCTTACAGGTTGAAGCTTCTAGTGAGCTTAACTCTTTCTTGTATATTGCATCAGTTTTGATTTTGTAAAGCTAACAGATGTGATAAGTGGCCTAAAAGATGTATTACAAAATTAAACCAAAGGAAATAAAAATATACTGCAAATTAAATAAATATATACACCACACTAAATTTAATTAGGAATCAGCTAATCCAGGAAATTGTATTAGCTAAGGTGTCTTCAAGGGAGCCTAAGGATATCTAAATTACACAGACTGCTTCCTAAATCAAATAACACCTCATGCCTGATATTTCCAAATAAATAACCACCAGTTCTGGTAGAGACTGGGAAAGTGCATGCCACATTACATAGTCTAAATGCCATTTTAGTGCTGTGGGCAGCAGCCGCAGGAACTTCACCATGGAGTTGGGTGCAGAGACGTCTGCCAGCCTGGCACCTCAGGGGCCCATGCTGGACCACAGTGACCAGTGTGAAGAAAGCCCTCTGCTGTGTGTGAATTCCTAAGCACTGCAGCTGCATGCTGGGCACTGGGTGCTCTGCATGATGTGTTAACCCTGCGCATTTGTTTAGTGTGCTAACATTAATACCACCAGACTGCACATTTCAGACATTGCAATTAAAACAGGTGGTGGGGTAAACATTCATTAAAGCCCAAAAGACAATGCTGAAAGAGGTGGCAATGCAATGAGTTCAAACTTGGCAGATTTTCCTTCAGCAAATAAGCTTCATTTCTGTACAAAGAATACCATTCTCTATCACATACTTGTGCTGATTCTATTACCTTCCCTGTATCAACAGAGCTGGAGAAAACAAGCCTGAAAGTGCCCTGGCTATATGGAAACAGGATGGCTATTTTTAACTGAAAACTCTAACACACTGATAAATGTTATACTTGTTCCCAGCTTTAAAGAGTGACTTACAGTGACAAATTTATTGCTAATTACACAAATAGTTTATTATGCAGTACCATAAGAAATCTTGGGGTCTAAAGGATGTGTACTAAGAAATTATTTAATCTGGCAAATACTGATGAATCAAGGTCTTATTTACCCAGAATTTATTAAGTTCAGAGCTCTATGCCCTGCAGTAATTCTGTAGGTGACTACAAAAACCAAAGGGGTTTAGGTCAAAATGTTGAAACCTGGCTAGCTATTAGGCAAGTTACTCAGATACTCAGATTGTCAAGTAGGTTTTTTCAGTGAGTACTTCCAGCTCAGAAACCAATGACTTTTGACTTCAGCATCCAACCTGTTTACTCTCTTCAGTGACTTGTAGCTGATTTTCTGACCTACTTGCCCAGCCTGGCTTCTCCATGTATGCCAGCCTCATCCTGTTTGTCACAGGGAAAATCAGCCCTGTTTGTTCCTTCTCTCCTCCATTTTAAAGTTCATTGCTCAGCCAGAGACAGTTTTCTACTTTGGCTGTTACCAGCTAACTTCTTTTTTCCATTCATCCCAGTGTCTGAGGAGTTGTTTGAATCCAGATCCCAGTTTGTGGCTGATTGAGAAAATAGCTAACAGGTGCCCCATCTCCAAGCCTTGTGCTCTGCAAGTCTGTTTCTCTTATGAGAAATGGGTGTTTCTACCTAAAATCCCATAATGGCAATATTCTACCACTGATTTAAGAAAAGGAAAGGAACAATTATTAAAACAATATTTCAAAATATGAACTGCAGACAGCTGTCTCCCACACTTACCAGGTTGAGTTACAATATAGTTCACTTTTAAAACAAGACTTCATTCCAGGGAACCACAGAGAGTCAACTGGCACATAAATCAGTTTTCTGTAAAAGAGGGAACAACTCTATAGTGGCAATTGGAAAGGTGATATGCAATGTAAATACATAAATATCCAAAAAGCACACTCTTTCTTAGACAGATTTGGGTAACTCCTACTAGTGGCAAAGACTACAGTCCATATTGTTTTAAACTATTTATCTCAAGAGATCTCGTAAGTAGCATGGAACGCGCGGGATGAGTGTTGTACAACTGGCCTTTAAAGACAAAGTCCACTGGTGCTTATGAATCAGCTGCATACTTCCTTGTGACTAAGCATGTGTCAGTCAAATCTGTTCCTTAAAAACTATGAAGCTGAATTGTTATTAAAAAAAAATCAATGACAATCAAACACTTAAAGGAAATCTTCTTTCCTTGACAAAACATATGGTAATAATGTCAAAATATTTTGCATGAACACTTGATCTCATCACTATTTGAAATTTCAATGTAGTTAAACATATTTTTAAATCTTTGCCAATATTTTTCTCCCTAAATTAATTTCTGAGACTGACACTTCATTTCAGCTCAGAATAAAGTAAGTTTTGAAATTCCAGCTTTTGTTCCAGTTTAAAATTCTATCTTTCAACCACCTCTATTTGTTTCTTCTGCTGGATTTAATAGTTACTTTGTTTACCAGTAGCAGTTCAATACCAGTAACTTCAATTCCATGAGCAAAGATAAGATCCTATTTCAGTATGCCTAATAAAAATATCATATGTTTTTCATCTGATTGATTTTTCTTCCCTCTGAAAATATGCAGTGTCTGTTTAGCAAATAGTCCTTGAACACCTCAGGTCAAGTGGTACTACAGTAACAGAGTATAATTCTTCATGTTTATCAATGGTGTGTACCTCAGGGAAACAAACTCAACGTGTTCTCTAGTGAACATCTGTGTATTTTTCCATTATCTTACCTGGTGTGATGCTGGGGTAGCAGTGGGGTGAAAGACAGAAGAGAACCTGGCTCTCATCTGCATCCTGTGGCAGTCAGCAGTGCTGACCTTGCTCAGATGAGAGGAGACCGTCTGCAAAGACCACTGAAGTCAGCAGGGATATCATTCCAATATGCTCGGGCTCTCTTCCTGCCTTCTAATTTGTGAATGAGGCTTTTATTATTTATCTTTCCTCACAGAGGTCGAATTAACTGTTGTTTGTTCAGCATATTGAAGTTCTCAGTGAAGCATTAATATGTGCAGAGCACTTTTGTTCTCAGTTTGTAGTTGTCATTTTTTTTAAAATTCTATTTGTTTTTCTGTTTGGCTCTTGGTTTTTAGGAAGACCATCTGATTAGTCCAAAACTGCCAGTGGAACAAGAGAAGAAACACAGCTATTTCCTTATCTTTTCCTTATTCCTACTTAATCTCTTTAAGAAACATCTAGAGTAAATTAACATTTGCCAAGTGTGAGAAGTAGAAATGAATCTTCAAGCCAGGTTTTATCTCCGATGAACTTTGTGTGAAAGCCACATTAACAGAAGTTCCTTCCTGCATGTCTGCTTGCCAGATGGAAATTTATCTTTAAAATCTGTGCAGTAGTATGACATTGCTGACATGTTATTTCTATGCAGTTTGTCTGTGCACTGGTTTTCTCTCAGGAAGGAATAATCAATCCATTATAAACTCAAAATATAATTGCCTGTTAATATCCCCTGATGCAGCAAGAACCTTTAATCATGCCTAAGCATAAAATAACTCATGCAGAAGTTTATTTTTTTCTTCATTAATAAAGCAAATTAAAAATTGCAAGCCATTAGGCTGCTGTAGTTCCCTGATAAAGATTATTATATTTATTTATTTAAGACATTATTTTAAATTATGCATTTCAAACAACGAATCGATCTATTTAATCTTAATTAAATTTTACTACATTAATATTTGCATAGAATATTTGTCATCATAAAAATACTTCAAAATATACAGTGGTTTAAAATAGATGAAATTTTCAGTAAAAACATATTTTATTTTTCACTTTCACTCAAAACACCTGCTAGAATCAAACACACATTCCTTGTCAGATTCACCTTTTTCTTAATTTCCTTTTCTGGTACTCAGAACGTAATGAGCTTTTAAGAACTTTATCCTTCTCTGCACTAACATGAGAGCGTCTGCCGGAGTTATTTCTCTCCTGGAATGCTCACATCACGAAAGCCAGCTGAGTCTCTTTGTTCTGGTGAAGAAGCCCAGGTAATAGCAAATTTCCTTCTGTTTTGTCTTTGCCACAAGAAAACTGCCATGAGAATCCTGTCCCATCAATTGGTGTACAGACAACAGAGCCAAGATTAAAGCTTTCCATTGACCTCACTGCATGAACACTGGACAGAACTGCAAAATTCACCTCCTAGAAAAGGGAGAAGAGGGTCACTGGGTCAGGAATTAAGCCCAGCTATTTCTTCATTTGGCCGAGCTGGATATTTAGTGCTCATGTGATGTGATGTTACCTGGTACTAAAGCAGTGGCTTCAAAGAAACCGTCTATTACTCATCAAAATCAGCAGAGCCTCAAATATCATCAACCTTCTTGTTAAACTCTGGAAAAATCCTGAAGTAGTTTCACTAAGACAGTAAACAGTATGAGATAGCAACAGGGTTTTTGAGAGAGAAAAATGTGTTTTCGTCTTAGCTGGATCTCACTGCTGACATAAATCTTTTCTGATGTTCAGCTCTGTTCAAAAAGTACCAAAGACTACCCCAGCCTAAAACCTTTGTAATAATCTTCTGTGGTGGTTCGAGTTTCTAGCTGAACTGACAGAGTTTTATTTTCTAGCCTTGTCTCTGAACCTTGATGTATTTGCATGTATCTTCAGGTGGGATGAGAAGAGGTAAAAGGGCCCATATAAACAAATATCTTTTTTCAATATTTTCCTGGGAAAGAAAGTGAAAGAAAAAAAAGGGGGGAAACAGGATTGATTAGAGTAGTGAAAATTTCGATTTCTGACTGTTTATTGTCCCAGTTGTGTCAGGAGTGAGTTTTGCCATGTTCATGCACAGAGACCTTCACAAACTATGTGTTGGATAAAAAAACTCGTTCTGACTCTACTCCTCTTGCTTTTGTATTTCTGGATATATCAGAACAGAGTCTCTGCATCTCATCTATGTGGATGAGCAGAGAACAGGACCTCAGCACAGAAGAAAAAAAATGAGAATATACAAATGCTGCTCAAATCAAGCTGAGAGCATGACAATATAAACTATGAACCCTTCTGCCTTTGAGGAGGGATTTATGCCCATGCCATGACTCCAACATACAAACTACCTGCTTTAGGTGTCTCAGGATATCTACTGTCTCTCTTCCCAGCATAGCTCTTCCCTAATAAAGCCGCACTCTGGCTGGGCTCAGTCAGGATGTGTTGCTGAATTTTTTTATCCCTTCCGTCTTCTCTCCAAACTAAGCTGCTCCACAGGGCAAATTGTAGGGACACACATGGGCTGAGTCACATTTGAGATGTGCCACTGCAGCAAAAGGAGATGTAAAAGGGGAAATAACATTCTGCATTTCAAGAATATGAGATTAATCCCAAACTTTCCCCAAACATTTTTCCTCTGGCATTGTTCTGCACTAGGAAAAATACCATAACTAGACAGAGAGACAACTTCCTTGTGAAAGTTAAAATAGAGAGACTTGTAATAGAACGCGGGTTAGAAATTGAACTACAGGATCATTATTGTACTTGCTTAATACACAAATCAAAGCATTCAAATTTTATACAAACTATAAAAATCTGGATGAATTTCCGATCATATCTATTAACAGGCAAACCTTAGGAAAAGCATTTTCCCATTTACCCATCAGCACTGAACTCCTTATTATGCCAATCACAGGCTCTCTGTTTAAAGGGCACAGTAGGCATCTTCCCAAGGTTTTATGTTTACTCTGCTGCTGCCCTCCAGATTAATGAGAACTGAGCCCCTGCTCCTGCTGCTCTCAGACCTCTCCTTCATTTTTTGCTGACAACCAAACCTGCCCTTCCTCCTCTCCATTTGATGTAGAATTTATATCAGCCACATGGGAAAAGGAGGAGCAGCTTCAACCACTGACTTTAATCTCCATGTGAAAGGCAGGGCAACGGATGGGGCAACAAGGAGCATTGAAGTCCTCAGCATAAATGTTGTTGCTCATTACAAGCTCCCTCTCTAGGGATTAAAAAAAATCTTCAAAGGGGAATTGCTCCAGTCTCACAAACGCCAGCGTTCCTTCTCACACACACGCGCCTTTCACATCTCATACATGTGGTTTCCACGCAGGAAACAATTACTGTAATTAATAGACCCAAATAACCCCACTGTTCATTTAAAAATGCACTTTAAATTAACAGTGGCACAAAAAAAAGTGGCTGGGTGCTTAGGTCTCATTATCCATGTGGACTAAAAACCTGGTTGTGTATATAAACTGTCAGCTCTATATTTTTCCAGACCTATCACATCAAGTTCAACTCCAGTACAAACCAAAATATGCTCAAGGTTTGAATGTTCTCCAGGAGGCACTCAGACATTATTGTTTCTCCCTACAACACCTAGGAGCTATTTCGTCCAGACGAAATAAATGTGACTGGCACGGGCAAGGGGGGTCTTTTTCCATCAAGAGGCAGAGGTTAATATTTGCTGGGGACCATAACATCTCTCAGAGAGTAGATTAAATTAAGGATTCTCATTTGTCCAGTTGGGAACATTTCCCTTTTGCTTAAAGTTATCTTTACTCAAAAAGAAAAAAAAGGCAGCAGCATATATTATAACTTTTACCACAAGAACATGACTTTTTCTTTCAGTACCTTCAGTAAGAAATATAACATATTGTGATTTTGCCAGTGAATTGATAACTATTACTTTTATTAGTTTGAACTGCTTTTTTCTCCTGCTGCTTGATGCAGAAGCTGCTGCATCCCTCAGACTGGTAAGATCCATGTAGGACCCAGTAGGACCCTTTGCTCGTGACCATGAGATCAGGAGTCTCTAAAGCAGTGCTACACACGTCCAAGAATTGGGATGGGATGGGATGGGATGGGATGGGATGGGATGGGATGGGATGGGATGGGATGGGATGGGATGGGATGGGATGGGATGGGATGGGAGCCTTCTGGTGCACACCCAGGAAGGTGCCAGCAGGAGGGAATAGGTTCATGGAGGAGTAGCCCACAGCTCAGAGCTGCAGCTGTGGAAGCAGTGGGGCTGCCAGTGCGAGCAAAGGCTCTGCAGGGCCACCCCTGCTGAGCAGCACCCTTTGTCTACGGAGTGTCCAGGAGCATGGGGGAGAAAAGGGGAGCAAAATTTGGCCCCGTACCCATGGAGCTGAAAGCTCTCACCCAGGCACAGAGCTCCTCATAGAGGGTCTGCTTTGCTGTGACCCTGAGATACGGCGACACTTGAGTAGATGGAGTAGCACAGCAATCAATTTTTTTCACCTCTTGTTTCTTTTCTTTAGCAGTGCTGAGAAAACCCAGGCCATATCAGCTGGTGCAACAGCTCAATGTGTTGTTCAGTTCACATATCTCACATGAATCATCCATTTAATTTTGAACTCTTACTTTAGCTTTTCAAAATAAAGTTTGGGGTGGGTTTTTTTTAAGGCCCATGGGAAGAATATGTTAGATTTGACTTCTGGTATTTGTCTTTCATATGTTTCAGTGAAATTAGTTAGATCTGGAAAATGTTGCCCTTTACCTGGTAATTCAGGAAACCAAAAAAACTAATACATTTATCAAATGAACAGAAATGGCCCTCTGGATTTCAACAAAGTTTCCTTTTGTTGTATATACTAAATTCCAGTATAATCAATTTTCTACACATCATAATGTTTTAGAACAAAGGTTGAAATGACAATGAAACTTGATTTTTATAGCTCTTTGCCTGCAGAAGAGAGAAAAGAAAGTAACATTTTATAGTGTCAATGTACACAGAAATAAATCCAGGAGCTCTTTTTGACAAGAAAGGCCACAGTAGTTCAATTCAGACAGTTAAAGGCTTTTAGGTTGTTCTAGAGGGCTGTGATTGAGCAGCACATTAAATATATACATTATAGGGAAAAAAGAACATATGAAGGTGAAAAATTATGGTTTCATTTGCATTGAAGTGAAATGACCTCATAATAGAAGTTGACAAAAGAATTAAAAATGTGCCTAATAATGCACATAAACTCCAGCAGACCTTCCTAAATCTGCCTGTCGCTTATGAGTAGAGAAATGCTTTATCTCTCTCATTCTCACTTGTAATTTGGACACACGGAGTGATATCTGCTGGCAAAACAGCTCACACACATTTGTCAAAACAGCAGATGGGGAACTAAAAGCCCTGGATGTATTTTCTCATTAGGGGATCCTTTCAATCTGCCTCTTTGCTGTGGTTTCTGGGTTTCCTCGAGAAGTCTGGGTGCTCCCTGGAAGCTAAACGCTGTTGCTTTCTGTGGGAGCATGTACTATATATCCTGGTAGAGGAGAACAGCAGAAGCATTGCCAACTCAGTGCTCTACTACAGGCTTAAGTGTTTGGTGCTTTCTTACATCTTCAGCTTCTGGAAGCAGTACCAGGTTTTTTTGGTTTTGTCTTTATTGCTTTACAGGAATGTAAATTTTATCCCATGTGGTAATGAGGAAAAATTACCCAAACACACTTGAAGGCACCAGAAGCAAAACAAATAGAAGGCGCTAATTATACAATATCTAGCTTTCCAAGAGAAGAGTGCTGAATGGTTAGTCTCACAGAGTCTTACTGAATGCCTTAACAGCTTTATAGCCTTCCAACCAATTCCACCCGTATTTGAAATAAAAGAAGGGTCAACCACAGCTTCATATATTTATAACAGAGAGAGGCATAGGGCTGCCAAGCCCTGTGTCTCAGGAAGCACATGCTTTCACAGCTCATGACTCTGTGTATGTGAAATCTCACAATGGCACATGATTTTGACAATTTTTCTGGAACATCAAGCCTCTCAATCACAGAGCCACTACCATGGGACATGAGAAAGGTGGGTAAAGGCACATACTGGCTGGAAGTGATGGTCCCGTACCCCAAGAAACCCTTGTGCAATGGATTCCACTACAATGAACACATCAGGGGGTTGGCAAAAGAAGGCAAACTGATTCCTCCACAATACCCCAAGTTACCCCTGGGAAACACTTCACTCCTCCCCAGCACCACATAGCACAGACAGGGGGAGCCACAGAAGTGCAGGGCATTCACTGTCATACCATGTTTGTCCAAAGGTCTGCAGGTACAGATGAGCTTCACAGTCACTTAGGAGCAGTAAAACTGATATAAGGTACAGACCCATACAGGCCCAGGCTCCCTGCAGCTCTGTGAGCTTAGCAGGGGGAAATTCAAGCACCTCCACATGTGGACAAGCCACTGTCATAAGCCTCTGATAAAGGGATACAAAGAAACTGGACTTCAGACCATGAAGTTTCTTCTCCTATTACAGAATATTCCCAAACTGCAGTTGAAGCAACAGCTGTTAACAATTCACTGAACTAAAATGAAGGAAAAAGTATTTACTTTGATATTTGTTTCTGAGCTGCTGCTATTTCAATGATAAAGCTGCCATATATAAAGATGTGTGGATGGGAACAACCACAATACCTCTGTAGACTCATCTGTTGGAAAAGAACAGTATCATTTCGCTCACAGAAACTTGGATGCAAATTTCATTTTATTGCTAATTCCTGGCAGAGAACTACAACTTCTTATTTTACTGTCTTTTCTATGTGATGTATTATCACCCACACAACTCTTCTGGTTGGGATCTGCACTGTCAAATCCACAAGGCAAATCCAGCAACACTACAGACTAAAAACTTTCATGTTTTTACTTTAGGGTTCCCAAGTTTTTCAAGAGACATTGATAAGCAAATTTTTAGGAATTTTCAGGAGAATACTTTCACATACCACAACATTTACCTATAAACAGCTTCAAAAGAATCTTCCACCTTGATGGGTAATATGTACCTTCTTAGTTCTCCCTTCCCTTTGCAGAAAAGAGGAGAAGAAGGACTCCCTTAACTCCCAAGTCAGAATACACAGAAAGAATAATATTTAATCAGACCCTTATAAAAACTTTTAGACTCAAAGAAAGAACTGCAGTGAGAAAACTCAGTATAAAGCTATGGAAAGCTCATGCAGTAATAGATTATTCAGCTCACCTTCGGGGATTACTGTTACCATGCTACCAGGTTTCTTTTCTCTGATCTGAAACCACACTTTGGCCTGAGGATGTATTTGCTGCACTTATGAATAACCTAGGCCACTGACTTCCAAAAGTTGGTTCAGGACTTGCCAAAAAAGAGATTTGTTAGGAAAAAATAAAAAATACAGTGAACTCAGGAAACCTCAGACTGGAAGAGAAAATGGTTGCAGGGGAAGGTCACCTGTTCTGAATTTAGTATCTGGATAAAAAGGCTGCTAAACAACAAGACTCAAGGAAATGAGTCAAGTTCAGAAAAAGGAGGCACAAAAGATTTAAGGCAAAATGCTGAACAGCATAGATAATGCACACTCTACAAAGATAAACAGTTCCAGTGTCTGTATATGGCTGGCTGTTTCAAATGAGTGTCGGGTATGAAAGGAAACAGGAGGCAGAGAATGGGAAGAGAACAGATGCTGACTCCAAGCCCTAAGGAAATACATTCAGGGCAGAGGAGAGTCAAGTGTGAGAGATGAACCTTGCTCCATTTACTCAGGCAACACTATTATTAACATCCCAAACACTTGTCTGAGGAGCAAACTTACGACCACTCTCATGTCATCAGAAAGGGTGCCCTGGCTCAACCCGGGCAGTTCCTGTGTGCAGTGGGGTAGGGATTTAAAAGCAGGAAGACTTTAGGGGAAATGGCCGCCCCATGAAGAGGCTCAAATACACCATCATAACATCTGCCTATATGGAGAACTGTATCAGACAGTGGGATTCATTCCCCACCTATTTACTTCCCATATAAACACTTCCAGTGGCATTTTTCACAGATCTGCTCTCTCTCTCATGAAGTTGTGCCAGGAGAGCTGGCACAACTTCATGCAGCAATAAAAGAGCACCACAGTAGCAGTTCTATGTTCCATGTACAATAGACCAATGACAACTCTCACCACCACTGCATCTCTGACATTAAGCTGCAAAAAAAAAACGGTTTCATTGAGGCCTGGGCAATCAAAAGCAATAGAATAGTACTCATTCACAATATTGGCAAAGCTTTTTTCCTAAAATATGGCACTAATAAAAATGTTTCTTAGAGGATGTATATGTCTAAAAATGTTTCTTAGAGGATGCAAAGTCAAATAGCGGAAGGAATAGATCACAGCACTTCAATATATGTCAGATCTTCAGTCAAAGTCTCTCCAGCAGTATGGTAAAAAAACTGGTTTTAGGTGTTTACCTCCGCAGGCCAGTGTGTGTTTATGGAAACACAAATGGAGTCCTAGACCATCCAAACAATTAGCCCCTGTCTGAAAACAGATGCATGCTGGTAAATACCTGAGACTACTTCTAGTGTCCTACATAATTTTATGGAGATGACCTAATTGTTCCACAAAACTGTGGAAATATTTAAATATTTCCATTCTAAATTTAGTTATTTTCAGTCTCATACCTGGGATTGCTGTTAAGGTGACATCT
Source organism: Motacilla alba alba (assembly GCF_015832195.1). Taxonomy (NCBI): domain Eukaryota; kingdom Metazoa; phylum Chordata; class Aves; order Passeriformes; family Motacillidae; genus Motacilla; species Motacilla alba. The sequence goes on from NC_052018.1 coordinate 90,373,562, forward strand.
TTTCAGACTTTCCATCATGGAAAACCTTATCATCATAGACAGAGACAAATACCTTTGCCACTCCATTTTATGCCAGGTTGAAACAAAGCTGCATGTATGATCTGATTAAGCCTTATAAAAATGTGCAAAATCTGCACAATGGAAGTTTTGTGCATAGATGAAGTCAAGGAAATGGATGTTCTTTGGGACCTCTAGAACTTTATGTTCTCTGCATGAATGGCAGAAAGCATGAGTTCTGATGATTAGCCATTTTATTCTGGGAGTTAACGATATTCAGTACTCAGCAGAATTTAATTCCTGCCACAATTTTTATTTATGAATAGGTTATCAGCTCCTTTAGCATTCTCTAGTTCCACTAAAGAGATCAGAGTGAACTAATTTTCTCAGCCTCTGCACCTACAGCTTTCTCTCAGAGCCACTTTTGTGTAGAACTGAAGGGTGCTTTAGCCTTTGAGTACCCCTTGTACAATAATGCTACAGCCCATACTTCCCACACTCAAATTATGTGATCCCTGAGCTCTCTGGAGCAGGCTGAGATTTTACTCATGGTCTTGTCAACAGTCAGGATGCCAGAGAAGCTAGTGGTCAACCTGGCCAAAAATTCTGTAAATCTTTCCATGGCATTCCTGCAAAAATTCCACCAGAAAAAAAAAAAAAAAAAAAAAAAAAAAAAAAAAAAAAAAAAAAAAAAGCTGCAGAGGCAGAAAGAGTTTGTGTGGTAATGGCAGTAAAAATGAAATCATACTCGTTCTCCCATCCAGCACCACAGAGGTCAATCATGCTAATTCTTACACATCAGTGCTCAGTTATAATCACATTATTTGCCTTGGCAAAACAGATGGAAAAAAAAAAAAAGAGATATCACTGGGGGAGAATGGGGACTTAGATCATATTCCTATGTCATTTTTTATGATTTCCATTAAAAGTATAGTTCCTGCTAATAAATTGTTAAGACTTATAAAAACTATACTAAGAAAAATCTTCAAGACAGAAAAAGAGAACATAAAACCCTACCAGCAAAGATGGAACTTAAATGTCTAAACATTTTAATGTTGCCATTTCTTTTCACTTTTGACCTTTTGATGTTGAAATAGTCATTATACCTCCTTATTCTGAAAGATATATGGATATAAATGCATACATATAAAAGTGTGCAAATAAAGATATATATGTGTGTGTAAAGAATACTCTTAGATTGGATATTGGGAAAGATTCCTTCACTGAAAGGGTTGTCAAGCGCAGGAATAGGCTGCCCAGGGAAGTGGAGGAGTCACCATCCCTGAAGGGATTTAAAAGATGTATAGATGTGCCACTTGGGGACATGTACAATGATGGTCTTGGCAGTGCTGGGTTGATGGGGGTCTTTTCCAACATAAATTTTTCTATGATTCCACTGGAAGAGTATTTTGGTACTGGGTGTGAGAGGCCTGGGGAGCATATTACAGGTCTGAAATTGGACGAATAGCTGTATGATAACACATCCAAATGTTGCTTTTATATAGCAGAGATCCAAGGACTCATATTTCATTCCAAAGGCAAAGGAAATATAAGTTCACTCTCAGCAAAAATCCTGGGCAGCACCTACTCCCTCATGGGGGTTGTGAATCATAGGTGATGTGAAACACAATGCTACAAGAGGAAATTTCAGTAATATTATTTTTATCATGCTTATCTCAATCCTAATGTATTATTCTTTGTACTTGACACAGGAACGTGTGTGAAAGGAGACTGTCCAAGAAAAAAAATTTTTGCAATTTTTACTGACAAAGCACACAAAGAGTAAAAGGCGCCCCTGAAAAAATTAAGCAACTGCCTGGATGCAGAGCACAACTTCAAGTTCCTTCATGAGGAGTCCAGTGCTCTCTGCATTGAATCATTCAGCTGTCTACAGAAGCCAACTTCTCTGTGGGTAAATCTTGTTAGTATTTCCATTCATCACGGCAGTGTTCTTTGGTCAAGACAATAACACAAGTCTTGGGGCATAGGAGAAAATGTTAGTTTTCTTGTAACAATCCTACTAGCATTAACTCATGTATTATAGCATGAATGAGACCTGCATGGTTTGGTCCAAAGCTCTCGTGTAATTCATACATTCTCCTGCTCCAGATTCCTTAAACTCTTGTTTAAAATCCAATGCATACTGTTTACCTAAGGATTTTACAAACAGTATTCTCAGCATGAAAAGGTTAACAATCACTGAAAATCAGCATAACTTCAAGAATCAACTTGTTTGGAGAGCCAACTACATCTACATTCTGCTAACAGTAAACACTAATTAACAATGTCTGCTAACACTAACATAAATCACAACTGTCCCTTTTCCTCTCCTGGCACTGCACTGGAAAATATCAAACCAGCAAAAATACTTGGAATGTTTCTTACTTCTTTTCTTTTTTAAAATTTTATTTTATTAATGATAAAATATTGGATGTCAAAATGCAATGCTTTGTGCATTGCATCAGACAGCTCAAACACTAATTGTGATGAATGGGAGTGGAAGGGCCAAGGTTACAGGCATTTAAGAAGGCTCTGTGGATTGCAAATATTAGGATTGATTAAAGGTCAAATACTTTATGGATTTATCAGTGTTGTATACATTTTCTCATGACACAGAATCACTTACACTACCTACAAAATGAAATAGAAAAGAGCTGCAAATCAGATAATTTTTAAGTCTTTAACTCACATACAGGCTTAGTCATTGAGAATAATTAATGGTACAGAAATGTTTTGATTAGTCAAGCAATAAACCAGACAACCCCCCACAACCCACCCTTCAATAATTCTAGCTTCCCCCAGGTTCATAGGTAACAGTCTTTCTCAATTAATGCTTAATATTTACAAACACACAGCCTGGGAAAAGATATATTCTTATAGTGTTGTTTAAAATCTCTATTTATTTAAACCAACCACCCTTGGTCCAGAGAGGATCTTCAATTTAATAGTTTACCCATGCCCTGTCTTCCTTGTTTTCTGGGAAAACAGAGTTTGAGATGGGTATCTCTATGTTGTCTTTGATGCGAAGAATTTTCTAGGATCCAGACAAGCAAATAAATTACTGTCTCCATTTGTATCACACCGGATTTGAACTGACTTCCCTGAAGTCTGTATTGCAATTGGCACAGAGCAGTAGAAGCTGGATGTGCGCAATTTTCTGGGAAAATGCCTTGGATTTGGTGCTTTTGTTTAAGAAGCTGTGTGAGGTGTCTCTGCTGGTCTCACCAACACCAGGACTGAACCTTTGGCTGAAACCCTGAAACATATTTATGTATAGCACTTACTGCAGGCAAGTGAAATCAGTTTGAGATCAGGGCTTCATTCATCTGCCTCGGAGGCTGGCGGAATTGCCCTGCAGAGCCCTTTTTGTTGCCTTTGGACCTCTGCCCCGCATGAGCCCACATGAGGCCCACATCCAGGGGCATCTCCGTGTCCTTCCAGCACAGCTGCTGCCACCCCCATGGGCAAGTCCTGGCCTGGGATTTGCAATCCACACTATCTTTTGAACGTTACTGAAAGCAATGCAATGGAAGTAGCAACTTGGTAGGAATCCCACCATAGTGTTGCACCTGTATTTTAGGAGAGTCTTTGCTCTGTGTATGTCTTTCACACTCAACAAACAGCTGGGCAGGCTGTGCAAAGATAGAGGAAGGAGAGGGTTTTCTAAGCCAAAGGTTTTCGTTTGTAGGTTGTTGTTTGCTCCTGTTCTGAAAGGTGCTCATAAAGATCATCTCCTCCCACACTACTGACAGTCATATTCACCAAAGAGGACCTTCAAGGTATCTGGCTTTCCCAAAAGATGGTATGAATTGCAGCCTAAGTTACCAGCAGAATGCTCATAATGGAGGAACAGTCATCAGCTCAATCAAGGGGTTCCAGAAGAAAGGCCTTGTGTGCCAGGTTACTGATAGCTACATTGTGCTGTTCAACAACTGAGCAAATCTTGCTCTCAGTTACCCTGAGGGGTGTGAAATCCAACCCCGCACCTCTGAAAGGGCTGTTTGAATAGGCAAGATTAAAAGCAGTGAGAACAGGCAGAATGTGTTGGGGGGTACCCACAGACACCTCTAAGGGAGAAGAAATTTTTGCATTTGAACAACTCCAACATTTCTCAATTTTTCTTTCTGCAAAGAAGCCTTACTGGTTTCCTGAGAGTATGGACATGCATTTTTCCAGTTCATAGCTTTTGGATGCTTGCTATAGAAACAAAGGTTTAGTTAATAGAAAAAAAGCAACTAAGCCTAAATTTTGGGCTCTACTAAATGCCAATTTGTTGCTAATTAAGTTCTGTTAAATTTGATAGCAACCTCTAATGGGTGGGCATACAAAACCTCAGACCTGTTTCCTCAGCAAGGAAGCTTTAAAGAATAACACCCATTTGGCAGTGTAAGATTTGATTAAAGCAGGCTCAGATATCCCAACTGTAAGGTTAAGCACAGACATGTGTGTCACACATGATGCAGTCAGTAAATGATGTAATGTTGATAGACCCGTAACAACGAAAAACATTCCAACACCAGATTTTGGCAGAAAGTTTGGTACCATATAAAATACAATTAAATGGCTGTAACTTCCATGGCGTGAGAATCAGTGTCCTGTAAAAATAACACAGTACTATTTAGAAACTTTCCGAAATATTTATTTGCATTTCAAACAACTGTTCTGCTTTTAAAATTGCAATTCCTTAAGCAGGTTTGTAGCCTGCATGTTGGCTTTCATAGTTTCATTTTGGCAGGGTAATGCTATAAGCTGCAGGCTGTTTCTAGAACACTTCATCTTATCACTGGCATAAAAAAAAACAACCTACTTTTGCAGCAAAGGAGGTCTAGCATGACTTTGTTTTTTTTCTCAAAATGAAATTTAATTTATGTCACAGGATTTCTGATCCACTGAGAGTTTTCAGGGGAACTGAGTCACACAGTAGTCCTGAACTTCACTAGTCCATGGGTACCAAGCAAGCCCCAGATTTTTAAGAAAAAAAACAATAGATACAGATATATAGGAAATGTGCAACATGATTTTACCAAAGGCAGATCGTCCGGACAGACCTTGTGACTTCATTGAGAAAGTAAACCAGTCTCCCAGACAATGAAAAATCTCACTTGTCTATGCTTCTGTACGCATTCAATACCATGATAGACACTAAATTATTAGAAAAACTGGGGAAAAACAAAACAAAAACCCAAACAAACTAAAACCCCACAAGAAACACCAGAGTGAAAGGGACCAGGCTAACACTAGTGAGTAGCTGAGAAATGTTATCAGCTCCATCGGAGCCTGCTCGTGGCTACTCAGGGAGTTGTTTACAGTCGGGACTGAGCCTGTTTGATATTTATAGCCATGGCTTCAGCACAAAAACATGAAACCGTGCTGAAAGAATTTCCTGATGACCATGGTACTGGCAGTACAGAAGTGTCAGAATGACATGGCAGAATGCCTTGATGCCCCCAGCTGAGGTCACCCAAAAGAAAGTAAATTGTTTTGTATCAGATGTAATGTAATATATTAAAGGAGAATTAAAAAGAACTTCTGATGTTAGTGGTGCATTCAGCTGCCAGAATTTTGTCCTCTTTGGTTGTTTCTATGGACCCATGTTTCAAACCAATCACATAATGCTGTTGAGCTGTCACTGTGATGTAACCACTCCAAAAATTAAATGGGAGGGACCCCAGGCTCATGCACAAGGTATTTTCTACAGTGAAATGAAAATGTGTGAGCACTTCACAAGCTGTTGCTGTGATCTGTTACATCAAAACATATTGATCTTGTCAACAGTGCTTAAAGAGTGCCAAAGGAGCAGTGGAGAAATAGCTACTGGGCCATGGCCTGGGAGGCAGTGTGTGGCATCCTATGAAATCACCTCTCACAAGGTAACAATTAAACAACTCGACTTCAAGAAGAGGTGGGGTCTTGTCTGCCTGCTCAATGCAATGCAGGAGTTGAAACTCCTCGCACTGAATTGGGTGACCTGGCCAGAAAGCACAACCTGTCTATCACAACACCAAGACCCTCAGCTGAAAAATTACCCCTGTCCAAGTCCTTCTCAGCTGAAAGATTGTTTCTGTTTATTACCAAACCAAGCAGATTTAAGACTCAGCTGAGGTAAAAAGCTTGGTAGTAATTACCTGTTATTAATATCTTATTAGATTTCAGTAACTCAGAGAAAAAGGTGGATTTTGGCTATCAGTGCACTAGAGAGACAGTTTTCAAATTTTGACCTAGCAACTCAAAATTCACTGAGACAGCCCCAGAGCAGATACATCCCTTGAGAGTGTGAGTTCATACCTAGAAATTATGATATTCTTTCTCCTGTTCTTTCTCTAAGCAACCAGCAGACCCAAACTCAATTTGGCTGCGTATGAAGCCAAGTTTTAAAGTTGCTTTTAATTTCTTAACGTCACAGCCCAGTTAAATGACAAGGAAGGCATCCTGCTTCACATCTCCCATGCCAGTTTACATATGCATGAGACATACCTGATACACAGATGCACTGTGTACACTGGACACACATTTAAAGCTCTGTGATAATGTCAGTAAAAACACTGACAAAGCCATCTGTGAAAGAAAAAAAATTGAGCTCTGTTGGCTCCTTGCTTTCAGATGAAGCCTACAAAACATTCTCATTCCCAGGCAGCTATGAATGATGACACCAAAATCCATAAAATGGGAATTGTGAGAAATCCACAGCATATGGCTAGCAGTAGAAAAGAGATATTAGTTTGCATGGAAAAACAAGGAGTTTTATTGTCCTGCTCATATCATATGAAGCATGCTTAATTCATTTATTTATTTTTTCTAATAGTCTTATCCTTTTATGTTATTGCAGTGTTTCAGAAAAATCTCAAGGTCTAGGGGGAAGTTTAATGTTTGCTGTTCTGGGATCATTTGAAGCCATGCATTCAAAGAGGACAAAATCACTTTTAAGTCTGCCTGTAGGAAATCTATCTTGGCAACCAGACAACTAGAATTAGTTATTAAAGGCATGTCAAATGAATAAAGACACCTCTGTAAGGAAAACCGCAAAAGCATTTACTTTTTCTAATATGAATAGTGGGCTAATACCAAATCAGCTTTCATTTTCCACTCTCCCTTCACCTCCTAGACCAGAGGTCAGATCCAATAAAGACTAACCCAACTGAAAATCATTTCAGTTTGCTGCATCTATTACACAGCAGATGTATATTAAATAGCACTGCCTGGAAATGAAGCAAACTCATATAATCTGATGTGGCAATCTCCTTGTGGAACTGGTTCATTGCAAGGCAAAGAAGTCTGTGGTATTATTAGAAATCAGGAGGCACACCAAAAAGTGGGGGGCTTTCACCCCTTCCAGGGGAAAAAAAAAAAAAAAAGAGAGAGATCTTTCTAGTTCTGTTATGGAAATTATGATACTATAAAAAATATGTTCAGGATCAACTTCTTCCTTACACTGGGAAAATCCCCTGGAATAACTTAGTCAACGGGCAAAGACAAAAATAAACATTTTCATGGTAGTCAGAGTATGAAGGAGTGGGAGCAATTCCTGATTTTACTGGAGATTTCCTGTGTGATACCGTCTAAATTTTGTAGATCAAGAGACCATGAGATTTTCATCTTTACTGTGGCTGCATTAGAAAGCAGGACCTCTGTGCTGTGTGACTGTTATGTCTATCCTCACAGCTTTACTTGAAAATATAAAATTTAAGTACATACCTGCTGCTTCAAATCTTCTTTATCAGAATATGGTTAGATTTGTCAAAGTTCCAAACTCAGCATAAGCTTCTTCTAGACTTTCTTGTTAATTGCTGCTAAACATCAAATAAGAAAGAAGCCAAAAAATCCATGAGTGGGTAAATGACTGTCCCAATCTGGTATTTGTTAAAGAAGGAACTATAGATTCTGGTTTTATCTTGATCCACTGAGTCAGTAATATTTATTTGGACTAAAGTAGCCAAAAAATCAGCTTTAGCTGTAGCCATTAAAAAAAAAGGTGGGGTTTTTTGACATCAGGTAGCATATACAGTTTCTAAATTTTTCAGAACTGTAACATTATCAAAGGCCTTCATTTTAGGAAAAATATAATATTTATACACAAAATAATTTACCTGCTTAGTCAGACACTGAGAAAATTAAACAAAAACGTGGGAAAAGGAAATCTCGTAGATGGAAAAATACTGGTACCACTTATAGAAGTTGTGGGTTAGCTATCAAACACTTGTTTTGAAAACTTTGGTAAAAGAAACATTCCAAAACTTATAAAAAATAAGCTCCTTTCTGTTCATGCAATTCAATAGAACACAGCCCAAAGGAGCTCCTGTCCTGCGGCCTATAAATCAGACAGAATTTCTCCAAACTGGCTAGGTATGAGTCACTTCTTCATCACTTCACAGAGGAGAATTTTTCAACCATCTTCACTCACTCCTTGCCAAGCTCTAAAGCCAGCTGTTGTACATGCTCTCATGCCACTTGCACTGTCTCAGGAAGAAGACTCTTCATTCATACAACATACCAAGTAAAACACTGGGGAAAGACATCCCTGATTTCTCACAGCATGTGTTGACTTTTCTTCACATTACACTCACAGCTGAGCTCTAAGGAATTTCTCTATCACTCAGACTAGATACAGCCAACAGAGTGAATCCAGCTGAAATTCCTGTTCAAATTAACTCTTTGGAGCCAGATGCAAGCACCATGGAGGGCATTCTCTTAAGCCTCTCTCATACCTACCCATTAGCAACAAGAAAATGTCCTAAAATCCTGCAGTTTGAATTCCATGCTCTCTATAGCAGGCAGACCACAGCATGTAAAATTAACCCAGCTGCTCTGATACTGGAATCATCACATTCTGATCTGCCAAAAGGTGTCCAATATCAACTCAAGGAGGCCAAGAAATTAAGAAGCCACTACCTATTTGGTATTTCATTAACTCTTATTTTTGCAGCAACAATCATTGGTTCTGAGGAGACAAGTGCCCAGCATGTACCTTCATCTCTGCATTTCCTGGTATTGATCGCTATTGATCATTACCTTGATGAGAGACCTGGGCTCTAGAGGCCTAACCTCAGTTGCTGTCAACATCCTGGAAAGGCACAAAGCCCAATTTCTGGATCTTAGTGCCTTGATAATATAACATTCACTGTAGAAAGGCTTCAGTGCTTCCTGCATCTCCCAGGCTTTCAGCAAGGATAGGATTTTTTATGTATGTCCTCTTGGATGTACATGGAGATACAATTGTGGTAATCAACACAGCCTATCAAAATAGCCTACTGCTCTTTCACAGTCCTTCTTTGACTTGGATGTGGGGGAAAAGACCCCAGTGACTCAGCAGGAAAACTATATATTTAGACTCAACATGAGTTCCTTCCTAAAATTCCACAGAGGCTATTTTGTGTCCTGAAACATGAAGATTTAAGCCTTCTCTACCATCGGTTCAAGTATGTCTTTATGCATGTGAATCTTCCAGATTTTGAAAATCTACCTCATAAAGCTTTTTATCTGTTTTGAAAGCTTTGCAGCACTCAAATTTCAGATGAACCATGGGCATGTAAATAAATATGATGTCCTTGGTGACTCTCTCACGGGCTTCATTGCATACTTACTTGCAAAACACAAAGTTGGCCCTGAACACTTTGTTAAAACGGTGAAGGTCTTTTTAGCTTTGAAAGCACAAACAAAACCTGCTGCATGCTGGTGGCCCATGGTGCTATTTTGTTATTTTGGCTTCAAAGCAGTCATCTTTCAAAAGATGAGTTAGTTGGGTCCACAGGAAGAAAAAAACTTTTACTAAGGAAAGAGGTAACCCATTTAAGAAAGCCTGAAGGACATATGTTTACTGAGCAGACAAAAAAATAATCTAGCTTCATTTGTGAAAATTAGTGAGAGTGGTGCTCTGCTCCATAGAATTTCTCTGTTTACAGTGATCTTTCTATGCAATGGCCACAGCACAAGACTTAAAAGGTGCAGATGCAAAATTATTTTGATTTTAGCATGTGCCTGTCACACACTTATTTTTTCTGTCAAACTTGACACAACCAACCAGAGGCATCACATGAGATCAGGCAAGGAAAGAAAGCTCCTAGCATTCCCCCCTTTTCCTTTCCATAGGGCACATCATAGGGAATGGCACTCTTTCTTTTCAACAGATTACACCAACTTGCATGTTATTACAGCTCCACCTCTGAGCATATGCTTCATTTCCTGTGCATCCGCAACATGCCGGGGTCTAGCAGGGCTGAGCAATACAGCCTGCAGGATTTTCTCACATACCAAGACAAAAAGGAACCCTCTAAGTTGTCCAGCAGATGTCTGCTGTTAAGATATGTTTTTAATCACAGAAGGACAAATCTAATAAACTGAGAATTTTTATTATGCATTTCAAGTTGTTGTCTCTGGTGCCTACGATGGCATTGCATATCTGTTGGGTTTTTACCTCGCAACAATGATGTGGAAAAGAGACAAAAAATGAGTGTACTTGGAAGTCACTCTTATTCCCCTCATTAGTATTTAGTTGGTTTAGAAACAGGATAAACTAAAATTCATGTGAGAGAGCATATATATGCCATGTTGGATTAATAAAAATAATTTTCCAGACTTTTGAATCCCCTTAACTTTCATTGATGTGCCTCTCTCAAAAAAGTTAAACATTTTTTTATTACAAGCTGATCTGTAGAAAATGAATCCATGCTTGAGTTTTAGACTACTCTATCTAGCTTGTTCACCAAAATAAAAGTAAATAATTTAGAAAAAAAATAATATGTGCTTGAAGCCACTTGTTCATAGCCTTATTGATTGAACATGACACCTCAGAGAAGGCAGTATGTGAAGAACTAAAACTTGACTTTTAGTCATAAATACAAAATTGTATTCTACATCATATTCTGCCAGGCACATAAATAAGTCAGTACAAAAGTGTGTCATTGGGGAAAGAAATTGCAGCATCATGCATTATGAGAACAAGACTATGTAGGGAACAAAGTGCATCATTAGGGAAAGAAATTGCCATGCATCATCAGAGCTATAAATGGAAGGTATACTCAGGTTTTACTCTGTAACTCAAAGGGAGTGTTTTTTCAATAAGGTGGTCTTCGTGCTTTCAAAACTCAATAATTATTTCTATTATTCTTAACTCAGCTTTCTTCTCATTTTCACTTAAAAATGAACATTTTCTAAGCAAAAAATACTTGACTTTTTCCAAACACAAACATGGTCATATTTCATACTCACCAGCTCTTGTCACTGACACTGGAAAGGACAAACTATATCTGCCAATCTGTAAACTGGAAAAGAAGCTTGTAAAGGCAGCATGTAGACAGCACTGGTACCAATGTGATACCAAAGGATTTTATATGCAGAGTGGTTTTCTCACATATTTAATTATAAATTAGAACTGTAAGAAGGTGGCACTGTTAGCAAATAGATGCTTTCCATTAAACTTTATTTTTAAATGTTTTAGGCTCTACACAATCCCTAAGCAGAAGACCAAAAGCAAACAGTAGAGGTAAGTGCTACTGACCGCAGAAGTCCCACAGAAGCAAAATATCTACAGGTTTTATAAACTAGTTATGAACAGTCTTACATTTGGGTAACACAGAGCATACTTTAGAGACAGCTGTACAGCACATATTTAACAAAAATTAGGTTGTGAAAAGAAATCATTATATTAATTTGTAAGTTAGTTCTATATGCTGAATGATGGATTTCTGTAGCCATTGCTCTCTTATGGCCAAAAGGAATTCTATCCTACTGCTGCTTCATTTTATAAGTGGCAAGTCATTGATGAAATGTTAAAATGGCAGTAGAGCATCATAAGAATTAAATATTCCAATATTCCAATGTGTGGGTACTCTGAGTCTGGGAATTTACTACAAATACTCTACAAAATGACAGGAATTTCCATTAAACAGACTTGATGATGCTACTGGAATTTTCACAAACTTCAAACTTTTCACAGACTACCATGACACAGTGGAAACCCAAAAAACAGCTTAAACTGTCCACTGCATGCTACAGTCTCCTTTATATTTTTTGTATTTTTGAGGCTTATTCTTAACTGAATATTTTACTTCCGCCCTGGACCAACTGAACAGTTCTAAACTTCCACTCAAAAGAAAAGAAAAAGCAGCACGTTTATTTCGCATTTCAATTCCCTGGTCGTGCACCAACACTGACACTCCTTGATGCTGCAAGGGGAGTGGAGGAAAGATGATTTCTTCAATTCAAACCATGTGACAGTCTCTAGCTGCACTGGTGCCTCTTGCTCTGTTCAACAGCCTGGTTTCAGAAGACTGTTTGAAGAAGTAATGCAATCCATTTGCTGAGTTTCTAAATAACGAGAGCTGACAGCCCTGTGCTGCAATAGCTGTACATAACAATGGTGATGAAGCTTTACTCACAGCATTGTTATCGTAGGGGAGGGGGAAGTGAACCTTGTTTTTCAGCAGCTCCATGCTCTTGAATTCACTGTTTTTCTTCCCTTGTATATGTTCCTTCCTCAGGAAAGTGTGAGCAGCCTGCCAAAACAAAAACAGAACATGAATAGTACGAGGGCAGACCAACACTGCTGGCAAAGCCATTACAGCCACGTGTGGCACCTGAGAGCCACCAGAGCTGTTTCAGAAGGTGAACTGGAGGGATGACAGCCGTGCTTCAGCGCCCACATCACAGAGCACTGTCTACCTGCTTGTATTTTTCTTTTCCACATCCAGGTTCTCACACTAAAACCAAGGGAGCAAATTTAAATTTGAAGAGGAACATGAAACAGGGTTAAAAGAAGGTAAGGACTTGCACCTTAAGAGCACATGCAGGAGCACTGGCCATCAGTTGGGCAGACCCTGAGTTTTTTTTGAGACCAGCCAGGCTCTAGACAGGAGTTAGTGTGAACATTCAGGTCACCAGGTAAGAGCAGACCTGACTCCAGTGCACAGCAGTGTGACACAGACCAAAGGGACCAGGGGAAGCTCTTGTGTACAGCTCCTCTTGCTAGCCAGGAAAAAACACAAAAGACAAAGATTTCTCTTCCTCTCCACTGGTCACAGAATTTGGGGAACCTCTCTGGCTCCTTGATATTGTGTGTTTATTTTCTCCAGTTATAGGACTTTATTTTGAAAAATACCTATTTCCTAACCTGGCAATGTGCTGCTTTACAACCTACACTCATCCAAAGGAGCTTTTGTTGAAGCAGTAGCATTATATGAGAAATCACAAGTGTTGCTAGGAAATAATAGTCTATTCTAGAAGAATGGTGAATAAATTCTAATGAGAAACTAGAAGTGTTTTGGAGGATTATGTAGTAGTGTGTTCTACCTTTGAAATTTGCAATCTATCATTTTGTTAGACACTGCAAAATACAGATACAGACTGTCGTGTCATTTACAATTTAGTTTTCCTGTTCCATTGAACTGCAGAATTTCTGCCATCTCTACATAGTGCTTTAAGATTATGCAAAGTCACATTTCTCTGCAAATACTTTCTGTTATCCAAATAATTTAGATAAACTGCAATAACACCAGCAATCCCTAAATGTTTCCAGAGGACGTGTTGAATACTTCTCACTGTTCAAGAAACAAGGTCGTATGTCTGGTTCAAAAAGGCCCCAGGCTTACGGGCTTCCATCTGCCCACCACCACAGTTCATCTGGCACAACACCACTTTTTAGTCACACAAACTAATTCAGTGCTTGTTGGCTGCTCTTACCATCTTTCCCCTCACCCTCTGTGTGACAACGTGCCTCAGATTTGTGGCTCAAACTGTGCATGTGCCAGCCAGCCCTGCTGTCCATGCAGCAGCAAGCTCCTTTGTGATGGAAAGGCAGGTCTGCAGGGGGCTCCAGATAACAGAGTGGAGGTTAGGCACCAATGACATGTCCTACAGACATAGGTACTCCCAGGATTCATGAAAAAACAGATTTGTTCAAATCTGTAGGCAAAATCATTTTCCCTCAAAAAAACCTACTTGCTTTGAAATTGTTTTGATAGGAAGACTGACCTCAAGAGTGTGCATAAATACTTGTAGTGAGGACACAAAGGAGGTGGAGCCAGGGTGTTTCCAGTGGTGCCCAGTTAAGGAAAGGAGGCCACAGGCACAAACTGAGACACAAGAGGTTCCCTCTGAACAACAGGAAACACTTTTGTCCTCTGAGGGTGACCAAGCACTGACACAGGTTGCCAAGACAGGTTGTGGAGCCCCCCTCACTGGAGAGGCTTGGAAGTCTTCTGGACACGGTCCTGGGCAACTGGCTCTGCTTGAGTAGGGAAGCTGGGCCACATGACCTCCCCAGGTCCCTTCCAGCCTCAACCTTCCTGTGAATCTGCAATGAGAATTTTAAGTAAATTTTAAGTAGGTTCTTAAATCCACCCAGGACACATACAAACTTTACAAGGAATTTGTGTACAATCTTCTTGCCCATTGATTGCCTACCTAAACCAGGAGTGAGCTAAAGTGACTTACTACATCCTAAAATAAGTTCCCCATTCACAAGAGCAGATAAGAAAAGGTAGAAACAGGTCCCTATTTAGGCTCTTGAGGCTCAGTTCAAGTGCTCAGTTCACAAAAAATGTTGCAGACAGACATAAATTATCTCTCTCTGCTCTCAAGTGAGCGGAGAGACACAGAGGTTATGCACACCGAGGCTTTACTTTCATCGTGGAGCAAAGGTTTGTGTTTTACCATGGACTGTTCACTTCAGCTCAGTGACATTTGCTGCTAGAAAAATCACCAGGGGGGCTTACCTAGCTGGCAATAAAAATTACAGTTATGTTGTCTCCATCAAGATTCAGGGCAGATAGCCAGGATGCACTGGCCAATAATTATTTGTGGGATGTTTCTTAAGTAGTGCAGAGCAAATTTACATCCTGTAGGATGGCTAGATAAAAAGACAGTAAAGGCTGCTGTGGAAATAAGATGAGAATTAACCTCTTGCCAAGCCCCATATGACACCCTTAATAGTTAGTATCACCACCTTTTAGTCTTTGCTGGCCTTCTGTTACATACACCCATCTCTTCTCCTGTGTCATTTACTATATGAGAAACAAGTCTGGGATTACTGATGCTCACTGGCTCCTGTAGAAAGCCTGTAAATTTCTGTAATTCCTGTAGAATCCAGTGATTCTCCTGTAGAAAGACCCAGGTACACTCTGGTTACTTCCACTTTCTGCAAGAATTCTTAGCTAGATATACTAATGGAATTATTGTTTTCAAAACTGCTACTTTGAACCACTTAGAATTTCCAGAGTTTTAAAAATAGATTACATACTGACTCTAAATCCTGCATAAATACTGTAACTCTGACTAAGGGAACTTCATTACCTCCAGAGTTACTACTGACAATAGTGTAAGAGGAAACACTAGTTCTAGCTACAATTTGTGGAGAAACATCAGAAAGCTGATATCAAAGATAGAATTTTTTTTAATCCAGATTAGTCTGATGCAAAAATTTGCACACATTTGTCCCACTAACACTTTGATGGAGCAATTCAGACATTGCAACAGTAATGTTTTTTGACCTTTTAATCAATTCCATTTTGCAACTACTCCATCTGAGAACCACAAACGGTATTTACAGGACTCATTCTCTGGAGTCAATGGAAACTTTCTGTCAAATAACCATCTGTAGAGAGAGACAAAACACATCATGACAGGATAAGTTTGTGGAGAATCTGAATGGATTGAAAAAATAAATCTGGACCTGAAAGCAGATGAATTAGAACAAAGGGACCCAAGAAAAATGTAAGGCAGCAATTAGGGCTAAAAAATTAAAAATACTGAGGAATGTAATCGAACAGGACAGTCTAATCAATGAAAAGCATGCCACTTGCTCTCTGGGTAATTACATCCCTCCTCTTTTTTGGTTGGTTGGGGTTTTTTTTTGTGGTGGTAGTAACAGCCCATGTTTAAGATAACTGCATTCCTATAAAACTCAGAAGTCTGGGACTACCATAATTTTCATATTTGTCACATGGGACTTCATTCTGATTCCCCTGAAGTCAACAGCAGCTGACAATCATTTCAGTGGAAGCAGGGAAAAGTGGACCTCTAGCAAGAAGAGCACCATGCTCTTCTGTTTTACTGCCTTTCCCTAGAAGAAAGACTCGTCTGATGACACAGACACCTGAGCATCTCTCCCCAGTAGTGAGAACTCAGACACTCAGCACACACACCCCTGTGCACCACGCCCCTTCTCAGTCTGCTGGGACTGCCACTCACCCAAAAGTGGTGAGGAGACAAAAGCTAAGTGTATATCTTAGAGACAAATTGGACAGAAACATTTAAATTCACTTATTAAACAACCACATCAGTGGCTGCTATTTGCCAGTTCTTTATCTCTAGTGCATTTATCCAAAGAGATGGAACAAACCCCTTGGAAATGCTCCTGATCTCAACACCTGAACCAGCATTTAAGGGTGTGATCTTTAATCAAGTTATTCAGCATAATTTAACCAAAACTTACGTGCAAAAATAATAATTTTGGTTTTGTTTATTTTTACAATTCCCAGAACTGTAATCATCAGGAGAAGACACATTTATGTTTGATAGATACATCTTACACACTTCTTTGTTGTGCCATGTGCTAATGAATCATGCTAGTTCAAGCCCTTCTGTGGTGCCACAACCACTCAAGGAGGAGTGAGACCAGTACAGGAGCAGCATTTTTTAGGATTTCAGGTCGAGTAGTTAGAAAGAGTTGTAATTGTTATAAAGCCCAGCACACACTCCTGAGTGCACTGGGCCAGCCTCACGGTACAACAGCATCCAAATCTCCATGCCTATGATCAAACACTCCAACTCACAATCAAGTACTAATAACAGGGATGCTGTTTGGACTCATCATATTTTCCTGGCTAGCAGGCTAATGCCATTTTCCTGATGGAAGATAGTAGAGATTTAATTAAAGCTACCATGTTGTAATAATGGACTTATTTAATGGAAAACTGCTTTGGAAAAGGACAGTCAGTCTAGATGCCAGTCTGTGTCTGGGACTTTCATAAAGTTTTTTTGTACTTTATACTTGAAGCCAAAACAACAATCAAGCCTTTGTTAATAATGTCCCTGCCACAAAAGAATAGCAGTGAAACTGTAGAAGTTAACTCTTTCTTTCTATATCCTATTATTGATTCTAAATTCAAAGCTTCTTTTTTCAGCAATAGTAAAATAACCTTCAGTACATTCTGTCTCCACAGAAAACAGTCAGGATCTGACCATCTCAGCTAACATTTGAGTACTCAGTCCCAAACTGTTTGCGGGACTAATCAAAATTAGCTAGAGAGAGAATATTTCTACTGGCTATCTTAATTTTAAGGAATACCTGTCCTAACAACAGTTTTATATCCTATAACCAGTATACTGATAGGTAATTAGAAATCAGTTTGTGTAAGACTCTAATTCTTGAGTAATAAGACAATATCAATGGGATACAAATAAGCTGAAAGTTAGGATAATTCAAAAATTTGCATCTACAACTACCTGGAGACTGATATGCATACAAAAGACTAACATCTTAAAACTCCTCATATCTCCTACTACAGACTTTCTAAAGCCTCCTTGCCCTAGACTGAAGATCATTGTGCAATACCACAAAGTGAAATCTAAAAACAGTTTCGATCTCTGCTTCCTATCAACCATCAATTGTTTTTACTTCAGGTTATCTTAATTTATTTCTCTTTATTTTCTCTTTTCTTTGGTCTCCCTTTGTCTTTAATTTTCCCACCAAAATGGAGAAGACTAATTTTTTTTAAATTTACTTTTTAACAGAAAATTGCTTCTGTCTGCTGTTCATTCTGTTCCATTGAACCATTCACATCCTGATAGTCTGACAATATAGTTATTCCCTCATCTGGGATTGTATTTCCAATAAGCCTCCCAAAAGCACTGTAATATTTACTAGCACACATTTTGACACATGTGAAATGTGTGGTTGTATTTATATTCAAGCCTTTTGCACATACACATCTATACAAACCTTGAAAAATATTGCAAGTGTTTTTCCCGAGCTTTCTAACAATTTGACCCTTTTGGTGTTGCTTGCTTTAAATCCCTGTACAACTCTGTTTTCATGCATATCATTATAAAAACAGCACAGAAATCTTAAAATAACCAGATGCAAAAACCACCAACCAAAACATTCCTCTAGTTAGTTGGAATAAAAGCTTTGAGAGGTAGGTAGGTAGATAGATAGATAGATAGATATAGATAGATAGATAGATAGATAGATAGATAGATAGATAGATAGATAGAGAGATAGATAGATGATAGATAGATAGATAGACAGATAGAGACAGATTTTGAATTACATCATAACTAACTTTTATTACCATCCCTATTAGCAATATGATAATTTACCTTCAAAAGAAGCAAGGTGAATTGGTCTCTGGGATATTTAGAGATATCAATAATATTACCAATTCTTATAGATAATTTTTTAATTAGTCTCAAATATAATCATACTATATGTAGGATTTATGTGAGGAATGCACTAAGAGCAAAATGTGACAATAAAATTGTCAGTTGTATAAAATAAAAGAGCAATTTGAAGTTAAACTGAAGTTCCAGTCCAATGATTGAGTGTTCAGTCATTCTTCCTTAGATTTCAGAACAGCAGGTCTTCACAGATAGGCAGAATATGGGCTTTAATATCTAGAAGCATACAGAAGAGTTATATGCAAAATAAATAAAAGTCAAACTCAGTGGATGTGACAATCAAAATTTTAAGTACGTATTTCAAAACATCTCTTAAAGATTCTCCAATCCAAAGAGAACATAGAAACCTGACTCCAAGATGATAAAAGAAAGACAGCTTTAATGAATAAGCTTAAAATCAAGTTCATAACTCATCTGACAGGTTACTGCATCCTTTGTAGGACTCTGGATAAGCAAACACCCAGAGTGGGTCATTTGGTTAGGTAAGCGTTTTAAAAATGTGCTCAAAACACAAAATAAAAATACTGACACATCCTTTTAAAAAACAGAGCTGTCTGTATATAGGCGGTGCTGCCATGTTATATAACAGATATACGCAGTGTAGCAGAGTAAACCCATTTGGAAAGCACTGCAAAATGGTACTAAACTGTGCAAAGCAATTAGAACTGAACCTTTTCATTCTTTACAGATTACTGAACCATGCATAGCTATTTACTTTTTTTCAATCACAACGTTGTGCAGAGCTATATATTTAGAAATGCTTCTCTAGGAACTAATATATAGTTCAACCAGGGTGGTATCCACAGTGTCACCACCAAGGGCAAATGGATAAAGTTACCAGAGGGAATTATTCTTTTGTGGCAGGTTGATTTAGTCTTTTTAAATGACAGCAGCTGAACAATCAACTCTTATTTGTTTCTGTTACTAATAGGGAGGTATTAGGCAGGTCAGCCTTGCAATAAAGATTTTCTGTAAGAAGAAACTGCCAGTCTTGATAAAAAAACTACAACATTGATAATAGTAAATAGAGAGACCAAGCAGTCCCTGAAGGTGTTTGGATCCATCATCTAAAGTAATCTATCTGCTGTGTTTAGAGGCATTACTTTAGTCAGCAAAACCAATATTTACTTTCCTTACAGTTAATCAACTCTAATAATACTTTTAAACAGCAATTGAGGTTTGAGAACAGAAACAAGGATGTCAAAATCCAAGGGATTTGTAGTAAGTGCATGTAGCACTAAAACTGAGCTCTAATAGCTAGAGATTTGAGAGAAATAACTTATCTCTATTTACATATTTGAAAAACAACCATAAGGTTGCACACAGAGCGCATAATGCAATGCTCTGCCCCTGGGACAGCAAGTATCAACTGGCAAAAATAAAACTAAATTAAACTCTCAGTAGGATAATCGCAAACAGATCATCAAGGCAGTGGTTACCAGCTCATCAGCAGCTTGGGGTGAACCTTAACTCTAATTAAACTTACTGTAGCCTGGAAATTCCCAGTCCCAAAGGCTGAGGTGCCTCCACAGGGGTGCCAAGGCTGGCTGTGCTGCACTGCCTGTGCAGAGGGAGGGAGGGAGGGAAGGAGGGAGGCAGGGAGGAAATTCAGCTGTTCTGCTATGGCCCAACATGCCTCATCCCTTCCCCCGTGGATTGGGCTGTTGCTCCCACCCAATGGGCACTGGAGCACGTGTCAGATAATGTTCCTGTGTGAGAGCATCATGGGGCCAGCACAAGTTCTTCAGGTGAAGCCAAGCTGATGGAAAAGCCTAAAAGCTCTGCTCAGCTCTCAGGAGCAGTCTTCTGAGCAAGGCTGGACTTTCTAAAACCTCAGCCATGCTAGCAAGTTAAACCAAATTACTCCATTTCTCTGGCCAGTGGAACCCAAATTTGTCATGGTGACAGCACAGTTCAGCTACTTGGTCTATGAGGAATGCACCTGCCAGCAAAGGTAGTGCTCCTCAGACCACTTCCTGCCCTGCAGGGAACATTCCTGTTACCTGGAAGATGAGTTCAAAGGCTACAGTAGGGTAAGTCCCTTGTGTTTCTATTAAGGATACCCTCTTGATGTGGTTGGCATAGTGCTGGTCCAGTAAAAGATACCTTTTCCCCCACATGCAATTATAAATTTTATCATCAACTTTTTACCCATATATACCAAGAAACCCATGTGTTTACATTACACCTGTTGTTATCTCCAGCCTTTCCTGAAAGCTCAGTCCGTTGATCTCATCTCCACACTCTACACCTAAACTGAAAGTGTTCCTCTAAAACCTCCCTGCAAATAAACATAGGGACATTAAACACAGAGTGGTGTTTCTCAGCCCATGTTTTGCTTTGTTTAGAAGTTTTGTACCTACTTCAGGCTCAGAAGAGGCTCCTGCATCATGTTTTATGCACCTACACAGTTTGGCTGAATAGCAGCTCTTGGCTCTGTATTGAGTCCTTGCCCTGGTTATACCCCCAGCCAACAGTTAGCAAAAGGTTTCCAGATTAATTTATTTCCTTGCCTAGTGTTCAGTGCTCCTCTAAGGAGCTCCCCTTGTTTTGTGCTGCTTTTATCACTCCCCCTCCTGCCTGCTGTGCACTCTCCATGAACACTTTCAAACTCTCTCCAGGTGATGGTAGTTTCTCCAGTTCCTACCCCTCCTTCCAAATTTCAGGCATCTCTGAGACTCAAGATTGCCAAAAAAACAAATTACAAGCTTTGGCTTGGGATTTTCTGCCTTTTCTTTGTAAGAATTCAGAGTCATCAAAATATCCACACCAGCATCCTGTTTTCTCTCCAGAAATTTCCTTCTGAGGTCTGCCCAGCAAACTCTGAGTATGCTCCCCCTAGGACCACTTTCAGACTCCTATTTCCCTCCCAACTTTTTCTTCCTCCATATCAATGTCTATGCCACCTGCAATTGCTCAGAGCAAAGGAGATATTGTTAAAGATCTGCTTCATTCTAGAGAGCAGTTTCTAACAGATTGCAAACCAAGTTTGCCCATTACACAATGGGCTGCAGCAAAGGCCACCGTTCCCTGTAACCACCAAATGTTCTAACCACCACAGTGACTAACAGGGTGAGGTCCTTTCCCTTTCCTGTCTTGTGGAAATGTTTGAGGATAAATGTTCCATGCTCTCTGAAGTCATCCCTGTGTTATGTATGCCATTCCATCCAGGGTTAGTTGGAACCTGGGGAGAAGAAATGATGCAGACATTTAGTTAGGAGTGATGCATTCCACACACATATTTCTGAACTGGGTGCACAGAATCTAGTCTGTTCTAGGATCTTGTTTTTTCACTTTTTTAATTTTAGGTGGTTTTTAAAACAAAGCCTCTATTTTGGGCTTGAAAATACATGACATTTCAGTGAATCACTTGAGAATCCTAGGTCCTGCCCAGAACTTGGAGGATTACATCAGGCTGGATTATACTGGGTTAAAGAAATATATAGTGAAAAACAGTTGTGCTTAAATGGCAGAATAAAGAGAATTAGAAGAAACTTGTAGCATTCACACCCATTTTAAGAGCCTGGCCTTACTGGACAGACTTCATTCAGAGGGATTTTAGAGGTATGAGAGCTCAGTATAACAAAAGGCACAAGCAGGGGAGGCTGAATAGGCACAGCCCAACATGGTGATTCCACCATTCCCTGTCTGCTGAGCTGTGGAGCAGGACTGGCAGCATTTCTATTTAGTGGTTGTAAATAAACTGGCCAAAGTGAAAGAAAATCAAAGACAAAGGTGAAAGGGTGGGATGAAAATAAGATATAAATAGTGAGGAAGATTGAATACTGGAGATTTTGTTTCTTATTAATGGATATAACAAACCCAAGTATGTGACAGACTAGAGCATACCTGATGCTTAATGGTAAATTCATGTACTTTCCAAAGGCTAGGGAAAGCCACAGTAGATGTATAACACTATTGCAGTTTTTCCTTTTAAAGTAATTAATTTGCACCAGGAAGAAATGTTAGCCCTGGAAAATTAAATTTATATGGAAAAAAAGATGTCAGTCTGGAATTTACTGCAGTATCCTAAAGGGGACATCTCTGAGACCAACCCCAAATTTTCCTTAAGTATTTCTGTCATGTTAAACTACTTTACAAGGTGTTACCATGCAAGGTGTTGGAAACTGAAGTTCACATTAAAATGATGTAATTTGCAGCAACCCTTAAAGGAAAAAATGCAAGAAATTGTTTAAGAGGCATTTTATGAGAGCCTATGTATCAGAAATGCAGATGATAACACACTGCAATTACTACATGCTTTTCTGAAATTCTCAGGTGTCAGTAAAATGCTGAACAAGGTGTGACAGTGAGGAGAAAGTATCACAAGGCAAGCTCAGGAGTAACTCTACAGTGCATTAATCATCATCTTCCCTTAAGGAGCAGAGGTTTCCTCCTCAGAGCCTTACACAGAATTGATTCCTGTAAATGTGACTTTTGGAGCTGCTAGAGGTGGGAGAGCTTAATTTGCAAACACCTAAATGCTGTTCTTACCATCCCTAATCATGAGATCATCTCTTAATTCTGGATTATCAATTCTTATTTTCATTTTTCAAATTAGTCTAGCACACAATTATTTTTTTTTTTTAGAGTTGACAACATGGCATTTATCCAATGTAGTGTGGTCTTTTTAGTGCAATATGAACATTCATGCATCTCAGTGAGAGCTGTCACTGCAAGGACTCTTTCAGCATCACCCCAATAATGGAGTGGTCAAATATTATTCAGAGAAAGGTGCAGCAGGCCAGGCCAAGCACAGCTGTCTGGTCTTCCAAGAAATTACCTGTCTGCAAAAGAAAAGATTGCAGATGCTTCCCAAGAAGGAAGCCTTCCTCCCACTGCAGTTCCAGGGGTGTGAGAGGGAAGGAATGAGAATGGAGGCAGGAGAAGCCCTCAGGATCCACAGGATATAAGGTACTTCAGGCTCCAAAAAGCCATAATGTCCCTTGATTCCAGTCTCTCAATTCATATCTGTAACTTCCATCAGCAAAATTTTGAAATACTTGCAGTAAGGCCTTTTCCACATTTGGTTATTAAATTAATTGACAAAAAAAATTCCAAATTGCACTGGATGCTTCCTCAATATGCACTGGGTGTTTCTGACAGGGGACATCAACTTGCTGTATCTTGCTTTATAAATTTTTTTTCATTAACACTGTGCTTCAACATGATGAATACATTTATGGCTGGTCCACATTAAATCGACTTCAGAAATTATATCGCTACGTGAACTGTGCAAAAGAAAATACACATTTCTACCTTCTCTGCTTCTCCAAAACAACCAAGACCAAATTAGTTAAATGCCTTAATAAATGCAAGCAGGCATTTAATTCTAAGTAATTCAAAATCTATACAGCAAAAGGCCTTGCAAAGGCCATTACATAAGGTACTTCAGACCAACATTTGCATGACTGTTAACAAACTGTTTATTGTTTATAGAAATAATCCTCTGCCATAGACAACTTGCTTACAGCTAAAAGCCAGCTGAAGGGGACTATCTTAATTTGTCTGGGTTGCTTTTTCTATTAGTATTGCCTTTCTTTCTATTAATAAAACAGAGCTTTCCTGGCAATTCCTACTTCTATAATTTATAAGACCTGTAGTCTGGTAGTCTTAAATAGCTATCCAGGGTTTTAAATAAAAGGAAAATTATCTCTGTGCCACTGAAACAACACAAATTTGTGGTCTGTGATACAGATTTATTGATTGGAAACTCTCCAAAAGCTAGAACATGAATTACATTTCATTTTCCTAACTGGAGTTAATAGCCAAGATTAAAATAATCAAAATTAATAATCCAAATAATTAGGTAGATTTAAAATCATTTAGGAGAACAAATTCCAAGGTGTTTGATCCCAGGTTAAACACAAGTCTGTGACATCACACAGGCCAAACAAACCACAATTGTGAAACATTTCATTGTTCTGATTTTTTTCCCCAGCACGATGCAGTGGCTTCCCGGGAAACTGCAGCGCTGAGCGTGATGTTATGTTCCTGAGAGTGAGGAAGTGTTCTGATTGACTGATGATCATTTTAATGTGGCATTTTAATCTAGTTAAACCACAAGGCTCAGGCAGAGCAGATGTTCAGTGTGTGCCTGAGCTGACAGCCCTATCTCCTTTCAGCAAAAACACAGACACTCTTATTCCACTCCCAGGACCTCCAGATAGAGGATTTGAGGACACATTGACCCAGGTTGCAGCTAGGACATGACTGCACTCCTAGAAGCAATTAGATACAGTTTTCCTCATCTGGGCTTTGAAAAATCCCAATGCAGGCATTTTGTTATAAACAAACATCTGGTCGTGTCTCAGTAACAAAGAAAGATAAAGTGTTTTTGACAGAACTTTGCCCTCTGGTCAAACTTTGCTTTTCACCGGTGTCTTTCATTTATTCCTTTTTGAAGACTATTTGCACAGGCCTCTAACAGGATGTCAATAAGCAGATTCACTGATATGGAGAAAAGTGATTCAATATTCTGAGTATAGTTTTTAGAGCAAAGAAGGAAAATCGAGAGCCTGTAATAAACAAAAAAACCCCAACATAATCAAACACACCAGATCAAAGCTAATACAATATAGTGACAAGAGTTTTTTGGCTGCTTTCAGTAAGATCTAAACACAGATATTTTCTCTTGTACAGGACAAAGAAAAGCTACAAGCATTAGCACAGTGCAGCTAAAGTGCTATCCCTCTACTCTCTCAGCCACGAGCACCAGGAGTTTCTTTCCTTGTTAATCACAGCAAAACAAGCTGGCACTTCAAAATTCAGAAATAAATCCCGTCTTTGCACATTGAACTTTACATTCACCTTTTTTCAGCTGGGCAGGTATCTCAGAGGTGTCTGGTGAAGCTGAGGGAGGACACACATGACAGCTACAGCCAGGGGTAGCTGCCTGCCCTGTCCAGGAGAGTATTCTTCCATATATTGGTCCTCGCCTCTGCTGCCTGAACAGAGAAGAGTAAGGTAACCCTAAGCCTCTATTTTGCTAAAGAATATTCCCTGATATGACAATGCAGTAAGTACTGACATTTTACTGACACTCCTTCTTTATTATGTAGGCCGGACAGAAACCACATCAGTAGGGTACCCTGGGCAAGAAAGGTGCCATCAAGCATACACCAGTGTGTTTAACAGTATAAGACAGCTGATGCCAAGAGCTGGATCCACTGGATATTCATTAAAGTAGGCTGTCCTTAAATAGCCCCCAAAAATCCTCTTACAATCCCAGTTCTTTCAGACATTAAGAGAAACTGAGGGAATTTATCAATTTGCACCTTCCAGAGAACACCAGCAATTATTTCGCACAAAATACACCAAAGGAGGAGTTTTATTTTAAGTGAAGTTATTGGAGGTTGCAGAGGAATCAGATTCTTGGGTTACAGAAAGGTTCTTGGGAAACAGAATGTGTTGGGAGGCAGTACTGATAGTGTCCTGTGGTCTCCTTAAGACTTCCTGTATGCAGAGTGGGAGGAGGAGAAGCCCATTTGATGTTAATTTATTTTTTCCTTTCAGAGCCTTCACCACATCCTAGCAACTATCCTCTTTGCTCTTGGAAGTGTTTTGATGCAGAAAAAGAAAAAGAAAGAGAGAATTGAGGTTGAAGGCACAGAAATTCTGGAGCAATCTCTAGACAGAGTGGCTAAAAAAAAAAAAAACAGGATTGTGTTTTATTCAGTCTAAGAATTTTTAAAAAATAAAGAAAAAGGAAAAGAAAATAAATACTATTAAGCACATAAACTTCTCTGGTGAATATGCCTTCTTGGCTGCTTTCTTGACATCTATCTATAAATTCAGCCCAGAAAAGCAGTCTTTTTAATGCCAGTTCATACTCTTCATGTCCCATGTGTTTTAAGATATACCACCACACTTAGTTTTCTCTTCAAGAAACAAAGCAAACACTCTGCAGCAGCAGATAGGCTAATGATAGTAATCAATCTCATAGATTATTCTTGGAAGGTAAATAGATTCCTCTCAAAACAGAAAATTATTTTCTTTGTCTACCTTTCTCCTAAGAGAAGGGATAGCAAAATTCTTGCTTTGCCGTGCTGCATAGATTTCTCTCCTGGGCTCTCTAAACAATACTTTATAAGAGGTTATCCATGTGTACTGCAAATACAATTGGTTTTATGACTAAGCTGCTACCAGAACATAAATGATAAGCAAGTTTCTTACATGTATTCCTGACATTTTTCTTTAGAAAAGTCAAATTTCACTAACAATGAAAACTGATACTTTAAAAAGAGCTGATTCAGCCTTCTGGAGCTCAGTGAACAGCCAGCTATCTATAATATTACACTGTTCTGCAGGTTGACAGTTCATATTTGAGCTCCAAGTGACGCAAAATAAAACACCCTCCATGGGCTCCTCTGCATAAATAGGAAGAAAGTAAAAAAATCCACCTATCTGACAGAGACTGAGGTCAAGTATTTCCCCATGGAGTGATGTCCAGTTAGGATTTGGGAGTTCAGCTAATTCTGCACAGATGTCCACTCACACAGGTAATAAACATTAAAGTTCATACAGTAGCAAAGCAACTCAATTCCATGGATTGGAGTTATTATTCTCACTGAGCTAGACTTGAAGACCACGAATGTTAATTCCACTGCAGGGATGGCTGCTCTCTGCCCAACTGTGATCTTGATCTTTGGTATCTAGCACAGCACAGAATATAGAGAGCTGACCAGGCTCAAACAAGTGAAGATGTGAGGCAGAAAAGCAGCTTGGCTCCACCAGCCTGGATCCCTGCATTTGCTACTGCCACACTTGTGCTCTGGCCAAGACCTGGCTGAGCATGGTGGTGAGGGAGATCGGCTGCGGCACGTCGGGTAGCGCATTTCCAGCCAGTTGTGGTAGATCCAGATTACTGCAGTGTGCAACATCCTGTATCACCTTACACCCTCTGACGTTACCCTGATGGGCACCAGCTGAGAGCCTCAGACTTCCCTCTGTGAGCCCTTTTATGTCTGTAGGTATGAAGGCAGGAACACACCTTCCATCACCACATCCAGCACAGCTGACAGCGAGTGTTATTTCCTGTCTGGAAACACAGCGGCTATCACACTAGTTAGCTAAAGCTGTAAAGCTCAGAAATTGCAGCCAGACATCAATGTGCCCTACAGAAGGTCTCAGGTGTGCAGTAACCCACCTCCATCATTCCTGAAGCACGTAAATGCATTGATCCATGGAGCTGATTCACCCCTGAAATATCAACACTGCAATGCATCTGCTCTCATAAACTGTGGCAAACTGAATTAAAATGCAGCTACTTTGGAACGCTGTCTCAAAGAGAGGAATGTCTTTTCAAAAGGAAAACATTCTCATTCCAAGAGTACTTTACCCACATAAACAGTTGTTGAAATTCTCCCTTTAGCTTCCTTGTTCTATTTAGCTTTTCAGCATCTGATCATAGAGCAAGTATCAATAAACTTCACAGCATTCCCTTGAATTATTTACTCATATTTCCTTAATTTATGATCACCTTTCCTACCAGGCACCATAAATTGACATGCTTTTCTACATCAAACTCCAATACGCCCAACAGGATTTACCAGACCTGCAGCACCTCAGCTTGTCTGAGTATCTTGTCTGAATCAGTTTCTTTCTTACAGCCCTAAACAAAAAGCCCTGTAGAAAGTCTTGTGGGACAAAAAGTCTTCATACTCTCTAATTTTGTCACAGTTCTGCTTGGACAGAAAAAAATGCCACCGGTTGAATGAGGGTGAATGGTCACTGTATCTTGTTCTTCCAAGGGTTCCTTTTCCCACCAGGGGAAGCCCCCTAATACATTCTAGCTGTATCAGACTTGCCATCTGCCTCAACAAACTAGCCTTTGAACTAATTTGTCAATCCATCTACATCAGCAGCATTTATTTCATTAATTGGAAGAATTAGCCCATTGTAGCAAGTTGAAGGCTGTGAAGCCAAAATATACTGTACATTCTCCCAGGTGACCCAAAGACCCTTGGATGAACTCTTGGGGTGACATTAAAATGAATAGTTATATAGAAAAAATAGCATTTTAATGTTTATTTAACGTAGCTACCTTTCCAAAAAAAGGAACTTTCAACATTTTTTAACATCTGGTTGCCTTATTTTTTAGTTTGTTTCTCCAGTGGTATGAGCAGAACGTCTTCAATTTAGAGAAGACAAGTCTGTATTCTTAGCCACATGGACGCTCTCAGGTTACAGGCAGTGTGGAGGAGGAGAAGACACAGAAATTCTTTTTAAAATTATTTCAGGACTGACATATTAAGTTTTAGGGGGGCAAGTCTTACTGTCCATTATGCAACTGAGATCAGTGAAGCTTGTCTGGAGCTAGATCTGTGTATACAATACCAGTCACACCAAGTGCTGCTGCATTTTAAGGACAGAAATATTATGTGAGGTAGAGCAAGCTGAATTACAACAGCTTGACAAAAGAATTAGTTCCCTTAAGTGGCTGAGATTTTTTTAATGGATGCTATTGCAATTGAGAAGCAGGCTTGTTACCACAAACCTCCCAAGCCCATAGGCTCATATACATATGTACTCCTTTATACAAACCTTCATATATTTACAGATAAAATTATAACACTAGTTATAACATATATATTACAACACCAATAGTATAATATAGATATTGGTATATGTGTTATACATGTAAGTGGTACACTGTGTATTTGAGAGCCTTAAACATCTCTATTATCACTAGACCCTTAGAGCACCCCTGGGATTTTTCACCCATATTTCATTGGTTTATGATCCTCTTTGCTAACAGATACCAGAAATTAACCTGCTTTTCTATTAAAGAGCTCATCAGTCCTACCTATAAGAATTATCAGCTCTCCAATCCTATACAATGTTCTCCCACCTGCCCACACAAAACTGAAGTCATGCTCCTAAAAGCAGCCTAAAAGCTCATGTTAAATTAGGTGACTACAAGGAACTCTAAAACTTGCAGGATCACCAATTTCTAGCATGCAGAAATCCTCCATGGAGGGCCTTCTTCCTCTTAAATACAAGCCTTTGTGCTCACATCTGTCACTGATAAAATGTCTGTTCTTCCAAACATGCCCATATCAAAGAGTCCCCCATGGTTTGCAAGAAGGTCCTACCAGAAAAAAAAAATCAAAATAACTTTTTTAGCAATAACTTTGTAATAATTTATAAATAACTCGACAAAAAAGTCAGTTGTATAGCACTGGACTAGCAATCAGCCAGACTTATTTCCTGATTTAAAAATCCTTTTTTACCCTTATGATGATTATAACCTTTTTATAGATGCTTCTTACAAAATGTTTTTAATCCTTGTAATATGAAATGCTTTTATCTCCTACTAATTATCTCAGTCTAGTTTATTAAGTGAGCAGCTGGTCGTCCCATTTAATTTTGGCCACAATATATGAAATTAGATTTAAATACAATCTTCATTGACAGCAATTACTTTCTAATCTCTACCTAATTGTATGTGCTAAGAAGATTTTAATTTTTTGTTCAGAATCAGTACCAGATTAGCCTGCCTACAGTCACACAGATAATTATGCTTATTCTCCTAAAACACAGCCTCCCACAGGATTTTATTTTTTGTTCCTTAGAATTTTTCTGATGCTTCAGAACTAACATTTACACTGAATTCCAGTAAAATATTTAAAATGGAAGAGTAGCTCCATCTCTCTGAGAGTTCCAAGACTTAGATTTGCTGTTTTCTGTATAAAATTGCGCAGAATTTCTCCAGGAGCCCATTCTTGCCAGATAGTATGATATTTTGTAGTCACCAATAAAAGACCTGCTTTCTTGCTCAGTCATTTTTAGAAAAGAATTAAAATTCACCCCAAATATATATATATATAAAGGCCTAAACATTTATTGTTACTATTAAGAGTTAAAAATCAGATAAATATTTTTTGTTCTCTGCTGTGAGAATGAGTAACCTCCAGTATGATTACTTAGAGTACCGCGATAAGTCAGTGATGTCCTTCATTACAACTCAGCTTGCAACGCAATAAATGAACTTATGGTTAAATTGCAAGGCTGGGGTATTTAATAAGTACAAAAAGCTGTTTAATGCACATACAATCCATTGCCACTGACTATATACACTCATAGTAGAAAGCATTCAATAATTTTTTTGAAAAGAAGGAAAAAGATAAATGTAATTCAGGTTTGAAACGATTTTGCACTATCTGTCCTAGCTCTCCTACACGCAGGTTTTCAAAAAGCAGCACAATTTTCTGAAATAGTAATATGCACACATAAAAATGGAATCCACTCCCCCATGCATGGAACAACTTGTGGGGCCCTGAAATTCATGCAGAAAGGCAATGTGAGCCTATTGAACACTATCTGTGTTCCCGCATCAGAGAATCATAGAATCATTTAGGCTGGAAAAGAACTCTAAGATCCAACATTAACCCAGCACTGTCAAGTCCACCATCACGTGTCCACTTTGGATACCTTCAAAGCGACTAAGAACTAGTGAGAATTGGTGCTTAACTGGTACAAATAATCAGAACTAAACAGAATAGTAATTCCTAAGTAGAATTTTCAAAGTGTGTGCTCTTCACAGTGAGGCGAGGAGTGTTCTCAAGGAGGAAAACTCACTGAGCCAGGAGGGAAACTCTCCATGTCTCTGGCTTGAGTGGGCTGGGACTAAGACCATTTGTTCTATGAGAGCTCTCAGGTATCTGAAGCAACCATCTTTAGGTTGGCACAGCAGAAGTAGAAGTTGTATAATGACCTCATCTGTGCAAAGAAAATGTAATTTTACTGCTAACTGCACCACAGAGCAATACAGCCTTGAGACGTACTAACTTCCTTCGGGATAAAGGTTTAGGCAAGATGTTTAGGAGTTCTGACACCATTGCCTTTGACAAGCTGTGACCCCAGCTGTGTCATTAAGTGGGAAGAGAAAAGTGAGTTGATGTTTTACTAACAAAACAAGACAACCCAAAGTATTGTGGGATATATGACCATACATAACTTTAAATATAATGTATAAAGTGGGTAAAGTAAGCTATAAAAGGACATGTTTAAAAAATTATTCTTTGAAATTTTTCCTCAATGTGACTAACATCTGTTGGTCATTTTGTCCGCCAGCACAAGGAAGTCCAGAATATGAAAGAGGTAATGAACTGTGAGAAAAGCTTTGCTTTGCAAGAGTGTTTCTTTGATTTTCTTTGTCAGAATTGTAGTGGCCTCTGACCAGTCACAAAATAACAATCATTAATTGGGCTCTTTTTGTTCTCAGCCTAATCTTGCAACCAGCAGAATCATGTTCTCCAGCCCATCCTCATCCATGAGCAACACAGTAAATGCTGTCTCAAGGAGAACCCATTTATAGCAGATAACTATTTAAGGCCTGTTATAATCTCTCATCTCGAGTAACAAAACCCAGGTGCTCCACACATCAGCTGCTTGTCACCCTTCCTGATATCTTGGCAAGTCTGCAAGTGAGGAGAGATCTGAAACCTTGTGCAGACATAATACATTTCATTCCCAAGAAAATGAAACCATGCTTGGAGTTTCCCTAAGTGATGGTTGTAACAGGAGACACGACACTGTCAGCACCTGTGCGGGAGAACCATTTGATGGAAACTGGGAACCTTTGTGTAACACAGACCCAAGCCCCAAAAACCAAATGTGATCAGCCTCCTAAGAAGAAAATATTTCTTCCTCAAATCACTGCTTTTTACAGGTGCTCAGTCACCTCTAAGCTATACTAAGAGACAGAGAAAATAGTGCTCAGGTGTGCTAACTAATCCTACCTCTTGCACAGATGCCTTGGTTGAGTGGATGAAGCATGTGAAGAAAAACTGGTCTTCGATAGAAATATTCCTCTGTTGAAGACCTAAGATAGTTTTCTTCTAACATTTCAGCTCACCACAGTGACAGGGCTACTCCTTAATGTCCACAGGGAACCTCCGTGCATTAGAAAGCCAAAGCAAGTTATCAAGGTCCTTCCTACCCCTCCTACCTCTGCCTCTCCTGCACATTTCTGAGCTGTCGACACAGCTCCTTGTGTGGTCCTGAAACTGATGCTGTTCAACAGCAGCCAAAAGAGAGGGGAAAATCTGCTTTTTTATTTATATAAATCTGGCTAAGAGTTTTTATTTATTTAGAATGGACTTTAAACTGTGCTTGACTCTAAATAAATAAAACACGTTATTTTCCCTCCCTACTGGTTGCCACCAAGCCGTGTGAATTCCAAAGACCACACAGACAGCAGCGGCTGTGTGGTAACCTGGGGACTGGAGCAAAGGGAGGCAGCCCACCAGAGGCTGGGCTTTGCGAGGCTTGCAGGTGAAGGAAGCACTGTGAAAGGCTTGCTTTGAGAGTAGGGATAAGCACAGCTCTGAAAAAGGCATCAGTTCCTTGGATATTGTGCTGATGCTGATCCTTCTCCTCTCCTCTTCCCCGTCTTCCAGTGCATTTCTCCT
Source organism: Motacilla alba alba (assembly GCF_015832195.1). Lineage (NCBI taxonomy): Eukaryota > Metazoa > Chordata > Aves > Passeriformes > Motacillidae > Motacilla > Motacilla alba. The sequence goes on from NC_052018.1 coordinate 90,406,366, forward strand.
CCACCAGACTGGGCCTTACCAGGTCACTCCTGTTCGTGTCCTGTTAATCATAGTGACAATTCTCTGTGAGCAACAGCAGCACACTGGTGAGCAGACAGGCAGGAAGAACAGCAGCGAAACACATGTCAGGATTCAGATAAGTAGAGAGGAGAGGAAAAGAAAATACCTTTAAGAAAATACCTTTAAGATTTATTCCAGGCTCTGCATTTGCTTCAGCCAGATCCTTGAAAAAATCAGTTTGAATGCAATTTTATGCACTGTGCATTAGGGTGACTCCACTTGAGCAGGGAGGTTGGACCAGATGACCACAGAGGTCCCCTCCAACCTTACCCATTCTGTGATTCTCTGGGGAAGAATAAATTATTTTTACTCTTCAGCCAGTCACAGGCTTCTGTAACATGTATGCCTTCTTTTAGCCTGTAGTCACAAATTCAGTGGGCCAAACACAACTCATCTTTGGATAAATTTAGATCTGGCTTCATCAGAAGCAGTGTCAGAAGAGTAGATAAAAATTTTACAACAAACCTCCTTTGTACCCTGTTTCACAGGTGAGTTTCATCTTACTCAGGGAACAGCAAAGACACAGGTTCCTAGTGTCCCTCACCTGAACATGGCTGATTTCATCACATGGTCAGGAAATGGCAACTTCAGACAAGCTGACAAGTTCAGACAAACTCCCTTCAGACCTTTGGGAAGCACCAAGTTCCTGAGATACCTGCCTGCCAAAGAAAGCACATGGTAAAACTCCCAGTGTTTGGAGGAAGGCAGAAATGCAAAAGGCAAAGTGCTAACTCCTCCTTTTAGCACCCAGCTAAAACCAAATATATTTGCTGCTCCCACAGTACCTGTGTACAACAAGTGCCATAAAAAGCCATGCCTTTTTAAAAAACTCCTCTTTTAAGTCACTGGACAAATAAAGAACTAATCCATCTGCCACTCTGCTTGTTCCTGAACAGCTGCACCATTGATTTCAATTATTTCACCTCTCCTTCCAGTGCTTCTCCTTTTGAAAGCAAATACAGGGAAAATCACAAAACCATCTTATTTGCAGGTATCTTATTATCATTGGTCAAGGACTTTACCATGCCAAGTTCTGCTCCTCACTTTGTTCTTGTGGTTTACCAGCTGCTAACTGGAGAAAGAGCTGCCTGCAAAGTCATTTTTCTGGTAGACTGTGCTCTGCAGTTGATCTAAAAGGCCAAACCTTGCTCTCATTGATCCAACTGAGGGACCAGCATTTCCTTCTAAAATTATAGTTATGTTCAGCAACATTAAGCCAAACAGTCAACTCTTGGAAGACAGAACAGAATATTTTTTAGGGGCTAATTATAGAGCCTGTTTGTAAAGGGCTGGATTTGCCAATCTATGCTAAAATGCAGTGGGCAACAATTTTCTGAGACAGACCTGCCCAAAAAAGCTATTTTACAAGTTACAGGATAATCCTCAGCAGCAGCATCTGCTGACGTGTTGTGAATAGGAATTTGCAAATTCCTTATCCCTGGGCTGAACATGAAACACGAGCAGAAGGACTGGGCAATGGTCAGCAGCAGCTACTAAAATTTTTTCTTCTATTTTGGGGGGAAGGACGAAGGATGAGTGAACTTATACAATGAAATTGAGGGAAAAAGCTTAATTCAAAGACTGGCAAGGCAGAAGCTGGTCAAAGGAGAGTAGGAAACTTACTGGGAGGTCAAGCCAACTGAAAAGTCTACGTTCCTCAAAAAAGGCAGGCATTCAGGATGCCTGAGTGCTTGTGAGGCACTTGGCCAAAGTCAAAGTGAGACATAGAAAACCCTAACACCACAAGGCAGAAAAAAAACAGAAAGAAAGAGGCCATATCTCAGCAGAGCAGTGCAGTTGGCTCAGAATGAACTGTTGAAGGAAAGGTCAGCAGACAGCCCTTACTCAGTGATGACTGCGGAAT